>NC_134364.1:92336289-92939922 GCF_048569485.1 Anomaloglossus baeobatrachus | reverse complement strand
TACCCCTCCTATTATACTCCTCCCTCCCCAGGACTACTCATCCTATTATACTCCTCTCCCCCCCAGAACTACTCCTCCTATTATACTCCTCTTCCCCCACCCCAGGACTATTCCTCCTATTGTACTCCTCCCTCCCCAGGACTACTCCTCCTATTATCCTGCTCTGCCCCCAGGACTATTCCTCCTATTATACTCCTCTCCCCCCAGGACTACTCCTCCAACACACACACACTGCACAAAACATACCTCCCCCCAAAACACACCCACACACAAACCACGCAACACACATAGTACCACACACACACAACGCTGCAGACACACAGCGCTCCACAAACAACGCAACACACACAACGCAACACACAAACAACACCGCTCTCACACACCGCCACACCCAGAACATTTACAGCGCCCTGCACAAACACTTGGTAACTACACACAACATCATCAATATATATAACAAAAATCATACATGAACTACACAATAAATTCTAGAATACCCGATGCGTTAAAATCGGGCCACCATCTAGTTTAATATAAAAGGTCAATTAATAAATTAAATATACAAAAGCTGCATTCTCAGCTGTACAGTGACAGACAGATGCAAAACCACAACCAGTTAAGTAGATAAATTTCATTGTGCTGCAGCAGAAGAAAATTGCTATCAGTATAGGTTGCTGACTACGTGAGGGGGTTGATTGTAACAACAAACAGTAGCCATGGTATATACCAATTATAAACACTAATAGTCCCCAGGTGCTACCTACCAAAGACCAATGGACATTCATCAATAGATGCATGGAATAGTAGATATCAAAAAACTTTACATTAGTACCAACGCACACTGCCCATACCATACCCCTGAATTAGTAATGGCAGACTGTGGAAAGGGAGGAAAGGAGCCAGGGAAAAGTTTTGTATAAGTATCACACACAGGACCAATTCTCTCTTCTCCTACTGCAGGTGAGAACTTTCCCATCACCACATTCTTGGATGGTGTTCAGACTGACTTATCTGCTGTGGTGTCCTGTGACCTACAATCTGTGGGATGGACGATCCAACCTCTGATATTCAGGGAGAACAATCTCTGCCGCTGAGTTGCCATTTTCACCAGATGCCGCTTTCTACACATCTGTGACCTCATATGTAATAAAGTGATGGTGATGGATCAGACTCGTCCTCCTACACCAGGTTCCTCCACCTCACACAGTGAGTGTTTTTTTTTATTTAGTTACACAATTCTGAATATAGTTGTGTTTTAATAAAAAAAATATTAAACTAGGGAAAAGGGGATGATTAAAACAATTTAATTTTTTTTTGCTCACACCATATATTTATGGATACCACAATTCCAAATAAAATGCAATTTTCTTTGTCGCTCCTAATTGGGAGACCCAGACAATTGGATGTATAGCTACTGCCTCCGGAGGCCACACAAAGTACTACACTTAAAAGTGTAAGGCCCCTCCCCTTCTGGCTATACACCCCCCCGTGGGATCACGGGCTCCTCAGTTTTATGCTTTGTGCGAAGGAGGCCAGACATCCACGCATAGCTCCACTGTTTAGTCAGCAGCAGCTGCTGACTATGTCGGATGGAAGAAAAGAGGGCCCATACGAGGGCCCCCAGCATGCTCCCTTCTCACCCCACTTTCTGTCGGCGGTGTTTGTTAAGGTTGAGGTACCCATTGCGGGTACGGAGGCTGGAGCCCACATGCTGATTCCTTCCCCATCCCCATTAGGGCTCTGGGTGAAGTGGGACTTTACCGGTCTCCGGGCACTGAGGCCGTGCTCCATCCACAGCCCCTGGAGGATCTGCTGGATACGGAGTGAAGTTTCCTCAGGGACAGGACCCTGCTCCATCAAGGTACTCCGTGTCCCCGTGCTTATCGCACGCACACTGCAGCATTGCTGGGTGTGTTAGTGCGCCGGGGTAAACAGCGCTGCTGCGCTTGTGCCGTTACTCACTACAGCTCTGCTGAGTGAGGTGACTTAGTACGATCGGCCGATCCGGCCGCGGGGGTCAGTTTTTACTGCGTCGCAGCTGGGATTTGTAAAAAAAAATAAAAAAAAAAAATTGCTGTCTCAAGGGCCGTTTTTCCATCTGAATTCTGCGGCCCTGAACCTGACTGTGTGGCCATTGAGTCCTGGATCCTAGCGGCCTCAGGTTTATCTCATGACGTGGTTGCCACCATGAGACAGGCTAGGAAGCCATCCTCCGCCAAGATCTACCACAGGACGTGGAGGATATTCCTATCTTGGTGCTCTGCTCAGGGAGTTTCTCCCTGGCCTTTTGCATTGCCTACTTTTCTTTCCTTCCTGCAGTCTGGGTTGGAAAAAGGTTTGTCGCTTGGCTCCATTAAGGGTCAAGTCTCCGCGCTATCCGTATTTTTTCAGAAACGCCTGGCGCGACTTCCTCAGGTACGCACGTTCCTGCAAGGGGTTTGTCATATCGTCCCCCCTTACAAGCGGCCGTTGGAGCCCTGGGACCTGAACAAGGTTCTGATTGCTCTCCAAAAGCCGCCTTTCGAGCCTATGAAGGAGGTTTCCCTTTCTCGTCTTTCACAGAAAGTGGCCTTTCTAGTGGCGGTCACGTCTCTTCGGAGAGTGTCCGAGCTGGCGGCGTTATCATGCAGATCTCCATTCCTGGTGTTTCACCAGGACAAGGTAGTTCTGCGTCCAATTCCAGAATTTCTTCCCAAGGTGGTATCTTCCTTTCATCTCAATCAAGATATCACTTTACCGTCTTTGTGTCCGCATCCAGTTCACCAATTTGAAAAAGGTTTGCATTTATTGGATCTGGTGAGAGCACTCAGGATCTACATTTCCCGCACGGCGCCTCTGCGCCGCTCGGATGCACTCTTTGTCCTTGTCGCTGGTCAGCGTAAAGGGTCGCAAGCTTCCAAATCCACCCTTGCGCGTTGGATCAAGGAACCAATTCTTCACACCTACCGTTCTGCTGGGCTTCCGATTCCATCAGGACTGAAGGCCCATTCTACCAGAGCCGTGGGTGCGTCCTGGGCATTACGGCACCAGGCTACGGCTCAGCAGGTGTGCCAGGCGGCTACCTGGTCGAGTCTGCACACTTTTACCAAGCATTATCAGGTGCATACCTACGCTTCGGCGGATGCCGGCCTAGGTAGACAAGTCCTTCAGGCGGCGGTGGCTCACCTGTAGGAAAGGGCTGTTTGACGGCCCTATCACGAGGTATTCTTTTACCCACCCAGGGACTGCTTTTGGACGTCCCAATTGTCTGGGTCTCCCAATTAGGAGCGACAAAGAAGAAGGGAATTTTGTTTACTTACCGTAAATTCCTTTTCTTCTAGCTCCAATTGGGAGACCCAGCACCCGCCCTGTTTTCTTAGGAAGTTTGTTTTTTTCGGGTGCACATGTTGTTCATGTTGAACAGTTCAGTTCTCCGAGGTTGTTTCTCGGGTTGAATTTGTATTTAAAATAGTTATTGGCTTTCCTCCTTCTTGCTTTTGCACTAAAACTGAGGAGCCCGTGATCCCACGGGGGGGTGTATAGCCAGAAGGGGAGGGGCCTTACACTTTTAAGTGTAGTACTTTGTGTGGCCTCCGGAGGCAGTAGCTATACACCCAATTGTCTGGGTCTCCCAATTGGAGCTAGAAGAAAAGGAATTTACGGTAAGTAAACAAAATTCCCTTCTTTTTTGATGTGTGAAAAACGGAGAATTAAACTTTTTAATCAATATTTTTTTTTCTTTGTCGCTCCATTGGGAGACCCAGACAATTGGGTGTATAGCTTCTGCCTCTGGAGGCCACACAAAGTATTACACTTTAAAAAGTGTAACCCCTCCCCTCTGCCTATACACCCTCCCGTGGACCACGGGCTCCTCAGT
The DNA here is from genome assembly GCF_048569485.1 of Anomaloglossus baeobatrachus. Taxonomy (NCBI): domain Eukaryota; kingdom Metazoa; phylum Chordata; class Amphibia; order Anura; family Aromobatidae; genus Anomaloglossus; species Anomaloglossus baeobatrachus. Next base: position 92,936,066 of record NC_134364.1, on the reverse strand, counting down.
TTTATGCTTTGTGTGGAAGGAGGCACACATCCACTCATGCATTCTCATACTTAGTTATGTCGGTTGGAAGAAAAGAGGACCCCCACGGGGTCCCCGGCATGTTCCCTTCTCACCCCACTATGTCGGCGGTGTTGTTAAGGTTGAGGTACCCATTGCGGGTACAGAGGCTGGAGCCACATGCCGTCTCCTTCACCATCCCTTAGCGGCTCTGGGAGAAGTGGGATCCTGAGCGGTCTTCCATTTGCTGGGACCGTGCTCCATCCGCAGCCCCTGAGGGAACCTGCCGGACCGGAGCCTCTTCAACCCCAGGGACCGGGCCCTGCTACTTAAAGGTACTCTGTATCCCTGTCGGGGATCGTACAGAGAGCGCACCTTCTTCCCGGGAGCCGCGGTAGTTTTAAAACTAAGGAGGCCAGTGGACTTCCGTGCCGGCCGTGCCTGCTTGTCGGGCGCGGCCTCAAATTTAGTCCCCGGCTTCACCGCGGCCTAGTCGCAAAAATCCCGCCCCCGGGCCTGCCTGTCAGGGGTAAGGGCGGGTTCTCCGGCATGACGTCGGATGTGAGGGCTGGAGCATCCTGCATGTCTTCCTCCCCCCTCACTGACCACTGTGGGGACCCCAGATTCCCGCTCTTGGCTGGTGCCGCCCTCGGCTCCACTCCTCCCCTGAGAGCTCCGGCGGCCATTTTCTGGCATTCTGCCGGTGGATGCTTCTCAGTGAACAGCTCAGCAGCTCCGGGGGATCTAAGGCAGGGAATCTGGAGGACACACTCCGCTCGTTAGCGGTCGGTAAGCCGCACCGGTCACCCGGTGCTGGCCCCCCTGGGGTGCCGGTATAGATACATATATATATATTTATACAATAGATATATATATCTGTTCGGTCAGTCCGTATACCTTGGTCCCTATATACCCTCAGTTGGTCACTCTCCTAGGAGACAACAGCATGTCGTCCACAAGGAGCAAAACTACTAAGGCACAGGTTTTTTTCGCGGCCTGTACCTCTTGTGGGGCTATGTTGCCTGCGGGATCCACGGACCCTCACTGTGAGCAGTGTTCGACTCCTGCCACACTTGCTCAGCCGGAGCCTCGGGCACTGGGGGGCCCCTCGGCTCAGGTAGACCCCCCTGCTCCCCCTGAACATGCAGGGGACAGAGTCACATGGGTTGGCCTCTTTTGCTGAGAAACTTTCTCAGTCCCTTTCTCAATCCATGGCACAGTCTATGGACAAATGGTCTGCTAGGCTCCTCGAGGCATTGCAATCCAGACCGGACCCTTCACAGGCCCCGGTTCCTGTTAGCTTGTCTCCTCCAGGCCCCTCTCGGTCCGCGCCGCAGCACGCTCCCAGGTTGGCCCCTAGGTCTCAGGCGGAGGACTCCTGCCCGGACCGCAGTCCCAGACCGGCAAAGCGGTCTCGCTGGGACTCTTCCCCGTCTTCCTCACGCTGCTCGGAGGACTCTCAGGAAGACGAGGCGGATGTGGGAGCTCAGGGCTCTGACACTGACGTCGCCCTTAACCTTGATACACCTGAGGGGGATGCCTTAGTAAATGATCTTATCTCATCCATCAACCAGGTGTTGGATCTTTCTCCCCCGCCTCCTCCTGTGGAGGAGTCGGCTTCTCAGCAGGAGAAACACCAGTTTCAGTTCCCCAAGCGGACGCGAAACACGTTTTTTGATCACTCTAACTTCAGTGATGCTGTCCAGAAGCACAGGGCGGTCCCGGACAAGTGCTTTGCTAAACGGCATACTGACACGCGTTATCCCTTTCCATCTGAAGTTGTTAAGGGCTGGTCTCACTCTCCCAAGGTGGATCCGCCAGTCTCCAAATTGGCTGCTAGATCCGTTGTGTCTGTTGCAGATGGCTCATCCCTGAAGGATGCCACTGACAGACAAATAGAGCTCTTGGTGAAGTCCATCTATGAGGTCACGGGCGCGTCTTTCGCCCCGGCCTTTGCCGCTGTGTGGGCTCTCCAAGCGATCTCGGCTTGCCTGGCGGAAATTAATGCTGTCACATGGAATTCTGCTCCGCATGTTTCGTCTTTGACTTCCCAGGCATCTGCCTTTTCGACCTACGCCATGAACGCCGTCCTGGACTCCGCTAGCCGGACGGCTGTAGCATCCGCTAACTCCGTGGCAGTCCGCAGGGCCATGTGGCTGCGCGAATGGAAAGCAGACTCGGCTTCCAAAAGGTTCTTAACTGGTCTGCCTTTTGCTGGCGACCGTTTATTTGGCGAACGATTGGATGAAATTATTAAGGAATCCAAGGGAAAGGAATCCTCCTTACCCCAGTCCAGACCTAAGAAGCCTCCGCAACGAAAAATACAATCAAGGTTTCGGTCCTTTCGTCCCTCCGCCAAGCCACAATCCTCCTCGTCCAACAGGCCGGAGAAAGGCCAGAGGAACTCCTATGCGTGGCGGTCCAAGTCACGCCCCCAAAAGGCCGCAGGAGGCACTGCCTGCAAGACGGCCTCCTCATGACTCTCAGCCTCCCTCCCCTAGCCGCATCCTCGGTCGGTGGCAGGCTGTCCCGCTTTGGAGACGCCTGGTGGCCACACGTTCAAGACCGATGGGTGAGAGACATTCTGTCTCAGGGTTACAGGATAGAGTTCAGCTCACGTCCTGCGGCTCGTTTCTTCAGAACCTCCCCGCCCCCCGCTCAGGCCGAGGCACTTTTTCAGGCAGTGGACGCTCTGAAGTCAGAAGGTGTTGTGATCCCCGTTCCCCCTCAGGAACGTGGTCGCGGCTTTTACTCCAACTTGTTCGTAGTGCCCAAAAAGGACGGGTCATTCCGTCCCGTTCTGGACCTCAAGCTACTCAACAGACATGTGAGAACCAGATGGTTTCGGATGGAATCTCTCCGTTCAGTCATCGCCTCGTTGTCACAAGGAGACTTCCTGGCATCGATCGACATCAAGGATGCTTATCTCCATGTGCCGATCGCACCCGAACATCAACGCTTCCTGCGTTTCGCCATCGGGGACGAACACCTCCAGTTCGTCGCATTGCCCTTCGGCCTGGCGACAGCCCCACGGGTTTTCACCAAAGTCATGGCATCCGTCGTGGCGGTCCTGCACTCTCAGGGCCACTCTGTGATCCCCTACTTGGACGATCTCCTAGTCAGGGCCCCTTCTTGGGTGGCGTGTCAACAAAGCCTTACCGTCGCTCTGGCGACTCTCCAGCAGTTCGGGTGGATCATCAACTTCCCGAAATCCAAGTTGACACCAACCCAATCACTGACTTACCTGGGGATGGAGTTTCACACACAGCCAGCGTTAGTCAAGCTACCGCGGGACAAACAGCTTTCTCTGCAGGCAGGGGTGCAATCACTTCTTCGGAGTCAATCACACCCCTTAAGGCGCCTCATGCACTTCCTGGGGAAGATGGTGGCAGCTATGGAGGCAGTGCCGTTTACACAATTTCATCTACGGCCGCTCCAATGGGATATTCTCCGCAAATGGGACAAGAGTGCGGCTTCCCTCGACAAGAACGTCTCTCTTTCCCTCGCGACCAAAACATCACTTCAGTGGTGGCTCCTACCCACATCTCTGTCGGGAGGAAGATCTTTCCTGCCCCCAACCTGGGCTGTGGTCACCACGGACGCGAGCCTGTCAGGTTGGGGAGCGGTTTTTCTCCACAACAGGGCTCAAGGAACCTGGACTCCGACAGAATCGTCCCTTCAGATCAATATTCTGGAGATAAGGGCAGTATATCTAGCCCTATTGGCTTTCCATCGGTGGCTGGAGAGCAGGCAGATCCGAGTCCAGTCGGACAACGCCACTGCCGTCGCCTACATCAATCACCAAGGCGGCACTCGCAGTCGTCTGGCCTTCCAGGAAGTCCGGCGGATTCTGCAGTGGGTGGAAGACACAGGCTCCACCATCTCCGCAGTTCACATCCCGGGCGTAGAAAACTGGGAAGCAGATTTTCTCAGTCGTCAGGGCATGGACGCGGGGGAATGGTCTCTTCACCCAGACGTGTTTCGGGAGATCTGTCGCCGCTGGGGAACGCCGGACGTCGATCTCATGGCGTCACGGCACAACAACAAGGTCCCGGCCTTCATGGCACGGTCTCAGGATCACAGAGCTCTGGCGGCGGACGCGTTAGTGCAGGATTGGTCACAGTTCCGACTGCCGTATGTGTTTCCCCCTCTGGCAATGCTGCCCAGAGTACTACGCAAGATCAGGTCCGACTGCCGTCGCACCATTCTCGTCGCTCCAGACTGGCCGAGGCGGTCGTGGTATCCGGATCTGTGGCATCTCACGGTGGGTCAACCGTGGGCACTTCCAGACCGCCCAGATTTGCTGTCACAAGGTCCGTTTTTCCATCTGAATTCTGTGGCCCTCAACCTGACTGTGTGGCCATTGAGTCCTGGCTCCTAGCGTCTTCAGGGTTATCTCAGGATGTCATTGCCACCATGAGACAGGCCAGGACGCCAACGTCCGCCAAGATCTATTATAGGTCTTGGCAAATCTTCCTGTCCTGGTGCACTGCTAACGGTCTTTCTCCATGGCCGTTTGCCTTACCCACATTCCTTTCATTCCTTCAATCTGGAGTGGACAAGGGTTTGTCTCTCGGCTCTATCAAGGGCCAAGTGTCGGGGCTCTCCGTGTTTTTTCAAAAGCGTTTAGCCAGGCTTCCGCAGGTCCGTACGTTCCTGCAGGGGGTCTGCCACATAGTTCCACCTTACAAACGTCCGTTGGAACCTTGGGACCTTAACAGGGTCCTGACGGCTCTTCAAAAGCCGCCTTTTGAGCCACTGCGGGATGTCTCTCTCTCCCATTTTTCACAGAAGGTGGCCTTCCTAGTGGCAGTCACGTCTCTTTGGAGAGTGTCTGAGCTTGCAGCGCTGTCATGCAAAGCACCCTTCCTGGTTTTTCACCAGGATAAGGTGGTTCTGCGTCCTGTCCCGGAATTTCTCCCTAAGGTGGTATCCCCTTTTCCTCTAAATCAGGATATCTCCTTGCCTTCCTTTTGCCCTAATCCAATTCACCAGTGTGAAAAGGATTTGCACTCTTTGGATCTTGTGAGAGCACTCCGGTTCTACGTGTCTCGCACGGCGCCCCTGCGCCGTTCAGACGCGCTCTTTGTCCTTGTCGCTGGCCAGCGTAAGGGCTCTCAGGCCTCCAAGTCAACCTTGGCTCGGTGGATCAAGGAAGCGATTCTCGAGGACTACCGTTCTTCTGGGCTTCCACTTCCTTCAGGGTTGAAAGCCCATTCTACCAGAGCTGTAGGTGCGTCCTGGGCTTTGCGGCACCAGGCGACGGCTCAGCAGGTGTGTCAGGCAGCTACGTGGTCTAGTCTGCACACTTTCACGAAGCACTATCAAGTGCATACCTATGCTTCGGCAGACGCCAGTCTAGGTAGGCGAGTCCTTCAGGCGGCGGTTGCCCACCTGTAAGAGGGGGCCGTTTTTCGGCTCTTTCGATTGAGGTATTCTTTTACCCACCCAGGGACTGCTCTTGGACGTCCCAATTGTCTGGGTCTCCCAATGGAGCGACAAAGAAAAAGGGAATTTTGTTTACTTACCGTAAATTCCTTTTCTTCTAGCTCCTATTGGGAGACCCAGCACCCGCCCCTGTGCCCTTCGGGCTGGTTGTTCTTTTGTGTACACATGTTGTTCATGTTGAATTGTTCTTATGGTTCATGGTCTTCAGTTCTCCGAACATCCTTCGGATTGAATTTACCCTAGACCAATTTATAAGTTTTCTCCTTCCTGCTTTTGCACCAAAACTGAGGAGCCCGTGGTCCACGGCAGGGTGTATAGGCAGAGGGGAGGGGTTACACTTTTTAAAGTGTAATACTTTGTGTGGCCTCCAGAGGCAGAAGCTATACACCCAATTGTCTGGGTCTCCCAATAGGAGCTAGAAGAAAAGGAATTTACGGTAAGTAAACAAAATATATAGATTTTTTTTCTTAAACCACAAAAGCCTAATTAGAATTGCCGCATCCATAAAAAAAAAAAATTAAATCACCCTTTTTCACCTTATTAGTTTTTTTTTATAATTTTATGCAGAATTGTCATATCAATAAACATAAGGTGTGAGCAAAATAAAAAAAAATAAAAAAGAGAGAAGAAAAAGAAAAATGTTTGAATCATCCCCCTTTTTCCCCAGTTTAATAACAAATAAAAAAATATTTTTATTAAAACACAATTATATTCAAAATTGGGACATCTGTAAAAAAAAAGGGAATTTTTTTCATTTGTAAACTGGGGAAAGAATGATTCAAACTTTTTTTCCTTTCTCTTTTTTTTTGCTCATATATGTTTATGTATACTGCAATTCTGAAGTTTTTTTGTTCGTTTTTTTTACTGGGGGAAAAGGATGATTAAAACTTTTGTTTTTTTATGTATATATTTTTTTAAGGATGTGGCAATTCTGAATATAGTTTTGTGGATTTTTTTTTCCATAAACAATTTTTATTGATAGTTCCATATGAAATATAGCAAGAGTAAAATCTCTCTTCATGGCATATAAACGAAAGATTAACAAATTGATCAGTGACAATATACATGTCAGTTCCACATACTGCACAACTCTTTCTACTGCATTATTTAGGCCCCTATCACACATCAGTTTTTTGCCGTCAGTCACAATCCGTCAAATTTTGAAAAAAACGATCCAGCGACTGATGCCGCTGGATCCGTTTTTTTCTCATCGACTTGTATTAGTGACAGATTGCAACGGATGGCCTCACGTTTCAGTCGTCGTTTGTCAACGATGGACGGAGACGACGGCCAAAGTAACGTTTTTTGTGTATGTCAAAAATACGGACAGAGACGGATCAGTCGCCGTCCGTCGTTTGGTAGAATGGAAGCCTATGGACGCAGGATCCGTCGTAATCCGTCAAATGACGGAATACGGCGACGGATTCCGTTTTTTTTTTTTTTACTGCGCATGCTCCAATTTATTATTTAGCCCCCAGTTAGTCGGATCCATCGAAAAACTGATCCGATGCATAAGTTTAGCCACAATCTGCGACGGATCCTTGAGAAAACGGATTGTGACTGATGCCAAAACACTGATGTGTGAAAGGGGCCTCAGAAGAGACTTTGTTGAAAAATATGAAAGAAAGAGAAGGGACGTAAAAAGAAAGGTATTATATAAGAAGGGAAACATACAAAGGAAGAGTGTGGGGGAGGGAAGGTCTGGGGGGAAAAGAGGGCAAAGGGACTGTGGAATGTCCAAGTTTACTCAGATGGGGTTCACTGTTTAATTTCAGAAGCTGATCTAAGCAAGTTGCGTAAATTCTGGTGAGTCCCGGAACATGATCCAGCTCTGCCAGATTGAATAGAAACGTTCAGGGGGCAATTTATTATAGGTAGATATTTTCTCCATTCTTCACAAATAATCCATTTCAGTAATCCAGTCCCTCAAGGGAAGTGTGGTAGTTGTGCGCCATTTCCTAGGCATAATAGTGTATAGCTGTCAGACAATGTTTTAAAAGACCTTTTCTTTGTCGCTCCATTGGGAGACCCAGACAATTGGGTGTATAGCTTCTGCCTCCGGAGGCCACACAAAGTATTACACTTTTAAAAAAAGTGTAACCCCTCCCCTCTGCCTATACACCCTCCCGTGGACCACGGGCTCCTCAGTTTTTATGCTTTGTGTGGAAGGAGGCACACATCCACTCATGCATTCTCATACATAGTTATGTCGGATGGAAGAAAAGAGGTCCCCGATGGGGTCCCCGGCATGTTCCCTTCTCACCCCACTAAGTCGGCGGTGTTGTTAAGGTTGAGGTACCCATTGCGGGTACGGAGGCTGGAGCCACATGCCGTCTCCTTCACCATCCCTTATGCGGCTCTGGGAGAAGTGGGATCCCATGCGGTCATCCATGTGCTGGGACCGTGCTCCATCCGCAGCCCCTGGTGGAACCTGCTGGACCGGAGCTTCTTCATCCCCAGGGACCGGGCCCTGCAACTTGAAGGTACTCTGTATCCTCATGTGGGGACTGTACAGGGGTCGCACCTTCTCCCCAGAAGCCACGGTGGTTCTGTCCGTTGTTTTTTCGGCGGACTTCCGCGCCGACCGTGCCTGCTTGTCGGGCGCGGCCTTAAATTTAGCCCCCGGCTTCGCCGCGGCCTAGTCCGAAAAATCCCGCCCCCGAGCCTGCCTGTCAGGGGTAAGGGCGGGATTACCGACATGACGTCGGCCTTGAGGGCTGGAGCATCCTGCATGTCTCCCTCCCCCCTCATTGACCACTTGGGGACTCCAGATTCCCGCTCTCTGCTAGCGTCGCCCTCGGCTCCACTCCCCCCTGAGAGCTCCGGCAGCCATTTTTAGCATTCTGCCGGTGGATGCTATTCAGCAGCAAGGCTCTGCAGCTCCGGGGGATCCACGACAGGGAATCTGGAGGACACACTCCGCTCGTGAGCGGTTGGTAAGCCACACCGGTCACCCGGTGCTGGTCCCCCTAAGGTGCCGGGATATATATATTGTGAGACTGTGACCGGGCTGGTCCATGACGGCCGGTACGTCTCGCCCCGGTTGTGCTCCCTCCATGTATAGAAGGCAACTCCACTCCAGGGTTAATCCGGTTTCCCTACAGGCTGAAGTGAGGGTTAAAAGGAAACAGGAACATGGGCATGGTTGCCTAGTGTGTGAGGGAGTGAACACAACTCCCTGAGTATCTGCCGGAGAAACAAGTGTATGCTGTATTGGACTTGTGGTTTGTGCAATAAACCGTGTGCTGTGACCCTTGGTGCCTAGATCCCGTGTCTTCTGCTACGCAGCCGACCACGCTACCTCACATATGGTGGAGAATGCGGGCATGCCAGCCCGGTGAGGTGTAGCTTCCATTTCTGGTGACCCGGTAGCACATGTCCTGGATTCAAGCGGCTATACTACAGCCCAAACCCGGCGACGCTATGGAGGACATACTAAAGCAGCTGGTTCAGGCCAATGCACGTCAGCAGCAAGCCTTGCAATTGCAGGAACAAAGACACCAAGAACAGATGATTCTCCTGGCCAAGTCGATCCGTGGCGGACCGGCAGCAACAACCCCGGGACCGGGTGACGACGGCAGCGTCCGGAAAACGGTGAGACAAGCGTTGCAAAAGATGACCCCGGAGGATGATGTGGAAGCGTTCCTGGCGGTGTTTGAGCGGGTGGCCGAGCGGGAAAAGCTGCCGACCCCCCAGTGGGCTGAGGTATTGTCGCCCTATCTGACGGGGGAGCCCCAAAAAGCATACCTGGACCTCTGTACCGAGGACGCCATAGACTATGCGACCCTGAAAGCCGAAATACTTGCTCGGTTGGGGGTGAATACCTATGTACGGGCTCAGCGGGTAAATCAGTGGTTCTATGAGGAAGCCAAACCCGTACGCTCCCAGGCCTATGACTTGTTGCATCTGGTAAAGAAGTGGTTGCAGCCTGACAGTCTGAGCCCTGTGCAAATGGTGGAAAGGGTAGTGGTGGATCGCTTTGTGCGTATTTTACCCGTCACCATTCAACGGTGGGTAGGACAGGGCGACCCAAGTACCCTGGACTAATTAGTAGGTCTGGTGGAGCGGCATGTGGCTACGCAGGACTTGATACGGGACACTGAGTCTTTGCATGCCGCCCGTCGGTCCGGCCCCTCCAAGCCTCGGGCCAAGGACCCACCGCTGACACCGGTGCGGGAGTCCGTTACCGTCCCGTCTGAGGTCGCGCCCACCGTCCCTGTAGTCCGGAAGGCTATGTACCCTAAACGACAACTCGTCAAGGAGGTATCCTTCCCTATTAGATGTTGGCGGTGCCAGCGGGTGGGACATATGGAGGCCCAGTGTCCACTCACCACGGAGCCCATGGATTGTGGGGTTACCCGGCGGGGTTCAATGTATGCTCAGGCGGTATATACCGCGGACCTTGTCTCCCCGGAGACTGAGCCCCACTTGTGCCAAATACAGGTGAATGGACGTCCGGTTACAGGCTTGTTGGATTCCGGAAGCTTAGTGACCCTTGTGCGATCAACCCTAAGGGCTAACATAAAGGCCACAGGACGTATCGTGGGGGTGGTTTGCATACATGGGGACCGACGAGACTATCCCACGGGGGTTGTCACCATCACAGCACCCTGCGGACAGGTGCAACATGAGGTGGGACTTATGAACTCTCTTCCCTATGACGTGATCCTAGGAAGGGATCTGCCGTATTTTTGGACTCTATGGAAGGGGCCTCCTAAGTCCCTTCAGGTATTGGACCGTCCGGGACCTGAGCCCGACAATCCCGAATCCGGGACGCCTGCCGTAGGGGTCCCCATGATAGGGACAGAGTGTGAACCCGATAGGTCGCCCCTAGAGGTATTGGCAGGAGAGGCTGAGATGGTCGAGCCCATCCCGGAGTTGGAGGCGTCCCCGGATACGTTTGGGACAGCCCAACTCCAGGACCCTACATTAATACATGCCCGGAGTCGGGTGACAGTGGTTGACGGGGTGGCACAGCTACCCGGTGCCCAGGTAAGGTACCCCCATTTCGCCCTTAAGCAGGATTTACTCTGCCGGGTAGATGAAATAAGGGGCGTGGGGGTAGAGCAGTTGGTGGTGCCCCAGCCGTATCGCCGGCGGGTCCTCGACTTGGCTCATAAACACCTGATGAGTGGCCACCTGGGGGTCAAGAAAACGCAGGAGCGAATATTGCAAAGGTTCTATTGGCCCGGGGTCTTCGGGGAGGTAAAACGGTTCTGCGAAACCTGCCCGGAGTGTCAGCTTACCGCACCCCTGGCCCACTTTCGCAGTCCGTTGGTGCCCTTACCCATTATAGAAGTCCCTTTTGAACGGATAGGGATGGATGTGGTGGGGCCCCTCGTAAAGTCCGCTCGAGGGCACCAACACATCCTAGTGATCGTTGACTATGCCACCCGGTATCCCGAGGCGATACCTCTCAGACATACTGCAGCAAAGCTTATAGCTCGGGAGTTGTTTGCTGTGTTCTGCCGGGTGGGGTTGCCCAAGGAGATCCTTACGGATCAGGGGACCCCATTCATGTCTAAAGTGACCAAAGAGCTATGCCGGCTACTCCAGATCAAGCAGTTGCGTACGTCTGTGTATCATCCTCAAACGGACGGTTTAGTCGAGCGTTTCAATAAAACCCTGAAAACCATGCTCAAAAGGGTGATTTCAAAAGACGGGAAAGACTGGGATATGATGCTTCCCTATTTGATGTTTGCCATCCGAGAGGTGCCACAGGCATCCACGGGGTTTTCGCCTTTTGAGTTGTTATACGGGCGACATCCCCGGGGATTGTTGGACCTGGCAAAAGAAACCTGGGAGCAGGAGCCCACCCCCCATAAAAGTGTGATTGAACACATTTTAGGAATGCAGAACCGCATAAGCGCGGTCATGCCAATTGTGAAGGAGCATTTACAGGAGGCTCAGGCCGCGCAAAGCGGCCGCTACAATAGACAAGCCACCGTGCGGACTTTTAAACCCGGGGATCGGGTGTTGGTATTAATCCCCACGGCGGAGAGTAAATTCCTGGCTCAGTGGCAAGGCCCCTACGAGATAAAGGAAAGAAGCGGGGTAGTCAACTATAAGGTATTGCAGCCCGGTAGGCGGAAACCTGAACAAATATACCATGTCAACCTGTTAAAACCTTGGCAGGAACGGGAAAGCCTGATGGTTGATTTTTCCACATCTCCCTCCTCTTCGGGTCGTTCAACCCCGGCTCCAGCGCCCTCCGGAGAGGACGAACCGGAAGTAAGGATTGGAGAAGCCCTCACCAAGCAACAGAGGCGAGAGGCCAGACGGCTGGTTCAGCAGAACCCCGAGGTCTTCTCCGAGCTGCCTGGTAGGACAAGTCTGATACGACATGACATTGTCACCGAGCCTCACCTGAAGGTACGCCTGAAGTCATACCGGGTACCGGAGGCTCGAAGACAAGCCATATCAGAGGAAGTGAAGACAATGCTACGACTAGGGGTCATCGAAAAATCCCGGAGTGAATGGGCTAGTCCTATTGTCCTAATACCAAAACCCGATGGCTCCTTAAGGTTCTGCAATGACTTTAGGAGATTGAACGAAATATCCAAGTTCGATCTCTACCCCATGCCCCGGGTGGATGAACTGATTGATAGGCTGGGACAGGCGCGATACTTCACCACGCTCGACCTGACCAAGGGGTACTGGCAGGTGCCACTGACAGAGTCCGCAAAGGAGAAAACCGCTTTTGTTACGCCGGAGGGTCTCTTCCACTATGTTGTCTTGCCTTTTGGGTTACACGGCGCTCCGGCCACATTCCAGAGGTTGATGGACTTGGTGCTGGAACCCCACCAGGCGTATGCATCAGCGTACCTTGATGACATCATTATTTACAGCTCCGATTGGCAGACCCACTTGGAACAGGTACAAGCGGTGGTGGACGCGCTCCGAACAGCCGGATTGACAGCCAATCCCAAGAAATGTGCGTTGGGGCTCACGGAAGCCCGCTACTTGGGATACGTAATAGGCCAAGGAGTGATTAAGCCCCAAATTAACAAAGTGGAGGCGATCCAGAAGTGGCCTAGATCCCTGACCACGAAGCAGGTTAGGGCTTTCCTGGGTATTGTGGGGTACTACAGGAGGTTTGTAAAGGATTTTGCGGGACTATCGGCCCCCTTGACGGACCTTCTCAAAGGCAAGAAGTCCGTCATGGTGCGCTGGACTCCGCAGGCCGAGGACTCCTTCCGGGCCCTGAAGGGGGTCCTGTGCGGACAGCCCGTTCTTGTCAACCCTGATTTCCGGAAGGAGTTCATAGTACAGACTGATGCCTCTGAGGTCGGCCTGGGGACAGTGCTGTCTCAGGTGGTTCAGGGGGAGGAACACCCCGTCACCTTCTTGAGTAGGAAGCTCAACCCTTCTGAGCGGAATTATAGCGTAGTGGAGAAGGAGTGCCTGGCGATTAAGTGGGCCTTGGAGTCCCTGCGCTATTACCTGCTGGGACAGCAGTTTTGCTTGGTGACTGATCACTCTCCGCTGGTCTGGATGAGGTCCGCCAAGGAACGGAATGTCCGGGTTACCCGGTGGTTCCTTTCTCTGCAGAACTTCAGTTTTACGGTTGAACACCGGGCCGGTAGGTTGCAGGGCAACGCCGATGCCTTGTCCCGCGGCCCGTGTTTGATGGCGGCAGTTCAACCCCGCTCGCTTGACCTGAGGGGGGGGGTATGTGAGACTGTGACCGGGCTGGTCCATGACGGCCGGTACGTCTCGCCCCGGTTGTGCTCCCTCCATGTATAGAAGGCAACTCCACTCCAGGGTTAATCCGATTTCCCTACAGACTGAAGTGAGGGTTAAAAGGAAACAGGAACATGGGCGTGGTTGCCTAGTGTGTGAGGGAGTGAACACAACTCCCTGAGTATCTGCCGGAGAAACAAGTGTATGCTGTATTGGACTTGTGGTTTGTGCAATAAACCGTGTGCTGTGACCCTTGGTGCCTAGATCCCGTGTCTTCTGCTACGCAGCCGACCACGCTACCTCACAATATATATATATAATAGATATATATATATCTGTTCGGAAAGGTGGTATACCCTTTTCCCATATACCTTCAGTGGTCACTCTCCTAAGAGACAACAGCATGTCGTCCACAAGGAGCAAAGCTACTAAGGCACAGATTTTTTTCGCGGCCTGTACCTCTTGTGGGGCTATGTTGCCTGCGGGATCCACCTACCCTCACTGTGATCAATGCTCAACTCCTGCCACGCTTGCTCAGCCGGAGCCTAGGGCAATTGTGGGCCCCTCGGCTCAAGTAGATCCCCCTGCTCCCCCTGATCAGGCTGCAGGGACAGAGTCACCGGCGTTGGCCTCTTTCGCTGAGAAACTCTCTCAGTCACTTTCTCAATCCATTGCACAGTCTATGGACAAATGGTCATCTAAGCTGCTTGAGGCATTGCAGTCCAGACCGGGCTCTTCACAGGCCCCGGTCCCTGTTAGTTTGTCTCCTCCAGGCCCTTCTCAGTCCGCGCCGCAGCGCGCTCCCAGGATAGCCCCTAGGTCCCAGGCGGAGGACTCCTGCCCGGATCGCAGCCCCAGACCTGCTAAGCGGCCTCGCTGGGATTCTTCCCCGGCCTCCTCACGCTGCTCTGGATCCCAGTTTGAGGACTCTCAGGAAGACGAGGCGGACGTGGGAGCTCAGGGCTCTGACCCTGACTTCGCCCTTAACCTTGATACCCCTAAGGGGGACGCCTTAGTAAATGATCTTATCTCGTCCATCAACCAGGTGTTGGATCTCTCACCACCACCTCCTCCTGCAGAGGAGTCGGCTTCTCAACAGGAGAAACACCAATTTCGATTGCCCAAACGTACGCGCAATACGTTTTTTGATCACTCTAACTTCAGGGACACTGTCCAGAAGCCCAGAGCGGTCCCGGACAAGCGCTTTGCTAAACGGCACACTGACACGCGTTATCCCTTTTCACCTGAAGTCGTTAAGGGCTGGGCACACTCTCCCAAGGTGGATCCTCCAGTCTCTAGATTGGCTGCTAGGTCCGTTGTGTCTGTTGCCGATGGCTCATCCCTGAAGGATGCCACTGACAGACAGAGCTCTTGGTGAAGTCTATTTATGAGGCCACGGGCGCGTCTTTCGCCCCGGCCTTTGCGGCCGTGTGGGCTCACCAAGCAATCTCGGCATGTCTGACTGAGATTAATGCTGTCACGCGGAATTCTGCTCCACATGTTTCTTCCTTGACCTCTCAGGCATCAGCATTTTCGTCCTACGCCATGAACGCCGTCCTGGACTCCGCTAGCCGTACGGCTGTAGCATCCGCTAACTCCGTGTCAGTCCGCAGGGCCATGTGGCTGCGCGAATGGAAAGCAGACTCTGCTTCCAAAAGATTCTTAACTGGTTTGCCTTTTTCTGACGACCGTTTGTTTGGCGAACGGTTGGATGAGATTATTAAGGAATCCTCGGGAAAGGACTCCTCCTTACCACAGTCCAAACCTAAGAGACCTCAGCAGAGAAAAATCCAATCGAGGTTTCGGTCCTTTCGTCCCTCCGCCAAGTCCCAATCCTCTTCCACCAACCGGCCGGAGAAAGGCCAGAGGAACTCCTATGCGTGGCGGTCCAAGTCACGCCCCCAAAAGGCCGCAGCAGGCACTGCCTCCAAGACGGCCTCCTCATGACTCTCGGCCTCATCTAGCCACATCCTCGGTCGGTGGCAGGCTCTCCCGCTTTGGCGACGCCTGGTGGCCACACGTTCAAGACCGATGGGGGAGAGACATTCTGTCTCATGGTTACAGGATAGAGTTCAGCTCTCGACCTACGGCTCGTTTCTTCAGAACCTCCCCACCCCCTGCGCAGGCCGACGCACTTTTTCAGGCAGTGGACGCTCTAAAGATAGATGGAGTTGTGATTCCCGTTCCCCTTCAGGAACGTGGTCGCGGTTTTTACTCCAACTTGTTCGTGGTGCCAAAAAAGGACGGGTCATTCCGTCCCGTTCTGGACCTCAAGCTGCTCAACAGACATGTGAGAACCAGACGATTTCGGATGGAATCGCTCCGCTCGGTCATCGCCTCGATGTCACAAGGAGACTTCCCAGCATCGATCGACATCAAGGATGCTTATCTCCATGTGCCGATCGCACCCGAACATCAACGTTTCCTGCGTTTCGCCATCGGGGACGAACACCTCCAGTTCGTCGCATTGCCCTTCGGCCTGGCGACAGCCCCACGGGTTTTCACCAAAGTCATGGCATCCGTCGTGGCGGTCCTGCACTCTCAGGGCCACTCGGTGATCCCCTACTTGGACGATCTCCTAGTCAGGGCTCCTTCTCGGGTGGCGTGTCAACGAAGTCTTTCCGTCACTCTGGAGACTCTCCAGCATTTCGGGTGGATCATCAATTTCCCGAAATCCAAGTTGACGCCGACCCAATCACTGACTTACCTCGGGATGGAGTTTCATACCCAGCCAGCGTTAGTCAAGCTACCGCGGGACAAACAGCTTTCTCTGCAAGCGGGGGTGCAATCACTTCTTCGGAGTCAGTCACACCCCTTAAGGCGCCTCATGCACTTCCTGGGGAAGATGGTTGCAGCTATGGAAGCAGTGCCGTTCGCGCAATTCCATCTACGGCCACTCCAATGGGACATTCTTCGCAATTGGGACAAGAGTTCGGCTTCCCTCGACAATAACATCTCTCTTTCCCTTGCAACCAAAACATCACTTCAGTGGTGGCTCCTACCCACATCTCTGTCTCGGGGAAAATCCTTCCTACCTCCAACCTGGGCCGTGGTCACCACGGACGCGAGCCTGTCAGGTTGGGGAGCAGTTTTTCTCCACCACAGGGCTCAAGGACCCTGGAATCCAATAGAATCGTCCCTTCAGATCAATATCCTGGAGATAAGGGCAGTATATCTAGCCCTATTGGCTTTCCATCGGTGGCTGGAGGGCAGGCAGATCCGAATACAGTCGGACAACGCCACTGCCGTCGCGTACATCAACCACCAAGGCGGCACTCGCAGTCGTCAAGCCTTCCAGGAAGTCCGCCGAATTCTGCAGTGGGTGGAAGACACAGGCTCCACCATCTCCGCAGTTCACATCCCGAACGTAGAAAACTGGGAAGCAGATTTTCTCAGTCGTCAGGGCATGGACGCGGGGGAATGGTCTCTTCACCCAGACGTGTTTCGAGAGATCTGTCGCCGCTGGGGAACGCCGGACGTCGACCTCATAGCGTCACGACACAACAACAAGGTCCCGGCCTTCATGGCTCGGTCTCAGGATCACAGAGCTCTGGCAGCGGACGCCTTGGTCCAGGATTGGTCGCAGTTTCGACTGCCATATGTGTTGCCCCCTCTGGCGATGCTGCCCAGGGTACTACGCAAGATCCGGTCCGAATGCCGTCGCGCCATTCTCGTCGCTCCAGACTGGCCGAGGCGGTCGTGGTATCCGGATCTGTGGCATCTCGCGGTGGGTCAACCGTGGGCACTTCCAGACCGCCCAGACTTGCTGTCACAAGGCCCGTTTCTTTGTCGCTCCATTGGGAGACCCAGACAATTGGGTGTATAGCTTCTGCCTCCGGAGGCCACACAAAGTATTACACTTAAAAGTGTAAACCCCTCCCCTCTGCCTATACACCCCCCCGTGCATCACGGGCTCCTCAGTTTTTATGCTTTGTGCGAAGGAGGCACACATGCACGCAAGCTCCACAATTTAGTCAGCAGCAGCTGCTGACTATATCGGATGGAAGAAAAGAGGGCCCATAACAGGGCCCCCGGCATGCTCCCTTCTCACCCCACTCTGGTCGGCGGTGCTGTTAAGGTTGAGGTACCCATTGCGGGTACATAGGCAGGAGCCACATGCTGTTTTCCTTCCCCATCCCTTAGGGGCTCTGGGTGAAGTGGGATCCTAACCGGTCACCAGGCACTGGGACCGTGCTCCCTCCGCAGCCCCTGGGGGAATCTGCTGGACAGGAGCCGGGTATCGTCAGGGACAGGCCCTGCTACTCTGAGGTACTCTGTGTCCCCTTGGGGACGGCGCATAGAGCGCCTGGGTTATGAACGCTGCAGCAGCTGCTGGGTGTGTTAGTGCGCCGGGACTACTGCGCTGACCGCGCTTGTTTGCCGGCCGCGCTTATAACTTTACTCCCCGGCTTTTGCGGCCTAGTACCGCATACTCCCGCCCCCAGGCCTGCCAGTCAGGGGTAAGGGCGGGACGCTGCACTGGACGTCAGCGCTGAGGGCTGGAGCATACTTAGTATCCTCCTCCCCCCTCACTGAGCACCGTGGGGCACCAGATTCCCGCACTTTCTGAGGCACGCCCACGGCCCCCTCATCCTCTCAGAACGCTGGCAGCCATTGCTATCAGCACTTCAGACGCTGGAGAATCGCAGAGGGGAGACAACACCGAGCTCCACAGCTCTGGGAGGCCCGGGCAGGGAATCTGGTGGTCACACAACCGCTGAGAGCGGTCGGTAAGCCGCACCTGTTACTAGGTGCTGGCCCCCCTGGGTGCCGAAGTGTATACTTATAGGCTTATATTGTATACATTTACTCTGTACGGCCGCACTATTTGCTTTTGGCTATATACCCTCACTGATTGCTCTAAGAGGAGACAACAGCATGTCGTCCGCAAAAAGCAAGGGTGCCAAGGCACAGGCTTACTTTGCAACCTGTACCTCATGTGCGGCTATGCTTCCTGCAGGTTCCACCTACCCTCATTGTGTGCAATGTTCGGCCCCTGTGACACTCACTCAGCCGGAGCCTCTGCCACTGGTGGGACCCCCGGCCCAGGTGGAACCACCTGCTGCCACTGTCCAGGTGACAGGGACAGAGTTTGCAGTATTCGCTGACAAACTGTCTGAGTCTATGGATAAATGGTCTGCTAAGATACTGGAAGCTTTGCAGTCCAGACCGGTAACACAGGCCCCGGGCACAGTTGAATCATTGACCCCAGGCCCCCCTCGGTTGGAGCAGCAAAGTGCTCCTGGGGCGACTCATAGGTCCCACGGTGAGGACTCCGACACGGACCGCAGTCCCAGACCGGCTAAGCGGGCTCGCTGGGAGCTTCCCTTGACTTCATCACACTGTTCAGGGTCTCAGCATGAGGACTCTCTGGAGGACGAAGCGGAGGTGGCAGATCAGGACTCTGATCCTGACACCGCTCTCAACCTTGATACACCTGAAGGGGCCGCCATAGTAAACGACCTTATAGCGTCCATCAATCAGGTGTTGGATCTTTCTCCTCCAGCTCCTCCGATTCAGGAGTCAGCTTCTCAGCAGGAGAAATTCCATTTTAGGTTTCCCAAACGTACGCGGAGTGGTTTTCTTGATCACTCCGACTTCAGGGATACAGTCCAGAAACACCGAGCTTTCCCGGACAAGCGCTTTACTAGGCGCCTTAATGACACACGTTATCCCTTCCCTCCTGACGTAGTCAAGGGTTGGGCTCAGTGTCCCAAGGTGGATCCTCCAGTCTCTAGACTGGCGGCTAGATCCATAGTTGCAGTGGCAGATGGTGCATCACTCAAGGATGCCACTGACAGGCAGATAGAGCTCCTGATGAAATCCATCTATGAAGCTATTGGCGCGTCCTTTGCTCCAGCATTCGCAGCCGTATGGGCTCTCCAAGCTATCTCAGCTTGTCAGTCTGAGATTAACGCAGTCACACGTGCCTCTACTCCGCAGGTTGTGTTTTTAATCTCTCAGGCGTCGGCGTTTGCGTCCTACGCCATGAATGCTGTCCTGGACTCTGCGAGCCGTACGGCGGTAGCATCCGCCAATTCGGTGGCAGTCCGCAGGGCCATGTGGCTACGTGAATGGAAGGCAGACTCTGCTTCCAAAAAGTTCTTAACCGGGTTGCCATTTTCTGGCGACCGCCTGTTTGGCGAGCGATTGGATGAAATCATTAAACAATCCAAGGGAAAGGACTCGTCCTTACCCCAGTCCAAACCAAACAGACCTCCACAACGGAAGGTACAATCGAGGTTTCGGTCCTTTCGGCCTTCAGCCAGATCTCAATTCTCCTCGTCCAACAGGCCACAGAAGGGTCAGAGGAACTCCGATTCATGGCGGTCTAAGTCACGTCCTAAGAAGACCGCCGGAGGAACCGCTCCCAAAGCGGCCTCCTCATGACTTTCGGCCTCCCCAAACCGCATCCTCGGTCGGTGGCAGGCTCTCCCGCTTTTGCGACGCCTGGTTGCCACATGTCCAAGACCGATGGGTGAGAGACATTCTGTCTTACGGTTACAGGATAGAGTTCAGCTCTCGTCCTCCGACTCGTTTCTTCAGAACATCTCCACCCCCGAGCGAGCCGATGCTCTTCTTCAGGCAGTGAGCACTCTGAAGGCAGAAGGAGTGGTGATCCCTGTTCCCCTTCAGCAAAGGGGCCACGGTTTTTACTCCAACTTGTTTGTGGTGCCAAAAAAGGACGGATCTTTCCGTCCCGTTCTGGACCTAAAACTGCTCAACAAACACGTGAAAACCAGGCGGTTCCGGATGGAATCTCTCCGCTCCGTCATCGCCTCAATGTCCCAAGGAGACTTCCTAGCATCAATCGACATCAGGGATGCTTATCTCCACGTGCCGATTGCACCAGAGCATCAGCGCTTCCTGCGTTTCGCCATCGGGGACGAACACCTTCAGTTCGTGGCACTGCCTTTCGGCCTGGCGACAGCCCCACGGGTCTTCACCAAGGTCATGGCAACGGTGGTAGCAGTCCTACACTCTCAGGGACACTCGGTGATCCCTTACTTAGACAATCTGCTTGTCAAGGCCCCCTCGCGGGTGGCATGCCAACACAGCCTGAACATTGCTCTGGAGACTCTCCAGAGATTCGGGTGGATCATCAATTTCCCAAAGTCAAAATTGACACCGGCCCAATCACTGACATATCTCGGGATGGAGTTTCATACTCTCTCAGCGATAGTGAAGCTTCCGCTGGACAAACAGCGTTCACTACAAACAGGGGTGCAATCTCTCCTTCGAGCCCAGTCGCACCCCTTGAGGCGCCTCATGCACTTCCTAGGGAAGATGGTGGCAGCAATGGAGGCAGTTCCTTTTGCGCAGTTTCATCTGCGTCCACTTCAATGGGACATTCTCCGCAAATGGGACAGGAAGTCGACGTCCCTCGACAGGAACGTCTCCCTTTCTCGGGCAGCCAAGGCCTCCCTTCAGTGGTGGCTTCTTCCCACTTCTCTGTCGAAGGGGAAATCCTTCCTGCCCCCATCCTGGGCTGTGGTCACGACGGACGCGAGTCTGTCAGGGTGGGGAGCGGTCTTTCTCCACCACAGGGCTCAGGGTACCTGGACTCAGCCAGAGTCCTCCCTTCAGATCAATGTTCTGGAGATAAGGGCAGTGTATCTAGCCCTAAAAGCGTTCCAGCCGTGGCTGGAAGGCAGGCAGATCCGAATTCAGTCGCACAACGCCACGGCGGTGGCATACATCAACCACCAAGGCGGCACACGCAGTTGGCAAGCCTTCCAGGAAGTTCGGCGGATTCTGCTGTGGGTGGAAGCCACAGCCTCCACCATCTCCGCAGTTCACATCCCGGGCGTAGAAAACTGGGAAGCAGACTTTCTCAGTCGCCAGGGCATGGACGCAGGGGAATGGTCTCTTCACCCGGACGTGTTTCAAGAGATCTGTTGCCGCTGGGGAACGCCGGACGTCGATCTCATGGCGTCTCGGCACAACAACAAAGTCCCGGCATTCATGGCACGGTCTCAAGATCACAGAGCTCTGGCGGCGGACGCATTAGTTCAGGATTGGTCGCAGTTTCGACTACCTTATGTGTTTCCTCCTCTGGCAATGCTGCCCAGAGTGTTAAGCAAGATCAGGTCCGACTGCCGCCGCGCCATCCCCGTCGCTCCAGACTGGCCGAGGAGGTTGTGGTACCCGGATCTGTGGCATCTCACGGTGGGCCAACCGTGGGCACTACCAGACCGACCAGACTTGTTGTCTCAAGGGCCTTTTTCCATCTGAATTCTGCGGCCCTCAACCTGACTGTGTGGCCATTGAGTCCTGGATCCTAGCGTCTTCAGGGTTATCTCAAGAGGTCATTGCCACTATGAGACAGGCCAGGAAACCAACGTCCGCCAAGATCTACCACAGGACGTGGAGGATCTTCTTATCCTGGTGCGCTGATCAGGGTTTTACTCCCTGGCCATTTGCCTTGCCCACTTTTCTGTCCTTCCTTCAATCCGGAATGGAAAAGGGTTTATCTCTCGGCTCCCTTAAGGGACAAGTCTCGGCGCTCTCTGTGTTTTTTCAAAAGCGTCTAGCCAGGCTTCCACAGGTACGCACGTTCCTGCAGGGGGTTTGCCACATAGTCCCTCCTTACAAGCGTCCGCTAGAACCCTGGGATCTGAACAGGGTGCTAACGGCTCTTCAGAAACCACCCTTCGAGCCAATGAAGGATATTTCTCTTTCACGCCTTTCGCAGAAGGTGGTCTTCCTGGTGGCAGTCACATCACTTCGGAGAGTGTCTGAGCTTGCAGCGCTGTCATGCAAAGCCCCCTTCCTGGTTTTCCACCAGGATAAGGTGGTTCTGCGTCCGGTTCCGGAATTTCTCCCGAAGGTGGTATCCCCTTTTCATCTCAATCAGGATATCTCCTTACCTTCCTTTTGCCCTAATCCAATTCACCAGTGTGAAAAGGATTTGCACTTGTTGGATCTGGTGAGAGCACTCAGACTCTACATTTTTCGCACGGCGCCCCTGCGCCGCTCGGATGCGCTCTTTGTCCTTGTCGCTGGCCAGCGTAAAGGGTCGCAGGCTTCTAAGTCAACCTTGGCTCGGTGGATCAAGGAACCAATTCTGGAAGCCTACCGTTCTTCTGGGCTTCCGGTTCCTTCAGGGCTGAAGGCCCATTCTACCAGAGCCGTGGGTGCGTCCTGGGCTTTGCGGCACCAGGCTACGGCTCAGCAGGTGTGTCAGGCGGCTACCTGGTCGAGTCTGCACACTTTCACGAAACACTATCAAGTGCATACCTACGCTTCGGCAAATGCCAGCCTAGGTAGGCGAATCCTTCAGGCGGCGGTTGCCCACCTGTAGGAAGGGGCCGTTTTACGGCTCCTTTTACCGAGGTATTCTTTTACCCACCCAGGGACTGCTTTTGGACGTCCCAATTGTCTGGGTCTCCCAATGGAGCGACAAAGAAGAAGGGAATTTTGTTTACTTACCGTAAATTCCTTTTCTTCTAGCTCCAATTGGGAGACCCAGCACCCGCCCCTGTTCCCTTCGGGCTGTTGTTCTTTGTGTACACATGTTGTTCATGTTGAATTGTTCTTTTGGTTCATGGTTTCAGTTCTCCGAACATCCTTGATTGAATTTACCTTAGACCAATTTATAAGTTTCCTCCTTCCTGCTTTTGCACCAAAACTGAGGAGCCCGTGATGCACGGGGGGGTGTATAGGCAGAGGGGAGGGGTTTACACTTTTAAGTGTAATACTTTGTGTGGCCTCCGGAGGCAGAAGCTATACACCCAATTGTCTGGGTCTCCCAATTGGAGCTAGAAGAATAGGAATTTACGGTAAGTAAACAAAATTCCCTTCTTTTCCATCTGAATTCTGTGGCCCTCAACCTGACTGTGTGGCCATTGAGTCCTGGCTCCTAGCGTCTTCAGGGTTATCTCAGGATGTCATTGCCACCATGAGACAAGCCAGGAAGCCAACGTCCGCCAAGATCTATTACAGGTCTTGGCAAATCTTCTTATCCTGGTGCTCTGATAACGGTTTTCCTCCATGGCCGTTTGCCTTACCCACATTCCTTTCATTTCTACAATCTGGAATGGACAAGGGTTTGTCCCTCGGCTCTCTCAAGGGCCAAGTTTCGGCGCTCTCCGTGTTTTTTCAAAAGCGTCTAGCCAGGCTTCTGCAGGTCCGCACGTTCCTGCAGGGGGTTTGCCACATGGTTCCACCTTACAAACGGATTTGCACTCTTTGGATCTAGTGAGAGCACTCCGGCTCTACGTGTCTCGCACGGCGCCCCTGCGCCATTCAGACGCGCTCTTTGTCCTTGTCGCTGGCCAGCGCAAGGGCTCTCAGGCCTCCAAGTCAACCTTGGCTTGGTGGATCAAGGAACCGATTCTCGAGGCCTACCGTACTTCTGGGCTTATTATTATTATTTGATGGACCTCAAATAAGAACACTTATGAGAGACCCAAATTTTATCACATCAATGAGACAGAAGAAAAAGCTTGGAATGCATTTTGTAATGTGGTGCAGAATTTTCTAGGGAATAAGAAAGCAGACAACTATGAAGAGATTGTGGAAGAGCTACTAATGAGTCTGCAAAATCTTGGATGTAGAATGAGTATCAAGATTCACTATTTACACAGCCATTTGGACTTTTTTCCAGAGAATCTTGGGGATGTGAGCGAGGAACAAGGGGAGCGTTTTCATCAGGACATTAAAACAATGGAAGAACGGTATCAAGGCTGGTGGGACTCGCATACCATGGCTGACTATTGCTGGAGCTTGATGAGAGACAACCCAGAAGCTGTACATCACAGATCAGCCAAGAAAAGAAAGTTCAAATAACTGCCATTTATTCATTGATTAAAAATATACAAAATGTAGTACCTAAAA
The DNA here is from genome assembly GCF_048569485.1 of Anomaloglossus baeobatrachus. NCBI lineage: Eukaryota > Metazoa > Chordata > Amphibia > Anura > Aromobatidae > Anomaloglossus > Anomaloglossus baeobatrachus. The sequence goes on along the minus strand of NC_134364.1, from coordinate 92,912,099 downwards.
ATCATGTGTTTTTATCATAAAACATTCGATATTGTCACGCTCCCCGGGTCCCGTCGCCGCCTGTCACTCACCGCTCCGGTCTCCGGTTCTCCTGCCCGTGGCGGTCCCTCTCACTCCCCCTCCTGTACGTCCTCTGTGCCCTCCATCAGCCTGTCCCGGCGTTCCTCTGCGACCCTGGACACTCCCTCTGGCTCCCCTGCATCTCCTTCACCTTCCCCGCCACTTCCTGCTCTGGTCTCCGGCACTCGCGCATGCGCATTAGGGCGCGCGCGCGCTCGCTCACCTCTTCTTAAAGGGCCAGCATCCCGGGAACAGGATATGGCTAATTACAGGTACTGGGTATATAAGACTTCCTTTTCCCTGTGGGCGGTGCCTGTTCAACGTGTTTCCATAGCTAGGTGTTCAGGTCCCTCTGTGTCTTGTACCCAGATTAACCCTGTCTCTTCCGCAGAGCCCGTCTGCTGTCCTGACCTGGTCCCAAAGTGCCGATTACCCAGGAGGTGTCCCGGTGACTGTTTGCTGAGGATCCCGCCATCTCCCGTCAGCCTGAGCCCGTCACCTGGACTTCACCTGGAAGCTCCAACCTGCACGTCCCGCTGGATCCGGACCCCGTCGGCTGTGACTACTCGGCACCTGTACCCAGTTCCCGTCATCTGTCTTGCCTCCAGTTCCCGTTGGACTATTAGTCATCTCCCGTGCCGATTTCTGAAGGACCCGTGCCCCGTACTCCCTGTGTTCCGGCTGCCGTGCATTTAGGCCCTCTGGTGGGGTGACCAGACAGTACCTGTATAGGGGTTAGCTCTTGGTTACCTCTCTGGGGGAGTCCGGTGCACGGTCCCGTGAATCCACCTCCAGGACGTTACAGATATGAGTAATTTTTATTAAAAATTGAAAATATCTCGAAATCCTGATGTGTTAGCCAAAAACAGAGTTCATATTCGTAATCAGCAGGCAAAATATGTTGTAAAACCTTTTGCCAGAAAAATTGCGTTGACCGGTGTTATTTTTCTTTATTAAAAACCCATAAAAAAAATGGAATAAAAATGAATTGTTGAGGCCGTGTTCACATGTAGCGTAAATGCTGCATTTTTTTCTGCAGGTGTCCGCACCACGAGCGCAATAACATTCTTCAAAGGAGCAGAGATTTCATGAAGTCTCATCCACTTTGCTTGGACGATTAGTCCATGATCACATATAGTGTAAATGCTGCATTTTTTTTCTGCTGCTTTTTTTGCACATACTGTATATTCTGCTGTGTTTAATTGTCCAAACAAAGTGGATGTGATTCCATGAAAAGACGCCGCTGAACTCTGTATAATAAAAACACTTAAAAACGCAGATTCACATCTGAACCAAAAAAACATTAAATAATGGAGGAAAGGCATAAAAAATGCCGCAAAAATGGATTGTGTAGTTTGGTGCAGACAGCGGCAGAAACAGAATTTATGCAACGTGTGAACACGGCTTTATAGGCACAAATATGCAATATGTCATATAGTGACACATATAAATATAAGAAAATTCTGGCTGCTATGACTATGAATGAACAGTCCAGGGCATCTGCTGAATGACCCTTAGGCCATGTGCTCACGTGTGCATTTTGTACTGCAGCGTAAATGCATGCCTTCTGCATCCCCAGCAAAGTCTATGTAACTTGTGCAAATTCCATACGCACGTTGCGCTTTAGAACGCAGTAATTTGCATGCTGAAATTTGTGTCTGAAACGCTGCGTTCTATAAAGCAGCATGTCACTTCTTTTGTGCGTTTTGGATGCTTTTCCCACTGTCTATGGCGGAGCAAGCATCCAGAACGCATGAATTCTGCATCCATTCCGCATTCAAAATACTTTCAAAACTCAGATTTTCAGCTGCGTTTTGAAATGCACATGCAGTGCCAAAACACTACAGAATATTTGACAACCAGAACGCAGATGTGCGCACATACCCTTACTGCCAAATGGGTGTGCCTAGGTGTGTGGCTAGGGGCGTGGTCAAAACCTGCTGCAGACTTTGTCCCTCTTTCCTTTCTTCAAAAGTTGGGGTTTTTTTCAAAGGGCATTCCCACCAAATGTGGAGCATGCTACCTGGAGCAGAACCACATCTCCAGCAAGTATCGGGGACCAGTGGATCAATTGTGTAGGTCCGCCAGGCATCTATACCACCTGGTAAGAAGCTTGTAATTTTGTTGCTGAGCTTTACACGCTAGGGGAGTTTGAGCGTGCAAAGGAAGGCCCTATCCCACTGATCCTCTGTGAACACCATCCCCAGCTCTTCTTCCCACTCCCTCTCAAACAAGGCATGGTCTCTCTAGGACGTTGGGTGAGTAACGAATACACTGGAATATGGAGTGTAGTGGGAGTGTGTCTTGAAGCAGTAGTGATTCTAAAGAGGTTAGGTCAGAACTAGGCACCTGGGCTGGTCGGAGGGCTACCACAAAGGAACGAAGTTGTAAATAAGCCAGTCGGGAAATGGGTTGGTCTGGGAATGAGTTCTTCAAGTTAGACAAAGTTGGATAAGTTTGGGAGATAGATAAGACATTTGTAAATCTGATTTTGTGGCTTGAGGACCACGTCATAAATTGCTCTACTCCTACACCTGGTGGAAAATCGGGATTGTTAAATATTGGTGTCATTGGGCCAGGATATGTGGAGAGTATACATTTCAGGCTAAGGTTGAACCAAATCCCTAATTGGTCTTGGGTTAGAAAAGCCATTTAACTAATTTGTTGACGGAACCTTTTAGAAGACAGCGAGGTCAGTGAAATTGCGGAGAGACAATGTTCAAGCGGGACCCACTGCTTCCTGTCAGCCCCATGAAACCAATCTAAGACCCGAATAAAGACAGCAGTCCAATGATAGCTCCTCAAATCCGGGAGACCGGCAACCTCTTTACTTTTGGATTTGCATAAAAATCTACATGTTAATCTTGGTCTTTTCTGACCCCACACTACGTCAGAACAGGCAGTGTCTAGTTGTTTGAAAAAACTGTTCAGGAGTACTATAGGCACAGCTTGGATTAGATAGAGCAATTTCGGGAGGATGTCCATTTTTATAATTTTCTGTTTTAATAAAAAAATAAATTAATTTTCTTATTTCTGAATTTTTCAACTGGGCAAAAGGGATGATTCAAACTATTTTTTTTCTTTTTTGGTCACATATACCGTGATTTGCCGATTTTGAATAAGACTTAGTTGTTTAACTGGGGTAGAAAGGGTGATTAAATTTTTTTTATTATTGTTTTCCATTTCCAATTGCAGCAATTTGGATTGTTTTTAATTTCTTTTTGTTAAATTGGGGATGATTAAATCTTTTATGTGTTTTTTTTAGAATATTGTATTCTATTTTTTTTTATACTTGTAGGAGACTTGAACCTGCAGTATCTAGGTCACAAACTCGTATGAAGCCTGATCTGTGGATTCCAAGGGAGCACCACCAACAAGACAAAAATGGGGGGGGCTGATCAGCAGGTCATGGCAACCACGATCCTGCTGTATGAGGGGTTCCAAAAAGGGTGTCAGAGTTCCTGAGACCACCTGTATTCGGCAAGTTATCACCTAGCTTGGTGGATAGGTGTTAGGCTATGTGCACACGTTGCATTTTTTCATGCGTTTTCGCAGCGTTTGAAATGCAGAGTTTTAATGCAAAAATGCATGCATTTTTATTTCCAAGCAAAGTCTATGGGAAATAGGAATATTTTGTGCGCACTATGCGTCCAAAAACGCTTTGTTTTTTTGTGACAAAAATTTGTCAAAATCTCTGCGTTTGAAGAAGCAACATGTCAATTGTTTTGTGCATTTTGGCAGCGTTTTGGTAACATTGAAGTCAATGAGAATTATCAAAACGCATCCTAAAACAAATTTCTAGCGTTTTACATGCATTTTTGATGCAAAACACATGCTTTTTTGTCAAAATCAAAGCATGCGTTTTCTCTATCGTTTCATTGGGGGACACAGGACCATGGGTTATGCTGCTGTCACTAGGAGGCTGACACTAAGTAAACATAAAAAAGTTAGCTCCTCCCTAGCAGTATACACCCCGAGCCGGAGGCGGGCTCAGATCAGTTTTAGCTTAGTGTCGTAGGAGGCTGATGTGGGCCGTCTCGGCCCCCCTCAGCCATATATGTTTTTGCGCTTTTTTCTTTTATTTCGGCGCCGCTCATCACTCTCATACCTGTCGTCTTTTTCTCTGCAGGTATTCGCTTCACTCATCCTCCGCAGCCCTGTGGGTACCACTTCCCAGGGTCGCAGGGGCTTGAGACTTCGGGCCCTCTCCCCCGTCCGTCCCCGTGGTACCACTCCCGGGGGTGCGCGTGTGGGCAGGTTGTTTGGTGGGCACCCCTGATTCGCCCTGCGGTATCACCCCAAAGGGCGTACAGGGGAGTACAGCAGGGATGGAACCTTCTCCTGAAAGGGGGCTGCTACCCCCATCATGATGTCCACTACCCTGCCTCAGCACGCTCTCCCCCGGAGCCTTCCTGGACGAGCAGCGCTGTACACAGGCAGGGCCAGGGAGTCCTGCCTGCACCGCATCCATCGCTGGGCCGGCGCCGCCGATTGCAGGTAGGACCGACCTTTCCTGCACTTTCCCCCGGCCCTCTCCATAAATTTAGTCCCCGGTCTCGGCCTAGTCGCTCCTGCGTCCTAGCCACGCCCCCGCTGCAGCGCTATTGGCCGATGGTCGTCTCCCTCTGTATCCTCCCACTGCTCTGCCTCCTGGCTGATGGTGGGGGCTGTGAATCCTCCGGTTTTTCGCGCTGGAATCCTGCTCCTCCTCCAGCGTCCCCTCGCCATTTTAGCCTGCCTCTGGTCCCCTGAGGCTGCAGCGCGCCGGCGTTCTGACTCTTCTGGCCAGCTCTCCTGGACGTCCCCTTCTGGACTGGTGGGCAGCACGCAGGACCTGGGTAAGCTCTGCTCCTAAGGAGTAGCCCTCACTAGGCAGCATTCTCTGAGTTTAGGGACGAGTTAACCCTCTCCTGTCTCCTTCCTAGCAGCCACCAGGGAGAGTACCTGTTTTCACCATGCCTAAGGCTAAGCCCACCCAATCCAAGCAGGCCCCCTTTGCACTATTTTTTGCATGCTCCTCCTGCAAGTCCAAGTTTTCCCAGGGTCAGGACGCCCCACTATGCTCCGTCTGTTCTACAGACGCGCAGCCTCCGCGGCCGATGCTTCTGATACCGCAGACGCCACAGCGCCATATGCTGCAGGGCCCTGCGTCCCGCCCCCCCCCGACTGGCTAGCGTCCCTGTCCCAGTCCGTAGATTCCCTCTCTGAGGCTTCTCGGACCATCGCGCAAGCTCTGCGCCTGCTGCCGTCGCTCGCCCAGATTCCTGCAGACCCGGCGCAATCGCCTCCGGAGCAGGTGAGCCCCGTTGCAGGGTCCTCCTCTGCTGCTCAGAAACGGACCCGCCAGGTCTCGTCCTCAGACTCTTCCCAGGTTTCACCTTCATCCCCAGGTCCAGACCGTCAGTCCTCCAGGGAGGCTTCTGACTGCTCCGATGATGATTCCGATGCGGCACCCCTGCAGGACTCAGAGCAGGCGGCTGATATTCGGCGCATGGTGAATAGCCTGATAGAAGCAGTAAACCAGACCTTGAAGGTACAGGTGGACCCCGTCTCCTCCCAGAGCACCCAGGTCTCGTTTAAGCGGGTGAAGCGGGCCCAGAACACATTCAGCGGACATCCAGAATTCGCTGAGTTACTGCGCAGCCACAGGCAACAGCCGGACAGGGTATTTACCAGCGGTAAGTCCATCGATTTGCATTATCCCTTTCCTGAGGGTCTTCGAAAGGATTGGGCAGGCTCCCCTGTGGTCGACCCCCCAATCTCCCGCCTGTCTTCTCACACAGTCCTTCCACTCACTAACGGTACGTCTCTCAAGGACCCTACGGACCGTACTATTGACAGGTTGGCCCGTTCCGCCTTCGAGGCAGCGGGCACATCCCTCTCTCCGGCCTTTGCCTCGGTTTGGGTTGCGAAGGCCCTGATGTCCTGGGCGGACACGCTATGCTGCGGTCTCCGCGCCATTCCTGCCAATCCGGACCTGGTTCCCATCGCCTCGCAGATTTCCCTCGCGGGTGAGTACTTGCTCAATGCAGCCCTGGCGTCTGCAAGTTGCGCGACCCAGGCCGCCAGCAACAATGTAGCCATCCGTCGAGCCCTTTGGCTCCGGTCCTGGAACGCGGATGCGGCCTCTAAGAAGTCACTAACTTCCCTGCCCTTCCTAGGGGAGCGTCTCTTCGGAGATAGGCTGGACCAGTTGATCTCCGATGCAACGGGAGGAAAGAGTACATCTCTCCCCCAATTGCGCCCCAAGCGCTTCCAGAATCGGCCCCCACCGCTCGTTTCCGGCCCTTTCGCAGCTTCAACTCCAATCCCCAGCCGCGGAAAAGCCGCTCTCCTCCGAGAGACAGGAAGACCCCGTCATTCAAGACCAATCCCGCCTGGCGTTCACGCCCCCGCCAGTCCACGAGATCCTCTTCTGGTTACCGCCGACGTTCCTCCAAGTGACTCGCGGTCGGCGCGCAACAGCGCCAGACTTGTGGGAGGGCGTCTGTCTCGTTTTCAGCATGTGTGGATCCCCCTGACCGCCGATGCCTGGGTCAGAGAGATCATCACATCAGGCTACAAAATAGAATTCGAAGCAAAGCCACCGAGACATTTTTTCCTATCGCGCCCTCCCGAGTCTCCCGCGCGGGCTCGCGCGTTCTTTCACTCCATAGACTCCCTCCTCCGAGCCGGAGTCGTGGTACCAGTCCCTCCCGCAGAGCGTTTCAAGGGGTTCTATTCCAACCCTTTCGTGGTCCCCAAAAAGGACGGCTCTGTCCGTCCCGTCCTCGACCTAAAGCTTCTAAACAGGTCGGTGAGGCCTCGGCCGTTTCGAATGGAGTCACTCCGGTCCGTCATCGCGTCCATGGAGGTAGGCGAATTCCTGGCATCGCTGGATATTCAAGACGCCTATCTTCACGTCCCGATAGCCACCTCTCACCAACAGTTCCTCCGCTTTGCGATAGCGGAAGATCACTTCCAGTTCACGGCTCTTCCCTTCGGCCTCGCATCCGCACCCAGGGTCTTTACGAAGATCATGGCTGCTGCCATGTCCGTCCTGCATTCCAGGGGTGTCATGGTCATCCCGTACTTGGACGATATGTTGATAAAGGGCTCTTCCTTCGAGGACTGTCGTCTTGGGGTTCAGGTCACGATCGACACCCTTTCACGGTTAGGGTGGCTGATAAATCGGAAGAAGTCCTCTCTGACCCCGGCCCGTCGGATCACCTTTTTAGGCATGGTATTCGATACCATCCAAGGGCGAGTTTTCCTCACACAGGAGAAGATGTCCTCCTTACAACGAGGCCTCCGCGCTCTCCGGCGTCAGCGCCAAGTTTCCATCAGGTTCGGCATGCGAGTCCTCGGTCGTATGGTGGCGGCGATGGAAGCGGTACCCTTTGCACAGTTCCATCTCCGGCCCCTCCAGCTGGCCTTGCTGAAGAAGTGGGACAGATCTCCCTTTTCTCTGGACTGCAGGTTTCATCTTTCGCCGAAGACCCGCCACTCCCTCCGTTGGTGGCTCAATCAACGCAACCTCGCATCAGGAAGATCTTTCCTCCCGCTCCACTGGAAGATAGAGACCACCGACGCCAGTCTCCAGGGCTGGGGAGCAGTGTTTCGGCATCACACAGCGCAGGGCCGATGGTCACCGAGGGAGAGTTGTCTCCAGATCAACATTTTGGAGATAAGAGCCATCCGGCTAGCCTTGCAGCAGTTTCGGCACCTAGTACAGGGTTGCCCGGTCAGGATCCAGTCGGACAATGCGACGGCGGTGGCGTACATCAACCACCAAGGCGGCACAAGAAGTGTCGGGGCAATGCGAGAAGTCAAGAAAATTTTGCAATGGGCCGAGTGTCATCACTCCCTGATCTCAGCGGTACACATCCCAGGCGTGGACAATTGGGCGGCGGACTTCCTCAGCAGGGAAGGCCTCGCCTCCGGAGAATGGTCCCTCAACCGGGAAGTCTTCAACCAGATCTGCGACAGATGGGGAGTTCCGGACGTGGACCTAATGGCTTCCCGGTTCAACTGTCAGGTTCCGCAGTTTGTAGCGCGGTGCCGCGACCGCTTGGCTTTAGGAGTCGACGCCCTCACCGTGTCATGGAGCCAGTTCAGTCTCCCGTACATCTTCCCTCCGCTCCCTCTAATCCCGAGGGTCCTCAAGAAGATCAAGGCGGAAGGAATACCGGTCATCCTAGTGGCTCCGGACTGGCCCAGGCGAGCATGGTTCGCGGAACTAACTCAGCTCCTCGCAGACGCTCCGTGGCGCCTTCCAGACCGTCCAGATCTCCTGCAGCAGGGACCTCTTTTCCATCAGAACTCACAGGTCCTAAATTTGACGGCCTGGCCGTTGAATCCTGGGTTCTAGCTAAGGCTGGTTTTTCCTCAAGAGTGATTCAGACAATGATTAGGGCCAGGAAGCCATCTTCATCAAAAATTTACTACCGCACGTGGAAGGTTTTCTTCAGGTGGTGTGAAGAGCATAATATTTCTTCTCCTCTCGCCTTCTCCCTTCCTTCCCTATTGGCATTCTTGCAGTCAGGCCTAGATGCGGGTCTCTCGCTCGCAACACTAAAGGGCCAGATATCGGCATTATCAATCCTGTTTCAGAAGCCACTGGCCGCTCGTTCACAGGTTAAGACCTTCATCCAGGGAGTGGCCCACCTGGCACCGCCGTACCGTCGGCCTCTAGAGCCGTGGGACCTTAATCTAGTCCTAGGGTCACTTCAGGGCCCCCCATTCGAGCCCTTGCGAGAATCTTCCCTTTCTCACTTGTCTTGGAAGGTGGTATTTCTCGTTGCCATCACTTCTATTCGCAGGACGTCAGAGCTGGCAGCTCTCTCTTGTCGTTCCCCCTTTTTGATTTTTCACCAGGACAAAGCGGTTCTCCGGCCAGATCCCGCTTTTCTCCCAAAGGTGGTCTCCCCGTTCCATCTTAACGAAGAAATCGTTCTTCCGTCCTTCTGTCCTGGCCCCTCTCACAGCTTGGAGAGGTCCTTGCACACCCTGGACCTAGTGCGTGCACTTAGAATTTATGTCTCCAGAACCGCGCCGTTCCGTAAGTCAGATGGTCTGTTTGTCCTCCCTTCTGGTCCCAAGAGGGGTGAATCGGCATCCAAGGCCACAATTGCCAGATGGATCCGTTCCGCCATATCAGAGGCCTATCGGATTCGGGACAAGTCTCCGCCGCGGGGGGTAAGGGCGCACTCTACCCATGCAGTGGGAGCCTCTTGGGCGATTAGGCATCAGGCGTCGGCCGACCAGGTCTGCAAGGCCGCTACCTGGTCTAGCCTGCACACCTTTACTAGGTTCTACCAGGTTCACACCCAAGCATCGGCAGATGCTAGTTTTGGGAGAAAGGTCTTGCAGGCAGCAGTTGCACACCTGTAATAGGGTGGCAGCATTCAATTATAGTGCAAGCCCGCCGAGGGAGGTTGTTGTTTTCTTCCTATCTGCGGGTTTTCGGTATTCCCACCCAGGGACTGCTTTTGGACGTCCCATGGTCCTGTGTCCCCCAATGAAACGATAGAGAAAGTAGGATTTTTGTGTACTCATCGTAAAATCTCTTTCTCTGAGTCTTCATTGGGGGACACAGCACCCACCCTGCTTGGTTTTTTGGTTGTTCAATTGCATTTGCCTGCTATTTTTCAGCGGTCTTATGTTCATAGACCTCTTGTTTGCACGGCTGCATTGTTTTAGTTACAACTTGTTTTTATGTATGGTGATTCTGGTACTCCTCTTACTGCTTGTGCACCAACTGATCTGAGCCCGCCTCCGGCTCGGGGTGTATACTGCTAGGAAGGAGCTAACTTTTTTATGTTTACTTAGTGTCAGCCTCCTAGTGACAGCAGCATAACCCATGGTCCTGTGCCCCCCAATGAAGACTCAGAGAAAGAGATTTTACGGTGAGTACACAAAAATCCTACTTTCTTTGTCGCTCCATTGGGAGACCCAGACAATTGGGTGTATAGCTTCTGCCTCCGGAGGCCACACAAAGTATTACACTCAAAAGTGTAACCCCTCCCCTCTGCCTATACACCCTCCCGTGCCTCACGGGCTCCTCAGTTTTATGCTTTGTGTAGAAGGAGGCACACATCCACTCACACATCTCCATTTTAGTCAGCAGCAGCTGCTGATTGTATCGGTTGGAAGAAAAGAGGGCCCCCACGGGGCCCCCGGCATGCTCCCTTCTCACCCCACTAAGTCGGCGGTGCTGTTAAGGTTGAGGTACCCATTGCGGGTACGACGGCCGGAGCCTCATGCCGTGTTTCCTTCTCCATCCCTGAGGGCTCTGGTAGAAGTGGGATCCGAAGCGGTCATCCAGGTTCTGGGACCGTGCTCCCTCCGCAGCCCCTGAGGGAATCTGCTGGACAGGAGCTTATCTATCTTCAGGGACAGGGCCCTGCATCCACGAGGTACTCTGTGTCCCCATGGGGACTGGTTATGGAGCGCCTGGTTTCCGGATGCCGCAACTGACTGCTGAATTGTGAAGACCGGGGACTACCGCGCCGACCGCGCCTGCTTGTCGGCCGCGGTATTAAATTTAGTCCCCGGCTTCATCGCGGCCTAGTGGCAAACTCCCGCCCCCGGGCCTGTCTATCAGAGATAGGGGTGGGACAGCCGACCTGACGTCGGATGTGAGGGCCGGGGCATCCTGTGTGCTCCCTCCCCCCTCACTGATCACTGCGGGGACCCCAGATTCCCGCACTTTTCCTAACGCCGCCCACCCCTCCCCTGAGAGCTCCGGCAGCCATCTTTAGACATTCTGCCGGTGGAGAATCACACAGAACAGCTCTGCAGCTCTGGGAGACCAGGCAGGGAATCTGGAGCGCACACACCCCGCTTTTTAGCGGTCGGTAAGCCGCACCGGTCACTCGGTGTTGGTCCCCTTGGGTGCCGGTATAGATACGTATATATATACCTTTCTGTTCGGCCGGGCTGTATACCCTTTTTACTGTATACCCTCAGTGATCACGCTCCTAGGACACAACAGCATGTCGGTCACAAGGAGCAAGGGCACTAAAGCACAGGGTTTTTTTGCGACATGTACCTCTTGTAGGGCCATATTACCTGCGGGTTCCACCTACCCTCACTGTGAGCAATGCTCGACCCCTGTTACGCTTGCTCAGCCGGAGCCTCGGTCACTAGTGGGCCCCTCGGCTCAGGCAGACCCCCTGTTTTTACTGTCCAGGTGGCAGCGACAGAGTTTGCAGTTTTTGCTGACAAGCTCTCAGAGTCACTCTCACAATCCATGGCTCAGTCTATGGACAAATGGTCTGCCAAGTTGCTGGAAGCCCTGCAGTCCAGACCGGTCCTTCCACAGGCCTCGGACCCGGTTAGATCGGCACCTCCAGGTCCCTCTGGGTACACCCCGGCCGGGGTGGGCCCTAGGTCTCACCTTGGAGGACTCCTCCACGGACCACAGTCCCAGACCAGCTAAGCGGGCTCGCTTGGAATCTTCCCCGACTTCCTCACGCTGCTCGGGTTCCCAGCTTGAGGACTCTCTGGAGGACGAGGCGGAGGTCGCAGCTCAGGGCTTGGACCCTGATGTTGCTCTCAATCTTGATACACCTGAAGGGGACGCCTTAGTAAATGATCTCATCTCGTCCATCAATCAGGTGTTGGATCTATCTCCGCCGCCTCCACCTATAGAGGAGTCGGCCTCTCAGCAGGAGAAACACCAGTTTCGGTTTCCCAAACGTACACGGAGTGCATTTTTTGATCACTCTAACTTCAGAGATGCTGCCAAGAAGCCCAGAGCGGTTCCGGACAAGCGCTTTACTAAGCGCCTTACTGACACACGTTACCCCTTCCCGCTGACGTAGTTAAGGGTTGGGCTCAATGTCCTAAGGTAGATCCCCCAGTTTCCAGATTGGCGGCTAGATCCGTGGTTTCGGTTGCAGATGGCTCATCACTAAAAGATGCCACTGACAGGCAGATAGAACTCCTGGTGAAATCCATCTATGAGGCCAAGGGAGCGTCTTTTGCCCCGGCTTTTGCAGCCGTGTGGGCACTCCAAGCTATCTCAGCTTGTCTGGCTGAGATTAATGCGGTCACACGTACGTCTGCCCGCAGGTTGCATCTTTAACCTCTCAGGCGTCGGCGTTTTCTTCCTACGCCATGAACGCAGTCCTAGACTCTGCTAGCCGTACAGCGGTGGCATCCGCTAATTCTGTTGCAGTCCGCAGGGCCATGTGGCTGCGCGAATGGAAGGCAGACTCGGCTTCCAAGAGGTTCTTAACCGGTTTGCCGTTTTCTGGCGAGAGATTGTTTGGCGAACGATTGGATGAGATTATTAAGGAATCCAAGGGAAAGGACTCCTCCTTGCCCCAGTCCAAACCTAAGAGACTGTCACGCTCCCCGGGTCCCCTGTGCTGCCCTCCGGCTCACCTGTCACGCTCCCCGGCTCCCCCGCCTCGCTTCCCGGTTCCTTGGTCCGGTCACCGCCGCTCCCCGCTCTCCAGCACCCTTTGCCGGCGCGTCCCCAGCGTCCTGGTCCCCGCACCCGGCGTCCGTTGGCTTCACAGCCCCAGCCTGGCCCTGCTGCTTCCTCCTCGCAGCTTCCTGCTCTGGCTTCTGGCACTCGGGCCGCGCGCATGCGCATTAGGGCGCGCGCGCGGTCATTGACCCTTTCTTAAAGGGCCAGCGTCCATTAACAGGAAATGATGCAAAACAGGTACAGGGTATAAAGGGGTTTAATGTCCAAGGGGGCGGGGCCTGATCTTCGTGTTTCTTAAGCTAGGAGTCAGGTCTCCTGGTGTCTATGTGTATATACTCACCTATCTCTCTTGTAGAGCCGTGCCTGCCTCGCCATCCGGTCCTGACCGAATCCCGAACCCCGAACGCTGTCCATCTGCCATCCTGACAGTCCGTACCATCTCGGATCCCTGCGGTGACCTGTCATCTCGCTCCAAAGGTTCCGGACCCCGCCTGACATCTTCTCGGCTTCCGAACCTGAGCCTCCACTAGTCAAGCCACGGCTCCAGCTCCCGTGGCGACGTCTTCAGATACTTCCAGACTTCGTTTGGCCTCACCACCCCGGTACGCCGGAGACCCCAAGACCTGCAGGGGATTCTTAAACCAATGCTCCCTCCATTTCACGCAGCTGCCGCATTTGTTTGCCTCTGACCAAGCCAAGGTCGCCTTCATCATGTCCCATCTAGAGGGTGAGGCACTGGCGTGGATGAACCCCTTGTGGGAGAAGGGGGATCCTGTGACCACGAACATCCAGGACTTCCTGCAGGCATTCCGTGGCACCTTTGATGAGCCCGGACGCGCCTCCGCGTCTGCTTCGTCTCTTCTCCGGCTACGTCAGGGGACTCTGACGGTGGGCCAATACGCAATCCGGTTTCGCACCTTGGCTTCGGAACTCGGGTGGAACAACGAGGCCCTAACCGCCGCCTTCTGGGAAGGACTCTCGGGGCGAATTAAAGATGAGCTGGCGGGTCGTGACGTACCGACCACCCTGGATGCCCTGATCGCCCTAGCGACTCGAGTGGACATTCGCTTTCAGGAGCGATCCAAGGAAGTGTCCCGTGAGAGACGTCCGGTACGGCATTCCTCTCCTCCGCAGAAGCCCGCCGTACTTCAGTCTTCGACAGCTGGGGTCCCCGTCCACGAACCCATGCAGATCGACAGAGTGCGGCAGTCTGAACAACGTCGAGCTGAGCGGCTCGCCAAGGGCCTCTGCTTTTACTGCGGAGAGGGCACACACCTGCTACGCTCCTGTCCAGAGAGGCCGGGAAACTCCAAAGCCTAGGGTTGGTAGGAGAGGCCACCCTAGGTGCTGGGACTCTCTCAGACCCGGTTACGTGGACTGTGCAAGTGACAACGGGAGAGACGCGGTTCACGGCTGAGGCATACCTCGATTCCGGGGCAGCAGGCAATTTCATCCAGCAGGCCACGGTGGACAAGTACCAGGTGCCTGTTACTCCACTCGACAAGCCCCTCGTGATTGCCTCTGTGGATGGGAGACCCCTCTCTGACACCATCTCCTGGATCACCAAGCCGGTGGAACTGCGTATCGGTGCCCTGCACACCGAGAACATCGCTCTCTACGTCCTCCCACACATGTCCCATCAAATCCTGCTGGGACTTCCCTGGTTGCGGACACACGAACCATCAGTCAGCTGGGGCACTGGCGAAATCACCCGATGGGGCTCTTCGTGCCATGAGAAGTGCCTGAAGACCATACAACCCATCCGACGACCTCCGGTTCCAGAGAACTTACCGGGGCTGCCCTCGGCCTATTGGTCCTTTGCAGACATCTTTGATAAAAAGGAATCCGAGGTACTTCCGCCACATCGTCCTTACGATTGTGCCATCGACCTGCTCCCTGGAACAACACCACCTCGAGGACGGATATATCCATTGTCTCCAGCCGAAACAAGGGCCATGTCTACTTACATCACAGAGAGCCTGGCTAGGGGATTCATTCGGAGATCCTCCTCTCCGGCTGGAGCAGGTTTCTTCTTCGTCAAGAAGAAAGAGGGCGACTTACGCCCATGATTAGACTACCGGGGTTTGAATCAAATCACCGTAAAAAACAAGTACCCTCTGCCGCTCATCCCCGAATTGTTTGACCGGCTTAGAGGAGCTCGTGTGTTCACCAAGCTGGATCTTCGGGGTGCTTACAATCTGGTACGCATCCGCTCTGGGGACGAATGGAAGACCGCGTTCAATACGCGCGATGGGCACTATGAATACTGCGTGATGCCCTTCGGCCTGTGTAACGCCCCAGCCGTCTTTCAAAAACTGGTGAACGACGTTTTCCGGGACCTTCTTTACGTCTGTGTGGTAGTGTATCTGGATGACATCCTTGTCTTCTCTCCGGACCTCCAGACCCACAGAGAGAATGTACAGCTGGTTCTACAAAGACTGAGAGAGAATCGTCTGTACGCGAAGTATGAGAAGTGTGTCTTTGAGCAGTCTTCTCTCCCCTTCCTGGGGTACATCATCTCTGATACCGGACTGCAGATGGATCCAAAGAAGGTCTCCTCCATTTGCAACTGGCCTCCTCCTTCTGGACTGAAGGCAATCCAACGCTTCCTGGGATTCGCCAACTACTACCGCCAGTTCATCCCTCACTTCTCGGCTCTGACTGCTCCTCTCTCCGCTTTGACCAAGAAGGAGGCTAATCCAAAGGACTGGTCACCTGCGGCCGACGCCGCGTTTGGCTCTCTGAAGCGGGCATTTGCCTCCTCTCCTGTACTCCACCGTCCGGAGTTAAACCGCCAGTTCACCTTGGAGGTGGATGCCTCCTCTTCAGGAGCCGGAGCAGTGCTCATGCAGAAGTCCTCCTCCGGGAAGATGGTGACTTGCGGATTCTTCTCCAAGAGCTTCTCAGCGCCTGAACGCAACTACACCATCGGTGACCGAGAGCTCTTGGCAGTCAAATTGGCTCTGGAGGAATGGCGCTACCTTCTGGAAGGAGCAGTGTACCCCGTGATTATTTACACGGACCACAAGAACCTGGAATACCTACGGTCCGCTCAGCGACTGAACCCACGGCAAGCCAGGTGGTCCTTATTCTTTGCCAGGTTTGATTTCCAGCTCCATTTCCGACCCGCGGACAAGAATGTACGCGCTGATGCCTTGTCCAGGTCTTTCATGCCCATGGAGCAGGAAGAGGAGACTACCCAACCCATCATCTGTCCTAGCAAAATCATTCCGGTGGCCCCTGTCACCCTGGCCCAGATACCGCCCGGGAAGACCTATGTCTCTGAGACAGACAGGAAAAAAGTGTTACACTGGGGTCATGCCTCGAAAACAACCGGTCATGCTGGTCAGAAGAGAACATGGGGTGCGATTGTACGTCATTACTGGTGGCCATCCCTTCGCACGGACGTCGCTGCTTTTGTCTCTGCCTGCTCCTCTTGTGCCAGGAACAAGACGCCCAAACACCTGCCATATGGCCGTCTTCTGCCTCTGCCGATACCTTCAGTTCCGTGGCAACACATTGCGATGGACTTTATTACGGACTTGCCCCTGTCCTCCGGACACACAGTCATATGGGTCGTGGTGGATCGATTCTCTAAAATGGCTCATTTCGTCCCTATGGCTGGACTGCCCTCTGCTCAGGAACTCGCGGACGCTTATATACATCACATCTTCCGCTTGCATGGCTTTCCATCTCACATCGTATCCGATAGAGGAACTCAGTTCACCTCCCGCTTCTGGAGGGCTCTCTGCAAACATCTGGGAGTGACTCTGGACTTTTCATCTGCATACCATCCTCAGTCTAATGGCCAAGTGGAGAGGGTCAATCAAATCTTGACCTCTTTCTTACGTCACTATGTCAACGCCCATCACGACGACTGGTCCACGCTTCTTCCTTGGGCTGAATTCTCCCATAACCACCACATCAGTGAGTCGTCCTCCAGCTCTCCCTTCCATGTCGTTTACGGACTTCAGCACTCCGTCCCATTGCCTGTATCCCCTTCTTCAGATGTCCCTGCTGCTGATACTGTAGCCCGTGACTTTGCAACCATTTGGGACTCTGTCAAGGCGTCCCTTGGGCGTGCTTCCCTGCGGATGAAAAGACACGCAGACAAGAGACGTCTGGACCCTCCGTGTTTCTCTCCTGGAGATCTAGTCTGGCTTGCATCCAAGTACGTCCGATTGAAGATACCATCCTACAAGCTGGGTCCTCGCTACATCGGGCCGTTTAAAGTCCTCAACAAGATCAATGAGGTCTCCTACAAGCTACAGCTCCCGGCCACGATGAGGATTACCAACTCATTCCACGTCTCCCTGCTCAAGCCGGTGGTCCTGGGTCCCTTCTCCGCTGCTGCCAGTTCGGCTCCTCCACCTATTGCCGATGACGACATCTATGCGGTAAGGGATATCATGGCCATGAAGACCGTACGGGGTCGACAGTTCTTCCTGGTGGACTGGGCAGGGTATGGTCCTGAGGATAGGTCCTGGGAGCCCCGGGAGAATGTGGGTACTCCGCTGATCCGTGCCTTCCTGTCCCGGTTGCGGGGAGGGGGGCGTGGGGGGGGGGTACTGTCACGCTCCCCGGGTCCCCTGTGCTGCCCTCCGGCTCACCTGTCACGCTCCCCGGCTCCCCCGCCTCGCTTCCCGGTTCCTTGGTCCGGTCACCGCCGCTCCCCGCTCTCCAGCACCCTTTGCCGGCGCGTCCCCAGCGTCCTGGTCCCCGCACCCGGCGTCCGTCGGCTTCACAGCCCCAGCCTGGCCCTGCTGCTTCCTCCTCGCAGCTTCCTGCTCTGGCTTCTGGCACTCGGGCCGCGCGCATGCGCATTAGGGCGCGCGCGCGGTCATTGACCCTTTCTTAAAGGGCCAGCGTCCATTAACAGGAAATGATGCAAAACAGGTACAGGGTATAAAGGGGTTTAATGTCCAAGGGGGCAGGGCCTGATCTTCGTGTTTCTTAAGCTAGGAGTCAGGTCTCCTGGTGTCTATGTGTATATACTCACCTATCTCTCTTGTAGAGCCGTGCCTGCCTCGCCATCCGGTCCTGACCGAATCCCGAACCCCGAACGCTGTCCATCTGCCATCCTGACAGTCCGTACCATCTCGGATCCCTGCGGTGACCTGTCATCTCGCTCCAAAGGTTCCGGACCCCGCCTGACATCTTCTCGGCTTCCGAACCTGAGCTGCGTCACCCGGACTACCACCAGTGACTCCGTGGTCCCAGGGACTTCTCCGTTATACTCGTGTGCACGGACTGTTCTGCTGCCTATAGTGCTCCAGCTACCGGACCCCTTAACACCATCTAGGAGTTCGGCCCAGTGGATCCACCTCCTGGGTCTGCCCGTCCACCTGGCCCTGACAGAGACCTCAGCAACGAAAAATACAATTGAGGTTTCGGTCCTTTCGTCCCCCCGCCAAGCCACAGTCCTCTTCGTCCAATAGACAGGACAAAGGCCAGAGGAACTCCTATGCGTGGCGGTCTAAGTCACGCCCCCAAAAGACCGCCGGAGGCACTGCCTCCAAGGCGGCCTCCTCATGACTCACGGCATCCCCGATCCGCATCCTCGGTCGGTGGCAGGCTCTCCCGCTTTTGCGACGCCTGGTGGCCACATGTTCAAGACCGATGGGTGAGAGACATCCTGTCTCACGGTTACAGGATAGAGTTCAGCTCTCGTCCTCCGACTCGTTTCTTCAGAACCTCCCCGCCCCCTGTGCGAGCAGACGCACTTTTTCAAGCAGTGGACGCTCTGAAAAAAGAAGGCGTCGTGACCCCCGTTCCCACTCAGGAACAGGGTCGCGGTTTTTACTCCAACTTATTCGTGGTACCAAAGAAAGACGGATCATTCTGTCCCGTTCTGGACCTCAAATTGCTCAACAAACACGTGAGCACCAGACGATTCCGGATGGAATCTCTCCGCTCGGTCATCGCCTCGATGTCACAAGGAGACTTCCTCGCATCGATCGACATCAAGGATGCCTATCTCCATGTGCCGATCGCACCAGAACATCAACGCTTTTTGCGTTTCGCCATAGGGGACGAACACCTTCAGTTCGTGGCATTGCCCTTCGGCCTGGCGACAGCCCCACGGGTTTTCACCAAAGTCATGGCATCCGTTGTGGCAGTCCTGCATTCTCAGGGGCACTCGGTGATTCCCTACTTAGACGATCTCCTAGTCAGGGCACCTTCTCGGGCGGCGTGTCAACACAGCCTTACCGTCGCTCTGGAGACCCTCCAGCAGTTCGGGTGGCTCATCAACTTCCCAAAATCCAAGTTGACACCGACCCAATCTCTGACCTATCTAGGGATGGAGTTTCATACACAGTCAGCGGTAGTCAAGCTACCACTAGACAAACAGCTGTCACTGCAGGCAGGGGTGCAATCTCTGATTCAGACTCAGTCTCACCCCTTGAGACGCCTCATGCACTTCCTGGGGAAGATGGTAGCAGCGATGGAGGCAGTGCCCTTCGCGCAATTCCATCTGCGGCCACTCCAGTGGGACATTCTCCGCAAATGGGACAGGAGGTCGAACTCTCTCGACAGGAACGTCTCTCTTTCCCTTGCAACAAAGACGTCCCTTCAGTGGTGGCTTCTTCCCACTTCTCTATCACAGGGAAAATCCTTCCTGCCCCCAACCTGGGCTGTGGTCACCACGGACGCGAGCCTGTCAGGGTGGGGAGCGGTGTTCCTCCATCACAGGGCTCAGGGAACCTGGACTCCGATAGAGTCTTCCCTTCAGATCAATGTCCTGGAGATAAGGGCAGTGTATCTGGCCCTAGTGGCTTTCCAGCAGTTGCTGGAGGGCAGGCAGATCCGTATCCAGTCGGACAACGCCACTGCCGTCGCATACATCAACCACCAAGGCGCCATTCTCGTCGCTCCAGACTGGCCGAGACGGTCATGGTACCCGGATCTGTGGCATCTCACGGTGGGTCAGCCGTGGGCGCTGCCAGACCGCCCAGACTTGCTGTCGCAAGGGCCGTTTTTCCATCTGAATTCTGCGGCCCTCAACCTGACTGTGTGGCCATTGAGTCCTGGCTCCTAGCGTCTTCAGGGCTGTCTCAGGATGTCATTGCCACTATGAGACAGGCCAGGAAACCGACGTCCGCCAAGATCTATCACAGGACTTGGCGGATTTTCTTGTCCTGGTGTTCTGATAAAGGTTTTACTCCCTGGCCTTTTGCCTTACCCACTTTTCTTTCCTTCCTTCAATCCGGAATGGATAAGGGGTTGTCACTTAGTTCTCTCAAAGGGCAAGTATCGGCACTCTCAATATTCTTTCAAAAGCGCCTGGCCAAGCTTCCGCAGGTCCGCACGTTCCTGCAGGGAGTTTGCCACATAGTCCCACCTTACAAGTGTCCGCTTGAACCCTGGGACCTTAACAGGGTGCTAACGGCTCTTCAGAAACCGCCTTTTGAGCCGCTGCGTGATGTCTCCTTATCACGTCTTTCGCAGAAAGTGGCATTTCTAGTAGCAGTTACTTCACTCCGTAGAGTGTCGGAGCTTGCAGCACTGTCATGCAAAGTCCCCTCCCTGGTTTTTCACCAGGATAAGGTGGTTCTCCGTCCTGTTCCGGAATTTCTCCCTAAGGTGGTATCGCCTTTTCGTCTCAATCAGGATATCACCTTACCTTCATTTTGCCCTAATCCAATTCACCGCTTTGAAAAGGATTTGCACTCATTAGATTTAGTGAGAGCACTCCGTTTCTACGTGTCTCGCACAGCGCCCCTGCGTCGTTCAGATGCGCTTTTTGTTATCGAGGTATTCTTTTACCCACCCAGGGACTGCTTTTGGACGTCCCAATTGTCTGGGTCTCCCAATGGAGCGACAAAGAAGAAGGGAATTTTGTTTACTTACCGTAAATTCCTTTTCTTCTAGCTCCTATTGGGAGACCCAGCACCCGCCCCTGTTCCCTTCGGGCTGGTTGTTCTTTTGTGTACACATGTTGTTCATGTTCAATTGTTTCATGGTTTTCAGTTCTCCGAACATCCTTCGGATTGAATTTACCTTAAACCAATTTATAAGTTTCCTCCTTCCTGCTTTTGCACCAAAACTGAGGAGCCCGTGAGGCACGGGAGGGTGTATAGGCAGAGGGGAGGGGTTACACTTTTGAGTGTAATACTTTGTGTGGCCTCCGGAGGCAGAAGCTATACACCCAATTGTCTGGGTCTCCCAATAGGAGCTAGAAGAAAAGGAATTTACGGTAAGTAAACAAAATTCCCTTCTTTTGCATTATTGTGAGGTCAAGAGGTTTCCTTTTGTCCTCACATCCAGCCCGACTCCAAAAAAAGAGTCAAACAATAATGTTACTTTATTTACAACCTAATTATTAACTCACAAATATCATTTTCGTAAAATTATCATTATAGTGTATGATTTAGGCCGGGGTCACACGAGGCACTAGAGCAATGCTCGCGCTGGCAGCACAGCAGGAGCCGAGTGTCATGCTAGTGTCCCTGTGACTGAGGTCCGACTGTGCGAGCGGACCTCAGCTGTGAGGGGTGAGTCGGCACTGAGGGAGGGGCGGGCGGGCACGGAGGAGGGGAGGGATTTCTCTCCCTCTCTCCTCCATAGCCGGCTATCGCGATTCTCGCTCTGCACGCGCGGTGCATCAGTGTACCGCGAGTGCAGTGCGATTTTTCTCTCGCCCCGTTCACTTGAATGGGTGCGAGAGAAAAGAGTCTTGCATTACAATCGCAACATGCTGCAATTTTCTCGGTCCGATTAGGGCTGAGAAATTAATCGCTCATGTGTGCTGACACACAGGCTAGAATTGGTCCGAGTGGAATGCGATGTTTTATCTCGCTCTACTTGCATCGATGTTCTCGCCGTGTGGCTTAAGCCTTAAAGGTTTAATTTTTTTTATTTTTTTTTCACTTTTTTCCTAGTGTTTGAATGTTCAAAATTTATTTAGTAGTGTCTTTATATTGAAAATGCATCCCATTTTAAGCACTGGAAATGCATGTAAAACGCATGCGTATTTCTTTCGTTTATGTGGTGAAAACCAAATTTGAAAATGACAAATTCTGCCAGAGGATGCGTTCATTTCTGCAAGCTACTGAACACAACGTGCGCACATAACCTTAAATTCTGGCACCCACCATATTCGCGCTATGATTTGCCTAAAGTGGGTGGGGTTAGCGGCGGTTCTGTAAACACGCCCACTTTTGATAGGCTACTCCCTCCCTGAATTTGCATTGGAATAAAAAGGGTTCCATCTGATGTTGTAGCATCATGGGAACTCTCCGAAAGCTTTACAACTGTTCCATGCTGTTGCCTCCTAATCCTGGCCATGTTGGACGCACTGTTTAGTCAGCAGCGGTGGCCGGTTTCCCAGACAACAAGAAAAGTGTTGATATCTCAAGAACAGCTGCAAATTTTAACAATCATTAAATTTTAAAAAGTGCTTGTTTTTCCAAACAATATCCTCTATGAGGACGAGAACAAAACCCTTAGGCTATGTGCGCACTTACCGGATTTTGCCGCGGATTTTTTGCGGTTTTGCTGCATGTTTCGCTGCAGAAAATGTTCATAACATCTCTGCAGTGAATCACCAGCAAAACCTAGGAGCAAAAAAAATCCTGTGCACACTGGGCGGAATTTGACAGCTGCATGTTTTGCTGCGGGATTCCCGCAGCAAAAACAATTGCATGTCAATTCTTTTCCGCACGTCGCTGCGGGATTTCACTACATTGACTCCAATGTTAATCGTGAAATCCCGCAGGGAATAACGCAGGCAGCAAATTCTGTGCGGTTCACTGCGTTTTCCTGCGTTATTCCCTGCGGTATTTCGCGGTTTACCTCCGGTATTGTACATCGCCTGTCTGCGGTTTTGCAGGGAAGTGATGTCATTACAGGAAGAGGAAGCCGTGCAGAGAGTAAACACACACAGATCACAGACACACAGATATCACACACACAGACATCACAGACATAGATCACAGACACATAGAACACACATAGAAAGAAAACGGAAATATAGAAAACAAAGAACGTGGGCTCCGCTGCATATTTACCTTCCAGCCGAGGTAAACACACAGCGGCGGCCCGGTATTCTCAGGCTGGGGAGAGAGAGGGGCAGGGTTAATGTCCCCCGCCTCACTCCCACAGCCGAGAATATCAGCCGCAGCTGCCCTGGCACTGTCGCATGCATTATGCGGCAGCACCGGAGTGTCCCCGGCTCTTCCTGCCGCCGTGTAGCAGTGGCGGTCAGGGTAATACAAGGGGTTAATGATGGTGGATCACCGCCATTAACTCCAGGCTTGATCATGGCAGCGTCTATGAGACAGCTGACATGATCAACCCGTAAGTAAAGTGAATAAAACACACACACAGAAAAATCCTTTATTTTAAATAAAACAAACAAGCCTCGTTCACCATTTTATTAACCCCTCCCGCAGCAAAGCTCCGGCGTAATCCACAGCTCCTGCGCTGCTTACATCCAGCCGCGACTGTCACAGACACAGCGCTGAATGAATGCAGCAGACAGCAGAGGTAATTGACTCGCCCACCCCAGGGCTATGGGACACCCGGTGCCGGGCCGGACTAGTCCGGGGGTCGTCAGTTTAAATATGGCTGATGACTTGGGGTTTGTGTTCGTGACGCCACCTGTGGTATGCGGCTAATAGGCCGCCGCTGCTGTATGAGGCCTCCGGGGGATGATATAGCAGCAATGGTAGTACTACTCCCCACAGGTGGAGCAATGCCCCGGGGCACAGTTGGTGCTAGTGAGTGTCTATGCAGATGAAATAACAGAGGCAACTTCAAGGGTGCAGTTTCAAGTTCTTTACTCACAATTCTTGTCACAGTCCTGCAGGGACCCTTGGACTGCTGGGACCACTGTCAGGGACCTCCGCCGTTTCTGGGTGATTCTGAGAGTAAAAGCCGGTACCCTTCCCTTAAGTGTCTCTATCTTCTGCTGTCTTCCTTAGCCTTGCCTTGGTAGGTTGAACCTGGCTTGGCCTCCACAACAGCCTCCAGGCTGGGGAGTCACCTGTCGGCTGATTATCCCTTTTCTAGAGGTTCTGCTGTGGGCTGTGGCCCGGGGAGTTTACAACATTCCCTGGGCCTCGGTTTTTACTGTTTGGAGATGATTTTGCACTCCTCCGGTTTCTAGGGACCGTCCCCTGTTGCAGCTTGATCCCTCCACCGATGTTCCTATGGAACAGGCCACCGCAGCTCTACAGCTACCCGTGGCCCTGGGACCCCTTCTGTTCTCTGCTTGGTGTCACCTGGACCCTCTGAGTCCCAGGATCTTCACCAGGAAGCGTCTCTTTCTTCTTCTTAGCTCCTGACTGACTTGGAGCTCTTTTTCCTTTCTCTTCTCTCCTCCTTGCCTGCCTCCGGCAGGCCTCCTCCTCCTTCCCCACACTCTCTCCAACTCTGCTCTGACTAAACTAGAACTTCCTCTCTGTGTCTGCACTCTTGTGGCTCCTCCCACCTCCCCAGTTGCTCTGTTCTACCCTATAGGAGCAGGGATGGGTCTTACGGCCCCTCCCAGCATGCAGCATAGGAGGTTTTCTGCCACTTTCCCTGGTCCCAGTGTGTTCCTAGCAATGGGTGTAGTGTGGATTTACCAGGGGACCGGAGTTCACTCTCTTCCTCTCCCAGAATGGGGCATCACACCGCTGGATGGGATGCAATGACCTGTGGCGACGGAAGCCTCAGGGGCGCCACATAATTACCGGTCATTTCCCACGGACAGTAATGTGAACTCACTGCCGACCGTGGGAAATGCAGCGATCTGTCCTCTATCTATCTATCTATCTATCCCTCTATCTGTCTGTCTATCTATCTATCTATCCCTCTATCTATTCTTCTGTCTCTTTATCTATCTAGTATCTCAGAGTTAAATTACTTTTTTTTTTTTCAATGTGCTTTATTGCATTGAATGCAATAAAGCACATCCCAACCCGCACGCGGCAAAACCGCGGCAATACCGCGGTGAAACCGCAGCAAACCGCGTGTGGTTTTCGGGTGCGGTTTGCCGCGTTTTTTTACCGCGGGTGCGGTAATCTTTGAATACCTGCGGAATTTTCTTGAGAAAATTCCATTTTCCAGTGCGCACATAGCCTTAAATGTATTCTACGTCTTAGCATTACAGCAGAGGCATTCTCGACTGCACCCCCTTTGTAGAGACCACTCACAAAATACCAGAGCAATAACACTGCTCTAAGCAATTGACTTCAGCACTAAACAGTGTCAACTCTGATTTATCTCTGTATATCAACTAAATGTTTTCTTACCCCCACAGATATCCCCCCTCCTTGCAGATAGAGTGCAGAACAGAAAATGTCAGTCTTCTGAGACTTCACATAGCACCAGATTACTCTGCAGTACGACTCAGGTAAATTAAAAAGTAGTAAACAAAATAAACATACAGTATCGAGAAATGTGAGACTTATTATTTGTGGCGAGACCCCCGCCGAAGTGATAGAGTGCAGCACTCTCCTCCAAGACAGCACATGGACTCCGCGGAAAGCTGTCTTTAGGCTAAGGGGAGAGCGCTTCATTCCAGCACTCGGTAGAGATCGCTGCTCCTGTTCCCCTATATTGCAAAAGGGAAAACCTGTATAGACCAAAAACTAATAAATACCCATAAAAATAGTAATTTTATTGATAATCTATTAAAAACTCACAATCGAACAAACTTACAAAGTGCATGTAGTGTGAAGGTGCACACTTGGAGGAAAGGTATAGGAAGTATTGTAGAGGGGTCTGAGGTAGGTATATATGATAGACTAATGTAATATGGACCATAGGGGATATAACTGTCCCTTGTCTGTGTCCTACCTAACAAGGGGGCTTTAAGCACCCTAGATTAGTGGTGCCCCCATTCCACGGCGGCTCCATCTACTGGGTATCCTACTTTTAGTAATGCGTTGGGTGAACGATGGGCGAATATTAAGTACATTTATACAACACTAGGCACGGCACTATTATGTGTCAATAAGGATAGGAGAATCCTGGTATTTAACTACGCCACTGTAGTCCAGGAGGATTACCAACTAAAAGTAGGATACCCAGTAGATTACTGGGGATGGTTTATTACATACCCCACTGTATTTTCTATATAACATCAAGTAGCAAATGTGCCTGGCAATACTGTGCTGATTTTTTGCACTTTGCACTTCTTTATCTTGGTGGTGGTTATATAACTAGGTAGTTAGGAACAGTGAGGGCGAGCCGCCGTGGAATGGGGGCACCACTAATCTAGGGTGATTAAAGCCCCATTGTTAGGTAGGACACAGACAAGGGACAGTTATATCCCCTATGGTCCATATTACATTAATCTATCATATATACCTACCTCAGACTCCTCTGCAATACTTCCTATACCTTTCCACCCAGTGTGCATCTTCACACTACATGAACCTTGTATGTTTGATGTTTGTTCTATTGTGATGTTTTAATAGATTATCAATAAAATTACTATTTTTATGGGTATTTATTTGTTTTTGGTCCATACGCCTGAGGTACCCTAGCCTTTATATTTTTCTTGGTCTGTTTTTTTTTTTTTTTTTTTTTTAAAAGGGATAACCTGCTAATTGCTGGTAGGATCAAACTATTGGGATCCCAAGATTGGGGTCCTGAACAGATCAGAGGTGCGCATTCATTCATTGTCTATGGGACTGATAGAAATACTCGGGCAGTTCCACAGAGAAGAAATTGGATGAAATCGCACATGTGCAACTCACCTCCATTCATGTCGGATTCCCAGAAAGCAGCAAATTATCTCCATTTACTATCAATACAGGAATAACAAGATTTTTGGGGGAACAACCCTTTAAAGGGAACCTATCAGCAGATTTGGGGCCTATAAGCTGAGGCCACCACCAGTGGGCTCTTATATAGAGCATTCTAACATGCTGCATATAAGAGCCCAGGCCAGAATGTATTCTTTGTATTCAATGCATTCGTTGTATATACGGTGGAGAGAATGTATCAGTGGAACCTATTAGTGCAGCATCATTGACTCTTTTCTCTTTTCTTGGCCAAAGATAAGGCATAGATCTGCTCATCCTTCATTTGATTCTGTTAGTATGTTTATTACACACTGTATTTGTATGCATACCTGGGAAAGGTTCTCTTTATTTCTGTAAATGTTTTTATGGTTGTAAAATATTTCAAACTTTTAAAAAAAAAAAGTTGATAAAAAAAAGAGCCCAGGCCGCTGTGTAGAACGTAAAAAGTACTTTATAATACTCACCTAAAACGGTCGCTGTAGTGGAGTTGGGCCATATGGGCATCTCCGTTCTTCCGTGTCGGAGCCTCCTCTTTCAGCTATCTTCGTTCTCTTTCTGAAGCCTGTGTTCACGATATGTCCTAAGTCATACACACTCGCCGGTCCCGTGCAGGCGCACTACAATACTTTGATCTGCGCTGCTCAGGGCAGATCAAAGTGCGCCTGCTCAGGATCTGAAAGCCGGCGAGTGTGGCCGACGTAGGATACGTCATGCACCCAGGCTTCGGAAAAAGGACGACAAAGATGGCCGATATTGACCCTTTAAGGAGCCTTGCAGAAAGCATCATGTCTGACATACCTGTGTGAGGGGACTTATAGGCCATACAGTGCTCCTCTAATTACCACTTCAAAGAGAAAAAGGGCTAACTCTAGCTCCACCCAATGGACGTATTATTGGTAAAATCAATATGGACCCTCAAAGGAGCCTTGTGGAGAGCATCAAGTCTGACATGCATGTGTGAGGAGACTTATAGGCCATACAATGCCTCACTGAGAAATTACATATGCAAATTATCTCTTCAGAAAACAATAGGTCCACAACTCTAGTGTCTCCTTCTCCTACCGAAGTTTTACAAGTTATATATATATATATATATATATATATATATATATATATATATATATATATATATATATTTATTTATTTATTACAGACCAAAAGTTTGGACACACCTCATTCAAAGAGTTTTCTTTATTTTCATGACTCTGAAAATTGTAGATTCATATTGAAGGCATCAAAAGTATGAATTAACACATGTGGAATGAAATACTTTACAAAAAAGTGTGAAACAACTGAAAATATGTCTTTTATTGTGGGTTTTTCCAAGTAGCCACCTTTCGCTTTGATTACTGCTTTGCACACTCTTGGCATTCTCTTGATGAGCTTCAAGAGGTAGTCACCGGAAATGGTCTTCCAACAGTCTTGAAGGAGTTCCCAGAGATGATTAGCACTTGTTGGCCCTTTTGCCTTCACTCTGCGGTCCAGGTCACCCCAAACCATCTCGATTGGGTTCAGGTCTGGTGACTGTGGAGGCCAGGTCATCTGGGGTAGCACCCCATCACTCTCCTTCTTAGTCAAATAGCCCTTACACAGCCTGGAGGTGTGTTTGGGGTCATTGTCCTGTTGAAAAATAAATGATGGTCTAATTAAATGCAAACCAGATGGAATAGCACGCCGCTGCAAGATGCTGTGGTAGCCATTAGAGTTGAGCGCGGTTCGTGGTTCTCCAGTTCGCGGTTCGAGTGATTTTGGGGGCTGTTCTAGATCGAACTAGAACTTGAGCTTTTTGCTAAAAGCTTGATAGTTCTAGATACGTTCGAGAACGGTTCTAGCAGCAAAAAGCCAAGCTAATTACTAGCTGGCTTTTCGCTGTAATAGTGTAAGTCACTCTGTGACTCACACTGTTATGAAATTTCAGCGTATAGTGTGCGGGGACTGCGCATTCAGATCACTGCTGCTGGGATAATGGCGATCGCCCTTTTTTTTTTTTTCCTTGTCTTCCTTCCCTAAGCGCGCGTGTAGTGTGGCGGGCCAGCATTTCAGCCAATCCCAGACACACACACAGCTAAGTGGACTTTTAGCCAGAGAAGCAACGGCATGTGTGATAGGATGTCCATGTCACATGTCCCTGCATTATAAATACGGGCATCTGCCCGTCTGGACGCCATTATCTGCCTTCTGCGTCTGGGTGTCAGTCACCGCAGGTGCAGTTCCTGTCTCCGATACTGCTGTGTACGCTCTACACACAGCGCTATACAGAATAGGAATAGAAGTTTCTTTCAGCCCTTGTAAGGGCTAATAACAGCAGGCTCAGAGCCATAGGTGACAATCAGGTCCGTGGAAAGAGGTTTTAACAGCTACAGATAAGAGCGTCTGTGTAGCTAAGGTCAGGGAGTTCCTTGCTGCATTTCTCCATTAGGAGGGATAGAAAGGGACACCTGACTCCGAATAATGCTTACAGTGTGCTCCATCTTGTAGATGACCAGAATTGTTAAGCTGAGAATGTCATCGCCAGTGTTAAACATCTGCGTCGACATTTGTAAACTGTGTAGAAGGGTGCATAGGTCCTTGATCTGACACCACTCCAGCAGCGTGATCTGCACCACCTCTGGATCAAGTTAGCCCATGGTATACATCATAACGTATTTCAGCTGGGCTCTGCGGTGCTGCCACAGACGCTGCAACATGTGCAGATTCAAATTCCTGCGTGTCGGAACATCGCATTTCAGACGTTTAACCGCCAGACCCTAAGACTTCAGGAGCGATGAAAGTTGTTGAGCTACTGGGTGCGAACGATGGAAGTGAGCACATAGTGAGCGTGCCCGCTGTACAAGGCCATGTAGGCCGGGATGTTGTTTTAAAAATTGCTGGAGAATCAGATTAAACACGTGAGCCATATGTCACGTGTGTCACATGGGCCTAATGAAGGCACGCTGCCATGTTTGCATCATTGCCGCACACGGCTGTTAAGTCACCACCGTAGTCCGCTACGTCAATTTGTACTCCTGTCGTAAGGTGACAACGTGTTCCTTTCGTGCATAGTGCTGATGATGGGAGAGGAGTCGACGCCAGCGGCGCAGGTGGACGCAGGTTATGCTCACCCACTGGGCTGCGTTACCTTGACATATGCAGAACCAATGGCTGAATGCAAGTGGTGGGTATCTCACAGATGAAGTACCATCATTCAGCTACAACCAATGGGAAGACACAAGACCCTTTTTAGGCCCCTCCTGTCTGAAGACCACTGTCAGACATAGCTATGAACCTCTGGTTACTGTTACCCCAGTTTAGTTTTATGAGTTTGTGCGCTTGTTACCTGACTACTTTTCCTGCTTGCTGTTTAGGTACCTCGTTGGCCGATTTGCATTTCACCTCTGCTTGTTTTCTGATTAAGTCCTGGCCATCCCATTCTGTTCCTCTTCCTCAATTAATGTTTTGACCCTGCATGACTACTATTCTCTGGAACTGCAGCCTTCCACAGGTATTGATCAACTTGGACCCTGTGTCACTCAACATCACTGTATAGGGATTAAAGGGTTTCAGGGTTCTGGGGGTCCAGCTTGGTGAGTGGGTTCCCTCTAGCCTATCCTTTACAGCCCGTCTGAGTGTGTCGATCCAGGCAGGCGTTACACCGTGCCCTCGACAGAAGGACATGTAGGCTGGGATAGTGTTTTAAAAAATTGCTGGAGATTCAGATTCAACTCGTGAGCCATACAAGGCACGTGTGTCACATTGCCCTGAAGAAGGGCCGCAGACTAGTTTGCATCATTGTCGCACCCGGCATTCCCTGGCTGCTGGTTGAGTGGAGACAACCATTGATGAAACTCGGTCTCACTCTACAGAGCTAACCGTCCACAACTCCTCAGCGGTGTCTCACATGTCCTTTACATTTCAAAGTAAACATTTGACCGCCTGATGGCCTTGAGCTCTGCTGCCAGCATAGTAAGGAGGTGTGTGGGATTCCTTGGGCGCAGTTACAAGGAAGGGTGGCCTGACCACACAGGGTTTGGGCTGAGGTGCAGGAACAACACGAGGTTGATGAGGCAGAAGCAGTGGAGGAACTTGTACATACAGAGGAAGGATTGAAACACACAACTCGTGGGGACGGAAAGACTTGTACAGCAGACACTTCTCCATCTATCACCATAGTTACCCAGTTCCCAGTCAGCGACATGTAACGCCCCTGTCCATGCTTACTGTTCCAAGTATCTGTGGTGAAATGCACCCTGTCACACACAGAGTTTCTCAAGGAAGCGGTGATGTTGTGTGCGACCTGTTGTGTTAGCGCGGGCACCCCTTTCTTTGAGAAGGAGTGGCAAATGACCATTGGCTCTTGGGGCACTGCAATGGGCATAAGGTCTCGAAAATCCTCAGTGACAAAAGGGTGTAAAGGCAGCCTTTCTGTAGCCAACAAGTTTGAGATGCTGAAACTAAACCTCTTAGGCATGTCATGCACTTCGAAAATCATGTAAAAAACAGCGAGGGGACTCCAACCACAGTCTCCCTCGTTGCCACTAATTGGGCCAAACACACCCCACTTGACTGTCATCAGTTGACCCCCCGTTTCAAAATGAAAAAGATGCTTTGCATGAAGCACTCTCAAAAATACGCGTGCCTTTTGCCTCCCCTGGATGACCAAGGGGAAGAAAAGTCCTCTGAGAGCCATGACTTGTTCATCTTGGTTCTTTTAGAAACACAGCGAGGGGACTCCAACCACAGTCTCCCTCGTTGCCACTAATTGGGCCACACACACCCCACTTGACTGTCATCAGTTGACCCCCCTTTTCAAAATGAAAAAGATGCTTTGCATGAAGCACTCTCAAAAATACGCGTGCCTTTCGCCTCCCCTGGATGACCCAGGGGAAGATAAGTCCTCTGAGAGCCATGTCCACATTGTCAGTGGACAGACGCGTGTGCTTATCTGTCAGCAGACCCCCAGCAGCACTGAAGACAGGTTCCGAGAGAACGCTGGCTGCAGGACACGACAAGATCCCCAAGGCGTACGTGGCAAGCTCAGGCAATTTATCCAGATTGGAAGCCTAAAATGAGCAAGGCTCAAGTTGCACAGTAATGGCATCGATGTTCCCTTGCATATACTCATATATCTGTGTCTCCTCTTTTTCCTCGTAATGCTGTTTTGTTTTCGCATGAGAATTTGTTCTTATCACTTTCCCATGTGTTTGTGTTGTGTTGTGAGTTGTTTGTCACCTTTTGGACACCTTTGAGGGTGTTTTTGTGTTTGTGATTGGCTCCCATTGTTTCCTATGCGGTTCAAGCGGTTTGCCGAACCGGTTCGCCGAACTCGAACGAGACCTCCGTTCGGCGAACCGAACTCAGGCCGAACCACGACTGGTTCGCTCATCTCTAGTAGCCATGCTAGTTCAGTATGCCTTCAATTTTGAATAAATCCCCAACAGTGTCACCAGCAAAGCACCCCCACACCATCTCCTCCATGCTTCATGGTGGGAACAAGGCATGTAGAGTCCATCCATTCACCTTTTCTGCGTCGCACAAAGACACGGTGGTTGGATCCAAAGATCTCAAATTTGGACTCATCAGACCAAAGCACAGATTTCCACTGGTCTAATGTCCATTCCTTGTGTTCTTTAGCCCAAACATGTCTCTTCTGCTTGTTGCCTGTCCTTAGCACTGGTTTCCTAGCAGCTATTTCTTCGGCGCTCCATTGGGAGACCCAGACGATTGGGTGTATAGCTACTGCCTCCGGAGGCCACACAAAGTATTACACTAAAAAGTGTAAGGCCCCTCCCCTTCTGCATATACACCCCCCGTGGATCACGGGCTGCTTCAGTTTTCATGCTTTGTGCGAAGGAGGTCAGACATCCAAAAGAAAGGGTGCCAAGGCACAGGCTTTCTATGCTGCTTGTACTGCACGTGATACTGTTCCACACGGCAGGTTCCACTGTCCCCATTGTGTGCAATGCTCCCCTGTAGCACTTGGTCAGCCGGGGTCTCTGCTAGAGGTGGCTAAAGGAACCACCTGTGAACCCTGTCCAGGGACAGGGACGGAGTTGCAGTTTCGGCTGATAGGTCTGTGACTGTGACTAACATCTTAGAGACTTTGCAGTCCAGACGGACCATGGGCAATGTTGATACGCCCTCATTTGGAACAAATTAGTGCTCCGGGGGGGTCCCATGCATCCCAGGGCGCAGACTCTGACACGGACGACAGTCCCAGACAGTCTAAGCGAGCTCGCTGGGAGCGGCACTCGGCTTCATCACTGGTTAGGGTCCCAGCGGGACTCTCTGTATGATGAGGCAGACGTAGCTGATCAGGACTCTGATCATGAGACCGCTCTCAATCCGGATACTCCGGATGGTGACGCCATAGTGAATGATCTTCTAGCGTCCATCAAGGGAATGTTGGATATTTCTCCCTCAGCTCCTCCGGTGGAGGAGTCAGCTTCACAGCAGGAGAAATCCCTTTTCAGTATCTCAAGCGTATATTGAGTACTTTTCTGGCCACTCTGACTTCAGAGAAGCAATCCGGAAACACCACACTTATCCAGATAAGCGTTCTCCAATCGTATTAAGGATACACGTTATCCTTTTTTCTCCCTGACGTGGTCAAGCGCTGGACCCAGTGTCCAAAGGTGGATTCCCCTATCTCCAGGCTTGCGGCTAGATCCATAGTTGCAGTGGAAGATGGGACTTCACTTAAAGATGCCATTGACAGACAGATGGTCCTCTGGTTGAATTCTGTCTATGAAGCTATCGGCGTGTCGGTTGCTCCGGCATTCGCAGCCGTATGGGCATTCCAAGCTTTTTCAGCTGGTCTTGCGCACGTGGACACTGTCACATGTACATCTGTGCCGCAGATGGCGTCCTTAACCTCGCAATGTCTGCATTGCAACTTACGCTATTAATGCTGTCCTGCACTCTACGAGCCGTACGTCAGTGGCGTCCGCCAACTCCGTGGTTTTACGCAGAGCCTTGTGGTTGAGGGAATGGAAAGCAGATTCTGCTTCCAAAAAAGTGCTTAACCAGTTTGCCGTTATCTGGTGACAGACTGTTTGGTGAGCGATTGGATGAAATCATTAAACAGTCCAAGGGTAAGGACTCTTCCTTACACCAGCCCAGATCAAACAACCCAACAGAGGAAGGGACAGTCGAGGTTTCGGTCCTTCCCAGGCTCGGGCAGGTCCCAATTGTCCTCGTCCAAAAGGACTCAAAAAGCTCAGAGAGGCGCAGATTCCTGGCAGGCTCAATCACGCCCAAGGAAGGCAGCCGGAGGAACCGCTACCAAGGCGGTTTCCTCATGACGTTCAGCTCTCTCTCTCCGCATCCGCGGTCGGTGGCAGACTCTCCCGCTTTGGCGACATTTAGCTGCCACAGGTCAAAGACCGGTGGGTGAGAGACATTTTGTCTCACGGGTACAGGATAGAGTTCTGTTCTCGTCCTCCGACTAGATTTTCAGAACTTCCTCACCTCCCGACCGAGCCGATGCTCTTCTGCAGGTAGAAGGAGTGGTAATCCCTGTTCCTCTTCAGGAACAAGATACGGTTTTTACTCCAATCTGGTTGTGGTACCAAAAAACGACGGCTCTTCCGTTCCGTTTTGGACCTAAACCTGCTCAACAAGCACGTGAAAACCAGGCGGTTCCGGATGGAATCCCTCCGCTCCGTTATTGCCTCCATATCTCAAGGAGATCTCCTAGCGTCAATAGACATCAGGATGCTTATCTCCACGTGCCGATTGCTCCAGAGCACCGGTGTTGGCTACGATTCGTTATTGAAGACGAGCATCTTCAGTTCGTAGCCCTGCCCTTCGGTCTGGCGACAGCCCCACGGCTTTTCACAAGTTCATGGCAGCAGTGGGAGTAGTCCTGCACTCTCAGGGTCACTCTGTGATCCCTTACTTGGACGATCTACTTGTCAAGGCACCCTCTCAAGAGGCATGCCAACACAGCCTGAACGTGGCGCTGGAGACTCTCCAGAGTTTCGGGTGGATCATAAACTTTTCAAAGTTAAATCTGACACCGACCCAATCGCTGACATATCTTGGCATGGAGCTTCACACTCTCTCAGCGATAGTGCAGCTCCCGCTGGACATACAGCGTTCACTACAGACGGGGGTGCAGTCTCTCCTTCAAGGCCAGTCACACCCCTTAAGACGCCTCATGCAGAGGCAGTCCTTTTCGCGCAGTTTCATCTGCGTCCACTTCTATAGGACATTCTTCCCCAATGGGATGGGAAGTCAACGTCCCTAGACAGGAACGTACCCCTTTCTCAGACGGGCAAGGACTCTCTTCAGAGGAGTCCACCCTTCAGATCAATGTTCTGGAAATCTGGGCAGGGTATCTTGCCCTGCAAGCCTTCCAGCAGAGGCGGGAAGGCAAACAGATCCGAATTCAGTCGGACAACTTCGCAGCGGTGGCATACATCAACCACCAAGGCGGAACACGCAGTCGGCAAGCCTCCCAGGAAGTCCGGCGGATTCTGATGTGGATGGAAGACAGAGCATACACCATATCCGCAGTTCACATCCCGGGCGTAGAAAACTGGGAAGCAGACTTCCTCAGTCGCCAGGGCATGGACGCAGGGGAATGGTCTCTGCACCCGGACGGGTCTCAAGACATCTGTAGCCGCTGGGGGAGGCCGGACGTCGACCTAATGGCGTCTCGGCACAACAACAAGGGCCCGATTTTCATGGCGCGGTCTCACGATCAAAGAGCTCTGGCGGCAGGCGCCTTAGTTCAGGATTGGTCGCAGTTCCTGCTACCCTATGTGTTTCCCCCTCTGACACTGTTGCCCAGAGGGCTACGCAAGATCAGCTCCGATTGCCGCCGCGCCATCCTCGTCGCCCCAGACTGGCCGAGGAGGTCGTGGTACCTGCATCTGTGGCATCTCACGGTCGGCCAACCGTGGGCACTACCAGACCGGCCAGACTTACTGTCCCAAGGGCCGTTTTTTCCATCTGAATTCTACAGCCCTGAACCTGACTGGTGGCCATTGAGTCCTGGATCCTAGCGTCTTCAGGATTATCTCAAGACGTCATTGTCACCATGAGACGGGCTAGGAAGCCGACGTCTGCCAAGCTCTACCACAAGACGTGGAAGATATTCTTATCTTAGTGCTCTGCTCAGGGAGTGTCTCCCTGGACATTTGCATTGCCTACTTTTCCTTCCTTCCTGCAATCTGGTTTGGGAAAAGGTTTGTCGCTCGGCTCCCTTAACGGACGAGTCCCAGCGCTGTCTGTATTCTTTCAGAAGCGCATAGGGCGACTTCCTCAGGTACGCACGTTCCTGCAGGGGGTTTGTCACATTGTCCCTCCGTACAAGAGGCCGTTAGACCCATGGGATCTGAACAGGGTACTAATTGCTCTCCAGGAGCCGCCCTTTGAGCCTCTGAGGGATGTTTCACTTTCTCGACTTTCACAGAAAGTGGCCTTTTTGGTAGCGGTCACGTCTCTTCAGAGAGTGTCCGAGCTCGCAGCGCGGTCATCCAAAGCTCCCTTCTTGGTGTTTCACCAAGACAAGGTAGTGCTGCGCCTGATTCCGGGGTTTCTCCCTAAGGTGGTATCCCCCTTTTCATCTCAGTCAGGATATTTCCTTACCTTCCTTTTGTCCTCATCCAGTTCATCGATATGAATTGGATTTGTATTTGTTGGATCTGATGAGAGCGCTCAGAATCTACATTTCCCGCACGGCGCCCCTGCGCCGCTCGGATGCACCCTTTGTACTTGTCGCTGGTCAGCGCAAAGGGTCGCAGGCTTCCAAATCCACCCTGGCTCGATGGATCAAGGAACCAATTCTTGAAGCCTACCGTTCTGCTGGGCTTCCGGTTCCATCAGGGCTGAAGGCCCATTCTACCAGAGCCGTGGGTGCGTCCTGGACATTACGGCACCAGGCTACGGCTCAGCAGGTGTGCCAGGCGGCTACCTGGGCGAGTCTGCACACCTTCACCAAGCGTTATCAGGTGCATGCCTACGCTTAGGCGGATGCCAGCCTAAGTAGAAGAGTCCTGCAGGCGGCGGTTGCCTCCATGTAGGGAAGGGCTGTTTTTACAGTCCAAACTTGAGGTATTAATTTACCCACCCAGGGACTGCTTTTGGACGTCCCAATCGTCTGGGTCTCCCAATGGAGCGCCGAAGAAGAAGGGAATTTTGTTACTTACCGTAAATTCCTTTTCTTCTAGCTCCAATTGGGAGACCCAGCCCCCGCCCCTGTTCCTTCGGGATTTTTTGGTTGTTCGGGTACACATGTTGTTCATGTTGAATGGTTTCAGTTCTCCGGTGTTCCTTCGGATTGAATTGTTTAACCAGTTATTGGCTTTCCTCCTTCTTGCTTTTGCACTAAAACTGAAGCAGCCCGTGATCCACGGGGGGTGTATATGCAGAAGGGGAGGGGCCTTACACTTTTTAGTGTAATACTTTGTGTGGCCTCCGGAGGCAGTAGCTATACACCCAATCGTCTGGGTCTCCCAATTGGAGCTAGAAGAAAAGGAATTTACGGTAAGTAACAAAATTCCCTTCTTTACCATGAAGGCCTGCTGCACAAAGTCTCCTCTTAACAGTTGTTCTAGAGATGTGTCTGCTGCTAGAACTCTGTGTGGCATTGATCTGGTCTCTAATCTGAGCTGCTGTTAACCTCCGATTTCTGAGGCTGGTGACTCGAATAAACTTATCCTCCGCAGCAGAGGTGACTCTTGGTCTTCCTTTCCTGGGGTGGTCCTCATGTGAGCCAGTTTCTTTGTAGCATTTGATGGTTTTTGCCACTGCACTTGGGAAAACTGTCAAAGTTTTCCCAATTTTTCGGACTGACTGACCTTCATTTCTTAAAGTAATGATGGCCACTCGTTTTTCGTTACTTAGCTGCTTTTTTCTTGCCATTATACAAATTCTAACAGTCTATTCAGTAGGACTATTAGCTGTGTATCCACCAGGCTTCTGCACAACACAACTGATGGTCCCAACCCCATTTATAAGGCAAGAAATCCCACTTATTAAACCTGACAGGACACACCTGTGAAGTGAGAACCATTTCCAGTGACTACCTCTTGAAGCTCATCAAGAGAATGCCAAGAGTGTGCAAAGCAGTAATTAAAGCAAAAGGTGGCTACTTTGAAGAACCTACAATATAAGACATATTATAAGTTGTTTCACACTTTTTGTTAAGTATTTCATTCCACATGTGTTAATTCATAGTTTTGATGCCTTCAATGTGAATCTACAATTTTCAGAGTCATGAAAATAATAAAAACTCTTTGAATGAGAAGGTGTGTCCAAAATTTTGGTCTGTAATATACGTCACCGACAGATGAACCAGGTCAGCTGAGGACAGATCCATCCCATCGTGTTGGAACGAAATGTCCTGGCTTTTAATAGGATAAAGCAGTTCCATTAAATGTTCAGTAGATGGCGATAGATAGTAAGGAAATGTGCTGTGTACTTTTTCTTTGTACTGTGTTTTCTAGGCCAAGGGCCTCCTTGTCCCTTCGGCCTAGATGGAAGCTTAAAGGGAACCTGTCATCAGAAATTTTGCTTTAAACCTAAATGTTTCCCCCTCTGCAGCTCCTGGGCTGCATTCTAGCAAGGTTCCTGTTGTTTTTTTGCTCCCTTTTAGACCAAATATAATACTTTATAAAGGTGTACCTTTTGGGATGCAAATTTTCTAAATCGTCCTTGGGGGCGGGCTCTCTGGTGTCCGTTATGTCCATCCTGCCGATTTACGCCGTCCCCCAACGCAGCATTTCATACTTCCAGGATGCCGCCCAGTGAGCCCGTGGTCCGGTGCATGCGCATTGCCACTGTAGCGGGACTGTGCACTGCGTGCACAGTGTGACCGCTGGTGACGCTTGCGCAGGCACGAGAATGGGCGGCGCTGTGTTGTCATCGCAAGTGCCCGCGCTTTCCCCTCTGCCTCCAGCGTTCTGCGCAAGCACTGGCCAGATGACCGCACGTCCCCTCTTTCAAATCTTTCCCTGTAGCAGGAAATAGATGGGAGGATTGGAGCAGGACACCACCGGTTACGGCCAGCGCTTGCGCAGAACGCTGGAGGCAGAGAGGAAAGCGCGTGCACTAGATTTTGGGTGGGCACTTAAAATGATAATCACAGCGCCGCCCATAATCTCGTTGGGGGACGTTGTAAATCAGCAGGATGGACATAACGGACACCAGAGAGCCCGCCCCCATGGACGATTTAGAAAATTTGCATCCCAAAAGGTACACCTTTATAAAGTATTATATTTGGTCTAAAAAGGAGCAAAAAACCAACAGGAACCTTGCTAGAATGCAGCCCAGGAGCTGCAGAGGGGGAAACATTTAGGTTTAAAGCAAAATTTCTGATGACAGGTTCCCTTTAAAGGGGTACTTCCATCATAGACGCGGACAGTAAATGGCATAAATATCTGGTTTGACACTGTAGAGGATTGTGCTACAACCGTCCTATATACAATGATGAGAGACACACACACCCAGCCATCTTTGTTTTCATTGCTGAATGGGGGATTAGGGGACTCGCAATTCTAAAATATAGGGGTCCCTGAGATGTAACCTGCGCCCATCTGTGTGGGATTGCCAAATGATTTGCTTCAGATTTCATTTGTGAACTCCGGGCTGAAAATATGAAGCAAATCTTGTGGGTCTAAAATCTGCGCCGCCGGTCATGTTCTGTGCCGATATAGTTTTTTAATGCAAATTAAAAGCTTACAGTGCCAGCAAAAGTTATGAGATTTTATAAAGTTTTGCTGCAGTATGTCAATTCCTTCAATATTTTTTCAGTGTGTGTTACCTAATTGAAAGCAAAAAAAAACACGTTTCCTGTGGCGTGTGTGGTGAAAAATATAATGTACTGTAGACAAATTACACATGTAATGCACACCCCCGAAAAAGCATAAAAAATGCATCAATAACCCTGAAACAGGGGCATTTGGAAAGCAGCCTTTTTACTGACAGGAGAGCAGGTCTCAGCTGTAGAAAAAAATGTCTTCCGCAATATGAGGTTTTTTTGGCTTCACATAGAAGCCTATAAGACAGGGGTCGAGAACTGTTTTGGAGAGAGCCATGACCGCCACATATTTTAAAATGTAATATTGTGAGAATCACACTCACCATGGTGAAGCGGTGGAGGTGGAGCGGCTCAGAAGGTCCCAGGAGGCAGGGTAGGCGATGCTGCGGGCACGGAGGAGGGATTGTCGCTGCTCAAGAGGGTCAGTGTGCGAAGGATCAGTGATAGTGCTGCAGGCTCATGGAGTGTCACGGCGGTGGGCACCATTGATCTGCCGGCAGGCTCGGAGCCGGAGGTGGTGTGGCTCAGTGTGCGGCAGTGGAGGATCGGCAATACTGCGGGCTCATAGGGTGTCGTGGCGGCGAGGACCATTGATTTGCTGATGGGCTACTTTCAATCTTCCGCAATTGACGAGATCGACTTCAAGAAAATGGCCACTGCGTGTGCGCAAATCGTCTTGATGGACTTTAACAAAATGGCCGCGGAGTCCTATCTGTGCACGCGCAGCCTCCGAGGCCATTTTTTTTTTTTAAGTTGATCTTGTCAACTGCAGGAGATTCAAAGCAACCCGCAGTCTGCCGGCAGACCAATGGTGCTCGCCGCCGCGATACCCCATGAGCCCGCAGTATTGCCGACCCTGTACCACCACTGCCGCCCCGGTAAGCCATATGCGGTTTGTAAGACGCACCCTCATTTTTCCCCCAGTTTTGGAGGGGAAAAAAGTGCGTCTTACAAGCTGGAAAATACAGTGTTTTTTTATTTAAAATTTGTCTGCGAGCCAGATGCGGTCATCAAAAAAGCCACATCTGGCTCGCGAGCCATAGGTTCCCAACCCCTGCTATAAGAAATAAAGAAGCATCTGCACCCCTTCAAAAAAATGCCTGCACAGTTCAACGACGTCCGTCTTGAACCACACAGTGGGATTGGTCTGGCCACCAAGGACTGGTGACGCAACCGCCAAACATGGAATGTTTTTGCCCACTGGAAGGAGAGTTCTAGTGAAAAATGGAAGGAAATTAACTTCACGCAGCTCATCACCTTGTCATTACATTATCTAACCCAACTCCAATTTGGGATTTTATCCCTGAGCTTCGGATTAATTTATTTCCTTCTCCCATTGCTTAAAAAAAAAAACTGAGATAATTAAGGTATCTAGGTCATTTTTACCAGGCGCAGTCAAATAAGTCAGTCGTGATGGGAGCGAAACATACTTTGTGTGACTTTTTCTCTGTGGCTGGTCTGTCACATCACATTTTTGGTCTGGTTGTATTATGTTGGGTTGTGATAACACGCTCCGGGATCGCCTTTGCTGGGTTCAAAGGGCACGTATTCACCTCAGGCAGACAGCCGAATTCAAGGTGTAACTGACGCTTGGTCAGGTTTATTGCAGTGAAGCATAAACAAAAAGAAAAAAAACACCAACAAAATAAATCCTTGCCTGTCCGGCACTAACTATACACAGGGTTATCCTAACTACCAACTGGAGGGCTTCTCCCTTCCAGCTAAACCATACAAACATCAGGCACTGCTCCTCACAAGTGTCTCCTACACAGACAGGCTTACTGTGTTCCCAGATGGAGACCCTCCCCCAACTTCCCAGATTCCTTTTACCTCCGTCCTTCACCTCCCATTAATCCATTAGTAGCCAGGTGATCCTGGCCAGGCTAAGTCACATAGGACCGATACCGGGGTGAGATATACCTGCCCTCATCCACTAATCCCACATGAGTCTCACATATCCCCCCCCTCTGCTCAGACCACCTCGGCTGAGCAACGGCACCCACAAAACAGTGCACACGAGACAGGGCATCAGCATTCCCCATCCGCACCCCCGGGCGGTGCTCCACTGTAAAACGGTAGGCCTGAAGTGCAAGGAACCACCGGGTCACTCGGCCATTCCGTTCCCTATTCAAGTGCATCCACTTGAGAGGGGCATGGTCAGTGATCAGCCGGAACTTCCTTCCAATCAAGTAATATTTAAGGGACTCTAGAGCCCACTTAATGGCTAAGCATTCTTTTTCCACTATGGCATAGTTGCGTTCATGCTTATTAAGTTTCCGACTAAGATAAAGGACCGGATGTTCCTCTCCGTCCTTCAGTTGTGACAATACCGCCCCGATACCGGCATCAGAAGCGTCCGTTTGGACCACGAACTCGCTGCGGAAGTCAGGAGTCATTAGCACAGGTTGAGAGCAAAGAGCTAGTTTTAAGTTATGGAAGGCTTCTTCGGCTGCCGTGGTCCATTTGATCATGACAGAGTCTTTCCCTTTGGTAAGGTCCGTCAGGGGAACAGCGGTAGCCGCAAAATTGGGAATGAACCGTCGGTAGTAGCCGGCTATTCCCAAAAACGCTCTCACCTGCTTCTTGTTGACTGGTTGCGGCCATTTCTGAATGGCTTGTATCTTGTCAATCTGGGGTTTAACAATTCCCCTCCCAATTACGTATCCCAAATACCGGGCTTCTTCCAGCCCGATATGACATTTCTTGGGGTTTGCTGTTAGACCCGCCTCCCGCAGGTCCTCAATCACAGCCTCTAGTTTCTGGAGGTGCGTCTCCCAGTCCAGGCTGTATATGACTATGTCATCCAAATACGCAGAAGCATAGTGCCTATGGGGCCTCAGGACTCGGTCCATCAACCTTTGAAAGGTTGCCGGTGCCCCGTGTAGTCCAAACGGCATATACACATACTGGTATAAACCTTCCGGTGTAGAAAACGCGATTTTCTCTTTAGCGGCCTCTGTTAGCGGGATCTGCCAATAGCCCTTCGTTAAGTCTAGGGTCGTGATATACCGGGCTTTTCCAAGCCGATCTATTAATTCGTCGACCCGTGGCATAGGGTATGCATCAAATTTGGAGACCGCATTTAATCTCCTGAAGTCATTGCAGAATCTAATGGAGCCGTCTGGTTTCGGTATTAACACAATCGGACTCGACCAGGCGCTATGCGATTCCTCGATTACACCTAACTCTAACATGGTCTTCACTTCTCGGGAGACAGCTTCCCGCCGAGCCTCCGGTATTCGGTAGGGCTTTACCTGAACTGTTACCCCAGGCTCTGTTATGATGTCATGTTTAATGAGAGTGGTCTGCCCGGGCTTTTCCGAGAAAAACTCGTGATTGTTGATTACAAACTGCTTGACGTCGGTCTTTTGCCGCTCCGACAGAGTCTCCGCCGTCCCGACATCCGGTATGGTCTGCTTGCAGACCGGAAGGGCCAGACCTGCTGACAGAGCTGGACGGTCCTTCCAGGGTTTTATCAGATTCACGTGATAAATCTGTTCAGGCTTCCTTTTACCAGCCTGGTACACTTTGTAGTTTACCTCACCCACCCGTTCCTTAATTTCAAAGGGGCCTTGCCACTTTGCCAGAAATTTGCTTTCTGCCGTGGGGACCAGGATCAACACCCTATCTCCGGGTGCAAAAGTACGGATCTTGGCCCCCCTATCATAAATCCTTTTCTGTGCTCCTTGAGCCTGTATCATATGCTCTTTAACGATGGGCATCACCGCCGCAATACGGTCCTGCATTTGGGTTACATGGTCTATTACGCTTTTGAACGGGGTGACCTGTCCCTCCCAGGTTTCTTTAGCGACATCTAACAGTCCACGGGGACGTCGGGCGTACAGAAGCTCGAAAGGAGAGAACCCGGTGGAAGACTGGGGCACCTCCCGGATGGCAAAAAGCAAATACGGGAGTAAGTAGTCCCAGTTCTTCCCGTCCTTGTCTATCGCCTTACGGAGCATCTGTTTCAAAGTTTTGTTAAACCGTTCGACCAGTCCGTCCGTTTGAGGGTGATACACGGAGGTGCGTAACTGTGCTATTTGTAACAGCCTGCAGAGTTCTTTCATTACTTTAGACATAAAGGGGGTTCCTTGGTCTGTGAGTATTTGTTTTGGGACACCAACCCGACTAAACACATGGACCAGCTCCTTGGCAATGGTCTTGGTGGCCGTGTTACGCAAAGGGATGGCCTCGGGGTAACGAGTGGCATAATCCAAGATGACAAGGATGTGCTGGTGTCCTCGTGCAGACTTGGGGAGGGGTCCAACTAAATCCATCCCAATTCTCTCAAATGGGATCTCGATGATAGGCAGAGGTACTAAGGGGCTACAGAAACGGGGCCTAGGCGCAGACATTTGGCAGTCGGGACAAGACTCGCAATAGGTGCGAATATCGTGATGCATGCCGGGCCAAACAAAACAGTGTAATATCCTTTCGGTAGTTTTCTGGACCCCCAGGTGTCCCCCCATCATGTGTCCGTGTGCCAGGTCCAGCACTCTCCGCCTGTAGGCTCTCGGCACAACCAATCGTTGTACTGTGTCATCCCCCTTCTTCTCTATCTGATAGAGAAAGTCATTCTCCAGGGCCATGTAGGGGTAAGCCAGCCTAGTACCTGCATCCACCTGCACCCCGTTTATCATTTTAACATTTTTTATAGCCTGAGTAAGGGTAGGATCTCTCATTTGCTCACTTTGGAAGTCATCTTTCTGGACTTCCAAATTCAGCCAGGAGGAAGGGGGACAGCCACCCGTGTCCGCCTCTGCCCCGGGTTCATCGGAATCACCCGCCAGAACTGAAAAGGGGAACTGGGGGTTGTTTTCAGCGGATTCCTCCTCTGAACCCTCTTGTGGGGCATCCTCTAGTGGCTCCGGGCCCACACAAGGTGTGGGAGAAGGATCATCCGTGCGGCT
This sequence comes from Anomaloglossus baeobatrachus, assembly GCF_048569485.1. Taxonomy (NCBI): domain Eukaryota; kingdom Metazoa; phylum Chordata; class Amphibia; order Anura; family Aromobatidae; genus Anomaloglossus; species Anomaloglossus baeobatrachus. The sequence continues at coordinate 92,868,224 of NC_134364.1, read as the reverse complement.
ACCCTGGGGTACTAATTGGTTCTCCCACAACTGCCAGAAGTGGGGAAAATCCCTGCCCAAAATGATATCATGCAATAGTGCTGGTACTAGTCCCACCTTATGATGCACAGACCCATAGGGCGTAGTAATGCAGGAGACCGTTGTGAGGTACGAGCAGGTGTCTCCATGCACACATGTCACAGAAAATTTATCTGACGGTCCCATCGGGACTGTTACCAGACTGGCCTTTACCAGAGTCACCACACTCCCCGAGTCCAACAGCGCAACAACAGTATTGCCATCAATGGACACTTCACACAGGTGTTTTTTCATATCGCCTTGACATGCAGCAACACACACTACCCGTGCAACCATAGCCCTGCGTTTTTCAAAGTCCGTGACATCACACTGCATCGGTTCTGCAGTTACTGGACAGTTTGCAGCAATGTGGCCCAACTCCTGGCAGCGGAAACACCTCACGGGCCCCTTGCTGAGACCATAGTTTGGCACCTTAGCCCTCACAGGGCCAGCAGTCCTGTTTTCCTCCTCCACTGCCTTAGGATATTTTCCTCCTCCCCATGACCCTGGAACAGTCTTACCAGATCCTCGTCGAGAAGGGGAAGAGCGAGGATGTGTAGCATCGTCCATAAGTCCTTCTGCCAAGGAATAACGCTCCACTAGATCCACTAGCTGATCCGCTGTCGTGGGGTTTCCATGGCTTACCCACCTCTTCAGAGATGGCGGTAGAGCTCTTAGGTATTTATCCAGAACGATTCTTTGTACCATCTCTGGCGCCGTCAAAACCTCGGGCTGTAGCCATTTCTTGGTCAAGTGAATGAGGTCAAACATCTGTGACCGCGGTGGTTTATCGGGCTGATAAGTCCATTGATGAACTCTCTGTGCTCGCACGGCCGTCGTCACTCCCAGCCGGGCAAGGATCTCGGCTTTTAGTTTATCAAAGTCATGCGCTGCTTCAGGCTCAAGATCAAAGTAGGCTTTTTGGGCCTCACCTGCCAGAAACGGTGCAAGCAAGTCGGCCCATCGCTCCTTTGGCCACTTTTCCCGCTCCGCCGTCCGTTCAAACGTGGTCAGGTAAGCTTCCACATCGTCCTCTGTGGTTAATTTCTGCCAGCACCGACTCACATGAATCACCCTCTGGTCAGCCTCCGCATTATTCTCCGGTACGGTCGCCAGACGCTGCGCCACCTGCTGCAAAAGTTGGCGGTCTTTAACCGTCGATTCCACCAGTTCCTTCAACTGTGCCGACATCAAGCGATTAGCCTCCTGCTGCACAGCTGCGGATTGTACCAGCGCTTTCACCACGTCATCCATTATGATGCGCTGTAACGTGCTGCCCGCATTCTCCACCACAATGTGATAACACGCTCCGGGATCGCCTTTGCTGGGTTCAAAGGGCACGTATTCACCTCAGGCAGACAGCCGAATTCAAGGTGTAACTGACGCTTGGTCAGGTTTATTGCAGTGAAGCATAAACAAAAAGAAAAAAAACACCAACAAAATAAATCCTTGCCTGTCCGGCACTAACTATACACAGGGTTATCCTAACTACCAACTGGAGGGCTTCTCCCTTCCAGCTAAACCATACAAACATCAGGCACTGCTCCTCACAAGTGTCTCCTACACAGACAGGCTTACTGTGTTCCCAGATGGAGACCCTCCCCCAACTTCCCAGATTCCTTTTACCTCCGTCCTTCACCTCCCATTAATCCATTAGTAGCCAGGTGATCCTGGCCAGGCTAAGTCACATAGGACCGATACCGGGGTGAGATATACCTGCCCTCATCCACTAATCCCACATGAGTCTCACAGGGTTTATTTCATTTCATCCACTTTCTCCTTGTACTTTGGTCTTTCCTTCCATCTGATCAGGAATACATTTATAAGGGGGTCCCAGGTGTCTTTTCTTTTCATGCATGAGGAGAGGAGTGGAGCTAATAGCCCTGTTCATTTATTACTTTTGTTTATTTGGTCTTGCGTTTTCTGTTTTTTAATAGTTTATTTATTTTGAATTCATCTTTACACTATTTTACTTCCACTAATATCACTCACAGGTGATCGGGAGAATTTAGGATTGTGAAGAAATGTTATAAACGGACTTGTTACACAGGTGGCTCCTATTAAAGGGATCAGGAAGCGCTGCAGCATCGGCCATTCTGTCACGTTAGTGAAGGCTAAACGCATGGCGGAGAGTTGGAGGTTATACACTGGCCAGATTTTACATACCGGGGCGCGTGGACTGGATGTTTTACACTAGGGGCAGATGTTATACATCAGAGGCAATTTGACTGCATATACACTAAGGGCAATGAGGTTGAATGATCTATACCAGGAGCAATGGGGTTGGGTGACATACACCAGAGGCAATGGGGTTGAATGATCTACACTAGGGGAAATGGGGTTGAATGATATTCACCAGGAGCAATGGGGATGGATGATATATACCAGGAGCAGTGGGGTTGGATTATATATACCAGGAGCAGTGGGGTTGGATGATATATACCAGGAGCAGTGGGGTTGGATGATATATACCAGCAGTGGGGTTGGATGATATATACCAGGAGCAGTGGGGTTGGATGATATATACCAGGAGCAGTGAGGTTGGATGATATATACCAGGAGCAGTGAGGTTGGATGATATATACCAGGAGCAGTGAGGTTGGATGATATATACCAGGAGCAGTGAGGTTGGATGATATATACCAGGAGCAGTGAGGTTGGATGATATATACCAGGAGCAGTGAGGTTGGATGATATATACCAGGAGCAGTGAGGTTGGATGATATATACCAGGAGCAGTGGGGTTGGATGATATATACCAGGAGCAGTAGGGTTGGATGATATATACCAGGAGCAGTGAGGTTGGATGATATATACCAGGAGCAGTGAGGTTGGATGACATATACCAGGAGCAGTGGGGTTGGATGACATATACCAGGAGCAGTGGGGTTGGATGATATATACCAGGAGCAGTGGGGTTGGATGATATATACCAGGAGCAGTGAGGTTGGATGATATATACCAGGAGCAGTGAGGTTGGATGATATATACCAGGAGCAGTGAGGTTGGATGATATATACCAGGAGCAGTGGGGTTGGATGATATATACCAGGAGCAGTGGGGTTGGATGATATATACCAGGAGCAGTGGGGTTGGATGATATATACCAGGAGCAGTGGGGTTGGATGATATATACCAGGAGCAGTGAGGTTGGATGATATATACCAGGAGCAGTGAGGTTGGATGACATATACCAGGAGCAGTGGGGTTGGATGACATATACCAGGAGCAGTGGGTTGGATGATATATACCAGGAGCAGTGAGGTTGGATGATATATACCAGGAGCAGTGAGGTTGGATGATATATACCAGGAGCAGTGAGGTTGGATGATATATACCAGGAGCAGTGAGGTTGGATGATATATACCAGGAGTAATGGGGTTGGATGATACATACCAGAAATAATGGGTTGGATGATATACACCAGGAACAATGGGTTGGATGATATACACCAGGAACAATAGGTTGGATGATATACACCAGAAGCAATGATACACACCAGAAACAATGGTTTGGATGATATACACTAGGACCAATGGTGTTAAATGATATACACCAGGAGCAAAGAGGTTGGATGATACACACCAGGAACAGTGGGGCTGGATGATATACACCATGGGCAATGGGACCAAATACAATACACCAAGGGCAATAGGACTAAATGAGAAACTGGCATTCAATGATTAAGACATCTATTTAATATATATATATATAATATATACATATAATATATATATATATATATATATATATATATATATATATATATATAAATATATATATAGTACATTGTTCTACTGCTCAGTCACCTGCAGAAATGACAAAATTTCTGAAGAACCACAAATTTGTGTTTCTTCAAATATTTTGTCATACTATGCCTGATGAAGAGACCTGAGAAGTCTCGAAAGCTTGCTTTGTAACATCTCTTTATTTTATTTTAGTTAGCCATTAAAAGGTATCACAACTACAAAATTATTATTTTGTTTCTCTCACTGAGAACAATCAATCATTTTTCCACTGGCTAACACTTTACCAAAACGTTTTCTCTTCTAACTGGAGATAAAATGGCACAGAATTCAGGAAAGAACATCTCGCCTACCAGTAATCATGGGGGTGGATCAGTCAGGCTTTGGAGTTGTGTTGCAGCAAATGGCACGGGGAACATTTCACAGGTAGAGGGAAGAATGGATTCAATGAAATTTCAACAAATTCTTGATGCAAAAATAAAACCATCTGTAAAAAACATCTGAAGTTGAAAAGAGGATGGCTTCTACAAATGGATAATTATCCTAAACACATGTCAAAATTTACAATAGACGACCTCAAAAGGCGCAAGCTGAAGGCTTTACCATGGCCCTCACTGTCCCCTGATCTGAACATCTTTGAAAATATGTGGCGAGACCTCAAAGGAGCAGTGCATGCAAGACGAGCCAGGAGTCTCACAGACCTGGAAGATGAGCCATGAATCTCACAGAATTGGAAGACGTCTCCAAGGTAGAGCAGTGCATGCAAGACGAGCCAGGAATCTCACAGAGCTGGAAAACAAGATATGAATCTCACAGAACTGGAAGATGTCTCCAAGGAAGAATGAAGGAAAATCCCTGAAACAAGAATTGAAAGACTCTTGGCTGCTACAATAAGCTGTGATACTTGCCAAAGGAGGAGCTACTAGAAACTAACCATGCAGGGTGCCTAAACGTTGGTCTCTGCCCATTTAACTTTTTAATTACTTTAAAAATGTAAAAGATGACATTTTGTTTTGCCTAAAATACAAAGGAAATGTGACATCTTTAATTTGATGCCTTTTAGAGACCATTTCATCTTCGATTTGCTTAACTGTTCACAGTAATGCGGGCGTCACACGGTACGATCTATCGTGCGATCGCACGAGCGATCGTACCCGCCCCCGTCATTTGTGCGTCACAGGCAAATCACTGCCCGTGTCGCATAAAGTCGTTAAACCGCCGTCACACGCACTTACCTGCTGAGTGACCTCGCTGTGGCCTGCGAACATCCTCTTCCTGAAGGGGGAGGGACGTTCGGCATCACAGTGACGTCACACAGCTGCCAGCCAATAGAAGCGGAGGGGCGAAGATGAGCGGGACGTAACATCCCGCCCACCTCCTTCCTTCCGGATAGCCGGCGGGTGCCGCGGGACGCAGGTAAGCTGTGTTCATCATTCCCGGGGTATCACACGGAGCGATGTCTGTTACCCCGGGCACGATGAACAACCGGTGTCATGAAAAAGAAACAATTTTTTAAAAATAAGTGACGTGTACACGACTCACGATTTGTGACCGATTCAGCGTCGCTCTGCGGTGTCACACGATACGTCGTCGCAAACTATGCCGGATGTGCATCATGAAAACCGTGACCCCGACGATGCATCGCACGATAGATTGTCTCGTGTGACGCCCGCATAACAGTCATTTTAACCAGGGATGCGAAAACGTTTGCACACCACTGGAGGTAGGTAGGTAGGTAGATGAGACAGTTGTCAGAGTTCTTTATGACGGATGATATTTAGAGTCTATCCTTCCTCTGTATAGTATGATAGAACTCTCATTATTTCTGCTCCTTTGGAAAAATAATAATATTCTTCTCTCCGAAATTTTGGTCACTAAAAGTGTCTCCCGGTTAGGGTGAACAGCTGCTTAGCTCAGGCACTAAAACGCTGCTGGACAACTGTCTGTCCTCGGCTTTCCTTGTGCCTGCCAGCTGAATGGAGCAGTAGTGAGGGGGGGTCCGCCATTAGCGTAAGCCCCAGAAAGTGGTGCTTCACTGAACAAGCGGCCCTGTGTGCCTCCTCTGAAAGGCCCCCATTCACAGCCAGTGACATCCTGAATTATGCTGTGTTCTATGTACGGAGGCCATGGCGGCCTGGCATCGTAAGGAAGTTATAAAGGAAATGTGGGGGCATTTTATTTTCTTGAATGAAGCTTTTTTTTTTCTCGATTGTCGTTTTCCAAAATTACATTTTTACTATTTGCCTTTGTCCAAAGAAAAATACTGCCGTGTAGAGTGAGCCTTTATTTTGGAAGTAGAGTTGACCTAAATGATTTGCATGATCCCTTTTTTTTTTGTAATGGAGGCTCTAAACCTAAATGTTACACTGTGAGATCAATCCATTGAGTTCACAGAGGATTGTCCAGGCTGGATACAGTTGTAACAAATGCTCAGCTGTGACCAACATTAGGTCTATATTTTTTGTATGTAGATATGTTATAAATAAAAGAAAACAACTCTTTAGTGCATATGTATTATCAGTATTTGAAGTAAAGGGTTAAGTACAAGTACGGAAAGTGCATCTTTTCAACCACTTGTTCCACTATGCAAAATTAATTGTACGCTTGGAAAGAGCTGTCACCATCTCCCGGCATCCATGTGATAATTAGATGCAGATATATAATCTTCTCCCATCACCGAGAACTTGGAAATGGTAACTGGAGAAACAAGACTTATCAGTCTGAGGTGCAACCTGCAGTAAACTGTGGGGAGGTAGGTATTGTGCTGAGGAGGCCCCTGCCAGGAAGATCCTAAACCTACAGATAAGTGACGTACGGGGCTGAGGAAGTCTTCCTGCGGTGCAAGTGGCACTTTACTAACTTCCACCCATGCAATAGAGATAAGTCGGCTGAACCCCCGATATCGACAAGACCTGATATCACATGATGTATATGTGACGCCCTGGCCGGGCCAGGTAGTCACAGAGCCCCGCACAAGACCAGTCTCCTAACAAGGTGTCAGCAGCCAAACACTTTAAACCCTAGTCACCTCTTTCAGTGCTTGATGGACCCATCAGGGGGCGGAGCCCGGCGGTTGGCACGCCCACCGAGGAGTTCAGAGAGCCTAAGGCAGGAAAAAGAAAACAGTTTAGTCTGAGTTCAGTTGGAGAGTGCAGTGGAGGAGGTCAGGCCTGTGTGACAGGCCTGTAACAGACAGAGAGGTGCCAGGGTTGGAGCCCGTGCACCTTTGGCTAGGAGGCATACGGAGGCCTCTGCCTGCAGGAGCCGGAAAGGCGGCTCGGTGGAACCCTAGTGGACCAGGACAGGGTAGTGGCCCGCCGGTACCGACCCGGGGAACTGACTGGAAACCGGAACACAAGTGGGGGTACTCAGATCCTGAAGCTAGGTCCAGAAGCGACTGGGGGCTAGCTAATTAACTGATTGCGGCCAGGACTATAGGTCCTTTCCCACCCAAAGTCCCGACTGAAGACAACAGCCCAACGAGGGGGATAGAAAGCCACCGCCACGGCAGAGAGATCCCACGGGCCAGCGTCTGCGGGCAAAGGGCTCTTCCGACATCTACAAGCCGGGGAGCGGACTCCTGTATTGCAAGTTCAGGTAGTCCAACATCACACAAAACAGGTGCAGGAGAAAGGCAGAGACCACCAACCGGGTGGGGGACCAGACTGGAGCCGGCTGCGGGCACCGACCACCATCACCTTGGTTTACCAGAGACTTGTGTGTGTTTCTAATCGTGAGTACACCAGTGCCCTCCGGCCGCCCATCTCCCTGCACCACAAAAAAAAAACCAACGGGTCCCGGGGCCACCATCCCTGCCCACAGAGGGGTTAACAACTTGCTGCATAACATCTCCCCCGGGTACCCCATAACTGCAGCGGTGGTGTCCACCTTCACCACATCCCGTGGGTGGCGTCACGAACTTAACCACGGCTCCGGCCGTACACCTACGTTCCCTAAACCGCCAGCCCCTCTTTCAGATCAAAGTGACCACAGGGCCCCCCGGGTCCGGAGACTCTTGAGCCACCCACCAGCGAGCCCGGATCCGAGCGGCTCGGCTGTAGCCGAGTGTGGGGAGGTACATATACAACTACCTACAGACTCTCCCTATAACAGATGATGTCAAGAGAAAGAAGGATCGGACATGTTGACTTTACATGCCTGGTGCTTTTATTCCCAGGAGAAATAAGCAGAGTGTGAATTTTCAGGCCAGTCACGTCTAGATTTGCAGGCAAATTCTCAGCCAGTCACATTTGGATTTATGCGTGAATGTTTGGGCAATTCACGTCCATATTTGAGTGCAAATTCTTAGGCCAGTAAATCCAGATTTGCATATGAATTTTTAGGTAGTTTTTCAGGTCAGTTACACGCGGATTTGCATGTGAATTCTCACATTCTCACAACATGGGTTGTTTGCGTCAGGATTTGCAGCTGAAATTTTGGTCCAGTTAATGGATTTCCGCGAGGATTCCCGGGTCAATCATGTCCGGGTTTACGTGTGGATGCCCAGGCCAATTACTTGCATGTGGATTCCCAGGTCAATCAAATCAAGATTTGTGTGTTGATTCCTGGGTCAGGCACTTCTGGATTTTTTTATGTGCCAATCAGGTCGAGATTTGAGTGTGAATTCTTGGCACTGTCAATCTGGAATTGCATATGAATTTTGGGGTAAATTTTCAGGTCTGTTAACATTCGTATTTGCACGTGAATTCCCAGGCTGATCACATCCGGATTTGTATGTAGATTCCACGGCCAATTATATCTGGATTTGCATGTAGATGCCCATGCCCATCAGTTCCAGATTTGCTTGTGGATTCCAAGGTCGATAGCTTGTGTGTGGATTTCTGGGCCAATCACGTCTGGATTTGCTTGTTGATTCCCGAGCTTATTATGTCCTGATTTGCATGTGAATTCCCCAGGCAGATCATGTATAAATTTGCATGTGAATTCTCAGGTCAGTCACAAACAGATTTGCATGTGGATTCCCCAGGCCGATCAATTACTAGATTTGCGTGTGGATTCCCGGGCCGTTCACGTATGGATTTGCGTTTGAATTCTTCGGTTTCTTATGTCAAGATTTGTATGTAAAGTCTTGGCCCGGTCACTCCCAGATTTCTAGATGTGACAGTTGCATAGGATTATGAAAATTAATAGCATGTTCCTATGGCCTCAACCCTGATTTGATGAGCCCATGTAGAAAGTCTTCCCCACACCCCCCGCATCCTGACATTATGGACGTGGCAGCAACCACATATCACATCTCGCGTCTCTTCCATATTCACAACTTATTTTTTATTTATTACAATAAATATTGGTGTTTCCATGGTAACCAGAAAAGTGCGCTGAAATAATTAATTACACAAAACACTTCACATCTAACTTCACTGGGTCAATGCTACCACCCACACATAGAGAATCACTCAGCTGACACATCTCTTCATATTACCTCCTGTGTATTTGTGAACTGTTTTTTTTGCAGTGTAGTGGAGGCATTATTCTTCTGAAAGAGGGCACTGCCATTTGTAAATCCATCCATAAATTGGGGGTACTTAGTCTGTGCAAGATTTAGATAGGTGGTGGTGCCACATGATGCCAGAACCCAAGGCTTCCAACAGAACATCACCCTGGCTTCGCCATCTTGTCTTCTCCTCGTAGTGCATCCTGGTGTCATCTCTACCCCAGGTAAGTGACGCACGCACAGTCTACATGATGGAAAACATGATTCATATGACCAGGCTGCCTTCTTTCATTGCTCCATGGTCAGGTCAGACCCTTACATGCCCATTAGTTAACATGGGTCCTCTGACCGGTCTACAGCTACTCAGTTTATTGGCACCTTTCTCTCATGGCCACTAGTACTTTTATCATTAATTTGGGGTACTGTCTGTTATGTGAAAGCGGACCAGAAAGTGTAACTTTCACCTTTCACACATCAAATTTGTATTGGTCATCCAGGACGCAGCACCTGGTGTACTGGTTTTCTTGCCCTTATTCACTTTGGGTCATACTACGCACTGCATAAAAGGAACACCTCACAAGTCTTGGAGTATATTAGGAGCACACACAAAAACCTGCTACATGGTAGAAATAACCCACTATATCGAGAACACCCCACAAGACAATCGAGAGAACGTCTCAGAAGAACTAATCTATGCTGAAAACACCCCAAAAGACCTGCCGTACACTGGAACCACTGGACAAGAACTCCTGTATTCTAGGAACACCCCACACGAACCAAGTATACCAGGTACACTCTGAAAACACACCATAAGATCTGCCGTATATGAGAATAAACTACAAGACCTGCAGTATACTGGGAGCACCCCATAAGGAAGGTCTTATACTGGGAACACACCAAAATACCAACACCCCCAATAGACCTGCTGTATAACAGCGACACCCTGCAATACCTCCTATATTACGGGAATACATCACAAGACCTGATGCATACTGGGAACACCCGACAAGACCCGCTGTATACCAGGAACACCTTACAAGACCTTTCGTATACCAGGAACACCTCACAGGACCTGCTGCATGCTACAAAAACTCCACATGATTTGCCGTATACCGGGAACACTCCACAAGACCTGTCATATAAAGGGAACAACTCATAACACCTGCTATAGAAGCTCATAGTTATAGAAGTTTTGTGAAGCATTCTCTATAGTAGCCGTAGTACTACAAGTCTCATGATGTTCTGGCACTTTCTCCTCCCCCGAGATCACTCCTAGGCATGCATCCCGGGTGGTCCCCCTGTGGGGAGCTCCCCTCAGGGGATCTGTTGCTCCTTCGCTGTCTCAGACTGTTCTAAAGTCAAACTGTTTGTGTCTCTCCTATTCACTCCGTGCCCCCACTCTTGGGATGACTCTTAGTGGCTGTTGCCCTGGTAACCTGGATTTCCCCAGATTGCCTGGCTTCCTGTGTAATTAGTGACTCATAACTAGATGTTTGTAAGTGAAAAACAACACCAGTGATTAACTCCTTCATCACCCGAGTCCAATCATTGCACCCTAAATGAAATGCAATGCCTTGTGGCAACTGGAGCCTCAGGGGCACCACATTCCCACACAGCGAATCGCAGCACTCCGAGGCTGCAACACAAAATGCATAGTATACCGCAATTTTTGTTTATGCATATAAACAGGTAACCTTCTTCCTTTTATGGGAGGCAGAATCACTTGAACGTTGCAAACATCATAACTCCTATCAGTGCTATAATTCTTATACACTTTACATGAAAGGCAGAGCAAAATAGCATCTCAAAACTCTATATCTGTACATTAATAGCATCTAATCAAACTTTTTATCACTAGAGTCCATGGTGCCATAAACCGGTGCTAATTATTTACAAAGGTAGTCCTGGCCACACATATCACAGTGGCCCAGATATCCAGCTTGTCAGGCACAAAGAAAAAAAAAAAAACATTCTGCACATTATACTGTAGCATTATTTAACTATCTACAACACATTTATTTTCACGCTACCATCTGAGCCTCTGCTGGTGGTATCATAGGACCGGTCCCGGTCTCCCTGGTTCTATACACCATGCGACTCCCTCCAGTATAGTGCCAAGTTTTTCCACAACAACCACAGATCAAGAGTCCAGTCCATTGATAAAGTCAATCCGATTATAATCTCCCCGGTGTTCTGTGGCAATCATAATGCTTGCGTAAAGTGCGGCATGAAGCCTCCAGAAGGCATAGCATAACATGGCACTAATGGAGCTAGTGATGGTGCCACAGCGTCAGCAATGGGGGCAGCGTTACGATAAGTCCCTGTTTACAGTAAGTCTCTAGCAGTGGGGCTCCCCCTGGGCCCCACCCACGCTTTTACGCCCTCCCTGGGCTCTGCCCATGATAGCACGCCCCTTCTTTTCCCGCGCCAAGATGGTCAATGGCAGGCAAACAGTTCTTGCACAGTCCACCAATCACAACAACAACATCCGGTTTTGTGCCACCAAGTGGAAAGTCCCTAAGGCACGCAGTACACGCGGCTTCGGGCATAAGGCCCCACTTGCAGCGCCCCACGGGGCCTCAGGGGTTACTCGTCACCAGACCAATGGTTCTGTGGGGTTGCAGTGACTGGCCTGACCCGGCTTTGTGGTCCCATTGGCTACATGTAAAGGACAAACGAACCGGCGTCCGGTGTAGAGGGGAATGTAAGGAGGGTGAAGGGTCCCTGGCAAGCGTGTCACCGGTTGCAGTGGTGACAGAGGTCCCGGCCTCCTCCGCCTCGCACCCTTCCTGTGACTTTCCTCTCCCAGGGGTGGTGTTGGATGGGAATGGGGGATGCTTTGCAGCGCCACCCGTCGTGTGCGGCCAGGAATTAGCCGCCACTGCGAGGTGTTGCTCTCCTCCGGGGCTGATGTTAACGCAGCACAGATAGTCCAGCTCCTCACAGGTGGAGCGAGCCCCAGAGACAAAACAAATAATGTGAAGGAGCCACCTTACCCTTATATCAGCTGCTGGATTGCGTTTTCAACTGGTGGGACCCGCTCATGATTTAGGAAGAAGCAATCCAAAAAAGCTTTATGTGAAAGAAGGCATAAGCAAATCCAGCGGTGTTCCTCAGTAACCAGAAGATGTGAGTAAAATCATGTAATTCATGTCAGACAGGACGAAGGCTTGTATGCAGAAACTAGTCTCTGACTAATCTCCCGTTTTGTCACTGCTATTCTTGCTGGATTTTTTAATATTTTTTCAATAAAAATTACATGATTTTACTCACATCTTCTGGTTACTGAGGAACACCGCTGGATTTGCTTCTGCCTTCTTTCACATCGAGCCCCAGAGAAGATGAGGATGACAGGGACGGCTGATGGCACCGAAGCGCAGGGCGTCGGTGCCAGCAATGACAAGGACGACACAGGGAGCTGCGATTTAAAGTTCCATTTTGTCAGGGCCAGGCGGTCGGGCAGACCCAGGAGGTGGATCCACTGGGCCGAACTCTAAGATGGTGGTAAGGAGTCCGGTAGCTGAAGCACTATGGGCAGTAGAACAGTCCGTGCCAGTGAGTGTAACGAAGAAGTCCCTGGGACCACGGAGTCACAGATGGTAGTCCGGGTGACGTAGCTCAGGTTCGGAAGCCGAGGTGATGTCAGGCGGGGTCCGGAACCTTTGGAGCGAGATGACGGGTCACCGCAGGGATCCGAGATGGTACGGACTGTCAGATGGCAGACGGACAGCGTGCGGGGTTCGGGATTCAGCAGGACCGGATGGCGAGGCAGGATCAGCTCTAGAAGAGAGATACGTGAGTATGGCACGAAGACACAAGGAGACCTGACTCCTAGCTTGGAAAACACGAAGATCAGGCCCCGCCCTCTTGGACAATACACCCCTTTATACCCTGTACCTGTTTAGCCTCATTTCCTGTTAATGGACGCTGGCCCTTTAAGAAAGGGTCAGTGACCGCGCGCGCGCCCTAATGCGCATGCGCGCAGCCCGGGTGCCAGAAGCCAGGGAAGGAGGCTGAGAAGAGGACGCAGGGGAGCCGGCCAGGGCCTGGGAAGCCGTCGGGCGGCGCGATCGGAGACCAGGGGGCCTGGGAAGGACGGGCACCGGAGCCAAGGACCCGGGGAGCGTGGCAGGTGAGCCGGGGAGCGGGGCTGAGGACCCGGGGAGCGGAGGAGAGGACCCGGGGAGGGGAGCCAAGGACCCGGGGAGCGTGACAGTACCCCCCCCCCCCACGCCCCCCTCCCCGCAACCGGGACATGAAGGCACGGATCAGAGGAGAGCCCACGTTCTCCCTGGGCTCCCAGGACCTATCCTCAGGACCATACCCCTCCCAGTCCACCAGGAAGAACTGTCGACCTCGTACGGTCTTCATGGCCACGACATCCCTTACCGCATAGATGTCGTCATCGGCAATAGGTGGAGGAGCCGGACTGGCAGCAGCGGAGAAGGGACCAAGGACAACCGGCTTGAGCAGGGAGACGTGGAATGAGTTGGGTATCCTCATCGTGGCCGGGAGCTGTAGCTTGTAGGAGACCTCATTGATCTTACAGAGGACCTTAAACGGCCCGATGTAGCGAGGGCCCAGCTTGTAGGAAGGTATCTTCAATCGGATGTACTGGGAAGCAAGCCAGACCAGGTCACCAGGAGAGAAACACGGAGGGTCCAGACGCCTCTTGTCAGCGTGTTTCTTCATCCGCTGGGAAGCGCGTCCAAGGGACGCCTTGACAGAGTCCCAAATGGTAGCGAAGTCACGGGCTACAGTATCAGCCGCAGGGACATCCGAAGAAGGGGATATAGGCAATGGAACGGAGGGCTGAAGTCCGTAAACGACATGGAAGGGAGATTTGGAGGACGACTCACTGATGTGGTGGTTATGTGAGAATTCAGCCCAAGGCAGAAGCGTGGACCAGTCGTCGTGATGGGCGTTGACATAGTGACGTAAGAAGGATGTCAAGATTTGATTGACCCTCTCCACTTGGCCATTAGACTGAGGATGGTATGCGGAAGAAAAGTCCAGAGTTACTCCCAGATGTTTGCAGAGCGCCCTCCAGAAGCGGGAGGTGAACTGAGTTCCTCTGTCGGACACGATGTGGGATGGAAAGCCATGCAAGCGGAAGATGTGATGTATATAGGCTTCCGCGAGTTCCTGAGCAGAGGGCAGTCCAGCCATGGGGATGAAGTGAGCCATTTTGGAGAACCGGTCCACCACGACCCATATGACTGTGTGTCCAGAGGATAATGGCAAGTCCGTAATAAAATCCATCGCTATGTGTTGCCACGGAACTGAGGGTATAGGCAGAGGCAGAAGACGGCCGTAGGGCAGGTGTTTGGGCGTCTTGTTTCTGGCACAAGAGGAGCAGGCAGAGACAAAAGCAGCGACGTCCGTGCGAAGGGATGGCCACCAGTAATGGCGTACAATCGCACCCCATGTTCTCTTCTGGCCTGCATGACCGGCTGTTTTTGAGGCATGACCCCAGTGTAACACTTTTTGCCTGTCAGTCTCAGAGACATAGGTCTTTCCGGGCGGTATCTGGGCCAGGGTGACAGGGGCCACCGAAATGATCTTGCTAGGAGAGATGATGGGTTGGGTAGTCTCTTCCTCCTGCTCCATGGGCATGAAAGACCTAGACAAGGCATCAGCGCGTACATTCTTGTCCGCGGGTCGGAAATGGAGCTGGAAGTCAAACCTGGCAAAGAATAGGGACCACCTGGCTTGCCGTGGGTTCAGTCGCTGAGCGGACCGCAGGTATTCCAGGTTCTTGTGGTCCGTGTAGATAATCACGGGGTACACTGCTCCTTCCAGGAGGTAGCGCCACTCCTCCAGAGCCAGTTTGACCGCCAATAGTTCTCGGTCACCGATGGTGTAATTACGTTCAGGCGCTGAGAAGCTCTTGGAGAAGAAACCGCACGTCACCATCTTGCCGGAGGAGGACTTCTGCATGAGCACTGCTCCGGCTCCCGAGGAGGAGGCATCCACCTCCAAGGTGAACTGGCGGTTTAACTCCGGACAGTGGAGTACAGGAGCGGAGGCAAATGCTCGCTTCAGTGAGCAAAACGCGGCGTCGGCCGCAGGTGACCAGTCCTTTGGATTAGCCTCCTTTTTGGTCAAAGCGGAGAGAGGAGCAGTCAGGGCAGAGAAGTGAGGGATAAACTGGCGGTAGTAGTTGGCGAATCCCAGGAACCGTTGGATTGCCTTCAGTCCAGAAGGGGGAGGCCAGTTGAGTATGGAGGAGACCTTCTTTGGATCCATCTGCAGTCCAGTGCCCGAGATGATGTATCCCAGGAAAGGGAGAGAGGACTGCTCAAAGACACACTTCTCATATTTGGCGTAGAGACGATTCTCTCTCAGTCTTTGTAGAACCAGCTGTACGTTCTCTCTGTGGGTCTGGAGGTCCGGAGAGAAGATAAGGATGTCATCCAGATAAACTACTACACAGATGTAGAGGAGGTCCCGGAATATGTCGTTCACCAATTCTTGGAAGACTGCTGGTGCGTTACACAGGCCGAAGGGCATCACGCAGTATTCATAATGCCCATCGCGAGTATTAAACGCGGTCTTCCATTCGTCCCCAGAGCGGATACGAACTAGGTTGTAGGCACCCCGAAGATCCAGCTTGGTGAACACACGGGCTCCTCTGAGCCGGTCGAACAATTCGGGGATGAGCGGCAGAGGGTACTTGTTTTTTACGGTGATCTGATTCAGACCCCGGTAGTCGATGCATGGGCGTAGGTCACCCTCTTTCTTCTTAACGAAGAAGAAGCCTGCTCCCGCAGGCGAGGAGGATCTCCGGATGAATCCCTTTGCCAGGCTTTCTGTGATGTAGGTAGACATGGCCCTGGTTTCGGATGGAGACAACGGATATATCCGTCCTCGAGGCGGTGTTGTTCCTGGGAGCAGGTCGATGGCACAATCGTAGGGACGGTGTGGCGGAAGTACCTCAGACTCCTTCTTGTCAAAAACATCTGCGAAGGACCAATAGGCCGAAGGCAGTTCCGGTAGGTTCTCTGGAACCGGAGGTCGTCGGATGGGTTGTATGGACTTCAGACACTTCTCATGACAAGCAGGACCCCATCGGGTGATTTCGCCAGTACCCCAGCTGACTGATGGTTCGTGTGTCCGCAACCAGGGAAGTCCCAGCAGGATTTGATGGGACATGTGTGGAAGGACGTAGAGAGCGATGTTCTCGGTGTGCAGGGCACCGATACGCAGTTCGACCGGACTGGTGACCCAGGAGATGGTATCAGAGAGGGGTCTCCCATCCACAGAGGCAATCACTAGGGGCTTCTCGAGTGGAGTAACAGGCAGCTGGTACTTGTCCACCGTGGCCTGCTGGATGAAATTGCCTGCTGCTCCAGAGTCGAGGTATGCCTCAGCCGTGAAGCGCGTCTCTCCCGTTGACACTTGCACAGTCCACATAACCGGGTCTGAGAGAGTCCCAGCACCTAGGGTGGCCTCTCCTACCAACCCTAGGCTTTGGAGTTTCCCGGCCTTTCCGGACAGGAGCGTAGGAGGTGTGTGTCCTCTCCGCAGTAAAAGCAGAGACCCTTGGCGAGCCGCTCTGCTCGACGTTGTTCAGACTGTCGTACTCGGTCGATCTGCATGGGCTCGTGGACGGGAATCCCAGCTGTTGATGACTGAGATACGGAGGGCTTCTGTGGAGGAGAGGAATGCCGTACCGGACGTCTCTCACGAGACAGCTCTTTGGAGCGCTCCTGAAAACGAATGTCCACTCGAGTTGCTAGGGCAATCAGGGCATCTAGGGTGGAGGGCACGTCACGACCCGCCAACTCATCTTTGATGCGACTCGAGAGTCCTTCCCAGAAGGCGGCTGTTAGGGCCTCATTATTCCACCCGAGTTCTGAAGCCAAAGTGCGGAAACGGATGGCGTATTGGCCCACCGTCAGTGTTCCTTGACGTAAGCGGAGGAGGGATGAAGCAGACGCAGAGGCGCGTCCCGGCTCGTCAAAGGTGCTGCGAAAGGCCTGCAGGAACTCTTGAAGATCCTTGGTCATAGGGTCCTCCTTCTCCCACAACGGGTTCATCCACGCCAGTGCCTCGCCCTCCAGGTGAGACATGATGAAGGCGACCTTGGCTTGGTCGGAGGCAAACAGATGTGGCAGCTGCGTGAAATGGAGGGAGCATTGGTTTATAAACCCCCTGCAGGACTTGGGATCTCCGGCGTACCGGGGTGGTGAGGCCAAACGCAGTCTGGAAGCATCCGAAGAAGCAGCCACGGGAGCGGGGGACGTGGCTTGACTAGTGGCGGCTTGGGATGTCGAAGACGTGACTGCCGCTTGTAGCGTGGTCAGGCGGGTGTCCACGGAAGTCATAAAGTTCAGCATGCGGGTCTGGACTTCACGCTGGCGTTGGAGTTCCTCTTGCAAGGCTGCTAGTGCTGCAGCGGGATCCATGGCCTGATCTTACTGTCAGGGCCAGGCGGTCGGGCAGACCCAGGAGGTGGATCCACTGGGCCGAACTCTAAGATGGTGGTAAGGAGTCCGGTAGCTGAAGCACTATGGGCAGTAGAACAGTCCGTGCCAGTGAGTGTAACGAAGAAGTCCCTGGGACCACGGAGTCACAGATGGTAGTCCGGGTGACGTAGCTCAGGTTCGGAAGCCGAGGTGATGTCAGGCGGGGTCCGGAACCTTTGGAGCGAGATGACGGGTCACCGCAGGGATCCGAGATGGTACGGACTGTCAGATGGCAGACGGACAGCGTGCGGGGTTCGGGATTCAGCAGGACCGGATGGCGAGGCAGGATCAGCTCTAGAAGAGAGATACGTGAGTATGGCACGAAGACACAAGGAGACCTGACTCCTAGCTTGGAAAACACGAAGATCAGGCCCCGCCCTCTTGGACAATACACCCCTTTATACCCTGTACCTGTTTAGCCTCATTTCCTGTTAATGGACGCTGGCCCTTTAAGAAAGGGTCAGTGACCGCGCGCGCGCCCTAATGCGCATGCGCGCAGCCCGGGTGCCAGAAGCCAGGGAAGGAGGCTGAGAAGAGGACGCAGGGGAGCCGGCCAGGGCCTGGGAAGCCGTCGGGCGGCGCGATCGGAGACCAGGGGGCCTGGGAAGGACGGGCACCGGAGCCAAGGACCCGGGGAGCGTGGCAGGTGAGCCGGGGAGCGGGGCTGAGGACCCGGGGAGCGGAGGAGAGGACCCGGGGAGGGGAGCCAAGGACCCGGGGAGCGTGACACATTTACTCATATTTCTTAAAGCTCCCCGGAGGTGCCGCTTTCCGCCACCATGGATGGACTCCAGCCAGTCCCGGGTGAATCGGAGGCAATCACCGGTGTCTGTGGAAATGTGTGCGACCTTCCTCCTTGCCCTGAATTGCGGCTCCCCGTGGCCTGATGCAACTTGGGGACTCCACTGTCTGTGTCAAGTATCCCGTCCCGTATGCAGGTGACTGGGGTCCTCGCCATGGGGCCTGGCTGTAAACCTGACCCCGGATCCTATATGTCACTGTGCTCCAGGAAAGTGGGTGGTGGGCTATGGGACATCAAATCCCCAACCCCTACAGATTTGTTAGAGTCCATGAAGGTTTCCCCAACTGAGGGTTCTGCACCCCGACTGCGCTGGCACTGTGGAAGCGGTTAAGCTCCCCCCCCAGGTGCCATGTCTCCTGTGTCTCACCATCTCCACCGGTCTCTCGCCCTCTTCCAGTCTGGCCGGTCATAGCTATAGAAGTTCTGTGAATCATTCTCTATAGTAGCTGTGGTACTAAAGTCCCATGATGTTCTGGCACTTCCTCCTCCTTCCCCGAGATAGCTCCTAGGCATGCATCCCGGATGGTCCCCCTGAGGGGAGCTCCCCTCAGGGGATTTGTTGCTCCTTCGCTGTCTCAGACTGTTCTAAAGTCAAACTGTTAGTGTCTTTCCTAGTCACTCTGTGCCCCCACCCTTGGGATGACTCTTAGTGGCTGTTGCCCTGGTAACCAGGATTTCCCCAGATTACCTGGCTTCCTGTGTATTTGGTGACTCATAGCTAGATGTTTGTAAGTGAAAAACAACACCAGTGATTAACTCCTTCATCACCCGAGTCCAAGCATTGCACCCTAAATGAAATGCAATGCATTGTGGCGACTGAAGCCTCAGGGGCGCCACACTGGCAATACCTCACAAGACCCCCTGTTTGAGAGCTGCTCTGACTTATCCTGCCACATTACATTTCATTGTAGTACTACATTGGTTAACTCCGCAGTAACAGCAAATATGTATCTGGGGGTGCCCGCACTGAGCCACAGTAGAGCTTTGCTAATATCCGAGGAGAATCATATTCTAACCTTCTAATGAGGCTTTCAGATGGATAAAAGCTTCTCACCGTAAATTAGATACCCAACTAAATTAAATTTCATTCTGACCAAAGGGGGAGCAGAAAAAAAGGGAGAGGAAATCAGACTTAACCATCTGCTTAGGAATATTTGCAGGGGGATGTGAAACGCTAGAAGATTGGTAAATTTGACAGGTTATAATGCTTCAACCCTAAAGGTTAGCCTTTCACAAGGAGGGGAGTAACATGCAAAAAGGACGTTACATGGTATAAAGTTGAATTGTTAGGGTCCATTTACATGGACCGACCAGTGGTACAACCGATATATGTAGGATGATTGTGATATAAGGGCGAGGGTCCAACCTCTGCCAGCCACTCCAGTCACCTGAATAAAGGCACATCAAGGGGATAGCAGTGAGGGGAAGGATGATATAGAGTTGGTCATCATCCATACAGATGAAGCAAACATGACTGTAATGGAGAAGTCCTGGGCATCGTAGCCTCTTGATGGATTCAGCGTGTGGTTATGAAGATGTCAGCTGCGATCCACACCGTAGAAGATGCTTCATCCTGTGATAGCAAATCTTATTATCCAGTGTCATTCTGTGGCCTGCGGGGGCTTGAGTGCAGCAGAGCATGTGTAGGGCGGTAATAAATTGCCAGGTCAATAATTCATAGGGAGATCGGGGTCTCGAGGAGTCAGGAATGAGCAAAAGGCTAATAATTGTACATGGGCGTCAGAGTTATTACACCAGAAGGGGACTCTTCAAGGGGTCAGTCAGGATGACAGTGGCGTAGACAGCACAGTACTATACTTGCTTTTTCTCAGGCATTTCCCGGATTCTTAGAAAACAGTATTTACCTCTAATGTTTAACCTCTTTTGTAGCAGCTCATTTCTTAAAAAAAAAATGGGATGCCTCTTTCAGAGATTGATATCTTTTTAACTTTTCCAATTTTTGAGGCTTGTGTTGTATTATATTTGTAGCATCGGGCGCTCTTGACCTTTTAGGGGTTGAGCTGTTCGGTTGGCAGGAGTCCCCTACTGCCTTAGATGTTACGGTCACAATTCATTGTGGCATCTAAGGGTTTAACTAAACCTCTCGCATACTGCCACCCCACAGTATCTGTCTCAAACCAGCAGACTCCTTTTCACCTACTGTTGGAAAGTGACCTGTGCCACATACCGGACTATTTTGGGTCATCATGGTTTATCTAGGGCTTAATTTTTCCAAAGTATTTTTACAAAGACAGGCCTCTATTCCTTTCGACAGGCCTCTATTCCTTTTAGACAGGCCTCTATTCCTTTTATTTAAAGACTCTATAGAAACTGGGTCTGTTCCACTGGATTGGCGGCTAGCAAATGTGGTACCAATATTCAAAAAAGGGTGCAAAAGGGAACCTGGAAACTATAGGCCGGTAAGCTTAACATCTGTTGTGGGTAAAATGTTTGAAGGGTTTTTAAGGGATACTATTATGGAATGTCTCAATGTTAATAACTGTTTAACTCCATATCAACATGGATTTATGAAGGATCGCTCCTGTCAAACTAACCTGATCAGCTTCTATGAGGATGTAAGCTCTCACATGGACCGAGGAGAATCATTGGATGTCATTTATCTCGACTTCGGTAAAGCATTTGACACTGTCCCACATAAAAGACTGCTAAGTAAAATGAGAAAGCTTGGGCTCGGGGAAAATGTGTGTAGATGGGTAGGTAGCTGGCTTAGTGGTAGAAAACAAAGAGTGGTTATTAATGGTGCATACTCAGATTGGGCCAGGGTTACTAGTGGGGTGCCACAGGGGTCTGTATTGGGCCCCCTACTATTTAATATATTTATTAATGATCTGGTGGATGGTTTACAGAGCAAAATATCAGTATTTGCAGATGATACAAAACTATGAGGTTTAACACAGATAAGTGTAAGGTTATGCACATGGGAAGGAGAAACAGATGCTACGATTACTTACTAAATGGGAAACTGCTGGGGAAATCAGACATGGAAAAAGACTTAGGCATCTTAGTGAATAAGAATCTAAATTGGAGTGCCCAGTGTCAGGCAGCAGCCACCAAAGCAAATAGGGTGATGGGATGCATTAGAAGAGGTCTGGGGGCACGAGATGAAAACATCATTCTCCCTCTGTACAAATCACTAGTCAGACCACACTTGGAGTATTGTGTGCAATTTTGGGCACCGGTGCTGAAGAAAGACATTACTGAACTTGAAAGGGTTCAGAGGCGGGCTACTAAAATAATAAATGGAATGGGTGCATTACAATACACGGAAAGGTTATCAAAATTAGGTCTATTTACTCTAGAAAAGAGAAGACTTAGGGGAGACCTAATAAATATGTACAAATATATCAGAGGGCCATATAGAGATCTCTCCCATGATCTGTTTGTACCAAGGACTATGACAAGAACAAGGGGGCATTCTTTTCGATTGGAGGAAAGAAAATTCCTACATCAGCATAGAAGAGGGTTCTTCACGGTAAGAGCAGTGAGGCTCTGGAACTCTCTTCCTGAGGAAGTGGTGATGGCCAACTCACTGAATGAATTTAAGAGAGGAATGGATGCATTTCTTGTTAGCAAAAGTATAGAAGGTTATAAATAGCATAATCTTACAGGTAGATAGAAGAGCGACCAAGATTATTAGAGGAATGGGTGGGCTGCAATACCAAGACAGGTTATTAAACTTGGGGTTAGTTAGTTAGGAAAAACAAAGGCTTAGGGGGGATCTAATCACAATGTATAAATATATGAGGGGACAGTACAGAGACCTTTCCAAAGATCTCTTTACACCTAGGCCTGCGACTGGAACACGGGGGCATCCGCTACGTCTTGAGGAAAGAATGTTTAATCATAATCACAGATGAGGACTCTTTACTGTACGAGCAGTGAGACTATGGAGCTCTCTGCCGTATGATGTTGTATTGAGGGATTCACAAGTAAAATTTAAGCAGAGCCTGATCGCATTAATTGAAAAATATAATATTACCAGTTATGTATATTGGATTTTATGACAGGGTGTTGATGCAGGGAACTAGTCTGATTGCCGTATGTGGAGTCAGGAAGGAATTTTTTTCCCCATTGGAGCTTATTTGACACATTGGGGTTTTTTTGCCTTCCTCTGGATCAACATGTTAGGCTACGGGTTGAACTAGATGGACTTAGAGTCTCCCTTCAACCTTAAAAACTATGAAAACTATGAAACTATGAAACTACTTTTTGGCATGTAGTTCCTAACTACCTCCTGTTTTGCCGTGCAAGAAGCTTAGATTGATCCTAGAGCCGATTTGCCTGTTTCCTGTAATTTCGACAGCGTTTCGAAGGCAGGGCGTCACTTATTGATTGACAGACGGTTCAGCCTACCGAACGCAGCTGACACTTTAACCAGACACCAGGATTAAAGGGAACCTGTCATCAGAAATTTTGCTTTAAACCTAAAAGTTTCCCCCTCTGCAGCTCCTGGGCTGCATTCTAGCAAGGTCCCTGTACTTTTTGTGGCCCCTTTTAAACCAAATTAAATACTTTATAAACTTGTACCTTTTGCTATGTAAATTTTGTAAATCGTCCATGGGGGCGGGCTCTCTGGTGACCGTTGCTGTTTCTCCAGCAGATTTACGCCGCCCCCCAACACTGAATTTCATATCTCAGGACGCCGCCCCTGGGGGCCCGTGGTCCCGCGCATGCGCTGTGCGACTGTAGCAGGACTGTGCACTGTGTGCACGTGTGACCGCTGGTGACGTTTTGACTGTCATCAGCAAGTGCCGCCCATAACCTTGTGACCGCACTTTCCCCTCTTCCTCCAGCGTTCTGCGCAAGCGCTTGCTGGCCAGATGACCCGACGTCACCTCTTTCCCATCTTGCCCTGCTGCAGGGTAAGATGGGAAGGAGGTGGCGTCAGGTCATTTGGCCGGCGAGCGCTTGCGCAGAACGCTGGAGGCAGTGGGGGAAAGCGCGTCCACGAGATTATGGGCGGGCACTTGCGATGCAATCACAGCGCCGCCCATAATCTCGTGCTTGTGACACACGTCACCAGCGATCCTGGCGTGGGCGGCGTCCTGATGGATGAAGTGGAGTGTGGGGGGACGGCGTCAATGTGCTGGAGGAACAGCAACGGTCAGCAGAGAGCCCGCCCCCATGGACGATTTACAAAATTTACATAGCAAAAGGTATAAGTTTATAAAGTATTTAATTTGGTTTAAAAGGGGCCACAAAAAGTACAGGAACCTTGCTAGAATGCAGCCCAGGAGCTGCAGAGGGGGAAACTTTTAGGTTTCAAGCTAAATTTCTGATGACAGGTTCCCTTTAAGGTGATGACATACCGAAGCCCAATGGTTCTTAGGAGTCTACCCTTACGTGTTCTGCCAGCAGCTATTTTTCCTCTTTTCCCTGAGACTTTTCTTTGTTTTGCTGTGCAAAAAGGCTTCTACCATACACACAAAATCATCAGTGAAGTTTTATACGACAGATACGACATATCTGACCAGCTTTATTTAAACACGTGAGACTTACCGCAGATTTTCCGACAATCCTCATCCAGTCTATGGAGCGTCTGAAACTGCATTTACACAAAGCGGAACAAATCTGCACAGATTTTAGGGATTTTTGCAGATTTTGAAAGTCATGCCATCCAGATTGTACTGATGCTGAATGGTACAGTATGTAACCCTTACTGCTACAAACAGAAACATCCAAAGTCAAGCCTATGTCACGATCCTCTAAAGTCAGTTGGAGATTTTCATTGAGTACCTGTGAATTGTGGGGGAATTTTTCAGCAGCTCATCCGCCTCGTGTGAAGCTCCAAAGGTGAAACACAAGCAAAATAGACCACAACGCATTTTCTCTTAACCCCAACACAACTTTTTTACGCAATTGAGACCTTTTTCTCATTTTTTGAGGCCTAATAGAGTAAGCCCTGCATCAGTGTCTCATACCACCCAATAGTAGGTACTTAGCTGTCTAATGACATCTATCATCTGTACTAATGGCCCAAGAGCCCGACCTGTTTATGTTTTGATCACCAAGATCGCTCTGACTTTGGTTTTACAGTTAAGCCAACAGAGACTGGGAAACCCCTGTGCAGTCTATACAGTGCACCTTAGGGAATACCAATACTACAAAATTGCTGCAGAAACTGTGAGGTCATTTACCATATATCAGCAAATCCTCACCAAATGTTTCAAATGCTGCGATTTTGTGGAAGGAAATGTCATTGTAGAAGTCTGATCATCAGAGGATCAGGTAAGAGAAATATGGAAGGGTTGGAATAGTGGTTTTTTTTCATTGCATCTTTACAATTATACATTTTTTTTTCAAAAGCTACAGATTTTGATTCCCCCGGTGAACTCAGTTGGAAAAATCCACAACCAGGGCCGGTGTCAGCACCCGGCAAACCCTGTCAAATGCCGGGGCCCTGGGCTGCCAGGGGGCCCATTCACGGTGGCAGGAGTGGCGTACCGCTAGTCAGGGGGGGCCCAGTGGTGCCCGCGCTGTCACCAGCCTCCCCCCCCCCGCCGAGGATCGCGCTTTCAATTGTATCGGCATCGCAGTTGCCGATACAATTGAGAGCAATGATGATATGGAGCGGCGCGCTCACTCTCATCATTCTCCCCACTGTGTCTGTCGGCACTCTGATAGCTCAACAGCGTAACGCGGTGACGTCAGCACTGCACGCCTGCTGAGAGGTCAGAGTGACAGCAGTTGACGCACTGAGGAGACCAGAGCAGCGGGGGAACGAGGAAAAGTGAGTATGTGTTTCATCACTGTGGCCAGACTACCATGGGGGTGCATTAAATAATATGGCAACTGTATACTACATGAGGGTGCCTAATGCTATCTGGCTCTGCACTGTGCTATATAGGGGCTGTGTACTACATAAGGATGCCTAATGCTATCTGGCTCTGCACTGTGCTATATAGGGGCTGTGTACTACGTGAGGATGCCTAATGCTATCTGGCTCTGCACTGTGCTATATAGGGGCTGTGTACTACGTGAGGATGCCTAATGCTATCTGGCTCTGCACTGTGCTATATAGGGGCTGTGTACTACGTGAGGATGCCTAATGCTATCTGGGTCTGCATTGTGCTTTATGTGGGCTGTATACCACATGAGGATGCTTAATGCTATCTGGGTCTGCACTGTGCTATATAGGGGCTGTGTACTACATGAGGGTGCCTAATGCAATATGGGTCTGCATTGTGCTATATGAGGGCTGTATACTACATGAGATTGCATAATGCTATATGGGTCTGCATTGTGCTATATGGGGGCTGCTTAATGTTATATGGGGGTTGCATAGTGCCATCTGGGGGTTGCATAGTGCCATATGGGGGCTGCATAGTGCCATATGGGGGCTACATAGTGCAATATGGGGGCTTCATAATGCTACATGGGGGCTACATAATATTAAATGGAGGACTATGGGAGGGTTCATAACACTATATGGAGGAATATGGGGGCTGCATACTACTATACCCCCAGAGTTGTATGTCCCCTCCACCCCAATGCTGTATACCCCCTCAGAGCTGTATGTCCCCTCACCCCAGTGCTGTATACCCCCAGACCTACATGTCACCCACCCTCCCTCCTCAGAACTGTTTGTCCCCCCACCTCAGAGCCACTGCCCCCCTCTAGAGCTGTATGCCCCCTATTGCTGTATACCCCTTTTCTCAGTAATATGTATGTCCCCAGCCTCTCTTGTGATGGATATACATCGGTGTTAGTGAGCTCTATGTGCGGCCATGTCTGTTAGTGACTGCCACCAATCAGCATGGCACAGACACATGCCCAGGAGGAGCTGGATGGAGACAAGCGGGGAGGTGAATGAGGCTGTTGCCGGCTGTCCAATATTAGAAATATATATAAATATATAAAAATAATGTGTCTGTGTGTGCATGTATGATGTGCATCTATGTTTGTCAGTGTATATGACTGTGTCTAGATTTATGTCTATTTATATGTTTTTGTGAATTTCTTTTTAAATATATATGTGTACGTATGCCTATATGTGTATGTATCTGTTCATCTTTGTGTGGATGGGGCCCACTGAGACTCTTTCACCCAAGGCCCAAAAAGACCTGGAGCCGGCCCTGTCCACAACCAATCAGCAGTATAAATTGACGTACGCCGTGTCCGTTTCTACTTTGCCTCCATCTTTTCTGCAGTGTGCGAAGGACATAAGTTACAATCCACTTATCTGTCACTGTAAAATGCGGTGGATTTTCAGAATAGTATATTAATAATGTGTAGCATATTCTCCCTCATGTCAACATACCCTAAGGCAAAGTTCACAAGAGGATTTTTAAGGAGGATATTGAAACGGATCTGCTCCAAATCCACATCAAACGCTACATCTCCTTGAACACTTTTCCTGTTCATATCAATGGAAAATTAACTTTTCAAGTGTTTATTAGACTTTTTGCCAGTGAGATTTTGAAAACCTTATGGTGGTAAAAAAAAATAAGTGACATGCCCTTCATGGAAACTGCTGCGTTATTGATACTGTAAAATGAGAGGAAGGCTGAAAAAAAAAAAATATGGGAAAAACTCTAACAGAAGACAAAAAACACAAGTATCCAAAAAAAGCAGAATTTCTTGAAGAATTTGTTTAGGATTTTTCTACTTCCAGAAAAAAAAATCTATGTGCACACAGGTTTTTGAGGCAATTAAAATGACTGGATTTCTAGGAGAAACTTTTTTAGGAAATGCTCCTTCTCATCCAGTTTTCCCAAATAACTTTTGAAGAATTTTACAAAACATTTTTTGCAACTTTCTGATTGGAGCTAATTCAATCAGGAACAACTGCAAAGAAGTAAAATTCACTTTCCTTTTTTCCCCACCATTCATCCTTTTAAAGTTATTTTTCAGACGTTTTTCCTTTGGGTTGGAATCTCTCTCCCAAAACATTTTTCAAAAAGGTCTGAGTGCATATAGTCTTATTGCTGTCCTAAAAGAAGCTATAGAGAACAAGAAAATGTAACACAAAAATATACAACCTGCTAAAACAAATTAGTCAATAAGTTGTTATTTCTTTGTCGCTCCATTGGGAGACCCAGACAATTGGGTGTATAGCTTCTGCCTCTGGAGGCCACACAAAGTATTACACTTTTAAAAAAGTGTAACCCCTCCCCTCTGCCTATACACCCTCCCGTGGATCACGGGCTCCTCAGTTTTATGCTTTGTGTGGAAGGAGGCACACATCCACTCATGCATTCTCATACATAGTTATGTCGGATGGAAGAAAAGAGGACCCCGATGGGGTCCCCGGCATGTTCCCTTCTCACCCCACTATGTCGGCGGTGTTGTTAAGGTTGAGGTACCCATTGCGGGTACGGAGGCTGGAGCCACATGCCGTCTCCTTCACCATCCCTTATGCGGCTCTGGGAGAAGTGGGATCCTAAGCGGTCATCCATGAGCTGGGATCGTGCTCCATCCGCAGCCCCTGGTGGAACCTGCCGGACCAGAGCTTCTTCATCCCCAGGGACCGGGCCCTGCAACTGGAAGGTACTCTGTGTCCCCATGTGGGGACTGTACAGAGAGGGTCGCACCTTATCCCCGGAAGCCGCGGTAGTTCCGTCCGTTGTCTTTTCGGCGGACTTCCGCGCCGACCGTGCCTGCTTGTCGGGCACGGCCTTAAATTTAGTCCCCGGCTTCGCCGCGGCCTAGTCACGAAAAATCCCGCCCCCGAGCCTGCCTGTCAGGGGTTAGGGCGGGATTGCCGGCATGACGTCGGCTTTGAGGGCTGGAGCATCCTGCATGTTTCCCTCCCCCCTCATTGACCACTGTGGGGACTCCAGATTCCCGCTCTTTGCTGGCGCCGCCCTCGGCTCCACACCCCCCCTGAGAGCTCCGGCAGCCATTTTTAGCATTCTGACGGTGGATGCTACTCAGCAGCAAAGCTCTGCAGCTCCGGGGGATCCACGACAGGGAATCTGGAGGACACACTCCGCTCGTTAGCGGTTGGTAAGCCACACCGGTCACGGTGCTGGTCCCCCTAGGGTGCCGGGATATATATATATATATATATATATATTATAGGTATATATATCTGTTCGGAAAGGCTGTATACCCTTTTCCTATATACCCTCAGTGGTCACTCTCTTAAAAGACAACAGCATGTCGTCCACAAGGAGCAAAGCTACTAAGGCACAGATTTTTTTCGCGGCCTGTACCTCTTGTGGGGCTATGTTGCCTGCGGGATCCACCTACCCTCACTGTGAGCAATGCTCGACTCCTGCCACGCTTGCTCAGCCGGAGCCTAGGGCACTTGTGGGCCCCTAGGCTCATGTAGATCCCCCTGCTCCCACTGAACAGGCTGCAGAGACAGAGTCACCGTCGTTGGCCTCTTTCGCTGAGAAACTCTCTGTCACTTTCTCAGTCCATTGCACAGTCTATGGACAAATGGTCATCTAAGCTCCTTGAAGCTTTGCAGTCCAGACCGGGCCCTTCACAGGCCCCGGCCCCTGTTAGTCTGTCTCCTCCAGGCCCTTCTCGGTCCGCGCCGCAGCGCGCTCCCAGGATAGCCCCTAGGCCCCAGGCGGAGGACTCCTGCCCGGACCGCAGCCCCAGACCGGCTAAGCGGCCTCGTTGGGACTCTTCCCCGGCCTCCTCACGCTGCTCTGGATCCCAGCTTGAGGACTCTTAGGATGACGAGGCGGACGTGGGAGCTCAGGGCTCTGACCCTGACTTCACCCTTAAACTTGATACCCCTGAGGGGGACGCCTTAGTAAATGATCTTATCTCGTCCATCAACCAGGTGTTGGATCTCACACCACCGCCGCCTCCTGCAGAGGAGTCGGCTTCTCAGCAGGAGAAACACCAATTCCGTTTCCCCAAACGTACGCGCAATACGTTTTTTGATCACTCTAACTTCAGGGACGCTGTCCAGAAGCCCAGAGCGGTCCCGGACAAGCGCTTTGCTAAACGGCTCACTGACACACGTTATCCCTTTCCACCTGAAGTTGTTAAGGGCTGGGCACATTCTCCCAAGGTGGATCCTCCAGTCTCTAGATTGGCTGCTAGGTCCGTTGTGTCTGTTGCCGATGGCCCATCCCTGATGGATGCCACTGACAGACAGATAGAGCTCTTGGTGAAGTCTATTTATGAGGCCACGGGCGCGTCTTTCGCCCCGGCCTTTGCGGCCGTGTGGGCTCTCCAAGCAATCTCGGCATGTCTGACTGAGATTAATGCTGTCACGCGGAATTCTGCTCCACATGTTTCTTCCTTGACCTCTCAGGCATCAGCATTTTCGTCCTACGCCATGAACGCCGTCCTGGACTCCGCTAGCCGTACGGCTGTAGCATCCGCTAACTCCGTGGCAGTCCGCAGGGCCATGTGGCTGCGCGAATGGAAAGCAGACTCTGCTTCCAAAAGATTCTTAACTGGTTTGCCTTTTTCTGGTGACCGTTTGTTTGGCGAACGGTTGGATGAGATTATTAAGGAATCCTCGGGAAAGGACTCCTCCTTACCCCAGTCCAAACCTAAGAGACCTCAGAAGAGAAAAATCCAATCGAGGTTTCGGTCCTTTCGTCCCTCCACCAAGTCCCAATCCTCTTCGACCAACCGGCCGGAGAAAGGCCAGAGGAACTCCTATGCGTGGCGGTCCAAGTCACGCCCCCAAAAGGCCGCAGGAGGCACTGCCTCCAAGACGGCCTCCTCATGACTCTCGGCCTCATCTAACCACATCCTCGGTCGGTGGCAGGCTCTCCCGCTTTGGCGACGCCTGGTGGCCACACGTTCAAGACCGATGGGTGAGAGACATTCTGTCTCATGGTTACAGGTTAGAGTTCAGCTCTCGACCTACGGCTCGTTTCTTCAGAACCTCCCCACCCCCCGCGCAGGCCGACGCACTTTTTCAGGCAGTGGACGCTCTAAAGATAGATGGAGTTGTGATTCCCGTTCCCCTTCAGGAACGTGGTCGCGGTTTTTACTCCAACTTGTTCGTGGTGCCAAAAAAGGACGGGTCATTCCGTCCCGTTCTGGACCTCAAGCTGCTCAACAGACATGTGAGAACCAGACGATTTCGGATGGAATCGCTCCGCTCGGTCATCGCCTCGATGTCACAAGGAGACTTCCTAGCATCGATCGACATCAAGGATGCTTATCTCCATGTGCCGATCGCACCCGAACATCAACGTTTCCTGCGTTTCGCCATCGGGGACGAACACCTCCAGTTCGTCGCATTGCCCTTCGGCCTGGCGGAAAGTCCCAAAGTTATGGCATCCGTCGTGGCGGTCCTGCACTCTCAGGGCCACTCGGTGATCCCCTACTTGGACGATCTCCTAGTCAGGGCTCCTTCTCGGGTGGCGTGTCAACGAAGTCTTTCCGTCACTCTGGAGACTCTCCAGCAGTTCGGGTGGATCATCAATTTCCCGAAATCCAAGTTGACGCCGACCCAATCACTGACTTACCTCGGGATGGAGTTTCATACCCAGCCAGCGTTAGTCAAGCTACCGCGGGACAAACAGCTTTCTCTGCAAGTGGGGGTGCAATCACTTCTTCGGAGTCAGTCACACCCCTTAAGGCGCCTCATGCACTTCCTGGGGAAGATGGTTGCAGCTATGGAAGCAGTGCCGTTCGCGCAATTCCATCTACGGCCACTCCAATGGGACATTCTTCGCAAATGGGACAAGAGTTCGGCTTCCCTCGACAAGAACATCTCTCTTTCCCTTGCAACCAAAACATCACTTCAGTGGTGGCTCCTACCCACATCTCTGTCTCGGGGAAAATCCTTTCTACCTCCAATCTGGGCCGTGGTCACCACGGACGCGAGCCTGTCAGGTTGGGGAGCGGTTTTTCTCCACCACAGGGCTCAAGGGACCTAGAATCCGATAGAATCGTCCCTTCAGATCAATATCCTGGAGATAAGGGCAGTATATCTAGCCCTATTGGCTTTCCATCGGTGGCTGGAGGGCAGGCAGATCCGAATACAGTCGGACAACGCCACTGCCGTCGCGTACATCAACCACCAAGGCGGCACTCGCAGTCGTCAAGTTTTCCAGGAAGTCCGCCGAATTCTGCAGTGGGTGGAAGACACAGGCTCCACCAGCTCCGCAGTTCACATCCCGGGCGTAGAAAACTGGGAAGCAGATTTTCTCAGTCGTCAGGGCATGGACGCGGGGGAATGGTCTCTTCACCCAGACGTGTTTCGAGAGATCTGTCGCCGCTGGGGAACGCCGGCCGTCGACCTCATGGCGTCACGACACAACAACAAGGTCCCGGCCTTCATGGCTCGGTCTCAGGATCACAGAGCTCTGGCAGCGGACGCCTTGGTCCAGGATTGGTCGCAGTTTCGACTGCCATACGTGTTTCCCCCTCTGGCGATGCTGCCCAGGGTACTACGCAAGATCTGGTCCGAATGCCGTCGCGCCATTCTCGTCGCTCCAGACTGGCCGAGGCGGTCGTGGTATCCGGATCTGTGGCATCTCGCGGTGGGTCAACTGTGGGCACTTCCAGACCGCCCAGACTTGCTGTCACAAGGCCCGTTTTTCCATCTGAATTCTGTGGCCCTCAACCTGACTGTGTGGCCATTGAGTCCTGGCTCCTAGCGTCTTCAGGGTTATCTCAGGATGTCATTGCCACCATGAGACAAGCCAGGAAGCCAACGTCCGCCAAGATCTATTACAGGTCTTGGCAAATCTTCTTATCCTGGTGCTCTGATAACGGTTTTCCTCCATGGCCGTTTGCCTTACCCACATTCCTTTCATTTCTACAATCTGGAATGGACAAGGGTTTGTCCCTTGGCTCTCTCAAGGGCCAAGTTTCGGCGCTCTCCGTGTTTTTTCAAAAGCGTCTAGCCAGGCTTCCGCAGGTCCGCACGTTCCTGCAGGGGGTTTGCCACATGGTTCCACCTTACAAACGTCCGTTGGAACCTTGGGATCTTAACAGGGTCCTGACGGCTCTTCAAAAGCCGCCTTTTGAGCCGCTGCGGGATGTCTCTCTCTCCCGTCTTTCCCAGAAGGTGGCCTTCCTGGTGGCAGTCACATCACTTCGGAGAGTGTCTGAGCTTGCAGCGCTGTCATGCAAAGTTCCCTTCCTGGTTTTTCACCAGGATAAGGTGGTTCTGCGTCCTGTCCCGGAATTTCTCCCTAAGGTGGTATCCCCTTTTCATCTAAATCAGGATATCTCCTTGCCTTCCTTTTGCCCTAATCCAATTCACCAGTGTGAAAAGGATTTGCACTCTTTGGATCTAGTGAGAGCACTCCGGCTCTACGTGTCTTGCACGGCGCCCCTGCGCCGTTCAGACGCGCTCTTTGTCCTTGTCGCTGGCCAGCGCAAGGGCTCTCAGGCCTCCAAGTCAACCTTGGCTCGGTGGATCAAGGAACCGATTCTCGAGGCCTACCGTACTTCTGGGCTTCCGCTCCCTTCAGGGTTGAAAGCCCATTCTACCAGAGCCGTAGGTGCGTCCTGGGCATTGCGGCACCGGGCGACGGCTCAGCAGGTGTGTCAGGCAGCTACGTGGTCTAGTCTGCACACTTTCACGAAGCACTATCAAGTGCATACCTATGCTTCGGCAGACGCCAGTCTAGGTAGGCGAGTCCTCCAGGCGGCGGATGCCCACCTGTAAGAGGGGGCCGTTTTCGGCTCTTTCTATTGAGGTATTGTTTTTTACCCACCCAAGGACTGCTCTTGGACGTCCCAATTGTCTGGGTCTCCCAATGGAGCGACAAAGAAAAAGGGAATTTTGTTTACTTACCGTAAATTCCTTTTCTTCTAGCTCCTATTGGGAGACCCAGCACCCACCCCTGTGCCCTTCGGGCTGATTGTTCTTTGTGTACACATGTTGTTGATGTTGATTTGTTCTTTTGGTTCATGGTCTTCAGTTCTCCGAACATCCTTCGGATTGAATTTACCCTATACCAATTTATAAGTTTTCTCCTTCCTGCTTTTGCACCAAAACTGAGGAGCCCGTGATCCACGGGAGGGTGTATAGGCAGAGGGGAGGGGTTTCACTTTTTTAAAAGTGTAATACTTTGTGTGGCCTCCAGAGGCAGAAGCTATACACCCAATTGTCTGGGTCTCCCAATAGGAGCTAGAAGAAAAGAAATTTACGGTAAGTAAACAAAATTCCCTTTTTTTAGTTAACTCATGCACTGCTCTGGCATATGTAATATAAGGAAGGTAGTGAGAGGGGTTAAACTCTTGACAGGACCTGCATTTTTTGGTATAGCCGTAATAAAACTTGGCCTAATAAAAGTGTCTTCAGGGATTGCCCTTTACTGAGCTTTTCCTTAAAGCGAGGTAATCCCAGTAATTTCCCTTGAAAACACATGGGGCTTTTGTAGTGTGGGGAACAATGGACCTATAACATCCGGGCTGGATCTCTGTGCCGGGAGCTCTATGACCAAATCTTCTTTTAGGTTCAGTACTGGATCTCGTAGCTCGACGGGGCGTAGGCGTGACACAGGGTAAAGTGCAATAATTAAGGGCTTCCTGAGCTTCTTCACGAGGAGTGAAAATCTAAGTAAAGCTTTGTGTCGGCAGCATGTAATCGCCAGATGTGGGCGTTTATTCAGGAATGTTACACTTAGAAGGGCATGACATGGGCAGCTGGGCAGGCCATTCACGCTGGCACAAAAAAGAGGAAATTCCCATTTCTTGAGGGGTTTTTATGATCTTCGGCTCAATCTCGAGCCATGGTGATTTGATGGATGAACGCTCTGTAAGAAGATTGATCTTGTGCAGCCTAGTTAGGTCCACCAGGATCTTCTCTGCCGTTATCTTGATAATATAGTACAAAGAGGAGGAGAAAGGGCTACAACCACACTGTCATGAAGAAATCAATTCAAACTTGTAGTAAATCCTTATTGGTGATTTTTTGAGGTGTATGCGTTTCGGAGTAAATTCCGTCTTCGGGACCAAATACCAATACAATTTGGTTACGAAGAAGGAGTTTTACTCCGAAAAGCATATACTTCAATGAATCACCAATAAGGTTTACAAGTTTGAATCGACTTCTTCATGACAACGTGGTTGTACCCCTTTGTGCTCCTGTTTGCATTGTGTTATCGGTGGGACTGCTGCAGTCGTGCATGCTGTTTAGTGGATGTGACTCTCACAACCTTCTAGGGTGAGTACCTTTTTATATTAGTATTCCGATCTACTTGGGTAAGACCCTATTGCGCTCCTGGCTTCCAGTAATATAGTTATCCTGATAGTATCAAGCCATTGGGTTGTTGGTCTTCCTGATTGTTGGTCTTCCTCTTCACTTTGTTTCTTCTATTCTCCTGACCATGATGTCCTTTTCCAGTGATTGCTCTCTTTGTATGATGTTTACAACTTGTCATTCAGGTCTCGAATCACCATTAAATATCTGTCTTGCACATGTTATGTGGTTAAAGAGGATCCATTAGATGTGCCAATTGTGGCAATTTACCCTTCTCATCCCAATTGCCCTATAGTTAATGACAGTTGTGATTTGTCAAAAAATCACAACTGTCATCAAGCCTGAGGTTAGTAATGGGGAGGGGTCTATGCGACCTCTCATTCCTAACCCTGCAAGTCAATAGAAATAAGTCAAAATCTTGTATTTAAAAAAACATTCTGTTTCTCGAATTTATTACCACCAAAACACCCCGGCAGGTCTGACATTATCCACATGAGGTCTCAAGATGATTCTGACTTTGCTAGATCGGAGGTCGCAGTGTGCGGTCACATTTGAAAACATGACTGCTCACTGCAGCATCAGGGACACACTGGCGGAGATGCAGCTGTGAGTGGTGACGTCACTGAGTTGAGGTGAACTCATTGAACTAAATGCCAGATTACCCGATTAGGCAATGTGGGCACATTGGATATTTGGTTGTAGACAGTTCTGCACCAAATCTGCATATCCTGACAGAAAAACGCACCGAAATCGTATAAAAAATGAGAATTAGACCTACCGAAATTGTGATGTTTCCAGGAGTCCGTCATGATAGCACCACAGGAGGTTGCTCCCCTATCCTCTGTAGGGACAGGAAGCACGCAGGTTAAAACCCCTCCCATCCCCAACCTACTCAGTGACTTTCCAAGAACACTGCAGAATGGGTACAACGCCATTTTATTTGAATCAAGTAACAAAAACTGTGCAATACAAACAGTAATACCAGACAAGCCGGAAAAAGGGAAGGAATAAGGGTGCTGTCATGACGGACTCTTAGAAACATCATTACCGGTAGGTCTAATTCTTATTTTCCAGGACGTCCTTACATGACAGCACCACAGGAGAGTACCAAAGGAATCTGACTTAGGGGGGGTCGACTGCCTGAAGCACCTTCCTACCAAAGGCTAAACGTTCGTCAGCCGACAAATCTAGCTTGTAATGTTTACAGAAGGTACTGGGCCCCGACCAAGTAGCTGCGTTACAGACCTGCTCTAAGGTGGCCCCTGCCTTAGTAGCCCAAGAAGCGGCAATAGCCAGGGAAGAGTGAGCCCTAAGGGAAGAGGGAGGGTCCCGACCCGCCCCGGAATAGACTGATAAGAGCAAGGATTTAACCCATCTGGCCAGTGTAGCCTTGGAAGCCTTTTGCCTCTGTTTTTCCTCTGAATTGAACAAATAGACAATGGTCCAATTTCCAGCTCTTAGTTGCCTCCAGATAGGCCAACAGTACGCTGCGCACGTCCAAGGAACTAAGCTCATGTTCTCTAGGAGTGGCAGGAGCGATGCAGAAAGATGGAAGAACGATCTCTTGATTGAGGGTAGCCAGAGACACAACTTTAGGAGAGAACCCAGGATTCAATTTCAGAATGATGCAGTCATTGCGTATCTGTAGATAAGGTTCCCATATGGAAAGAGCCTGGATCTCGCCAATTCGTTTCGCCGTAGTAATGGCGACGAGAAACACCGCTTTGTAAGTGAGGTCTTTGATGGATAACGCATCTCCCGATTGGAAAGGCGGGGAACACAGGAACCGAAGAACTAGACTCAGGTCCCACGGAGGCGAGGAAACACAAATCGTAGGCCGAAGACGCTGTGTAGCCTTGATAAAACGGGC
Organism: Anomaloglossus baeobatrachus; assembly: GCF_048569485.1. Classification (NCBI taxonomy): domain Eukaryota; kingdom Metazoa; phylum Chordata; class Amphibia; order Anura; family Aromobatidae; genus Anomaloglossus; species Anomaloglossus baeobatrachus. The sequence continues at coordinate 92,831,712 of NC_134364.1, read as the reverse complement.
GACCCAGGGATGAACAGCCAGGCGCATGTCCATGTAGACACTAAGGGCTGCCACTTGAACCTTCAGAGTACTAGGCTTCAGGCCTTTACTGAAACCTGCTTGGAGAAAATCCAGCACCCTGGCAATACTGACGGTGCCTGCGGGCAAGAGACTGGTATCCTGACGGGCACAAAGCGTCTTCCAAACCTTCCGATATATGGAATTCGTGACTGGTTTTCTGCTGCGCAGCATAGTGGCTATGACCGGATCCGAAAGACTCCGGGATTTCAAGACCTGCCATTCAGGATACATGCTGACAACTTAAGCTGTTGAAGGTTCTGATGGAGTAGAGGCCCTTGGGAGAGGTGATCCCTCCGGAGAGGGAGAATAAGCGGGGCATCTTGGGCCAGAATCTGCAGAAGAGAGAACCAACTTCGCTTTGGCCAGAAGGGAACCACCATAATCACGCGAGCCTAATCCACGTGAATCTTCCATAAGACCCTGGGGATGAGGGGAATCGGAGGGAAGGCGTAATGCAGACCGTCCCCCCAGGATTGGGAGAGAGTGTTCACTGCCAATAGCTGGTCTGCCGGATTGAGGGAGAAGAAGTGAGGCAGCTTCGAATTCTGCCGGGTAGCAAACAGATCCATCTTCGGCTGTCCCCATCTCCAGACGAGACTCTGAAAAACCACTGGGTTGAGACACCATTCTGATGGCTGAACCTGCTGACGGCTGAGATAGTCCGCTTCGTGTTCTCTACACCCCTCAAGTGAACTGCCGACACTGAAAGGACCGTCGTCTCCAAGAGTTGAAATATCTCGTCTGCCAGCTGCTGTAGAGGTGGGTGACGTGCACCTCCCTGATGGCGAATAAATGATACTGCTGTCGTGTTGTCGGAAAGGATCCGCACATGTTTGTTCATGATCCAACGACGGCACCGCAGGAGAGCCTCTAGGATTGCCCGCAGTTCCCTGAAATTCGAGGACCGGAACGTCACGTGATAGGGCCATGGTCCCTGAAGGGAAGACTGGTCCACCTTGGCACCCCAACCCGAAAGACTTGCATCCGTGGTTATCAGGACACATGGTGACGCGCCCCAACGGACTCCTTGTAGGAGATTGCTCATGTCGCTCCACCAGTGCAGAGACTCTGGGGCCACGTCCGTCAGAGAAAAGTGCAGTTCCAAATTTTTGTGGTGACCGCCAGAGACTGCCAGGATGTTTCTTTGCAGCGCCCTGGAATGGTACTGACTCCACTGCACGCAGTGAATGCAAGAAGTCATGAGACCTAGAATCCTCATGGCCCGTCTCACTGACGTCCTGGGCCGTGTGGCGAATCTTCCAATCTCTCGACTGATTGAGGACACCTTGTCTGCTGGAAGAAATGAACACTGACTGGTAGGGTCCAAAACAGTTCCCAGAAATATTCGCTGCGGGTGCGGCCGTAATTCCGATTTTTCGAGATTGATCATCCAGCCTAAATCGGCCAGGGATTTTGTGACTAGCTGAAGATGAAATTCCATAGCCGGAACAGAGTCTGCCACCAGGAGAAAATCGTCCAGATATGGAATCAGATGTACGTTTTTTAGCCGAAGGTAAGTCACCATCTCCACCATGTCCTTTGAAAAGATGCGTGGGGCGGAGGAGAGGCTGAAAGGGAGGCAACAGAACTGGAGATGGAACACCTTCCTGCCTTTCTGAAGGGCAAACCGTAGGTAACGTTGACTTGCGGGATGAATGGGAAGGTGGTAGTAAGCATCCCGCAAGTCTATGGTGCACATTAAGGATCCCGGGGATATCAGGGGAACTGCCAAACGGATGGATTCCATCCGAAACCTCTTGTAGATGACCCACTGGTTCAGAGGTTTCAGGTTGATTATTGTACAGTACTGTCCAGAAGGTTTTTTGACGGAGAACAGACAGGAATAATGACCTCGAAGTTTCTCGGCCTGAGGGACTGGGAAAACTGCACCTTTCTGTAAAAGGTCCGTGACATCTGCCCAAAGGCAAGCCATGGAAGAGGTGGAACCTCGTGTAATGACGAATCGACTGGGGGGGGGGAAGGGAAAATTCTATCCTGTGCCCCTGAGCAATTAGTGATAGAACCCATGGATTGGCGGTTACTCCCTTCCAGCCCTCTAGAAAATGGGATAACCGACCCCCCACTGGAAAACCGTCAGGACTGTTTTGATTTTGACCGGTAATCCGGAGTGGGTTTTGAAACTCTAGGACCTCTATCGGACCAGAAAGGAAAACCCTTTCTGCCTCGAAAGGACTGCCTATGGGAAGAGGACGGTTTATTATGGGGCAAAAACCTGCGTCTTTCCTCAGGGAACCCCTTCTTTTTGTCAGAGGCTTTCTCCAGTATCTCATCCAATGCTGGCCCAAACACCCATAATCCTGAGAAGGGAATGGAACACAACTTCTGCTTAGACGCAAGGTCACCGGACCAGGACCTTAGCCAGATAGATCTCCTGGCCGTATTAGATAGAACGCTGTTCTTGGCTGCGCACCTAACCGATTCGGCCGAGGCATCAGCCAAGAAGGCAGTTGCAATTTTCAACAGCGGTAAAGCCTCCAGGAGGCTCTCAGTGGGAGTACCCTGCCTAAGATGGTCCTCCAAATCATTGAGCCAGAAGCCCATAGATCTGGCGACCGAGGTGGCAGCAATATTGGTCTTAATGGTCGCGGCCGACGATTCCCAGGTCTTTTTCAGCAAAGCGTCGGCCTTGTGGTCCATGGCGTCCTTCAGACCTGAAGAATCCTCGAAAGGAATCGAGGTCTTTTTAGCAATTTTTACAATCTGTACATCAATTCTGGGCACCGTGTCCCACAAAGTTACGTCCTCCGGATTGAAAGGAAGACGGGACTTAAAGTCTCTAGGTATGAAGAGACTACGCTCAGGGTTTTCCCACTCTTCCAGGATCATTTCCTTTAACTGGGAATTGACTGTGAAAACCCTAAAGCGGCGGGAGCGCAGTCTTGCAAACTTTTTATCCTGCACCGACGCAATGTCCTCAGGTTCATCCACCTGCATGGTGTGCCTGACCATTTTAAGCAGCGCATCTGAATCCCCGGAATTGAAGACATAACACTTTCGTTCCCCTACTGGGGATGAAGAATGGCTACGGCCGTCCACCGAGGATGATACGGAGCAAGAGCCCTCCTCGTCGGAGGACAAGTCCATTTCCCGATGGGGTCTTTTATGGGTCCTCTGCGAGGTGGAAGAGGATGAGGTTAGGGAGACCATGGACGCCTGCACCTCCTCCCGAATCATGCTCCTCATATGTGCCAGGAGGGAGGACTGTTCATCATTCATGATGGAAGGAATACAGGCAGCATATAGGTTCTTAACATAGGAAACTGCCAACTTCACATGACAGACAAGGCAGCGCTTTGACTTAGAAGCCACCTTCAGGCCAGCCGGCCTTTTTGGAGGTGGCACCGGTGAGGAGTCCCTGCCCTAAAATACAAGTAATGCATAATAAGGCTAGTGGACACACTAAAACCGGCTATTGGGCGAGTAAATCAGAAACCGCCTTACATGGACCAGGGGAGAACCCGGGGGGCATCAGGCAGGGTGACATCAGCTATGACAGTGAGGAAAAAGCACATATTCACAGCGTTCCCGGATCCCCCCCTTTATACTGTACCATATCCTCGGCGTCCCTGGTCCGACCCTGCTGCTACATTCAAATTTCCAGGTCCCGCTTCCACGTGGAGTGACGCGCCCGGAAGTGACGTGCAGAGCGCAAGTGCGTCCCGGAACTCACCGCACGCTCCAGCAGGGGACCCAGCGCTCCCATGTTGGGAGATGCGGTCTGAGCTGGGAGCTCCCGCTCTACCAGCGCGGCTGAGGAACCAGCTCGTCGGTTTCAGCCGCAGGGGGATCCACTTGAACGGGGAACAAGAAGCCTGTGCCCCCCTCTCCCTGAATCCGGTAAGACGTGCCGCTAGGCACGTGCAATCTTGCATGCCCCTGTCCTGTGTAGGGACAGGAAAAACACTGAGTAGGTTGGGGATGGGAGGGGTTCTAACCTCTTGCGTGCTTCCTGTCCCTACAGAGGATAGGGGAGCAACCTCCTGTGGTGCTGTCATGTAAGGACGTCCTGGAAATGTGTATTGGTGTGTTTTTTGCCAGGAGATGCAGATTTGGTGCAGAGATGTCTGCACCTAAATACTCAATGTGCACAAATTGCCTAATCCGTTAATCTGGCATTGAGTTCAATGAGTTCACCTGAGGTCACAGCTGGTGTTCTAATGGTACCCCAGCTGTGTCCTCAGGTGAACTCATTGAACTTACCGTATTATTCGCTTTATAAGACGCACCGGATTATAAGACACACCCCAAACTTAGACATAAAAAAAGGTAAAAAAAAAGAAAAATGGGGTCCGTCTTATAATCCGGTGTTCTCTTACCGGAGGGGGGCAGCAGTGGTGGTGAAGTGGGGTCACAGGAGGCAGAGGTTGTGCTGGCAGGCACGGCGGGTCAGTGGCAGCGGGGTCCGTGGTGGCAGGTAGCGTCTGGGGTGGCAGGAGCCGGGGGACCCGTGGTGGCAGGAGCCGCGGGGCCCGTGATGGTGGCGGCAGCAGCGTCGGCAACGGCGAGTGAGTCATGCAGCAGGCCGGTGCAGTGAGTGTCCCAGTGTCCGCGGTCCCGGTTCAAATAATGGCGCCTGCGCAGATGGAGCTCTCATCCAAGGGCTCCATCTGCGCACGCGCTGACTCCCGGGGGAGCGCGTGCGCAGATGGAGCTCTCATTCAAGAGCTCCATCTGCGCACACGCCCGCTGCCATCATTTGAAACTGGGACCGCGGACAAACTGGGTAACTTGCTACACAGCCGCCCGCCCCGCACGCACAGAGCAAGCGGCCGGGTACCTGTGCTTGCGTGCGGGCGGCAGCCATCTGCCGCCTGCACAGGCACCCAACCGCCGCCCGCACACAGCACCCGGCCGCCGGCCACTGCCCGCACACAGCACCCGGCCGCTGCCCGCACACAGCACCCAGCTGCCGGCCGACCGCCTCCCGCACGCAGCACCCGGCCGCCGCCCGCACACAGCACCCGGCCGCCGCCCACACACAGCACCCGACTGCCGCCCGCACGCAGCCACGGGTACCCGGCTGCCACCGCACACAAGCACAGGTACGCGGCCGCTTGCACGCAGCCACAGGCACCCAGCCGCCCGATCACCGCACAGACAGGACCCCCAGGTACCGCTATATTCGCTTTATAAGATGCACCCCCCATTTTCCTCTCAAATTTTTGGGAGGAAAAGTGCGTCTTATAAAGCGAAAAATACGGTAATAACCTCACCTCAGTTGAAGTGATTTAAGTCAATGCTGGCTATGTGTACACGTTGAGTATGTGGTTGTAAACATTTCTGCACCAATTCTGCATCTCCTGGCAAAAAAAGTACCAAAAACGTGGTGCGTTTTTCTGTCAGGAGATGTAAATTTGGTGCAGAAATCTCTGCAACAAATTTCTACAACAAATCTGTATCTCCTAGCAGCATAACGCATCAAAAACACGTCAAAATCGCATTGCATTAGTGACATGTTTTTCTACCAGGAGATGCAGATTTGATGCAGAAATGTCTTTAACCAAATACTCAATGTGCACACGTTGCTAAATATTGGCAAGTCAACTTTATGTCTGAGGTAGCCAAGATGATTGTCTATAAAATGAAAATGGTCTCACTCTCAAAGCTGTAGTGGATGGTGAGATATGGAGGATGAAAGTGAAAAATACAAAACATTGTTACTAGGGATGATCGAATACTTTGATTATTCGGCTTCGCGAATATTTTCCGAATACCTTACCGCTATTCGACTATTTGCAAATATTCGATGCGCAATGTAAGTCTATGGGAAACCCGAATAACAACTATTCAGAACTATTCGGGCTTCCCATAGACTTACATTGCGCATCGAATAGTCGAATAGCGGCGAGGTATTCGGAAAATATTCGCGAAGCCGAATAATTATTCGATCATCCCAAATTGTTACCATATTGCTTGTAAGTGTAAATAGGACTGACCCATCGGTGGACATGTAAATCCCCCTGTAGGCCCCTTTGTAGGAGTAAATAACTAACCCAGGGCCGGATTATAGGCGGGGCAGGCGGGGCTCCAGCCCAGGGGCCCCCACCAGTAGAGCTTCTAAGGGGGCCCCCACCATACAATGCACTAGGCACCTGTCAGCATTTTTTTTTCTTCACACCCTCTCCCCCTCCGTAAAGACAGTCTAATAAATCAGCTGTGTTTTCGGGGAGGGGGGGGGGGCGGAGTGTTGGAGCACCACTATTTATTTGCATCTGCGTCTTTAAGACGCAAAAACAAACTGCGGGCACAGGACGCTGATTGACCCCGGAAGTACCAGCGCCCGCTTGCAATTCCGGGGTCAGAGGTGTGCTAATGCTCCCTGCTATGTGCTGCGGCCGTACCCGGCGGGGGGGGGGGGGGCAGCTGCCCCCCCCTAGAAGCAGGGGCACGGTGTGGTGGGCCGCTGTATATGCTGTCCCCGCTGCGCTCCTCTACAGTGTGTACATGCCAGGCACACTAGCAGGAGCAGGAGGCAGCGCGCTGTGCCGGCTCTGCTGTGTGCTGTGCTCGGCATGCACCCAGTGCAGAGGAGCGCAGCAGAGCCGATGACCGCAGCTTCCTCTTTCCGTTCCTATTCAAATGTATTTGCGTCTTTCAGACGTAAATACATTTGAACAGCGCGCCAGGACAGGGCCCCGCCCCCGACGTGCAGCAACGTGATGAGATCAGCACCTTGCTGACGTCATCACAGTGCTGCGGGCGGCACACAGGGGACATGAGAAAGCGAGCGCTCCATGAAGGAGCTGAAGAGACAGGTTTAATTAATGGGGATGAGTGAGGAGGGGCTGAGGACACATAACGGGGAACATTTGTGAAGGAACACAGCTCTGTGACAGGCAGAGGAGGAGTACTGTATTCGGAGGGAGGGGGGAAGGCAGGAGTGTGTAGGGATGGGGCAGTGTAATTTGTGTGTGTAGGGGGTGATGAGGGTTGTATTGTGTGTGGGGGGAGGGGTAATGGAGGGTGCATTGTATTGTGTGTGGGGGGAGGGGTAATGGGGGGTGCAGTGTATTGTGTGTGGGGGGAGGGGTAATGGAGGGTGCACTGTTGTGTGTGGGGGGAGGGGTAATGGAGGGTGTATTGTGTGTGGGGGGAGAGGTAATGAGGGGTGCATTGTATTGTGTGAGTGTGGGGGGAGGGGTAATGGGGGTGCATTGTATTGTGTGTCTGTGTGTGGGGGGAGGGGTAATGGGGGTGTATTGTGTGTGTGTGTGTATGGAGGGAGGGGTAATGGGGGTGCATTGTATGTGGGGGGAGGGGTAATGGGGGGTGCATTGTATTGTGTGTGGGGGAGGGGTAATGGGGGGTGCATTGTATTGTGTGTGGGGGGGTAATGGGGGGTGCATTGTATTGTGTGGGGGGGGAGGGGTAATGGGGGGTGCATTGTATTGTGTGTGGGGGAGGGGTAATGGGGGGTGCATTGTATTGTGTGTGGGGGGAGGGGTAATGAGGGGTGCATTGTATTGTGTGTGGGGGGAGGGGTAATGGGGGTGCATTGTATTGTGTGTGGGGGGAGGGGTAATGGGGGGTTCATTGTATTGTGTGTGGGGGAGGGGTAATGGGGGGTGCATTGTATTGTGTGTCTGTGTGTGGGGGGAGGGGTAATGGGGGTGTATTGTGTGTGTGTGTGTATGGAGGGAGGGGTAATGGGGGGTGCATTGTATGTGGGGGAGGGGTAATGGGGGGTGCATTGTATTGTGTGTGGGGGAGGGGTAATGGGAGGTGCATTGTATTGTGTGTGGGGGAGGGGTAATGGGGGGTGCATTGTATTGTGTGTGGGGGGAGGGGTAATGGGGGGTGCATTGTATTGTGTGTGGGGGAGGGGTAATGGGGGGTGCATTGTATTGTGTGTGGGGGGAGGGGTAATGAGGGGTGCATTGTATTGTGTGTGGGGGGAGGGGTAATGGGGTGCATTGTATTGTGTGTGGGGGGAGGGGTAATGGGGGGTTCATTGTATTGTGTGTGGGGGGAGGGGTAATGGGGGGTGCATTGTGTGTGGGGGGAGGGGTAATGGGGAGTGCATTCTATTGTGTGTGGGGGGAGGGGTAATGGGGGGTGCATTGTATTGTGTGTGGGGGGAGGGGTAATGGGGGGTGCATTGCATTGTGTGTGGGGGGAGGGGTAATGGGGGATGCATTGTTTGTGGGGGGAAGGGTAATGGGGGGTGCATTGTGTGTGGGGGAGGGGTAATGAGGGGTGCATTGTATTGTGTGTGGGGGAGGGGTAATGGGGGTGCATTGTATTGTGTGTGGGGGGAGGGGTAATGGGGGTGCATTGTATTGTGTGTGGGGGAGGGGTAATGGGGGGTGCATTGTATTGTGTGTGGGGGGAGGGGTAATGAGGGGTGCATTGTATTGTGTTTGGGGGGAGGGGTAATGGGGGGTGCATTGTATTGTGTGTGGGGAGGGGTAATGGGGGTGCATTGTATTGTGTGTGGGGGGAGGGGTAATGAGGGGTGCATTGTATTGTGTGTGGGGGGAGGGGTAATGGGGGTGCATTGTATTGTGTGTGGGGGGAGGGGTAATGGGGGGTTCATTGTATTGTGTGTGGGGGGAGGGGTAATGGGGGGTGCATTGTGTGTGGGGGAGGGGTAATGGGGAGTGCATTGTATTGTGTGTGGGGGGAGGGGTAATGGGGGGTGCATTGTATTGTGTGTGGGGGGAGGGGTAATGGGGGGTGCATTGCATTGTGTGTGGGGGGAGGGGTAATGGGGGATGCATTGTTTGTGGGGGGAAGGGTAATGGGGGGTGCATTGTGTGTGGGGGAGGGGTAATGGGGGTGTATTGTGTGTGTGTGTATGGAGGGAGGGGTAATGGGGGGTGCATTGTATGTGGGGGGAGGGGTAATGGGGGGTGCATTGTATTGTGTGTGGGGGAGGGGTAATGGGGGGTGCATTGTATTGTGTGTGGGGGAGAGGTAATGGGGGGTGCATTGTATTGTGTGTGGGGGAGGGGTAATGGGGGGTGCATTGTATTGTGTGTGGGGGAGGGGTAATGGGGGGTGCATTGTATTGTGTGTGGGGGGAGGGGTAATGAGGGGTGCATTGTATTGTGTGTGGGGGGAGGGGTAATGGGGGTGCATTGTATTGTGTGTGGGAGGAGGGGTAATGGGGGTTCATTGTATTGTGTGTGGGGGGAGGGGTAATGGGGGGTGCATTGTGTGTGGGGGGAGGGGTAATGGGGAGTGCATTGTATTGTGTGTGGGGGGAGGGGTAATGGGGGGTGCATTGTATTGTGTGTGGGGGGAGGGGTAATGGGGGGTGCATTGCATTGTGTGTGGGGGGAGGGGTAATGGGGATGCATTGTTTGTGGGGGGAAGGGTAATGGGGGGTGCATTGTGTGGGGGGGAGGGGTAATGGGGGGTGCATTGTGTGTGGGGGGAGGGGTAATGGGGGGTGCATTGTGTGTGGGGGGAGGGGTAATGGGGGTGCATTGTATTGTGTGTCTGTGTGTGTGTGTGTGTGTGTGTGTGTGTGTCACAGCTGTGTGTGTAAGAAGCAGTACTGTGTGTGTGTGTGTGTGTGTGTGTGTGTGTAGGGGGTGATAGGGGCTGCATTGTAGTGTGTGTGTGTGTGTGTGTGTGTGTGTGTGTCACAGCTGTGTGTGTAAGAAGCAGTACTGTGTGTGTGTGTGTATATATGAATTAGAGCAGTCTGTGCACCCCCCCAGAACTATATGGGTCCCCCAGAGCGCTATGTCACCCATCCCAGTAATGAGTACACCACCAGATCTGTTTACCACTCCAGTAACGTCTATGCCCCCTGCCCCTCCTGTAATGTATATATTGTAGCCCCCAGCCCCTCCTGTGATGTATTATATACAGCAGTGCTGTCAGTGTGCAGTCATGTCTGTTAGTGACAGCCATCGTGAAACACAGCCACATGTCCTGAAGGAGCTGGACGGAAACAAGCGTTAGAGGTGAGTGAGGCTGCTGGCGACTTCCCCATATTAATACCTGTAAGGGCTCATGCGCACGTAACTGCTGAATATTCTGCAGCGATTTGACAGCACATGTGCGCGTCAAATCGCTGCAGAAACACTGCATAATGGATGCAGTTTTTCTGTACAAAAAAAGCCGATTTGATGCGCTCTGGCTGCTGCCCCCACCATAGACAGAGTGGGAGCTGCACCCATAGTGCACGGAATAATTGACATGCTCCTTTTATGAACGCACGGATTTGGGTCAACATTTTAGCACCCAAATTGCTGCGTTCATAAAAGCAACGTGCGCACGTCTCATGCACAATTTTCATAGATTGTATAGGGGACGCAGGACGCATGCATTTACACTGCAGTGCTATACGCAGCGTAAATGCATGGAATTACGCAACGTGCGCACGAGCCCTAATGCGTCTGTGTTTGCATGTATGTCAGTGTATATGACTGTGCATATATTTGTCTGTTTATATGCATTTTTCTGAATTTGTCTTCAAATATGTATATGTACGTATGCCTGTATGTGTATGTGCGTGTCTGTGTGTGGATGTGCGTGTCTGTGTGTGGATGGGGTCCACTGAGACTCTTTCACCTGGAGGCCACAAAAACCTGGAGCCGGCCCTGGCTGCCTTAACATTGGGATCAATAAAAAATATGTGACTAAAGCGGGCTTTACACGCTACAATATATCTAACGATGTCTCGGCGGGGTCACGTCGTAAGTGACGCACATCCGGCATTGTTAGTGATATTGTAGTGTGTGATAGCGACGTGCCACCCTGATTGTGCGTTAAAACGTTGATCGCATACACGTCGTTCATTTTCTAAAAATTGAACGTCCGGTTGTTCATCGTTCCTGAGGCAGCACACATTGCTCCGTGTGACACCCCGGGAACGATGAACACAGCTTACCTGCGTCCCGCCGGCAATGCGGAAGGAAGGAGGTGGGTGGGATGTTTACGTCCCACTCATCTCCGCTTCTATTGGCCGGCCGCTGTGTGACGTCGCTGTGACGCCGAACGTCCCTCCCACTTCAGGAAGTGGATGTTCGCCGCCCACAGCGAGGTCGTTTGGAAGGTACGTGTGATGGGGGTTAATCGTTTGTGCGACGCGGGCAACAAATTGCCTGTTCCGCACATACGATGGGGGCGTGTGCGATCACATACGAGATCGCATATGTAATTGAAACGTGTAAAGCAGCCTTAACTCTACTTTCTGTGTATAAGTGGCGGCTGTGAGTGATCCTGGACTGTATCTGTATTGTGCTGTGTGTATAAGTGACTGCTGTGAGTGATCCTGGACTGTATCTGTATTGTACTGTGTGTATAAGTGACGGCTGTGAGTGATCCTGGACTGTATCTGTATTGTGCTGTGTGTATAAGTGACGGCTGTGAGTGATCCTGGACTGTGTCTGTATTGTACTGTGTGTATAAGTGACGGCTGTGAGTGATCCTGGACTGTATCTGTATTGTACTGTGTGTATAAGTGACGGCTGTGAGTGATCCTGGACTGTATCTGTATTGTGCTGTGTGTATAAGTGACTGCTGTGAGTGATCCTGGACTGTATCTGTATTGTACTGTGTGTATAAGTGACGGCTGTGAGTGATCCTGGACTGTATCTGTATTGTAGTACTATAAATCTGAATGTGGCAGAACAGGATAAGATAACTGTTCATTGGATTTATATCTAAATGCTACAGTTCGTGCTATACTGTTATGGCTAAAAATGTTAACGTTATGGGGCCCCCACCAGATTTTCTGCCCAGGGGCCCCCACCAACCTTAATCTGGCCCTGAACTAACCCACAAATGAGCAGTAGTTGACGCAATAAATTTGATACTCTATGCACAGACAGAAGCAGCAGTTCATCATTCATCCAACAAACTAACAAGTTATTTTATTATTCTTTATTATTATATATTATTTATTATTATTATTTATTATATAGGCGCAGAGGTAAATTTGTGGCCGAGGGTAATGTAATAATTGCATGGAGATAGATACATAGATAGATAGAGGGATGGATAGATAGAGGGATGAATAGATAGAGGGATGGATAGATGGATGGATAGATAGATAGAGGGATAGATAAATAGAGGGATAGATAAATAGAGGGATAGATAGAGGGATAGATGGATGGATGGATGGATGGATGGATGGATGGATGGATGGATATTGGATAATTGGGCAGCACGGTGGCTCAGTGGTTAGTGCTGGGGTGTTGGGTTCATATCCCAACTAGGACGACATCTGCAGGAGTTTGCATGTTCTCCCCGTGTGTGCGTGGGTTGCCTCTGCTTTCCTCCCACACTCCAAAGACATACTGATGAGGCATATAGATTGTGAGGCCCAATGGGGACATTGATGATGATGATGATGTCTATATTAATGACGCTATATAAGAGGGTAATACAAAAATAAATAAAATGTATGAATAATTTAATGAATGGAGTGTTACATTAGAAGATTGGCTGTGAAGGTGTTAAGTGTTCCCTGTGGTCCTGCAGGCTGTAGGTGGCACAGGGAAGCCTGGTGACTGCGCAGCCTGGTAATGAAGCATCTGTAATGCAATCCCTGACATCAGCTCACAATGTGGAGGAGGCCAGGACTCCCTCACTGTTTCCTGGCCTTATATGGAGAGAAGCAAGCGGCAGCCGGTGATTGGCTGAGCTGGGGAAGGAAGGCTGCATGGGGAGGCAGAACGGGGTGGCGGAATGAATGAGCGCAGCCTGGGAAATCTGTCTACTTGTATTAATGCCCTGTGTATAGCAGGAGGCGTCTCAGGCTCATGTCATAACCATGCACTATCCACAAAAAAGAGCAAAACAATAACTCCCTAGACCGTGGTTACAGGAGGGGGAGATTCAGAGACCCCAGACCGCCCCAAGTATACAACTACAGCTCCAGACCACACTCTGATGTTAACTTTGGTCTGTAATATTTCGAAACCCATCCTAATCCTTAAAGGGAGCCATTAATAGGAATCTATCAGCAGGTTTCTGCTACCTCATGTGAGAGCAGCATGATGTAGATAAAGAAATCCTGAATCCAATTTAATATACACCCTGCAGTCCTCCAAATATTATAAAACTCGTGTAAAACACATATAGGAGACTCATTCAATTGTAGAAATATTAAATTTTACTATACAGTTAGGTCCAGAAATATTTGGACAGTGACACAATTTTCGCGAGTTGGGCTCTGCATGCCACCACATTGGATTTGAAATGAAATCTCTACAACAGAATTCAAGTGCAGATTGTAACGTTTAATATGAAGGTTTGAACAAAAATATCTGATAGAAATTGTAGGAATTGTACACATTTCTTTACAAACACTCCACATTTTAGGAGGTCAAAAGTAATTGGACAAAAAAACCAAACCCAAAAAAAATTTTTATTTTCAATATTTTGTTGCGAATCCTTTGGAGGCAATCATTGCCTTAAATCTGGAACACATGGACATCACCAAACGCTGGGTTTCCTCCTTCTTAATGCTTTGCCAGGCCTTTACAGCCGCAGCCTTCAGGTCTTGCTTGTTTGTGGGTCTTTCCGTCTTAAGTCTGGATTTGAGCAAGTGAAATGCATGCTCAATTGGGTTAAGATCTGGTGATTGACTTGGCCATTGCAGAATGTTCCACTTTTTTGCACTCATGAACTCCTGGGTAGCTTTGGCTGTATGCTTGGGGTCATTGTCCATCTGTACTATGAAGCGCCGTCCGATCAACTTTGCGGCATTTGGCTGAATCTGGGCTGAAAGTATATCCCGGTACACTTCAGAATTCATCCGGCTACTCTTGTCTGCTGTTATGTCATCAATAAACACAAGTGACCCAGTGCCATTGAAAGCCATGCATGCCCATGCCATCACGTTGCCTCCACCATGTTTTACAGAGGATGTGGTGTGCCTTAGATCATGTGCCGTTCCCTTTCTTCTCCAAACTTTTTTCTTCCCATCATTCTGGTACAGGTTGATCTTGGTCTCATCTGTCCATAGAATACTTTTCCAGAACTGAGCTGGCTTCAGGAGGTGTTTTTCAGCAAATTTAACTCTGGCCTGTCTATTTTTGGAATTGATGAATGGTTTGCATCTAGATGTGAACCCTTTGTATTTACTTTCATGGAGTCTTTTCTTTACTGTTGACTTAGAGACAGATACACCTACTTCACTGAGAGTGTTCTGGACTTCAGTTGATGTTGTGAACGGGTTCTTCTTCACCAAAGAAAGTATGCGGCGATCATCCACCACTGTTGTCATCCGTGGACGCCCAGGCCTTTTTGAGTTCCCAAGCTCACCAGTCAATTCCTTTTTTCTCAGAATGTACCCGACTGTTGATTTTGCTACTCCAAGCATGTCTGCTATCTCTCTGATGGATTTTTTCTTTTTTTTCAGCCTCAGGATGTTCTGCTTCACCTCAATTGAGAGTTCCTTAGACCGCATGTTGTCTGGTCACAGCAACAGCTTCCAAATGCAAAACCACACACCTGTATTCAACCCCAGACCTTTTAACTACTTCATTGATTACAGGTTAATGAGGGAGACGCCTTCAGAGTTAATTGCAGCCCTTAGAGTCCCTTGTCCAATTACTTTTGGTCCCTTGAAAAAGAGGAGGCTATGCATTACAGAGCTATGATTCCTAAACCCTTTCTCCGATTTGGATGTGAAAACTCTCATATTGCAGCTGGGAGTGTGCACTTTCAGCCCATATTATATATAATTGTATTTCTGAACATGTTTTTGTAAACAGCTAAAATAACAAAACTTGTGTCACTGTCCAAATATTTCTGGACCTAACTGTAATTCAACCATAAAGGATAAAATTCATTTTCCATATAATATAAATATGAGGTAAGGTGGATTCTTTACACACCCACCCATCAAAGAATCACCCAAATTTAGCCCATCATGATCCCAAGCAATGAGTAATAAAGAGTATATAAACAGCCAGTGCGGTATAATGGGAGAGCACCATATGGTCAAACAGTCATACTATAGAGCAACAGTTTTCAGACTTACCCATGGTGTACAAGCTGAGGGTCTATCAGTGGCGGTTCAGAGGTGGGTAGGTGAGCATCCTTCAACCTGGACGCGCGTGTCGCCAAAGCTTCATCAGCGGGGTGCAGGCCCATATATTATAATGCACCCCATAGTCCTCCATATATTATAATGCATCCCCATAGTCTTCCATATATTATAATGCACCCCATAGTCCTCCATATATTATAATGCATCCCCATAGTCCTCCATATATTATAATGCACCCCATAGTCCTCCATATATTATAATGCATCCCCATAGTCCTCCATATATTATAATGCACACCCATAGTCCTCCATATATTATAATGCATCCCCATAGTCCACCATATATTATAATGCATCCTCTAAGTCTTCCATATATTATAATGCACCCCATAGGCCTCCATATATTATAATGCATCCCCATAGTCCTCCATATTTTATAATGCACCCCATAGTCCTCCATATATTATAATGCATCTCCATAGTCCTCCATATATTATAATGCACACCCATAGTCCTCCATATATTATAATGCACCCCACATAGTCCTCCATATATTATAATGCATCCCCTAAGTCTTCCATATATTATAATGCACCCCATAGTCCTCCATATATTATAATGCATACCCATAGTCCTCCATATATTATAATGCATCCCCATAGTCCTCCATATATTATAATGCATCCCCTAAGTATTATAATGCACCCCATAGTCCTCCATATATTATAATGCACCCCATAGTCCTCCATATATTATAATGCATCCCCTAAGTCTTCCATATATTATAATGCACCCCATAGTCCTCCATATATTATAATGCATCCCAATAGTCTTCCATATATTATAATGCACCCCATAGTCCTCCATATATTATAATGCATCCCCATAGTCCTCCATATATTATAATGCATCCCCATAGTCCTCCATATATTATAATAGACCCCCATAGTCCTCCATATATTATAATGCACCCCATAGTCCTCCATATATTATAATGCATCCCCTAAGTCTTCCATATATTATAATGCACTCCATAGTCCTCCATATATTATAATGCATCCCAATAGTCTTCCATATATTATAATGCACCCCATAGTCCTCCATATATTATAATGCATCCCAATAGTCTTCCATATATTATAATGCACCCCATAGTCATCCATATATTATAATGCATCCCCATAGTTATCCATATGTTATAATGCATCCCCATAGTCCTCCATATATTATAATAGACCCCCATAGTCCTCCATATATTATAATGCACCCTATAGTCCTCCATATATTATAATGCATCCCCATAGTCCTCCATATATTATAATGCACCCCATAGTCCTCCATATATTATAATGCACCCCATAGTCCTCCATATATTATAATGCATCCCCATAGTCCTCCATATATTATAATGCACCCCATAGTCCTCCATATATTATAATGCACCCCATAGTCCTCCATATATTATATTAGACCCCCATAGTCCTCCATATATTATAATGCATCCCCATAGTCCTCCATATATTATAATAGACCCCCATAGTCCTCCATATATTATAATGCACCCCATTGTCCTCCATATATTATAATGCATCCCCATAGTCCTCCATATATTATAATAGACCCCCATAGTCCTCCATATATTATAATGCACCCCATTGTCCTCCATATATTATAATGCATCCCCATAGTCCTCCATATATTATAATAGACCCCCATAGTCCTCCATATATTATAATGCATCCCCATAGTCCTCCATATATTATAATGCACCCCATTGTCCTCCATATATTATAATGCATCCCCATAGTCCTCCATATATTATAATAGACCCCCATAGTCCTCCATATATTATAATGCACCCCATTGTCCTCCATATATTATAATGCATCCCCATAGTCCTCCATATATTATAATGCACCCCATAGTCCTCCATATATTATAATGCATCCCCATAGTCCTCCATATATTATAATGCATCCCCATAGTCCTCCATATATTATAATGCATCCCCTAAGTCTTCCATATATTATAATGCACCCCATAGTCCTCCATATATTATAATGCACCCCCATAGTCCTCCATAGATTATAATGGACCCCGCATAATCCTCAATATATTATAATGCACCCCCATAGTCTCAGCATGGTGACTCAGTGGTTAGCACTGCAGTCTTGCAGCGCTGGCATCTTGGGTTCAAATCCCACCAAGGACAACATCTGCAAGGAGTTTGTATGTTCTCCCAGTGTTTGTGGGGGTTTTCTCCGGTTTCCTCCCACACTCCAAAGACATACTGATAGGGACCTTGAATTGTGAGCCCCAATGGGGACAGTGTTGCTGATGTAAGTAAAGCGCTGTGGAATTAATAGTGTTATATAAGTGAATAAATATTATTATTATTATATAGCATAATGAACCCCATAATCCTCCATATAATTCCCCCATAGCCCTCCATATAGTATAATGAACACCCCGTAGACCTCTATATATTATAATGCACCCCATAGTCATCTATGTATTATAATGCACACCCCATAGTCCTCTACCCGTGTACTCACTGACTTTAAAATCAGTTTCTGGTTTCTTCAGTGGTTTGTGTTCTGAAGCGCTGCATATCTCGGAACAACGGTTGCGCAGAAGTGGCGTCATCAAGGCCGCTGTGATGAGAAGTCAGAGCACAGATACAGCGCGAGAATGATGGAAGATGACACGTAAGTAGAGGGCTCCCTTTTTCATTGTTCATTTCAACTGTATTGACATCCGCAATGCTGATACAGTTGGAAGTGCGATGTCGGGCGGTGGGGTGGCCCAGTGCAGGTGCTGGCACCTGGCCTTCCTGACTCATAGGTATTAGTACACCACTGATTTGAAGAGTGTTTGTGTGGAAGAATGAGCCAAAACCCCACCTGAGTAATGCAGGCGACTAGTTTCTGCATACAGAAGGCGTCTTGAAGCTTCATCAGTACTAAATAAATTTCAGTAAGCGTGTTCAATACATTTTCCCTGTGTAATTTCCCATTATTACACATAACTTCATTTATGGACATCTATGGTTTGTCTTTTCCTTTGTGGATTGGATGGGTTGTTACAGACATCTGGTGAGAATTTCACAGCAATAGCACCTTTTAGATATATATTTACTTTAAAAAAATTGGTGATGACTTCAATACTTATTTCACTGGGTGTAGATAGTAGAGAAGGAATACCTCTTTCCCTCTCACGAGTTGCTCCTCTCACCAGTAATTCCCCGCAGTCTATCTTCATACTTATATAGGGCTGAATGGACAATGTTTCTATTCCATCAGAAGAGCCATAAGAGTGATTTAATAGAGCAGATAACCTTGAGAGCTGCTCCATCAGTGGACCGAAAACCTGCCTGTTCATTCCTTTTTTACTGTTCCTATTAATAGTTCCTCACTCGTCTTCATTAGCTAAACCAGAAAGATTTCACCAGGCGGCAGGCACTGTGCCTGAGGCCAGGGTAGATTTATACCAGTCAGAAAACTAAAAAAATATATATATATATCAAGTGACCTACAAAAACAATATCCATCAACTATCCTCAGAAAAAGTGATATACAGTGCCTTGCAAAAGTATTCGGCCCCTTTTCAACCTTTTCCCACATTTCAGGCTTCAAACATAAAGCTAAAAATTTTAATGTTCTGGTGAAGAATCAACAACAAGTGGGACACAATTGTGAAGTTGAACGAAATGTATTGCTTATTTTAAACTTTTATAAAAAATAATAAACTGAAGATTGGGGCGTGCAATATTATTCGGCCCCTTTAAGTTAATACTTTGTAGCGCCACCTTTTGCTGCGATTACAGCTGCAGTCTCTTGGGGTATGTGTCTATCAGTTTTGCACATCGAGAGGCTGAAATTATTGCCCATTCTTCCTTTCTAAACAGCTGGAGCTGAGTGAGGTTGGATGGAGGCGTTTGTGAACAGCAGTTTTCAGCTCTTTCCACAGATTCTTGATTGGGTTCAGGTCTGGACTTTGACTTGGCCATTCTAACACCTGGATACGTTTATTTGTGAACCATTCCATTGTAGATTTTGCTTTATGTTTGGGATCATTGTCTTGTTGGAAGACAAATCTCCGTCCCAGTCTCAGGTCTATTGCAGACTCCAACAGGCTTTCTTCAAGAATGGTCCTGTATTTGGCTCCATCCATCTCCCCATCAATTTTAACCATCTTCCCTGTCCCTGCTGAAGAAAAACAGGCCCAAACCATGATGCTGCCACCACCATGTTTGACAGTGGGGATGGTGTCTTCAGGGTGATGAGCTGAGTTGCTTTTACGCCAAACATATCATTTGGCATTGTGCCCAAATAGTTCAGTTTTGGTTTCATCTGAGCAGAGCGCCTTCTTCCACATGTTTGGTGTCTCCCAGGTGGCTTGTGGCAAACTTTAAACAACACTTTTTATGCATAACTTTGAGAAATGGCTTTCTTCTTGCCACTCTCCCATAAAGGCCAGATTTGTGCAGTGTACGACTGATTGTTGTCCTATGGACAGACTCTCCCACCTCAGCTGTAGATCTCTACAGTTCATCCAGAGTGATCATGGGCCTTTTGGCTGCATCTCTGATCAGTCTTCTTGTTTGAGATGAAATTTTTGAGGGACGGCCGGGTCTTGGTAGATTTGCATTGGTATGATACTCCTTCCATTTCAATATAATCGCCTGCATAGTGCTTCTTGGGATGTTTAAAGTTGTGGAAATCTTTTTGTAACCAAATCCGGCTTTAAACTTCTCCACAACAGTATCACGGACCTGCCTGTTGTGTTCCTTGGTCTTCATGATGCTATCTGTGCTTTAAACAGAACACTGAGACTATCACAGAGCAGGTGCATTTATACGGAGACTTGATTACACACAGGGGGATTATATTCAGGGCCAGATTAAGGTTGGTGGGGGCCCCTGGGCAGAAAATCTGGTGGGGGCCCAATAATGTTAACATTTTTAGCCATAACAGTAGAGCGCGAACTGTAGCACTTAGATATTAATCAAATGAGGATGGATCTTATCCTGATGTTCTGCCACATTCCGATTTGCAGTACTACAATACAGATACAGTCCAAGATAACTCTGAGCAGTACACTTATACACAGAAAGTAAAGTTACTCCCATTTTTAATGGATCTCAATGTTAAGACAGCCAAGGAATAGTAAAAATACAGAAAGGGTAAGTTTTCACTGGCAGCAATGGTTGCAAAAAATAACTGTGCTCTCCATTGTATTATCTTTGGAGTAGTACATAACAGCTGATGTCTGTACATGGTATATCATATACAGTATCAGAGGTGGATCTAGGTTTTCCTACCCAAGGGGGAAGAGTTCAGTTTGTCGCCCCCTCCTCTACACGGCTTATGGGGTTAGAGAAGTCATGTGACCAATCATACGCCATTTTCACGCTTATCCACGTGCCGATGAGCTACTCTTCCTAATTCTCTCAATGTTTAGTGAAATACTATAGTCCATAAAGAAAAGCAGGAAGAGAAGCTAATTGTGACTGGAAGTATGAAAATGACCTGCAAGTGGACATGTCACCACTTCTGGAATTGGCAAGAAGAGCTGAATCCTTACATTGAGTATATTGAGGATGTCCTTAACAATTGTAAGAAAATGCTGGGAGTTGTTATCAGTATTTATCAAACTTTGGACCATACAGGATCCACAGTCCTGATGAGAAGGATTAAGTATCACAAACATACATTTACATCCAGATACCTTGTAGGTGACATCTTCTCTGATCGGAGTCCTCTTATTCTTTCTTCTCCATCTTGTCCAGACGTCATGATGACTTTTCACTTCCACAGCTCATCTCTGCAGACTTCCCGGGTCTTCTACAGCACATCTCGACATTATGCCCTTAAAAACAGCAGAATGATTATAATGCTCCTAAATAAAAATATATAATCTATGCTGTGAGCCTGAATAAATAATTGCCCCACACTGTGCTCCCTGCACAAAATGACCCACACAATGTCCCTCTTATGGTACATGGCCTCTTCTTTCAGTTCTGGGCCGTCTTCTTCACACCGTCCTCTACATTATGTCACCACTATACTGCACTTCAAAATGTCTATACTGTGCCTCCCCCTCACACTCCTCCTCCTAAGCTGTACCCTCACACTGTTCCCCATGCTATCCCCTCTCTATACTGCCCTCACCCTCAGTACCAAAATCACTATACTGCACCTCAGTCTCATATTCCCCCTCTTCACACCGTCCTCTACATTGTGTCCCCACTATGCTTCCAAACGTCTATACTGTGCTCCCTCCTCACACGCCCCCTCTTGAGCTGTACCCTCACAATGTCCCCATGCTATCCTCTCTCTATACTGCCCTCACCCTCAGTACCAAATCACTATACTGCACCTCAGTCTTACATTGCCCCTTCTCAGCATACTGTGCTCTCCATACTGTGTCCTCACACTAGCCACCATGCTGCCCCTTTTCTATACTGCCTACCTCCTTCACTGCTGGTATATATAATGCTCGCCAGCCTGACTCCCATGCTGGTATATATAATGTTCCCCAGCCTGGCTCCCATGCTGGTATATATAATGTTCCTCAGCCTGGCTCCTATGCTGGTATATATAATATCCCCCAGCCTGGCTCCCATGTTGGTATATACAGTATAATGTCCTCCAGCCTGGCTCCCATGCTGGTATATATAATGTCCTCAGTCTCACATTCCCCCTCCTCAGTATACTGTGCCCTTAATACTGTGCCCACACACTAGCCACCATGCTGCCCCTTCTCTATACTGCTTATTCCCCCCCCACACTACCCAGTCTCTATGCTATGTCCCCTCACACATTTCTCCACCAATACTGCCCCCTCACACTTTTCTTTCCCAATACTGTCCACTTACAATATTCTCCCACCATACTGATGCCTCCCACTTTCCAATGGTGCCCCCTGATTGCTGTGCAGGGGCAAATGTACTCCCCAAAGGTACGCCCTTGTACAGTGTACAGGAGAATACATGACTGGTACACAATATACTGTGACACAGACAGCAGATGTTATACAATACACACATATTATTATATACCATCTGATGTGTGTACACAGTATATCACACTACTCTGTACACTGGATGTGCTATACCATATACACAGATATACAATGTACTGCACTGATCACACCTGGACCTACAGGACGGGACCTCTCATATTCTATATGTAATTTGGGCCATATAGTGTAATCTGTGCTGCAGGCTCAGATGTGATCAGTGCAGGATCTGTGTAGTGATGTCTGTGCGCTCTGCTGGAGATCAGTGTTAGTTATTGCAGGGGAGGGATGAGGCTGCAGCCGATGACCTGGCACTGACAGCCCGACCTGATCTGCAGAAGTTCACACTACTGCAATAACTCACACTGATCCCGGGCAGAGCTGCCGCTGAGCTGACACTATGGAATCCAGTCTGGAGTTATCAGGAGGTGAGCGGCATCCTGCTGCCTCCTCACTGCAGCTTCCTGGCCGGCACCATGATGGATGACGTCATACTCACCGTGATCCACTGAAGTCACCACTCCGGTCCTCCAACAAGCTCCTCTACGGCAGAAAGAAGCAGCAGCAGGCGTGCGGTGACGTCATCCTTACAGACGCAGCCCACATAGCGTACAGTGGGCGTGTCTTCAGCACAGTGACGGCCCCGTATTGAAATACTTTTAAGGTACAGTGTGGTCCTGAACCACTGCTAGGGGACCGGCATTGATAAAATGGCGGCCACACAGATGGTGGTGGGGGCCCCCTCAGGAGCTCTTTTGGTGGGGGCCCCGGGGCTGGAGCCCCACCTGCCTTTACCTATAATCCGGCCCTGATTATATTTATCATCATCAGTCATTTAGGACAACATTGGATCATTCAGAGATCCTCAATGAACTTCTGGAGTGAGTTTTCTGCACTCAAAGTGAATAATATTGCACGCCCCAATTTTCAGTTTGTTTTTTACAAAAGTTTAAAATAAGCAATACATTTTTTCCAACTTCACAATTGTGTACAACTTGTTGATTTTTCACCATAACATTAAAATGTTATGTTTGAAGCCTGAAATGTGGGAAAAGGTAGAAGAATTCAAGGGGGAAAAAATACTTTTGCAAGACACTGTATGTACTAATGTGAGGTCCAATTGCTGAGACCCCCTACACATCCCAAGAAGAGGGGTCCTGCTGTGCCGCCTATGTGAATAGAGCAAAATAACCACAGACAAGATATTTTCTGTAAAATCTTCATATTGTTTATTTAGAATCACAGCTTTTAATCTGTAACATTTCTGCTATCGGCGGCTGGCCGGGGAAAGACCGAGAGCCCAAAATATCAGTGCAGATATCTTCCCCAGCGGAAGAAGAGAAAGTTTGACACATAGTACAAACTTTTAAACAAAAGGGAAGGAAAAGAAAAACAACTTATATCATTCTGTCCAGTTGCATTAGAAATAGAATAAAAATCTACCCGTCGCCTATATTCAGGGAAAGCCACACAGCCTAGCAATGCAATGTCTGACATCAGGGAGGCGCGAGGCACTGATATAGGAAATGTTGCTTTCTACAGCTGGATAAAGGTGACGGATCCATTGTAAGCACCATAAGACAGTCATAGGGTCAGCATCGGAGGCGGCAAAAGATGCAAAAAGCACAATCAGCTGGTATCCTATTCAAAATTAGCATATCCTTTACATATAATAACGGGCATTATACAAAAAATCACAATCTCATATAAAACAAGGCATAGTATAACACACACTGTATATCTGTGCAACACATAGGGCCTCATGTATCAAGTGCCAGCATAGCTAACATTCTAACCAATCAGAAAGCCACTCCCACGAGGAATGGACTATGATTGGTTGCCTTTTGGAGCCTATACAAACTAACTCTTTTTCGAAGGAAAGAAAACTGTCTCTCTAGTCCATAAATGTACTGTTAAAAAAAGAAAAAAGCCTTGAAACATCAGATACCCATCAACTTTTTTGGAGGAGGCATGGAGTTAAAGGGTAGCTTTCTGTCAATGGCACTAAAGACTCAGTTTTCCTCTAAAGTAGAGCTGATTTGCATATTTTTCCCAGAGAGCAGGATCTCCATAAGGCAAACAGTACCTTCCGAGAGTTTGAGACCAATGTTGATATTTTTTTGCCCAATGTGTCCAGTTTTCACCTCTCATAAGGATCTATAAAATGATTTTTACCTACTTTTGATAATTTTGCTCCACATTTTTGGTGCAGATTATCGGCTGACCAGCTACACACAAGAAAAAAAGAAACCAGCCTTTGTTATGGGGAAGAAAATGGTGCAATAGATTAGTTTGTCTCTTTGTCACTCCTATAATAGGACCTACAAGGGTGCCAATAAAAGGTTTTGCATAGGGGAGTAGCAACTTAAGAAAATCAATAGAAAAGAAGATACCAATATATATATATATATATATGTATATATATATGCACACAGCCAGTCATGACTGGAAGCAGCCGAACAGTCCAGTGCAGCCAGTTGTAAGATCAACCAAATGAGGGCTAAAATAAGCCTGGAGCTTACACCTGTCTGTGGTTTTGCCTAACAAATTCAGTAAAAACGAAAGCGATAAATGAGACCGTACTGTGGTTACAAGCCTGGCCAACTCTCCGGAAATGCCAGTGATCCACCCACAGGGCTACTGCAAAGCCCACAACTACAGCTAAATTAAAAAAACTTACAGGTTTCCGGTCAGCAGACAGCAATACATCATGAGATCTAGGCAGATTGGTCACATATCTGACAATGAGGAGGAGCTAAATCAATTTTTGATTCATTTTAAAAAAGCAGCTCTGGCTATGAATGGAGTATAGATAACAAGGATTTGCTCAAAATCAGCATAAAGCAAATAAAAACAGTAATTAGAAATGCCCTTACTTTATATTAAATAGTTATGTTAAGCGCAGGAAATATAAAATTCAGACACATCATAAATAAGGGGTTTTTTACATTATGTAAATGCCGCTGTTTTCCTGAATCCGGCAATGTTTTTCTTTTGTTCCTGGGCCTCTCCATTCATGAGATAGGGCCCCGTCTTCCCTGTATATAAATCTAGAAAAGTGGGCGTGGTTCTTATGAAGACACCCAAGGAGGAGAAGTCATGACCACGCCCACTTTAAAAATTGATTTACATACAGGGAAGAGGGGGTCGTATCTCTGGAACGGAGAGGCGTAGGGACAAAAGAAAAATATTGCCGGATTCAGGAAAATAGCAGCATTTATACCAGATTTTAAAAAATACATATTTATGACAAGTCACAGGTCCCCTTTAAAAGGTGACTAAATGTTTAAAAAAGTCTCAGTATGTTGTTGATAATGTTGAATAGTTTCAATTACATGTGTCGGTATCTTAAGACCCTCACTCACCCTCAAGAGATGGGACAGGAGTTTTCAGTTTCATTTCATTGCATGAGCTCAATAAAAAGTCATCATCACTCTGATGATGCTCTGTTTGGATCACAGAGATCAGTGCAGATCCAGTATCCGGGCCAAGTTTGAAGTCAAACGTTTTGATAAAATTTAGTTATGAGATTTGTGCTTATCATGAATGAGTTAGGAGAGCAGGCTCCAAATTATATTTTGTCCCTTCCTCCATTATTATAGAACCCCTTATGAGTAGGAAATAACTAAAATGCCCACGTAACTGCCAGTAACACAAGGTAAAATGTTGGGAGAAACCCCACAAGCTGCAGTACCGGTGACGCCACACCCCAGATGTGTAAAGTTGCAGGAGGTCGTGGTTTGTATTGTTAAAGAGTCAAAAGTGTTAGAAACGTTTAATGAGAGTCATTAGAACCACTTTTATGATTTTTTTTTTTTTTTTTTTACTGTTTCCAGGACAACAGAACTTTTTTTTACGCCGAGCGCTTAAAAATAGTAATTACATGACAGATCGGGAAATGTTGGCTTGTTAGTTGTAAACGATGAATCAACATCCATAGTAAGGAGGTCGTTTCACAAACGCGAAAAAATATGACAAGGGAATCAGGTCACAAAACAAAAGGGCTGGGCTTCTCGGACCATGGGGTTAGTCTGTCTGGTAGGTGTCACTTGTGGTACATTATTTTCTACGGTGTAGGCTACACAAAACTTGGTGGCCAACTCACATTTTAATTGAGTCGTGTGGTTTTGGAAAAAAGGTCTCCTGGTCTTCTTTCCTGAAAGAGCATCACTTCTTTTCAGGGACTGTGCTTGGTATTGCAATGTTACAGTAAAGGGAATAGAACTGCAATATTGGATATGGCTGGGGAAAAAAGAAAACTCAGTTTTTAGGTTTGCTAGGATATGCAATAACTATGATCTGGACAACGGAAGGGGAAAGAGGCAAAAGGGCTAGAGTAGACCCTCCTAATTTGGGGGAAAAAATTGTAACGAGGATACAGCGCTCCATGAAGATCTCAGAGGTCTGACCACCACCGATCATAAAGTGATGGTTAGGGCCACAAAATCTCATACAATGATTGTCAATGGGAATCATACTGCAACCAGTGACCTACACCACGTCACGTGACCAGGTTTGGATCGAAGTCCCATGCCATTTTGCTTCCACCAACCTCAATGTAAGTCATGATGTGCACACATTTTTTGGCCAAGTGACCGTCGTCACCATATAGCCCCAACCATAATATTAAAGCCCTGTGCTTAGGATAGGCCATTGGGGAAATTTAAGACTTATGATTAAAAAGTGTAATATAGTTGCTGAAAGACTTAAACGTTTGGGTTTTCCATAGTCTAATTCAGTTCTTCCAATTAAAATCTGTTCAGTATACACACCGGGATCAAAGATAATTAAAATAATATATAAAAAGACCCAACAGCAGAGAAAATGAGGCAGAAGAATGAAACAAAAAACATCAGTTCTTCACCACAGGAAACCAGTAACACCTTTCTGCCTGTGAATCACATATTGGGCTGTGCAGCTGTCAGGACTCACAAAGCCAAAACGAGGAAAACTCTCAACTTCACGCTCGGTGCAGCTGTTTTCCAGTCCAAGTACGGAGCTGTTCTTTCCCCTTCCTGCAAATATAGGGCTTTCGGAAATACGAGACAATGTGCCAAGTGTATGATTTACCAAGAGCGTGTGAAGATACAGCTGAGGCCATAACATGACCCTTTACCCTCTTGCAGGTCATGGATCGGTGGATGGAATAATCTATCTTCTACTGTATAAGCCAATTAAAGAGCGATTTCAGCCATAGTCGATATTAACACCAAAGATACAGTCATCGTTCTACTGGTAAATACTTCTAAAATAACTGTTTTTACAGTAATCCTCTCTCCCATTGTGGGTCAGGAGGCAGCGTAAATGCCTAATCATCTGGGGATGAGATTTATTTTATCTATGCTCACTGTAGAAATGAGAAACTGACAACTGCTTTGAGCATATTTCACCAGCGAAGTAGTGAGTGCCGCTCTGGAGTATATTACAGTATGTAACTCAGGATCAGTAATGTATTGTTTGCACACAGTGACTTCACCAGCAGAATAGTGACTGCAGCTCTGAAGTATAAATCAGAATGTAACTCAGGATCAGTACAGGATCATTAATGTACATGTAATGTAATGTGTAATGTACATACACAGTGACTCCACCAGCAGAATAGTGAGTGCAGCTCTTGAGTATAATGCAAGCTGTATCTTAGGATCAGTAGAAGATAAGTAATGTAATGTATGTACACAGTGACTGCACCAGCAGAATAGTGAGTGCAGCTCTGGAGTATAATACACGATGTAACTCAGAATCAGAATAGTAATGTATGTACACAGTGACTGCACAAGCAGAATAGTGAGTGCAGATCTGGAGTGTAATACAGGGTGCAACACAGGATCAGTAATGTAATGTATGTACACAGCGACTGAACCAGCAGAATAATGAGTACAGCTCTGGAGTATAATACAGGAGGTAACTCAGGATCAGTACAGGATCAGTAATGTATGTACACAGTGACTGCACCAGCAGAATAGTGAGTGCAGCTCTGGAGTATAATTCCGGAGATAACTCTGTATCAGTAATGTAATGTATGTACACAGTGACTGCACCAGCAGAATAGTGAGTGCAGATCTGGAGTATAATACCGGAGATAACTCTGTATCAGTAATGTAATGTATGTACACGGTGACTGCACCAGCAGAATAGTGAGTGCAGATCTGGAGTATAATACAGGGTGCAACACAGGATCAGTAATGTAATGTATGTACACAGTGACTGCACCAGCAGAATAGTGAGTGCAGCTCTGGAGGATAATACAGGAGGTAATCAGGATCAGTAATGTAATGTATGTACACAGTGACTGCACCAGCAAAATAGTGAGTGCAGCTCTGGAATATAATACAGTGTGTAACACAGGATCAGTTCAGGGTAAGTTAGAACATATAGTACACAATTACTCGTCTTTTTATACAATCTGAGTGTTCAATACATATTTTGCAACGTTTCAGGTGTTATATAACAAAATGATCAATAAGCCCAGTTATTATACAGGGGCCGTGTATAAATCTCATCACCTTCCCTGATATTGTTGGATCCTGCTAACCAAAACCTGATCATTGATCAATGACAACACTCCTGTCGTAATTGGCTGCAGGTTTTACATATAACCCCCAAAGACGTTATCTGGAAACATAGTCATTGCAATCGTGGGTTCGTCAGCAAAAGCTAAACCATATCTCACAATTCTTAGCAATACACTGTCTGCCTGAAATTCCTAGGGGTTATAGTTTTAGCCTTTTCAGCCCAGTTCCTGCAATGCAGATGCTGATTAATATTATTCTTGCAAGACTTGTTCACGGCACTGGGGGTAGACGTCCTTGAGCGAAACGTTATGCTACAATACATACATCTCTACATAGCGCATAATCCTGAATCACCCGTCATTTATAACAACCAGGAATTTTCCAGCACAAATCTTAAAGCAGCAATGTTATAATTTCTGCCTACTGGGAGCCAGCTACCGTTTTACATGCAATGCTGGCATTCTGCCCAAGCGAGGGACGGGGGGTCACTAAATAATGAGAATAATTGCCAGACGCCTAAGTTTAAGTTAACATGTTTTGCTTAACTTTAAGGTCGAAGACTGATTAATTCCATGTTTTAATTCTTAACTTTGAGATGAAAACTGTTCACAGTAAAAACAAAGCGGAAATCAACATCTTCACTTCACAGCTCCAATCTGTAAATTCGGTTGACATTAGAAAACAATCTGCCTAAGGAAAAGCAAAACTGCAGCGATTTTGTAAATCAGAGATTGTGATAATTTGTAGTAGGTTAACTGAGAGTATAAAACATCCATATTTTATCCTGAAGCCTGTAACACCAATGAAAATAAAAGTATTAATGTGAGGATCAAAGCTAATTAACCTCATAGTCCACTAACATCTAGTGACATCACCAAAGTGCTGCCTGCCTACACAATGTGAATGCAGTCCCACTTATCCGATCTTTGGGTGGTGATGGTCTATGAACAACTATATAGGACAGTGAGACCAACTGGAGTGAGGATATTAATAGGGTAGGGGACAACTCGATCATCCCAATTGTCAACCTAACATCTTGTGTCATCACCAAAGTGCATCCTGCCTACTTGATATCAAAGTAACACCCGTTGACCAATCTTTTGGAGATCAACTATGAGGGGGTTAAACCACAGGGAATAAGAATATTAATGGGATAGGGTACAAGAGCTAATGGAGCATCTTTATTGTCCAGTTAATATCTAGTGACATCACCAAAGCGCTCCCTGTCTATGTGATGTCAAAACAACCACAGCTGTCCGAGCATCTTTATTATCCACTTAACATCTACTAACATCACCAAAGCGCTCCCTGTCTACGTGATGTCAAAACAAGCCCAGCTGTCGAGCATCTTTATTGTCCACTTAACATCTACTGACATCACCAAAGTGTTTCATGCCTACGTGATGTCAAAGCAATCTCAGCTGTTCGATCTTTGGGTGGTGGAGGTCTGTGATCAACCATGATGGGTAAGACCAACATGAATGAGATTGTTAATGGGATACAGGACGAGTTAATGGATCATCGTAATAGTCAACTTAATATGTAGTGACATCACTAAGGTGCTTCCTGCCAATGTGATGTCAAAGTAACCCGAGCTCTCCAATCCTTGGGTAGTGGGGGTCTATGATCAACTATTCAATAATGATCAATATTTGATTGTTAGACCAACTGGTATGAGGTTGTTAATGTGGTAGGTGACAAAGGCTAATAGATCCTTCTAATAATCATCGCAACATCTGCCTCCTGCCTATGTGATGTTAAATCTCCCCAGATTATCCCATCCTTGCGTGGGAAGGGAGGTATGATCGTCCTTATTTAATTTTCAAACATTTTATGCCAACTGGAATAAGAGTGGAATCAAGGCTAATAATTATCATATTAACATGTCAAAGCAACCTCGCCTGTCTAATCTTTGGGTAGAGAGATCCATGTTTGATTTCTTAAATTTGTGAGACTAGTAGGAATAAATGTGTTACTGAGGGGAAAGAGGGCTAATGATTCAACCTTCAATTATACTAGTGACATCATCAAGGTGCCTCCTGCCTGAGTGATGATAAAGTAACCCAATGGTCCAATGTTTGGGTGGAGGTGACAATGATCGTCCATATTTGATTGTTGGACCAACTGGAATGAGGGCAATATAAGGAGGGAGGATCAGTGCTAATAGTTAATTGACATCTAATGACATCATCAAGGCGCCTCCTACCAATATGATGTCATAACGCGACATGCACGACATAGCAATCACTATTCTTTCAGCCAAGCGGAGAAGCGCATATCCAATCATCAATGTGGGTAAATACACCCGGATACAAAAGTGCATAGTCATACTCAGTACCAATTTATGCTACAGCTTAATGCAAGTGGTGGTCTGAAGTGGTTAGAGATTGATTGCCCTTGACTGTTATGGTGCCAACTACAGGAAAAAAAAGAAGGTAAAATGCACTGTAACTAAGCAGACGTAAACACATGGGACAATGGAGATGGGATAACTTGTATTGGATAGCACATTCTACAAGACTATACAGTTTGTCACATGCCTGGTCCAGTTGCCCCACGACTCATTGCAACCTCTGAGACAGTGCTCACTGTTAACAATGTAGAGCCTAAAGATTCTGGATGTACAGGTTGCAAGCAAATGTTATTGGATCCCAAGCGCCTCTATGGGGCTCCCTGCATATATATCAACAGCTTGCTGCATTCTACAGCGTGTACAGCCACCCCGAAAAGTTGAGTGGGTTGGTAAAGAAATTGCAAAGCCAAGGGATCCTTCCGGAGACAGCCCGACTTCTTCCCTCTGCTGGATTCCACGGCTCTCCGAAGGTCTTTCGCTTTGCATCATGAAGCCAGAAAGCAGGAAATATTCCTTTTTGGAGATGAGGACATTAAAAAAAAACACTCACACCCTTCACATGAGGCTTTTTCTGTAAAGACTACTCAGTTTCTGTTTTGGGTCTGAGGACTGAAGGTCCGCTTGTTTATATAGGTCCCTCAGCTCCTTAATTTCCTGCAGAACCTTCCTGGCCTGTTTCCAGTTGGAAGAGGCTTCTTCTAATAGCCTCTCGGCCTCTTGGAGAGCATTTTCAGAGTCCACCTTCCCAGAAGATTCTTTTTCCTTTTTTTTTCCATCCCCACATTCTGTCACCTCGGTAAGAAGTTCCTGAGTTTTATCAATCTTCTGAGCAATCAATTCTTGTATTCGTATCAGCTTATCTGACTCCGGTACCTTTTTTGGTATCGGTCGCTGTCCAGAAGAGTCTGAACGGGACAAGATTTCCTCCATAGAGGCACATTTGTTCTTCTCGGAATAGGACAATTTTTTGGGAACCTGAGGTGTGTAGGTTGTGCCCTTTCCAAATGAATCGCGGTGTGAAGCCCATTTATCCCAGGGTATTTGGTCTCTCCCCTGCTGAAGGTTTTCCGACCTTCCTTTTTCTGGGCACTTGAGGTTTTCAGAGTCTGATCTGCGGCGGACTGAAGCCAGCTGTGCCACAGACTTATCTAGGTCCACTCTGAAGCTCTCCTCACAGCTCTGCTCTTCTGGAGAGGCATCTTCTTCCTGGATGAGGTCCAAAGTCAGCATTCCATCGGAGGTTGAGGTAGATGCCTGTAAAAAAAAGGTGCAGACATCATCAGCGCAATAGCGGAATCTGAACAGAACATTTGCATATACCGTACATACTTTTTATATCCAGACTTTCGCGTTGCTGATTTCCTGTTAGCTCTCTGTCAGCAAATACTCAGATACGTCACTTTATTCATCTTAGATTTTATTCATACCTAAACTTAAACTTTGCTGCATATACTCCCAAATGAATTATTCATACTTGTCGTCTACTCTATTAATGTCCAGACTCACATTTTGCTGGATTCCTGTTAGCTCTCAATAAGTGTATACTCAGTAAGCAAAAGCTTACTTTTATCTATTACTCTTACTATCTATCTACTATATATATATCATTCGGACATATAGATTAATAAAGAGTGGTTTGAGCATCTTGACTCGACCATGCATTACACAGATCAGACACCTGCCGTGTACAATGGAAATGAGTTACGAGTGAGCAGCGCAGACATCTGTGTTTACAGCTGAGATGGCGTCTGCATCAAAGGCCAATTGGCAGGTTAGAGGTCACTGTAAGCCTTATTGACCCCAATTTTTACACCTGTTGACCATGCAAATACTTGTTTTAGATACAGCATAAATATCACTTGACCCTTCCAACCTGGGATGTGTCATTACGCCATGTAGCCATCTCAAAGAGAAATGCGGAAGGTGCAAATCTCATATACACACTGTCGGGCAACGGATGTGAGAAAAAAAAAACATGAAGGAAAAGAGTCCCAATAGTCTCCTCATTATTATTAATTAGTTCTGCCTTCATGATGACAAGCTGCCAAGTTATTTGTAGTCTTAATGCCAGGAATGGGGGTCTTCTTCTTTTTTGCTAGGAGACCAAAACTCATAAGCATCATTTTTTATGGTTACGTGCCAATACAGTATATATGAGGGATCGGTTCACAGAAACCAGGTTGCCTATAATTAATAAGATTATCCCTGTCCTCCAACATGTTTATTTTCACACTGTTATTTAGATTCTCACTATCATACCGTGTTTCCCAGAAAATAAGCCCTAGCAGGAATTTTTGCCTTTTCTGAGTAAGGCTTAAATATAAGCCCTACCTTGAAAATAAACCCTAGTTGTGGTTCAATAATGAAGTGTCCATGCAGCTAAAGAAAGTTAAAAAATACTGCAGGACAGTTCATTAAAGAAAGCCTATACCCCAAAAGAGAGAAGAAAGACCCCGCAATTATACTCACCAGACCACGAATGGGATGCTGTGGAACGCAAGGACCTGCGGTTGAACGCACACACTCATTCGGTGATACTATACTGCTCCGGGGACCTGGGACGCAGTGGATCGCGAGGACCTGTGGTGTAACACATGGAGCACCTGCGGTGGAGTGTATTGATGTGTTCTACCTCAGGTCCTCAATGCTTTCTACTGAAGGTCCTTGATAAGTTCCACAGCATCACAGCCGAAAGCAGTATGGTATCACAGAATGTTTATGGGTGATGTTACTACGATCTGATGTATGTGTGTGAGTGCCGGCCAGAAGCAGGGGAGGACCGCTGTTGCGCACACAAGGATCTACTGGGAGCGCCCGCTGTGGATTACAGGAGGACCTACTGGGAGTGAAGCAGATGTCCGGGCGTGTCTGCCTTTTTTGGGGGGTAAACTGTACCAAACAATACGCCCTACCCCGACAATAAGTCCTATTGCATTTTTCAGGGCAAAAAAAATAATATAAGACATGGTCTTATTTTCTGGGAATTAAGGTATTACAGAAATGTGAGAACCTCACCGATCACAAACATATGGGTCTCGTGTCCACAATTTAAATCCAATTAATGATGGAGGTAGCTAAGTCCAGTGCTTTGCTACCACCATCAGTCCCATAGGGCTTGACCACTGCATAATTCAAAAGGATGACTTAAGTTCCCTATTCACATGATCGGTGGGGTTCCCAGCATCATTGGATTACCGTTTCTCTAAAGTAGTCACATCCTTAATCTTAATACATACCACAGCCATGAGGTGACCCCTGGTCGGCGGACGTCTGGTGTGTTGTATCTTCGCTCGGTCTCTGGTTGGATGGGCCAGATAACTATCTTCTTCTACCGTGACCTATTGTAACAATGTGGAAAATTCCTTTAGAATACAAACACTGACAATACCAAACCCAAAAATGTGAAATGTTAGAAATGAATTATGCCTAAGGGTTAAAGAAATAAGGAAAAATCTATTTTCCAAGTGTGGGGTCCAGCGCAGATGCAGGAATTGTTAATACTGAGCACAAAGAGCCGCCATCTGCATGGAGCAAGCCCAGGTGGATACTGCTTACCTCATCTAAGATGCGGTTCTTGGCTCGCGTGATTGCAGAGTTCAAGGCGTTGATCCAAGATTCTTTTTCCTCAGGGCTGACAGCAAGGAAAATCAGATTTGGTGCCTGACAAAAATAAGGGCTGCCGTTATTTTAATTGAAATACTGTATCTGTGGTGTTATGCAAGGGGACAGGCGCAATACAACATCATAAGGGGATGATTTAGGGTAGAAGGTAATAGGGTTGACACCTTTTCCATGCCATCTTTAATAGGTGCACGATTGTTGACTACTGGGACAGGGAATGATGTTTCTCAGTCTCGAAAAGGGCACACATATGGGTTCACTCTCAATTAAAGTCCATAACTTTAAAGGTGGATATGCTCTTTTGCAAAAAAAAAGCTACACTTGACATCTCTGAATCAATCACATGTATAAAAGGGTTAAATAATCCCAATAGGATGAGAGCCAAAAGGGATAAATGTGCCCGACTGCAGAAATGATCCAGCAATAACAACAGCTGCCCATTCTGTCTGCTGTGCTGACTACGGCAGATATTATCCAGCAAATTAATTAGAAAAAAGGACAATACAGAGACAAGGAATTTTCCTCCAACAGCACATAATATACAGTACAGCAGTAAAACAGAGAGAACGATGCAGATCGTAAAAACATGTCTTACTGTGCTGATAGCTGTCTGCAGTGATCACCAAGCTCACTCATCATCATGCAGCCCTATGAACACTTTAAGCCTTGTCTAAGGACTTTTGCATCCAGGGGAGATAATCTGAAACTCGTGTCTTAACAGCCATCATTATCCGATCAGTGGCAGTTGTGGCACCCAAACTAATCAGTTCTTTGAATGGACAACTCCAATAAACTGGTTGAATGGCGGTTAAACTGAGATTTGGACTTCCACCAATCTGATATCGTACAGCTATATCATTAATATCCTTATGTCCCGATGACTATGGGGATAGCAGGAAACCGGGGTTCATAAGCAGACCCTCAGGCTAGGTGGCCCTATTCTATCCCTAATCTCAGGGATACCCTTAAAGGTGGGGATGCCTGAGTCTCCTTCCTGGCCCTGTTTTCAGCAGCCCTATGGGGGACCGAGACAGGAGTGAGATTTAACTCACAAAATAGACAGACAGGGGAAACCAAAACTCTATCACACAGCACAGAGGTATAAGACAATACGAGATTAGAAGGAAAACAAGGGCAGGGAGGAAACAAAAAGATGGATAAAATCTACAACCACTACAAGCAAAAAGCAACTTTTTCTCCAACAGGTCTGGAACACCACAACATACAGACCAACACAGAATAAACTATAGTTGGCATGGGTAGAAGATTTTCCCCAGCATAAATATGAGGGGAGCTGATGTGATTGGCTTTCTCACAACTTGTGATCAAAGGAGCCTAATAAGAAGGCTAGAAGGTCGAGGCCTGAGTCTTCCTGTATTGATCAGAGACACCAGAGAAACCATAGGGCAAATTGTCAGAACCTGTAATATCAACATAGCCTGACGCCACAATGACAGTTGGCGAGGTACGTGCAAAACTCCAAGTGACACCTCATCCAGTAAAAAATAATAGCAGTTCTAACGTGTCTTTTTTTTTTTAGTAAATAAAGCCACTTTAATGCAAATTATATCCTTAATAAACAAGAACAAATTGTTTTCCATCTAAAAACAAGCCATTCTCCTTTGTGAGCAGCTCATTATCAGGGCAGGTTTTTTTCGGCTTTAAGATATAAACAAAAAAAGCTTTTAATCAGCGACAGCAAAAAGTGCTTGAAAATAATGAGAAATTGAAGAATATGTTGTAAAGTTCCAGTGAGTAATGTACAGATGTTACATACCGTGTTTCCCGGTTGTTTCGATCGCACAAGCGAAAACCGACTGTGATTTTTCTTAGATCGGCTTCTTGATTTCCGCAGCTCCTCGCACTTCTCGTAGTCACTCAGGTCAAAAATTTCTTGCCCGTTTTTTTCATCCTTTACCTAAGAAGATATCACGGAAGACATTCCTCAGAAAATACAGTATTTAATATAGTAGGATTTATAAGGAAAGATTTATCAGGAGCAGAGGTTGTAGTAGCTGTGAAGCCTGAAGTCTAGATGTTTGGTTGGCTTTTTTTTACAGAATCACAGTTTAGAACTTGTCTGACTCTTTTTGGAAGCAATAGGAAAGACCTGCCCCTACTGTTATAGGAGAGATGCCTATACAAGTGCAAAACTCTATCAATGTTTTTTTTTTATAGTTCCAAATTTTTCAAAAGCAAGTAGACAGAGCTGCGCATGTGCTCCTGATGTGTGTGGAAGGATTTCTGCGCATGCGTAGCTCTCTCTGTTCACTTCTAGGTGAGGAGCCAGGTACTGGAGATAGCTGCCTATCTCTGGGATATCAAATATTTATGAAATTTTAGGGACTGTCTTCCTCATCCTTATTGTGAACACATGCATGATCGACTGGGCTAACTGTCCATGTGTATGGAGGGGTTGAGAAGACTAGATCATAATTATAGTATTTCTTCAGACATCTGCTCCATTTTGTGATCTGTACTTGTTTTCATTCAGGGTTCTCATCATGTATTTAGATCCTACTGGCCACAATGAACATATCCCTGTAATTTGTGACTATATTGGTGCTTGTTGTATTCCGGGTTCTGTCTCCCTGAAAAGTCTTGGTAGTCAGCCACAGGAATTCTCATTACAGGCCTGTGTGTGGCCCATTTATGCGACGCCCAGGCTTCTATTCCTTGTGTGGCCTGGCAAGAAATACCAAACAGTAGTTTTGGTTACATCTGTGAATTTCTTTATCTACTTAACTAAAAGCAACTTAGAGATATTTCAATCCTATGAAATGGTGACATATAGTGGGGACAACTAAGATGTGGAAACTGGTAGCACTGAGCCCTTTTTTGCCTCGTCTACCAGGGGAAAAGCTGCACCTAGGCCTATTCAAGTTACCAAGGCCAGATGCAAATCCTTTCATGGACGGGAAACTACTTTGTCTCAAGAGGAAATTATTCACTGGCTATGTGCACATAAAGCGTTTTTACAGAATTTTGGTGCAAACATTGAGCAAAGACTCAAAGTACTTGAGAAGATTTGAGTTTTTGAGAAAGATTTGAAGATTTTCTGGTCAGTTTCTGCTCCAAAAATGCCTTGGAAAAAATTAATGGCAGCTTTTTTCCCTTTAGCCCCCATACCCATTAGTTGATCAGTGGAGCATCTTGATGAAATTGCATTTTTGTACGATTTTAATCTACGTATAACAAGACTTCCCAATACATATGAACATTCAGTTCAGCTAAGCATTTAGGCAGAGGGGAGAAAGTCACTGCCGGACTTCTCTATCAGTCGCTAAAGGATTGGACAGTGGAAATTTAAGCTCTCAATCCTTTTTGTTTCCAGGGGAGTTAAATCTCTGACAGACTTCACCATCGCCGCTGGCTTATCTCCTCAGAGAACAAAAGGATTGGAAAGTTGAAATTTAAACTCACCATTGTTTTGTTTTCAGGAGAGTTAAGCTGGGTTCACACTAAGCGACAGCGACAACGACGTCGCTGTTACGTCACCATTTTCGGTGACGTAACAGCGACCTTGTAAGTCGCTGTTATGATCGCTGCTTAGCTGTCAAACACAGCGACGCAGCAGCGATCATAACGTCGCTGTGCTACATGTGCAGAGAGCAGGGAGCCGCGCTTAGCGCTGGCTCCTTGCTCTCCTAGGTACAGTACACATCGGGTTAATTAACCCGATGTGTACTGCAGCTACATGTCACAGTGCAGAGAGCAGGGAGCCGCGCACACTGCTTAGCGCTGGCTCCTTGCTCTCCTTGCTACAGTACACATCGGGTTAATTACCCGATGCGTACTGCAGCTACATGTCACAGTGCAGAGAGCAGGGAGCCGCGCACACTGCTTAGCGCTGGCTCCTTGCTCTCCTTGCTACAGTACACATCGGGTTAATTACCCGATGTGTACTGCAGCCACATGTGCACAGAGCAGGAGCCGGCGCTGGCAGCAAGGGCGGAGGCTGGTAACGAAGGTAAATATCGGGTAACCAGGGAAAGGTCTTCCCTTGGTTACCCGATGTTTACGCTGGTTACAGCTTACCGCAGCTGCCAGACGCCGGCTCCTGCTCCCTGCTCGCTTCATTTCGTCGCTCTCTCGCTGTCACACACAGCGATGTGTGTGTCACAGCGGGAGAGTGACGACCAAAAAATGAAGCTGGACATTCAGCAACGACCGGCGACCTCACAGCAGGGGCCAGGTCGTTGCTGGATGTCACACACAGCGACAGCGACGGGACGTCGCTGCAACGTCACAGAAAATGGTGACGTAGCAGCGACGTCGTTGTCGCTGTGTGTGACACCAGCTTTACCTTATTTTCCAGTTTGTAAAGGCCCAGTCACACACAACGACTTACCAGCGATCCCGAATACCGACCTGATAGGGATCACTGGTAAGTCGCTGGTAGGTCGCAGATGAGATGTCACACAGTCAGACCTTACCAACGATGCAACAACGATACAGGTCGCATTAGCGACCTGTATAACGATCTCAGCAGTCACTGTGACCCTGTCACATAGTGTCAAACACAGCGATGTGTCCTGTCCAGCAGGACATCGCCTTTGAAGAAAATGACCTGGACCATTTTGCAACGACTAGCGATCTCACAGCAGGGGCCTGATCGCTGGTAGATGTTACATATAATCTCGCTAGCGATCTCGTTATGTGTGACGGTACCTTTAGACACTTTTTTCCCCCAAAACCTTCTTCTTATTACAAACCGCATACAGCTTACCAGGGCGGCAGTGGTGGTGCAGGGTCGGCTGTACTGCGGGCTCGTGGAGTGTCACGGTGGCGGGTGCCACTGATCTGCTGGCGGGCTCAGGGGAGAGGGTGTTGCGAATCAAGAGGGTCAGTGTGCGACAGCGGAGGGTCAGCGATACTGCGGGCTCGTGGGGTATCGTGGCGGCAAGCACCATTGATCTGCCTCCAGATTGCGGGCTGCTTTGAATCGCCCACAGTTGACGAGATGGACGTCAAGAAAATGACCGCTGAGGCGGAGCATGCGCAGATAGGACTCCGTGGCCATTTTCTTGATGTCCATCACGTCAATCTGCGCACGTGTCGCCTCTGCGGCGATTTTCTTGAAGACCGCCAGCAATTCAATGGAACCTGCAGTCCGCCGGCAGATTTATGGTACTTGCCGCCGTGACAGCCCACGAGCCCGCAGTATCGCTGACCCTTTGCTGCCGCACACTGACCCTCTTGAGCTGCAAGACGTCTTCCTCCAAGCCCGCTGGCAGATCAATGGCACCCGCCGCCGTGACACCCGACGAGCCGGCAGTATTGCCGACCTTCTGCACACTGATCCTCTTGAGCCATGACAACCCCTCCTCTGAGCCCGCAGCATCGCCTACCCTACCTCCTGGGACCTTCCTGAGCCACTCCACCACCGCCGCCCACCCTCCCCGGTGAGTTACTATAAGAAGCACTAAGATTATAAGACGGACCCTCATTTTAACAGTAAAAAATATTTTTTTCCTATTTTCCTCCTTTAAATTTGGGGTATGTCTTATAATCTGGTGCGTCTTAAAAAAAGAAAAATACGGTAAGTCACTGATAGTAGTCTGGCAGCAAATTTTTCCCCTTTACCCAGTAAGTTGGGAGCCACCTAACACAATCAGTTGAGTGTCCTGAACAAATCGGCAATTTTGGACAACTTTTATCTAATTATTTAGTCATTTACTTCCAGCACAACTTACAAAAGTAAGATAGATGTAGAAAGAACCTAATGACTACATGACCAGCCCTGAGGAATCCTGAATTTTAACCCTTTTTTTTTGCCTTCTGAGCATGCCGATTTATAGAGTCAAAAGCATGTACAGGCATTATTTTTTGGGGAATAAAAGATTGAGGAGGGCTAACGTCTGTTAACCTACAGATCAACAGGAAAAAAGGACCTTTACTATAGTAATACAATTCCTTTGTTTTCCATGTGGCTGCATCTGGTATGGCCCGTGCAGATCACACGAGGATAACCTATCCCAGATATCAATAATATATCTCAGAAAACCTCTGTTGGATGTAGTCATAAGCGTTTACACACTACCTCCGCATCAATGGGCGGCATGCATACCCCTCAAAATAATTATTTTTCCTGACACCAATGTAAAACACAAAGTGAAAAATGACAGGACCTGACAAGGTAATCATCAGTTTCCGTTCTTGATTGTGAGACGCAGTCTTTTCGATAAACAAGCTTTGCTAGATGATTAGCTTTCTGGGATAGGCAAAAGCAAAGCATCCTGGGAAACATCCCTCCCTCTTGTTGATCCCATGATAGATAGCACAGCTGTACGTCTGGGGTACCGGTCAATAGT
Source organism: Anomaloglossus baeobatrachus (assembly GCF_048569485.1). NCBI lineage: Eukaryota > Metazoa > Chordata > Amphibia > Anura > Aromobatidae > Anomaloglossus > Anomaloglossus baeobatrachus. The sequence goes on along the minus strand of NC_134364.1, from coordinate 92,790,850 downwards.
CCATCAATAAAGCATTTGTTTCCAAATGGAGCTTCCGAGAAAGCGCATGTCGTGTTAACCACTTATTTCCCGGCTACAAATACTAGTCAGTGATGGCTTTACTTGGAGATTCTGTGGCTTTAAATGGATCAAAGTATTCATCCTAACCTATTATGGAGTAGAGGGAGATTAAAGCCTTAATACAATCCACAGTATACTCATTAGAAGAACCTAATTACCACCAAGTATGTTTTTCCAGTTGTTTGTATAGCACCGGTACCTACCACAGGGATATAAAGAATTATTCATGATTCTTATAAGTCCCTGTCCTCAGTGGGGATTACAATCTAATTTCAGATCTATTGGGGAAAGAGAAAACCATAGAAGGACACACAAAGACAACATGTAACCTCCATGCAGATGTGTCCTTTGGCCAACTGTGGTCAATATTTCTAGGTGTGTTTACTACCTAGTTAGTGGGATTGGTCCAACCTCACAGCTCACAGATCCACCATGCCAAATAGATATCAAACCAACAGCAAGGGTTTACCTCCTCACATTAGGCTATCAACATTGAGGAATCATACAGAAGGTAATCTATCAGGTGGCCATACACCTTAAATGTACGTTGGCTCAACTATATGATCAGTTCCATATACGCGAATACATGGAGTTCCAACCACGAGGATCCACCATGGGTTCCTGAATCCCCTTTTTGAATTCAGCAATCGCTCCCAGAGACACTTAATGGAGTGGTAGTCATGCATTCATATTTCTCCATTGTAATTGGTTGACCCCTATAGATCAGTCAACTATCCCATGTAAAGGTTACAAATGCTGTTCATTGGATAACACCTTTAAAAAAATAGGGGATCAGGCATATGGAAATCCATGCCACCTCCTTCTTTCCCATGATACCTGACATTGAGGAAAAAGTCAGATTCACCTAACACATAAGGTGGTCCATCCTGACTAATCTCTCCCAACATTCAACTCATGTACTGTATATGGTCAAGTTTACAGTTGTAAATAATAAGTTGAAAGGCTAAACAAGTGTCTTGTTTAGCCTAATGATAAGGCTAAACAAGTGTCCAAGCATCACCCAAAAGTGCTGATTTTGCAGAGATGTATCTTACAGAAAAGACAGTCAGACATTGGACATCAGATCCATTTTGGTTCCTACAAGATATGCAAAGAAACAAGATTCGTTCAACGCAACCAGAATAGAGGAGAAGTGACGAAACAATAAGAAGTTTCAACATAAGAGCTGGTGGTGGTCTGAGAGTTGAGGATGAATTGGAGGCTGTGAAGATCTAAGGTTGTGGGTTGTATTTATCACCTAGGCAGGTTGCAATGCAACAAATTTTATTTCTTCCATACACCAACAGCAACCATAGTCCTTATGCTCCGCCAGACAACCGAACAACAGATGTCATGACCGTAGCATGTGTATCCAGCTCCAGCCAGCAACAACAGTCCCTATTCTCTTCCAGACGGTGGATATCACAACCTTAGCACCTCTATTCAGCTTCAGCCAGCAACAATAGCCCTTATGCTCCTCCAGATGATAGATATCACAACCATAACATGTGTATCCAGCTGGTAACAATAGTCCTTATGATAGTTTCTCAATCCAGATTATAGATATCACAACCATAGCACAGTTATCCAACACCAATCTGTATATGTCCATTCATAGGCATCAGGACGTGGCCAAAGCTACAGCTCCTCACCACTCCATGTCACAGTACCAACTACCTCCAAACGTGTCTCCTCGCTATTCTACCTGTTTTGGGATCAGCCCCCTAGATGAGGAGAGGTGATCACATCCCACCCCCTTAAACATTTTTTTCATGTAATTCCAAGTATGAAGGAGGGTATAGAAGTCCAGTCTCTGGCCATTCTGTAGGATTGTGTGTTAGGGAGGCCCTCTGCAGAAGGGAACAATAGACGCACAACCCCCCCACCAGATACAGATCAATTAATCCTACTACAGGCCTGATTACATGAGTCCATGGAGGCCAACTAGGATACACACATGTACAACCCCTTTCCACTTCAAATTGTGTACCTTACTCACTAAGGCTACTTTCACACATCCGGTTTGAGCCCTGCGGTTCAATCCGGCTGTGAAAACTATGCAACGGATGCGGCGAAAACACCGCATCCTTTGCATAAGTTTTTACATGCGGCCCGCCCGGTTTTTTCCGGTTGCGGCATGCTACTGAGCATGCGCAGTGGAAAAAACCGCATGCGGCGACCGGATGCGTTTTTTTCCGCATCGCGCCGCATCCGGCCTCCATAGGTATGCATTGAAAAATGCGCCGCAGCGGCCGGATGCGGCGCGATGCGGTGTTTTTTGCCGGAGCAAAAAACGTTGCAGGGGACGTTCGATCCGGCCGCCGCATCGGCTAAATCTGCCGCATGCGGCCAAAACCGGACCGAACGCAAGCCCCTGCGGCACAATACGGCACTAATGTAAGTCTATGCAAAAAAAAACCGCCACCGGCGTTTCAAAAGCCGGTGGCGTTTTTTCTGCAGAACGCCGTATTGTGCCGCAGAGCAAAAATCCGGATGTGTGAAAGCACCCTAAACGACGTACCAGCGATTCCGACCACGATATGACCTGGTCAGGATCGCTGGTGCGTCGCTATATGGTCACTGGTGAGCTGTCAATCAAGCAGATCTCACCAGTGACCAGCTACCAGCCCGCAGCGACTCGTGGAAATGATGCTGTACTTGGTAACCAAGATAAATATCGGGTAACTAAGCAAAATGCTTTGCTTGGTTACCCAATATTTACCCTGGTTACCAGCGCACACCGCTTAGTGCTGGCTCCCTGCACTCGTAGCCAGGGTACACATCAGGTTACTAAGCAAAGCGCTTCGCTTAGTTACTCGATGTGTACTCTGGCTACGTGTGCAGGGAGCCAGCACTGGCAGCCTGAGAGCGGCGTACGCTAGTAACCAAGGTAAATATCGGGTAACCAAGCAAAGCGCTTCGCTTAGTTACCTAATGTGTATCTTGGTTACCAGCGTCCGCAGCTTCCAGATGCTGGCTCCCTGCACATTCAGATTGTTGCTCTCTCGCTGTCAAACACAGCGGTGTGTGCTTCACAGCGGGAGAGCAACGAGCAAAAAATGAACCAGCACTGTGTGTAACGAGCAGCGATTTCACAGCAGGGGCCAGATCACTGCTTAGTGTCACACACAATGAACAAGATCAAAGACCAAAGGGAGAAATGCTGTATCATTTTAGTGAAAATTTCTTATAATTCCCTTATATACGGATTCATAACTGGAACAACTCCATCAGCAATTTTCCAGAAAATATGTGTCCAAAAAACACATACACATCGGAGTATAAATTTCCATAAAATTTAAATTTTTATTAGACATATAGAAAAACACACAAACGTATAAAATTGCATAATTCATCAATATCAAAAGGTATAAGGAGGACCTCTACCTGAAATCCACCCCCCACAACCGTAATTGTATGTGCCCGGATAGTAGAACCTATCCTGAATATATAGTATGAAGGGCAGACAGAAAAAGTAAATCCCAAGGTCTTAATTAAAACTAACAAAGGGATATGCTGCCACTATTTTCATTTATAAGGCTCCCAAATTGTACAGGGTAAATGCCAAGTCATATGAAATCATTAAGTCAGTCTAAGCAACATATTTAAAGCTTACCCATATTGTGGACAAAAACAGTGGCACTGGACACAAAACAGTGGGGGGAAGGAATACAGCTCCCAGTCCCAGACGCTTTTCGCTATCGCTTCTTCAGCGGGATGGAGGCAGGGGCGGAAGTCACACACAGCGAGATTGCTGATGAGGTCACTGGTACGTCACAAAAACCGTGACTCAGCAGCGATCTCGCTATGTGAGAAGTACCCCTTAAACTGACGAGCAAGTAATCTATCTCAAAAAACACAACAATAAGATTGACGTAACTGACACTCCATGCTGGAAAAAGTCCAATAGTCTTTAGTTCATGGCCAGCTCCTTACTGAGGGGCAAAACAGATGGGAGGCTACAGCAGTCTTAGAGGGAAATGATAATGTCTCATACTAGTATTTTCATTGACTCAGGGGTACTTTGCACACAGAGATAAATCTTTGGCAGATCTGTGGTTGCAGTGAAATTGTGGACTATCAGTGCCAGGTTTGTGGCTGTGTACAACTGGAATAATATGTCCACAATTTCACTGCAACCACAGATCTGCCAAAGATTTATCTGTGTGTGCAAAGTAGCCCTTAGAGTTAAAGAAAGAGCAAATTTGATAAATCTTTTCAGATCAGAGCTGGACCTGGTAAGGGCTTTCATATTTGGATTAAAAGACAAGGATGAGTTAAAGGTTACCCCAAGGCAGCAGACAATATAAGACTATGTGATCACAGAGTGCATGCTGGGAGATGATCTTCAATCAACACCAACTGGAAAGGCTCAGGATGTGTTGACCACTATATATTCTTGTCGTGAAGTGATGGATGATTTGCTTTTTCCATTCACAAAGTTACAATCAGATCCTGCTTCACTCATGGACAGTAAATGTTGTGATAAGCCCACGTCAGCTGCTATACAGAGCGTTACATTCCTTCTGGAAAGACTGCGGGATTATTGGATGCTATTTATGAACAATACAAGGAGAGGAAGTAAATTAAGATGTGTGGGAAAAAAATACCTCCGAGATGAAGATCGAGGGATAACAAATCATCTACCACTACCATGGGCGTACGGCTCCTTCCTTCATGCCATCAAATCGACTCTGTCCCATTGAAACTTTGGCTCTACAAGATCACTTGTCTTTGACTAAAGATGATGATTCAGGGACCTTAATTTACTAGAGATTTTAAAATTATTTTAGAAGGTATTTCACATCTGGACACCATAATAATAAGGTCCAGTGGTGACATCTTGTTTTGCAGACCTACACACGACTAGAAACGGGTAGTTTCTTGTGTCAGATTCCTGAAGGCTGATGGGCCAACAGTTTATTTATGGAAGATAGCACGATTTGTTGGAGACTTTGCACAACAGTTCACTTCCTTCTGTGTCCACGTGTAAAGTACAAATTGAGGAAATGTCTCATGAATCCTAAAGCTGGTGTCACACACAGCGACAACGACAACGACGTCGCTGCTACGTCACCATTTTCTGTGACGTTGCAGCGACGTCCCGTCGCTGTCGCTGTGTGTGACATCCAGCAACGACCTGGCCCCTGCTGTGAGGTCGCCGGTCGTTGCTGAATGTCCAGCTTCATTTTTTGGTCGTCACTCTCCCGCTGTGACACACACATCGCTGTGTGTGACAGCGAGAGAGCGACGAAATGAAGCGAGCAGGAGCCGGCACTGGCAGCTGCGGTAAGCTGTAACCAGCGTAAACATCGGGTAACCAAGGGAAGACCTTTCCCTGGTTACCCGATATTTACCTTCGTTACCAGCCTCCGCTCTTGCTGCCAGCGCCGGCTCCTGCCCTGTGCACATGTGGCTGTAGTACGCATCGGGTAAGCGCGGCTCCCTGCACATGTAGCACAGCGACGTTATGATCGCTGCTTCTGCTGTGTTTGACAGCTAAGCAGCGATCATAACAGCGACTTACAAGGTCGCTGTTACGTCACCGAAAATGGTGACGTAACAGCGACGTCGCTGTCGCTTAGTGTGAACCCGGCTTAAAACAATTGGGGCACATCATGTGAAGATAGCGATCACTGAAGAAGGACATCATGGATGGAAGAATAGAGGGATTAAGGAAAAGAGGAAGACCAGCAACCCAATGGCTTGATACAATCAAGATAACGGCAGAAAGACCCTGGTGGACCTATATAGGCTGTACAAGAACGATCTTCTCACAGTGTGTTCATCCATCAAATCACCTGTCAAAAATATTTTATTCAATTTGGACAACTGTTTTAAGGCGCAAATTGGGTTAAGAAGTTAACAAGCACATCGGAAAGACTACATAGTTGTTTGGCAAAATATATTTTGGTGTACCGCCACGGTGTTGGTCGGGATGCTCGGATTCGGGATCGTGGTGGCTTGAGGGGCCCGGACCCGGCTTGGCGGACACTTTGATCCGTGAAAGGGGGTATTTACAGGGGATTAGTTTGTCACACCACCTGCGGGTAGCCGTAATGGTAGTACCGCCGCTGCTGGAGGAGTACCGGGGCAGATGGTGTTGGGCAGCAAGATGTCAGTCCCTCCGCAGATGGGGAAGGGCCCGGGCTCAGGGTGTTGGTGCTTTGGGAGGACAGGGTGCAGGGGACCAGGGTACTCACTGTGGGTAGTCGTGGTGCTGGATGAGGTTTAGAAAGGAGACACACACACTGCAGGTAAACCAAAGTCTCTGTGTACAGCTGCTGCTGCCGGGAGTCTGTCCAAGTACACAGTCCCACCAATGTCACTTAGTGATCCGGAGCCTGCCTCCGTGCTCAATTTGTGGTCCGTCAGTGGTCCCTGTGGCTTGAAGCTGTTGGGGGCCCTGCTCACTATTTGTAGTGTAGCTGTGCTCTTGAGGGCTGGCATATGGGACCTCAGTGGGTTACTGTGTCTGGATACACCTGTCCCCCTCATTGTGCTGATGCCCTCCACCTCTGAGCTCGTAGAGAAGTCCTTGGAGGTCCTCTCCCTTACAGGTGAATTGCCAGGACGTTGAATAGGCTCCTGACCTAGGGTCCTGTACCACGTCGTGCTCGGTACCGGTCAGTTTTTTTGGGCCTTCTGGTGCTGACAGTCCTCCAAGACTATGTCCGTCATACCCTCGTCCAATGTCCCTGCTACCGGTCCCTGACTCCTCTGGACCCGGATCACCGCTTGCGACCCAACCAGTGTCCCTAGCTCCCCAGGAGCTCACTCTCCCAGCTCCTCTCTCTCTGGAGCCTACTTCACTTCTCTCTTCCCTCTCACAGTCTGCTTAATCTCCAGTGGCCATCCCATTTCCAGTTTGTCCACCCCCCCTGGTGTGTCTGGCAGTGATTGCGGTGAGGTGATTGCGTTTTGTAGTGCAGATGGGAGTGACATCAGCTTCTTGGGTACCTGGAACCATGGGGGGTGGGCCCTGCACCCTGGGTAAGGATGCAGTACCCTGTGGCATCCTGATGTATTCAGGGGCGCCACATAGGCATAAAGATGTGGAAACGTAGGCTAGTCACCTTAGGGTAATTAATTTTGCCTACTTTTTATTTATTTTTTCAAAATATGAACAAGAAGTTGATCCTTTTTTTTTTCTTTTTTTTTTCAAAAACTGTGACACAAGTCACATCGCTTAACTCATCCTTGTGCAAATGAAATCTCTCATTCACCAACCTATGGAAGTCAATAAATCCATGACAAAAATTTTGGTAAAACTGCAATCTTCCGTACCTAATAAAAGAATTCCTAGCCCTTCATATGTGATACAGCCCCATGGAGCTGGTATATCCGTATGTAATACTGCCTCATTGGACCACACAGGCAAGTCTGGACCCTGGAATCGTCCTGAAGATTAGGGTCTTTGGCATTACAAATCAATACACAAAGATTTCCATGATAACAGGGGTAGCGCTGCTTAGTAGAACGGGATCGGTAGGATTTCTACACACCAGGGAGCTACAGAAGCTGCACCAGCCACAATTTTCTTTTTACTTAGTTTAATGTGGTTTGCTTATAGCAAGTGAAGTGAACCGTTCTTTGGTATTGTGAGGTAAATCCGGAGATATGACGATAAATCATGATATTCAAGTATGTCAGGAAGCCCTCTCCTGGTGTCACCCCCCCTTTCCTTCACACAACTGGTTTAACAACAAACTCCATGGCCATGTCCTGTGATATGGAAATTAGGTGGCTTTAGGACAAAGGACACAGGATGACTCCCTGCCGTCACCCTGTAACAAGAGCTGTATCTCATTAGCAAGGCTATGGAAATAGCCAGACAGAACGACTCCAGTAAAAAATGGTTCATATCTCGCAAGCCATATTTCCGATAAATATGGCAACCATAAAAATGGTGTCTCCGCATGCAGACGATGCCGGCACACCCTTTTTATGGGAGCAGGACATCGGGAAATGCCCCAGGCGTGATATCAGCCGATGGGGAACTGGCAGACAGGTCATGAGTCCCCTCGTTCTGTAGCTAAATTCATAACTGTCACAATGAGAGCATTGGCGTCCGCCTACGACGCTCCCAGGCAAAGTTATGGCCCATATTCCATGTTGGGATATTGTCCATAACTCAAGCCAGGGGTGGAGCAGTGCTCCCTGTGAGGTCACGAAGGTAGGAGGGGACCTGGATTTGGCCAGGTTGATAACCCTACTTCGGCCATTTTCCAGTGTTCTTCTGCTCGGGGGCCTGGTTGGGACAGACCTGTGAGAGAGTTCCTGGAAACCTGGTCTACAGCGCCCCCCTGTGGCCAGACGCACAAGGTAACTGATTGAATTGCATACCTGTTGTAAACCATGCTTTATCTGTAACTGTACTCTGACATATGTATATTCTGTAGATTCCCTATTGTATATATTGTAGTTCTAGTGTGCTTTAAGCTGATTAAATTATATAATTAATCTTGGGCTGTTCTGTTATCTCGATCTCGAATCCCGCGTCTGTGTGTTCGGCTAATAGTTACCGTAAATCGGTTGGTGGCAGCGAGTTGTGCCAAGGATTATTGTGGGGAGGCCAGTGAGATCCGGGAAGATATTATATATTCCGCCCGCGGAGGTCGGGGGAATATATACCCTACTCTCACCGGGGACCCTTCAATAATCGGCATAAGTAGTATAGCGGCCTCCTTGCTTATTGTCGGGCAATTCCATAATTGGCCTGACTATAAGAGGGGCGCTAGAGAGCGCGTCACGTGCTCTGTCTGTCGGTCGGGAGGTATAAAGGAGGGGTGACCCCACTTGTTACCCCCCGATTGTGACGTACTGGTAGCCAGCGCGGGGGATTTCTGAGTGACCCCCCCGGTGGTTTGTGACATATTGGTGGCATAGCGGTGGGATCGAGATAATAGTGTGTGTGAGTGTGAGACCCATACTCCCAGACACTAAAGACTGCCTGCAGCAGCTGTGGCTGCTGGGGTCTTCAGACTAGCTCAACACTAGAGTGTCAGAGTGCAGATACTGTAAGGTGTGTGGAGGCATCAGGTGTCAGTTCTGTGTCAGTGACCAAAGGTCTGCAAGAATGGCTGATGGCACCAGGAGCAGAGCTATGCAACTGGCCAATGCTAAAGCAGGAGCCGAAGAGAGGGAGGACGGTGCTGTGGACAGTAATGAGGAGGTTGCCCACGAGTCCTCCAGGAGCTCGACGCCAGAAAACAGCTCTGCAGAGGACATTGCACAACCGGGCACTGCTGGACAAGATGAGGAGGAGCTCACCCAAGGTTCCTCAACGAGCCAGATGCCAGCCCTCCGCTCTGAAAGGGACAGTGAATCACCAGGCTCCGCAGCGTGCCGCAGAGCACCACGTGCCCTTCCACCGAGCCTGGGAGGCTCGGATAGCCTTCTTCAAATGGCTATGGCCCTACGCCAGGCTGGAGACCGGGAGGGCTACAAGGAACTCATGGCCGAGCGTGAGCGGCAAGCAGCGCGTGAAGAGCGCCAGGCAGAGCGTAACTACCAGCTGCAGCTAGCTCAGCTCCGGCCCTCATCAGCCACCCGTGACCTTCCAGACACCAAACTTCCAAAGGTCCGTGTTGAGGACTTCCCAGTGCTGGAGAAGGATGGAGACTTGGACTCTTTCTTGACTGCTTTTGAACGGACTTGCTTGCAGCATCATCTGAACAAGGACCAGTGGGCCAAATACCTGACCCCCCGTTTAAGGGGTAAGGCCCTGGATGTCCTTGGGGACTTGCCTGCTGAGGCAGATCAGGGCTACGACACCATCAAGCGGGCCCTGATCCAACAGTACAACCTCACCCCGGAGTCCTACCGCAAGAAGTTCCGGACGCTGCAGAAGGGACCAAAGGACTCCTGGGCTGACCACCGGCGGGCACTTGCCCGAGCTGCCGACCACTGGACCCAAGGCCTGCAGCTTTCCACCGGACCGGAGATCCTGGACTTGTTCATCACGGAGCAACTCTTGTGGAACTGCCCTGAGGATCTCCGCCAGTTCATCCGAGACCAGAAGCCAAAGGGGTCCACGGCTACAGCTGCCCTTGCCGATGACTACACCAACAACCGGGCCCCTGAGGCCAGGAGAGCGGCCACCAGCAGCACCTGGAGAGGGGGTAAGATGAATTCTGCGACTGCCCCACCTGCCCCTAGACTGCAGGGGGTGTCCCCCTCAACTCCCCTCTCCAGGCCCGTGGCAGAGCCAAGACGGTGCCACCAGTGCAACCTACCTGGACACTTCAAGGCCATGTGCCCTCAGCGTCCCAAGGCCCCGGCTCCGTCCCCGTCCCAAGGGCCGCCCAAGGTGTATTGTGTGGGTGGGGGTGGTGGTAGGTCCCTGGACAGCTTCCAACCTGTCACCGTCGGCCAGTCTGTGACCATAGGACTGCGAGACAGCGCCTCGGAGGTGACTCTGGTGCGGCCTGAGATGGTGTCCCCCCAAGACTTGATCCCTGGAAAAACCCTCGCTGTCTCCGGGATTGGAGGCATTGACCCGGCGCTGCCTGTTGCTGACATTTATGTGGACTGGGGCGCAGGGCGAGGGGTGAGAGAGGTGGGGGTAACTGATCGGATCCCTGCAAACGTGCTACTTGGGACAGATTTGGGGCAAATAACCTCCCAGTTTGGCCCCGCCCCAAAGGCTGAACCTTCAGCCAGTGCTGACGTGCCTCCGGACAATGTTAATGTGTTATCTATGAATGATGTAAGGGAGGAGGGAGTGAACTCTGATATTTCTGCTTGCACAGACACCATAGACACACACGCAGCTGCAGCTGTGACAGGGGAGGGGGTCAGAGAAAGGTGTGACAATGCCTCTACAAGTAATCAGCCTGTGAGCTGGGATCTGTTGCCCTCTGCAGGGATAAGCAGAGAGCAGGGTGCTGCAGGGGGAGGACCAGTGTGTGGGGTGGGGGCTACCACAGCAAATGTGGGGTCCCCAGAGATTTCACAGCGGGGTTCTGTTGCTGCAGGAGGGGAACAGGCAGGTGAGATTGGGGCCGGTCCAGGAGCGGAAGTGCTCCCAGGTAAGATCTCGGTGCATGGTTCCCCCACAACCGGGGTGTCAGGAAGCCAGGTAGGTCTGCCTGAACCGGCGACTTGGTCAGGAACGGAGGAGGAGCAGGCACGACCCACGGTCGCAGCGGCTGTGGCCGCTGTCACCCGCAGTGGGAGTGCTGGAAGCCAAGGGGCCTCCCGGAGGTCCGATAGCTCTTCCCCTTCTGACCAAGTGGCAGCCGAGTCAGGTGGAGGCCAGGACACAGGTCCCGGGGTACTGACTGAAGATGTGACAGTCTCGTCGATTCTGGCCACATCTAGTCAGGAGTTTCAGGCAGCGTTAGAAGCTGACGACAGCCTGAAAGCTCTAAAGGAGCAGGCGGCACAGCCTCCCTCGGACTCGGACCCGGAGCGAGTGGTCTGGGACCAAGGACGGCTGTACCGGGCCACGGTCCAGCAGGGTTCACCGGAGGCGTGGCCCAGGGACCGACAGTTGGTGGTACCCTATCCGTTCCGGACGGAGTTGTTGCGGATCGCACATGAGATTCCGATGGCCGGACACCTAGGGATCGCTAAGACCAAGGCCAGGTTAAACCAGCATTTCTACTGGCCAAAAATGGGGGCCGATGTGGCTGCCTACTGCCGTTCGTGTGAAACCTGTCAGAGAGTGGGGAAGGCGGGGCCACGCCCCAAAGCCCCACTGGTATCTCTGCCCATCATCGATGAGCCTTTCAGGAGGGTGGCTGTGGATCTGGTCGGCCCGCTGGCCATCCCCAGCAGCTCCGGGAAACGCTTCATACTGACGGTAGTGGACTATGCCACCCGGTACCCAGAAGCAGTGGCCTTGTCGTCCATTCGGGCTGACAAGGTGGCCACCGCATTGCTGGAGATTTTCTCCCGAGTGGGTTTTCCCCAGGAAATGCTCACTGACCGGGGGACCCAATTCATGTCCCAGCTGATGGAGGCCCTCTGTAAGCAAGTCCAGGTGCGACATCTGGTGGCCAGCCCGTACCATCCACAGACTAATGGCCTGTGCGAGCGGTTCAATGGCACCTTAAAGCAGATGCTTAAGATGTTGGTCGACTCCCATGGGCGTGACTGGGAGCGGTATCTCCCACACCTGTTATTTGCTTACCGGGAGGTTCCACAGGCCTCAACAGGATTCTCACCGTTTGAGCTCCTGTACGGGCGACGTGTGCGGGGCCCCCTGGCTCTGGTGAAAGAGGCTTGGGAAGGGGATTTGGCCACCCCTGGAGTGTCGGTTATCGAGTATGTCATGCGCTTCCGGGACAAAATGCAGGCCTTGACGCAACTGGTACACGACAATATGGCTCAAGCCCAGGCCGATCAGAAGCGTTGGTACGACCAGAACGCTTGTGAGAGGACCTACCAAGTGGGTCAAGAGGTGTGGGTACTGGTCCCCGTACCACAGGACAAGCTTCAGGCAGCCTGGGAAGGCCCATACCTCGTGTACCAGCAGCTCAACCCTGTGACGTACCTGGTCACCCTGGACCCTGCCCGTGGAAGGCGGAGGCCCTTCCATGTGAACATGATGAAGGCACATCATGAGCGGGAGGCATGTGCGCTCCCCGTGTGCAACCTGCCCGAGGAGGGAGAAGCGGAAACCCTCTTGGATATGCTAGCCCAGGTTAGGGCAGGCGGATCCATTGAGGATGTGGAGGTTGGCCACCAGCTCTTGGAGGACCAACGGTCCCAGCTGTGGGCCACCCTCCTCCCCTTCCGGGGGTTGTTTACCAACCAGCCCGGAAGGACTGACTTGGCTGTCCATCACGTGGACACTGGGGATCATCCCCCGATCCGGCGTTCAGCATATCGGGTCTCCCTGGAAGTGCAGCAACACATGCGCCAGGAGATTGACGAGATGCTGAAGCTGGGGGTGATCCAGGCATCCAACAGCGCTTGGGCCTCGCCTGTAGTCCTCGTCCCTAAGAAGGACCGAACCACTCGGTTCTGCGTGGACTACAGGGGGCTCAATGCTGTCACGGTCGCCGATGCGTACCCAATGCCACGCATCGATGACCTGCTCGATCAGTTGGCCGGGGCTCAGTACCTGACCATCATGGATCTGAGCCGGGGATATTGGCAGATCCCCCTGACTCCCAAGGCCAGGGAACGCTCTGCCTTTATTACCCCATTTGGACTGTACGAGTCCACGGTGATGCCATTCGGGATGAGGAATGCCCCTGCCACTTTCCAGCGGATGGTCAACACCCTGCTCAAGGGACTTGAAGGGTACGCGGCCGCGTACCTGGATGACATTGCCGTCTTCAGTCCCACCTGGGAGGACCACCTAGAGCATCTAGCACAGGTGCTCAGGCGGATCCACCGGGCAGGTTTGACCATCAAGCCGGGAAAGTGTCAGCTGGCCATGAGCGAGGTCCAGTACCTCGGTCACCGGGTAGGTGGGAGAACACTGAAGCCCGAGCCTGAGAAAGTGGAGGCCATCGCATCCTGGCCCACCCCCAGGACCAAGAAGCAGGTGATGTCCTTCTTGGGGACCGCTGGGTACTATAGGAGGTTTGTTCCATGCTATAGTAGCCTGGCAAAGCCCTTGACGGACCTCACCAAGAAGAAGCTGCCCTCTGCAGTCGATTGGACAATGGACTGCGAGACAGCCTTCCGGGCCCTAAAGGACGCCCTGTCCAGCCCGCCCGTGCTACAGGCAGCCGACTTCACGCGGCCGTTTGTAGTACAGACCGACGCCAGTGACTTCGGCCTCGGTGCGGTGCTCAGCCAGGTGGACTCTGCGAGCCAAGAGCACCCAGTCTTGTACCTGAGCAGGAAGCTGTTACCAAGGGAAGTGGCCTATTCTACAATGGAGAAGGAGTGCCTGGCCATAGTGTGGGCCCTGCAGCGTCTGCAACCCTATCTATACGGGCGCCACTTCATCGTGGAGACGGACCACAATCCCCTCGGCTGGTTGCACACCGTCTCTGGGACGAATGGGCGATTGTTGCGATGGAGCCTTGCGCTCCAGCAATACAACTTCACCATTCGCCACAAAAGGGGCCGTGACCACGGTAACGCAGACGGGCTGTCCCGACAAGGAGAGGTCGCGGACGGGCGCACGGGGGAACACCGGAGTGTGCTGCCCCCTAGCGCCCTCAAAAGGGGGGAGGTGTGAGGTAAATCCGGAGATATGACGATAAATCATGATATTCAAGTATGTCAGGAAGCCCTCTCCTGGTGTCACCCCCCCTTTCCTTCACACAACTGGTTTAACAACAAACTCCATGGCCATGTCCTGTGATATGGAAATTAGGTGGCTTTAGGACAAAGGACACAGGATGACTCCCTGCCGTCACCCTGTAACAAGAGCTGTATCTCATTAGCAAGGCTATGGAAATAGCCAGACAGAACGACTCCAGTAAAAAATGGTTCATATCTCGCAAGCCATATTTCCGATAAATATGGCAACCATAAAAATGGTGTCTCCGCATGCAGACGATGCCGGCACACCCTTTTTATGGGAGCAGGACATCGGGAAATGCCCCAGGCGTGATATCAGCCGATGGGGAACTGGCAGACAGGTCATGAGTCCCCTCGTTCTGTAGCTAAATTCATAACTGTCACAATGAGAGCATTGGCGTCCGCCTACGACGCTCCCAGGCAAAGTTATGGCCCATATTCCATGTTGGGATATTGTCCATAACTCAAGCCAGGGGTGGAGCAGTGCTCCCTGTGAGGTCACGAAGGTAGGAGGGGACCTGGATTTGGCCAGGTTGATAACCCTACTTCGGCCATTTTCCAGTGTTCTTCTGCTCGGGGGCCTGGTTGGGACAGACCTGTGAGAGAGTTCCTGGAAACCTGGTCTACAGCGCCCCCCTGTGGCCAGACGCACAAGGTAACTGATTGAATTGCATACCTGTTGTAAACCATGCTTTATCTGTAACTGTACTCTGACATATGTATATTCTGTAGATTCCCTATTGTATATATTGTAGTTCTAGTGTGCTTTAAGCTGATTAAATTATATAATTAATCTTGGGCTGTTCTGTTATCTCGATCTCGAATCCCGCGTCTGTGTGTTCGGCTAATAGTTACCGTAAATCGGTTGGTGGCAGCGAGTTGTGCCAAGGATTATTGTGGGGAGGCCAGTGAGATCCGGGAAGATATTATATATTCCGCCCGCGGAGGTCGGGGGAATATATACCCTACTCTCACCGGGGACCCTTCAATAATCGGCATAAGTAGTATAGCGGCCTCCTTGCTTATTGTCGGGCAATTCCATAATTGGCCTGACTATAAGAGGGGCGCTAGAGAGCGCGTCACGTGCTCTGTCTGTCGGTCGGGAGGTATAAAGGAGGGGTGACCCCACTTGTTACCCCCCGATTGTGACGTACTGGTAGCCAGCGCGGGGGATTTCTGAGTGACCCCCCCGGTGGTTTGTGACAGGTATAAAGTAGGGCAGTGAAATGATAACCATCCCGATCCATCTGATTAAAATGCAGAACATTGTGATCTCTCTCCATGGTGCGAACCTCAGAACAAAGCTCTCCCGCCAGACATAATCAAAGCCCCTCGTCATGGGGAAGACGCTCGCAGCCGCACATCTCACGAGACGTACGATCGGGCTAGAATTTTTATCAAGATGGGAAAGTGTACTCCAAAAGTGAGGTTATACTTGGCTTTCAAGAAAAATGGCAACCAAAAAAAAAAAAAAAAAAATGTTGCATATGCTGTTCATAAAAAGCATTTATAATTAACATTTTCTAGGGAATTTATTTTTTTATAAGGGCACTCTATGTCTGGGGCACTCTGACACTTTATTAGGGCATTCATTGTCTGGTAATATTTATAGCGCATTCACACTGTTTATAAGGGTATTGTCTGGCAGTGTTTTGGGGTCACTCTTTGTAAGGGCACTCTCTCTCGAAGAATTTATGGGGCCCTCTAACATTGTTTACTAGGACACTATGTGTCTGGGTGTGTTTATGAGACACTGACACTAGTTTATAAGGGCACTCGCTGTCTGGTAGTGTTTATGGGGGTACCCTATGTCAGATCTTGTTATCATTGCCCTGATACTGTTGATAAGGTCTCCTTCTCTGCTCCTCTCTTATCTCCTCTTCCCACAATCGCGTACAAGATTTCTCCTGTGCCTCCCCCATACTCTGGAACGCTCTACCTCAGCACATCAGACTCTCCCCTACCGTGGAAAGCTTCAAGAGGAACCTCAAGACCCACCTCTTCAAACAAGCCTACAACCTACAATAGCCCTCAGTCCAGTACACCACTGCGCAACCAGCTCTGTCCTCACCTATTGTACCATCACCCATTCCCTGTAGACTGTGAGCCCTCACGGGCAGGGTCCTCTCTCCTCCTATACCAGTCTGTTTTGTACTGTTAATGATTGTTGTACGTATACTCTTTCACTTGTAAAGCGCCATGGAATAAATGGCGCTATAATAATAATAATAATAATAATAAGGTCACTCCATGATACTGTTTATGGGGCATTTTGACAGTTTATTAGGGCACTCTCTAGCTGTCACTGTTTATAGGAGCATTCTCTTTTTTCCACTGTTTTTTGGGGGAACTGTGTCTTTTACAATACATTGATACACTGTCTGGTTATCACTTTTTATAGGGGTATTATCTGCCTGACACTGCTTACAGAGGTACTCTCTAGCTAGAACTGTTGATAGGGACACTATCTAGCTGACAGTGTTTACATGGACTGGTGTCTGGCTGGTACTGTTGCTATATGTTTATATATTCTCTGGCTGACACTATTACTGAGGCTGAAGTTTGGTCCACTCTTTATAAGGTCTCTGTCTGGCTATGTTTATAAGGATAATAACCACTGGCTATATCAGTGTTTATAAGGACACTGTCTTTTTGCTCTGTTTATATGGGTATATTTGGCTGGCACTGATTTTAGGGGCAATGTTTGTATGGCACATGGGCTCTCTTTGATTGGGACTCTTTATATATCTGACAGTGTCATTACGGCGTATAGTGATCAGTAAATGCTACTACATAGGCTCCCAGTCGCCTACATAATGTACTACAACCTGGAAGTATAGCTGTGTCACCTATAGCCTATAGAAGCCATTCAAACCACCCCCGAGGGGCTGCTGATAAGTCTTTGGCTTTACCCAGAAAGAAATGAGATAGGATGATGGAAGTTTACATTTATTCCACATACTCTCCACTGATGACAGCACACTTCTTACATTGGTATTACAAGTTCTGTAAGCCTAGCAAAAAGAAGGATTTCGGTTGTGCCGCAAACCAGGCATCCGAAGCAGCCATGGCATCAGAAGTGGTTTGAAATTTGGTACCCTTGAGGTGTTTCTTCAGGTTTGGGCACAGATGATACTCGGAGGGAGCTAGATCTGGTGAATAAGGTGGGTGGTCAACCAGCTGGAAGCCCAGCTCTGCCAGTTTTGCCGTGGTTGCTTGTGCAGTGTGAGCTGAGGCGTTGTCTTGCAGGAACAAGATTCCTTGTCGCGCCTTTTGGCCTTCAGAGCTGCCTTCAATTGGTCCAAAAGTGCAATATAATACCTTGCATTGATGGTGGAACCCTTTTGAAGGTAGTCCACTAGCAACACGTTCTCCTTATCCAAGAACACAGACGACATCACCTTACTGGCTGATTTTTGCACCCTGAACTTCTTTGGATGAGGAGAACCACTGTGCCTCCACTCTTTTGTCTGCAACTTGTTTTCAGAGTCATACAAATAAATCCAGGTCTCATCCATAGTGACAAATCGCTCCAGGAAGTTCTTATCTCTCCGGAAACGTTGACAAATGGACTGGGACGTTTTCAGTCGCATGCTTCTCTGATCTGTTGTCAAACATCTGGGGACCCACTTTGCAGATCACTTCTTCATGTCCAAATGTTCATGGATAATGACACAAACACGTTCACAGGAAATCCCCATGATGTCTGCTATTGCTTTAGCTGAAATTTGTCAATTCTCCAGTATGAGGTTGTGCACAGCATCGACGATCTTTGGAACAACAACCACTCTCGGTCGTCCAGGACCTTCCTCATCATTGTTACTGAAGTGACCCGTTTTAAATTTGGCAACCCAGTTATTAACTGTGGAATATGAAAGACATTGATCTCCCAATGTCTGTGACATATCACCATAAATATTCTTCGCGAACCTTCCTTGCAGAAACGAGAATTTTATCACTCCTCTGCTCTCAGTTGCTGTGAATATCGCATTAGACTCCGCCATTTTTTTTTCCCGCGTGCGTAGAACACTTGCCATAAGCAACAAACACAACATTTTGATACCATATATTAGACACATAAGGCTTTCATGTGATGTAACATTCGTTACCATAGAAACAAAAAAAATCTCAAAGCCAAAGACTTATCAGCAGCCCCTCATATTAATTGGACCCCCTGGAGCAAATGTATCCACTGGTATTCCTGCAGCCTGATGATACAGATTGTGATACAACCCCCCCCATCATTCTTCATGTGCTGAAGGTTACCCCCACCCCCACATCTTAGGTTCTGTTCATCTATTAAAGAAAGAAAGGAAGAATGAAAAAGCAAGTTACCCTGACCTTGCAAGCCCTGAACGAGGAACAAAAGAGGGAAACTGTATGCTGCAAATGGAGAATGCACGAAGGACGTGGCGTATTATTATATAAAAGTACCGCATTACGGGCAAGGATGGTACAAAATGCTCCGAGTCATTTTAGGATTCGACAAATCCGCAAAGCATCTTAAAAATCTGCAGTGAGCGGCTGAAAAACATGATTCAGTTCCAGCTTCTACACTGCAGCCTCAAAACCTAACGCCTACCTCCAGGGTCTAAAGACAACTGAGGGCTGGTACATTTTTTGGAGTGGGTCTGCTTAAAAAAAGACAACTGAAAAATCGCTTCATCAACACTTGGCAAACTCTTCTTTATTGTAAGACTATTTTGCTGTTCTTATGTTCAGTCTTTTAATAGTTTTTTTTGGGGGGGGGGGGTTACCTTTTGGATAAAAAAGAGTGTATTTTACTTCATTAAAGTGTCTCCTAATGAAATCTACTGTAAACTCAGCAATCAAAAGCTGTGTAACAAAAAGAAAAAAACATTTCAGGAGAAAACTTTTTCAAAACACTTTGAAAAACAACAGCAGGAAACCAAAAGCTCCTTAAAGAAGAAACCGTTTCCACTAGAAGATTTGTCAAGGTAGATCACCTTGGAAAAAAGCCCTATAATTTGTATGTGTGATGCAGTCACTATTTATGGGCAGAATGGACAGAAATGTAGTCAGGAAAGCTGGGGTCTGGTAACGGGAGTGCACATATGAGCACAAAGAGTAAATGGAGGTGTAGTCAGATCAATATCCGAGGATCAGAAATGCAGTAGAGCACATAATAAATTCAGGGAGAAAACAGAGATGTGGTCAGGAATAAGTCTGAGGTCAAAAGTCAGGAGGTCACGATAGGAACAGGGAGTGGGCAGAGAAAAGTCAAATTACAATCTGGGGTCAGAACCAGAAAATACAACTGGCAAAGTTCTGGGCGAACATGCTCAGTAAGAAGCCTGAGCAATTACCAGTAAGGAGGAACACCTGAGTAATCAGCACCAACATTGAATCCTGCGCTGTCAAACACACTGCTAGCTCAGTAACTCAGGAAGGCTCAGCAGAACATCTCCAAAGGCAAGATGCTCTGCACAGAGGAAACGTGTTACTGTCAGGAATGTAATTCAGGAAAACGCAGCAGAGCATCTTCTAGTCTGTAAGATGCTTACAGGCAGTTATCTGTGAGCTTTACAGTCTACAGTCCAGGTTCATACAATGTATAAGTGGAGATGAAAAATGATAAATCCTCAGGACAGGAGACAGATGTGGGAAATCTGGGTGTCAAGCCTAGCGGGGAGCTGTCATGAAATTACAATATTACAGAAAGGAGAATGCAAAGATTAATACATACTGAGACTTCAAGGCTTACAGGGGAGTACTGAGGTCACAGTTGCACCCGGGTGACCCTCTCATATAAATATGTACCAGTCTTATAAGTGGCACATGGTGGGTGAGCAAACTGTTACATTTTGCATTGGGACTCAGGAGATTTGCATTGGGACTTCCTCTGCTAGGAAGTTATTTTATAAGGCCCACCAAGACTTTCTACACTAGGTGGTGGCAGAAATGGTTCTCCGAAGATCCATGTTGAATTCCTTTCGACTATACCCTATACAGCCAAGAGGCAAAAAAAAACCGAACGAGAATTACTTAATATACAATCTCCGTACACCAACTTGTGAAATAGTCCCCCCATAGAACAAAGACTAATCTTTGGGTATTTCCATTATAAGAAGCCATGTTGGCATATGCATGACATCATCAGTGTGTTAGTAACTATATGAGATTGTGAAGATGGGTACCACGAGATAGCAATGTGGTGTCTATCACACTGTACAATGCAGCCATTGTGGTCTCAGCTGTTGTAGGAAATGCTTCCAGGCCTGACAAGCCTCTCTGACTGCTCGACCTTTGGGAAAGCAGTAGGAACCCTTGATTTGGCCTCTGGGAACTCAGAGATTCCAAAGTGTCTGCCACAGACAGCCAGACACAGACAGTCCTGGGGGGCCCTATCTGAACTGTATAGTTTTTAACCCACAAACTGCTGGACTTGTTTACATCTAATTTAGCTTCTACTTTTGCAAAGTCTATTTGTTAAAGACAACCTATCCAAAGGCTGCAAAAAGGCACACCATATTTACAAGTATATGGGATCACATATACGGTGTCCTTCAATCTTTTTCAATTGTAAAAACTGGTGATTAAATTAATTGTAGATTATTAACGCTCAAAAGAAGTTACACCGGTGGATACATTTGGCCCCACGAAAATGCCTGCTAAAGCTCATGACTTTTGGCAAGCCCCTATAGACGCCTGGATGGTAAAGTTCTCTAAAATGGTCAACAGTTCTCATATAACCTCAAAACACTAGTCTGTCTTAGTGCCTAGTAATAAAAATCTCTGCATGTTTGAATGGGTTCTCTGGTTTTCTTTATGCACCGAGAGACAATTTAGAGCCTGATTTGAAGATCCCAGTCACAACCCTGCTGTTCTACGCTGCTACTCTCTTGTCACCCATTACTAGTAGTTTTTTTTTAAGCCACTCATCATATGTCTTCTCCAAAGAAAAGCTGGCAGATGGCAGCTAAAGCATTGAAGATGTCTGAAAAATAAGTGTATCCATCTGATAGGACACAGAGCAGCTTCTTTCGCTTCCAGGAGTAATTTGGTATTTAAAAAAAACATCAAATAGTAACAGAGCTGGAGTTGCGCCAGCCTCAGGATATTTCCATCCTCTTGTCTTAACTCCTCAGAAAGTATCAGAAAAAAATATCCCAAAAATATATATTCTAGTGGAATACACATCTGATACTTGGTGCTGATGAGAACAGAAGCAAAAAGTTCTTATGTGTTTTTAATATATTCAGGAATTCGACAGTATCAAATCTCATTCCTTTGCAGAGTTTGCAGATACTATGCCAACATGTATGGCTAATATTCAGTGCACCTTAAATCCTAGAGCCCCTTTGAATTTTTTTTTTAGTCCATCAACTGTTTATAGACGCAACAAAACAACTGGAAACGTTAGCCAACAAAGTCACCAAAAACTAGTAAATATCAAAGGACAATTGAAACCACAGTGGACTTCTGCTTCAACTCAAAGATCACAGCATAGGAGTTTTGGAGTCTTAGTAGGAGGATCATGGTGGTGAAGTTTTTATAAATGGACATGGCCAAAAGTTCATAGCGGTTGTGTCCTTGCACTTGGTCCTTATCATGGGGGTAGAGTCCTTAAGTTTAGCCTGCCACTGATTTCCAAAACAATTTAATATACAACACTCTTCCTAGCCACCATTTCAATTTTTGGAAAGTTGTCAGAAGTGGCCTGTTAGGTCTTCTTCTAATGTATTAATGGCTTGACCTACCATATAATGAGCATGTTTCAACTGGCCAATACCCTATCAGACAGGATTGTTTGACTCCTACAGCTCCTTTAAAGTTTTTAGTAGACCTCCGTTAAGATATTTTATAGACACCTATAGAAAAATCAAAAAGTTGGACAATGCTAAATGTTTTTTCTATATCTCTCTTTGAACCTGTCCAGCCTTCATTTACAAACACATGGAAAAGTAGTACACGTATATGAACAATCCTACCCGCATTGCACTGCTGCCATTATCAGAAGCTCATGAAGGTGGAAGCCCTAAGCTTAGACCTTATCAGAAAATAAAGTGATATGAACATATAACAGTCACACATGGGTAGTGGAAAAGGGGAAGGCGCCACCGCATCCAATTGGTTCCTGTACAAACTAAAAGACCCTGGCTGCACAACTAAATGACGACTTCAGACCTAGCTCCACATAAGGCTATCAATGACCAGAGATGAGGATGCCACACACTGCCAAGAGGAGAAGAATGTGTGAAAATACAAACCAAGAAAGAGATAAACAGAAATAAGTGCAAATAAGGAGAAAGGAGTAAAGGCCCAGTCACACACAACAACTTACCAGCGATCCCGAAAACGATGCGACCTGATAGGGATTGCAGGTAAGTCGCTGGGAGGTCGCAGGTGAGATGTCACACAGTCAGATCTTACCAGCGATGCAGGAACAATACAGGTGGCAGTAGCAACCTCTATAACGATCTCAGCAGTCACTGTGACCCTGTCACATAGTGTCAAACACAGCGATGTGTCCTGCCCAGCAGGACATCACCTTTGAAGAAAATGGCCTGGACCATTCTGCAACAATTAGAGATCTCACAGCAGGGGCCTGATCGCTGATAGGTGTCACACATAACAATATCGCTAACGGGATCGCTACTGCGTCACGGAAACCGTGACTCAGCTGCGATCTCACTAGCGATCTCGTTATGTGTGACGGTACCTTTAGGGCTGGAAAGGAAAATAAAACCGGCACACAGCAAGCACTCAACCTGTGTTTACTCTAATGTAAATCTCTAAGTTGAAGGGCTGAAACACCCAGAAACTGGTCCAGAGAGAGCTATAGCCAGCAAGGAACTGTAGTGAAGGGAAAATATATAGGGAAGGAGTAATATAGGGAAGGAGTCTTGCGAGGATAATTTGCATATTCCCAGTGCCTTCTGGGATAAGTGAAGAGTCACCGCGAGCTCAAGGAGAACCGGGTTTTGGCCGTTACAGCCGGAAGGAAGACTTCTGAAAGCCAGGGAAGGAGTCTTGCGAGGATAATTTGCATATTCCCAGTGCCTTCTGGGATAAGTGAAGAGTCACCGCGAGCTCAAGGAGAACCGGGTTTTGGCCGTTACAGCCGGAAGGAAGACTTCTGAAAACCGCGCGCCGCTAGGCCTGTCTTTTAGCCTGTCTTCTTCATTGTGAGCGTGAGTGAGCAAAGTGTGAGCAAAAGTAAGTGTGAGTAGAATTGTTTGTATTTAGTTGTTTAATTATTTAACATTTGTTTAGTGCTATCCCCATTAGAAAATGTGCTCCACTATTGCTAATGCGATCCAGTGTACATCTTGTCTCATGTATGCAGTCCTTGAAAAGCCGTTCGAGGGTGCATACTGTTGTTCGAGATGTGAGCAAGTTGCACATTTGGAAGCCCAGATACTGGATCTAAATGAGCAGCTGGCAACTCTGAGATGCATTAGCAATATGGAAAGGAGTTTGCTGCTCACTGAGCAGCAGCTTGCTGGGTCAGATGTGGGGGAGGATCGTAGTAGGGAGTGGCAGGACGGTGAGGTAGGTAGCTGGGTGACAGTTAGAAAGGGGGGTAAAGGGAAAGGTGCTAGGAAGGCTAGTCCTGAACTGACACACCCCAATAGGTTTGCAAACTTGGCAGATGAGGGGGATGTCATTACAGGGGTAGCATTGCTGCAGCCAGGCATGACCTCTGAACGCCAGAGGAGTGTCTGCTCCAGTAAGGGGGGGAATAGGAGTGCAGGGCAGGCAAGTCAGGTACTGGTAGTGGGGGACTCAATTATTAGGGGGACAGATAGGGCAATCTGTCACAAAGACAGGGATCGCCGAACAGTGTGTTGTCTTCCTGGCGCTCGAGTTCGGCACATCGCTGATCGGGTTGACAGATTACTGGGAGGGGCTGGGGAGGACCCAGCGGTCATTGTACACATTGGCACAAATGACAAAGTTAGAGGTAGGTGGAAGGTCCTTAAAGATGATTTCAGGGAATTAGGTTGTAAGCTTAAAGCATGGACCTCAAAGGTGGTATTTTCGGAAATACTACCTGTGCCACGAGCCACACCAGAGAGGCAAAGAGAGATCAGGGAGGTTAACAGGTGGCTCAGGAATTGGTGTAGGAAAGAGGGTTTTGGGTTCCTGGAGAATTGGGCCGACTTTTCAGTTGGCTACAGATTCTATGCTAGGGATGGGCTGCATCTTAATGGGGAAGGTGCAGCTCTGCTGGGGCAGAAAATGGCTAGAAGGTTGGAGGAGTGTTTAAACTAGGAATGGGGGGCGAGGGTATTCACTTTATAGAAGGGGAATGTAGTGCAGATAGTGACCAGGGCACAAGTAATGAAATTGGGGGTGGTACGGGGGGAAGGGTTAGGACAGTTAATACAGTAAGCAGGAATACAGGTACAGAGTCATACGTAACGTGCATGTACACTAATGCTCGAAGCCTCACAAATAAGGTGGAGGAATTAGAATTAATATTGTTGGAAGAAAATTATGATATAGTGGGGATATCAGAGACATGGCTGGATGAGAGCTAGGCCTGGGCTGTTAATTTACAGGGTTATAGCCTATTCAGGAATGACCGTACAAATAAGCGAGGGGGAGGTGTGTGTCTATATGTAAAATCATCCTTAAAACCCATCCTGCGTGACAACATATGTGAGGGTACTGAGAATGTGGAGTCCCTATGGGTGGAGATAAGGGGGGGAGAATGAATAATAAAATACTGATAGGGGTGTGTTATAAGACGCCGAATATTATGGAAGAGGTAGAGAATCTCCTCATAAAGCAAATTGATAAAGCAGCGAGTCTCGGAGAGGTAATTATTATGGGGGACTTTAACTATCCTGATATAAATTGGGGAACAGAAACTTGCAGTTCCAGCAAAGGAAATAGATTTTTGATAACCATGAAAGATAATTACCTTTCACAAATGGTACAGGACCCCACAAGAGGGGGAGCACTACTAGACCTTGTACTAACCAATAGGCCAGACCGCATATCAAATATACAAGTTGGGGGTTACTTGGGGAATAGTGATCACAAAATAATAAGTTTTCATGTATTCTTTGGTAAGATGTCTAGTAGAGGGGCTACAAGGACACTAAACTTCAGGAAAGCAAATTTTAAACGGTTGAGAGATGATCTTAGTGCAATAAACTGGGATGATGTACTAAGTAATAAAAGTACACAAAGCAAATGGGAGACTTTTATGAGCATCCTGAATAGGGCTTGTGCAGAAAATATACCCTATGGGAACAAACATGCTAGAAATAGGAGGAAACCCCTATGGCTAAATAGAGCTGTAAGGGAAGCAATAAAAGAAAAACAGAAAGCCTTAAAAGAATTAAAGAGGGTAGGTAGTGATGAGGCATTATATAATTATAGAAAATTAAATAAAATATGTAAAAAGCAAATTAAGTTAGCTAAGTTTGAGACAGAGAGACTCATTGCGAGAGAAAGTAAAAATAATCCTAAAATATTCTTTAACTACATAAACAGTAAAAAACTGAAAAGCGATAGTGTTGGCCCCCTTAAAAATAGTCTTGGTGAAATGGTGGAAGGGGATGAGGGTAAAGCCAACCTGCTGAATGACTTTTTTTCTACGGTTTTTATACAAGAAAATGCCATGGCAGATGACATGACCAGTGATACCATAAATTCACCCTTGAATATTGCCTGCTTAACCCAGCAGGAAGTACGCCGCCGCCTCGAAATCACTAAGGTTGACAAATCTCCGGGCCCGGATGACATACACCCCAGAGTACTACAGGAATTGAGTTCTGTGATAGATAGACCATTATTTTTAATCTTCTCAGATTCCTTAATAACAGGGTCGGTAC
Source organism: Anomaloglossus baeobatrachus (assembly GCF_048569485.1). NCBI lineage: Eukaryota > Metazoa > Chordata > Amphibia > Anura > Aromobatidae > Anomaloglossus > Anomaloglossus baeobatrachus. The sequence goes on along the minus strand of NC_134364.1, from coordinate 92,764,763 downwards.
CGCAGGACTGGCGCATAGCAAATGTGGTGCCAATATTCAAAAAGGGGACAAAAACTGAGCCGGGAAATTATAGGCCGGTAAGTTTAACCTCTACGGTTGGTAAAATCCTTGAGGGTTTCTTGAGAGATGCTATACTGGAGTATCTCAAGAAAAATAACCTTATGACAGAGTATCAACATGGGTTTATGAGGGATCGATCCTGTCAAACTAATTTGATCAGCTTCTATGAAGAGGTAAGTTCAAGCCTGGACCAGGGAAATGCAGTGGATGTTGTGTATATGGACTTTTCAAAAGCTTTTGATACGGTGCCACACAAAAGGCTGGTACATAAAATGAGAATAATGGGGATAGGGGAAAATATGTGTAACTGGGTTAAAAACTGGCTCAGTGATAGGAAACAAAGGGTGGTTATTAATGGTACGTACTCGGACTGGGTCTCAGTTCATAGTGGGGTACCACAGGGGTCAGTATTGGGCCCGCTTCTTTTCAACATATTTATAAATGACCTTGTTGGGGGCATGCGGAGTAGAATTTCAATATTTGCAGATGATACTAAACTCTGCAGGGTAATCAATACAGAGGAGGATAATTTTATATTACAGGGAGATTTATGTAAATTGGAGGATTGGGCTGAGAAGTGGCAATTGAAGTTTAATGTAGATAAATGTAAGGTCATGCACTTGGGTAGAGGAAATAACATTTATGATTATGTACTTAATTGTAGAACACTGGGTAAAACAGACACAGAAAAAGACTTGGGTGTATGGGTGGATGGTAAACTTCACTTTAGTGGACAGTGTCAGGCAGCTGCTGCCAGGGCTAATAAAATAATGGGATGTATTAAAAGAGGTATAAGTGTTCATGAAAAAAATATAGTTCTACCTCTGTACAAGTCACTAGTGCGTCCGCACTTAGAATACTGTGTACAATTCTGGTCACCGATATATAAGAAGGACATAGCTGAACTGGAGAGGGTGCAGAGAAGAGCGACCAAGATTATTAGAGGAATGGGTGGGCTGCAATACCAAGACAGGTTATTAAACTTGGGGTTATTTAGTTTGGAAAAACGAAGGCTTAGGGGGGATCTAATCACAATGTATAAATATATGAGGGGACAGTACAGAGACCTTTCCAAAGATCTTTTTACACCTAGGCCTGCGACTGGAACACGGGGGCATCCGCTACGTCTTGAGGAAAGAAGGTTTAATCATAATCACAGACGAGGATTCTTTACTGTACGAGCAGTGAGACTATGGAACTCTCTGCCGAATGGTGTTGTAATGAGTGATTCACTACTAACATTTAAGCAGAGCCTGGATGCCTTTCTTGAAAAATTTAATATTACCAGTTATGTATATTAGATTTCATGACAGGGTATTGATCCAGGGAACTAGTCTGATTGCCGGATGTGGAGTCAGGAAGGAAATTTTTTCCCCATTGGAACTTGTTTGCCACATTGGGGTTTTTTTTTTGCCTTCCTCTGGATCAACATGTTAGGCTACGGGTTGAACTAGATGGACTTAGAGTCTCCCTTCAACCTTAAAAACTATGATACTATGATATATAAATCCACCCAGACAGTAATTAGGCAAACCAAAACAGGACAATAGAAAACTTCTAAAGAGGGCAAAGACCAGAAAGGAAAAACAAAAGTAATAGGAATAATCAGCATTAGAACAGAGACAGCAGACAAGAGACCAGACCAAGCAAGAGGTCACCGGATCAAATCCCCAAATCAATCCATGACATAAAGATCTTGGAATTCTTGAGCTTGGACCTTATCAAAAGATCATGGCAATGGAATCACAGAGGTAGAGTCCTTAAACTTGAACCTTATCAGAAGATCATGGTGGTGGAGTCTTTGTGCTTGGAACTTATCAAAAGATTATGGTGGTCCTTATAAAGTAGAGTTTTGTGCTTGGAGATCATGGTGGTGAAATCCTTTAGGTTGGAAGTTATCAGAAGGTGATGGCAGTGGAGTCTTTGAGCTTAGACCGCATCAGAAGATCATGGCAGTAAAGTTGTGGTTAAATCCTAACAAAAGATCAGGGTAGTTAAATCATTGAGGTTGGATTTTATTTATTAAAAGAACATGGCAGTGAAGATGATGTGCTCTTATTTTACCAAAAGGTTCTGGGTGGTGAAATTCATGAGGTTGGACCTTATTAAAAGATAATGGAGGTAGAGTCCTTGGACTTGGATCCCCACATTTTTTTTAAGACAGTAGAACTTGCTCTTCCTAACTACAATTTCCATTTTATGAAAGGTGCTATAAGGGACTAGTTGTACTTCTTCACCATTGCGCCACCTGCGATGGAAATATTGTGACTCTAGTCAAGAAAACATACCCTAAGAAGTGTATGATCATGGCTTTCACTAGTCACATCAAAGAGTTTTGTTTCTAAGGAGATAAAAAGAGATAGGTATTTGTGCTAATAATTATGGTCCTAAATTCTGCACTCTAAATAGCCGCTTTGTGGTATTCCTTGTCGATGACTATATTATTTGGAGAGAAATACTCATGATATTTTGCAGCTTCTTAATTTTTTTGTTTTCTGATGAAGAATGAAGTAAACCATGCCGGGTTGAGAGCACAGAATCTCTTGTATTAGTCACCATCAGGGGGCTGGGAAGTTTATACAACAGTCAGTGTGAAGGGAGAATATATTTTCATTACGGAGCCCACTCAACTGATCTAGTCATCCTGCACAACAGGGAGCAAAGCTGCAGAACAGGAAGGAAAAGAGACTTAAAAGCAAGGTTTCATTTCAGATTAGTCCTCTATACAGTAAATCTCCTACGGTATTGTACACTGAGATTATAAGATTAACTATCAGCGGGAATCATAGGTGCAATGATACGTGGAAGGGTTCAGACAGGAACATACACCATAAAGAAGACCTCTGAAGTAATTTAAAAATTGGCACTCTCTCGACTGGACACTCCTTTCCCTGTGTGTGGCACCATGATTAGCTCCTGGGTCTATGTTACATAATCTCAATCCCCAATGATCTGCAAAATGAGGGAGGATGGGTTGACATTGAAATTCCCCTTGGATAAGCTCTAACTGCAGAAATCTCATGTACATGGACGTCACAAACTCTAGCAAAGCTCCTCAAAAGTGCGACAGACCGAAAGGCCTCATATTATACCTCCAATTTCATATGAAAGTATGCAGATGTTTTACTTCTTACCAGTTTATACAGTGCTAGGTTTTGTCTGGCAGTACCATTAAAAATGAATAGACCAGAGGTTGAGCATGTGCACCTCTGCTACATATAGGACGAGTATCTCCTCAAGCCGGACCCCATGATCAGAAGGTTAGCTGCTATCCAATGGTTAGCAGATATCAGTGCTAGGTTTTGTCTGGTAGTCCCGTAAACAATGAATAGACCAGAGGTTGAGCATGTGCACCTCTGCTCTATATAGGACGGGTATTTCCTTAAGTCGGACCCCCATGATCAGAAGGTTATCCCCTATCCAATGGTTAGCAGATAACTTTTTGATTTTGAGGCAGCAACTCTTTAAGCTAGCCTCCTCCTGATCCGTCCATGGACATTCAGCTCAGTTGAGCGTTCATATGTTTTCAACGGGGAGTGAAAAGAAGATTGCTGCCAGATACCTCTAGTGACCAATTATCTTCCCTGATAAGAAATGGATCAGATCTTTACATTTAGGCTGCCCAATCATTCTCTCCTTTTATATGTCCTGGTAGAATCAGGAGACACCCGCCCCCCCCATGCACATCAAGTTGGGAGAGTCCTTCCGAAACTTTGTTTTCCTCAGGCCTAGTAGGGAAACCTTCTGCTGTGGATCTAAAGATTTTGATGTGGATTGTGTTGTGGATTCACAATGCATTTAATTCCATAGATTGAAGGAGTGAAATTTGTGGTAAAAATCCACAGTATTTCTGCAACATAACTACAAAAATTTGATTTTTCCACACATTTGGTAGAAGTGTTCAAAAACCCTGTTCAGATGCAATGTGCTTTAAATCGCTGTGGATACAGATATTTTTATAATTTTGGAAATTATCTTTTTTTACAATAATAAAAAAAAGTAATAAATATTACCATAAACTGAAAAAAATTCTAGACCATAAAATAGAATTAAAGGTTCCATCATTACTGGCAAATAGCTGATTATTTTCTTTTTTTCTTTTCATCCTTTGTTTTTTTTGTTTTCCCTAATTTTTACTTTATAATTGTTTTTATTGTCATGTAGCTTTTTATACTGCTCACATAGTAATAAACCTTTTATGTTGCGTTTGTTATCGGTCACGCATTAAGACAAAAAGCAGACATCCATTAGTAACTAGGTCACATGAAAAAGTCACAGCGTGCAGTAACTATCTATAGCTGAGTGACAGCTGATGTCATCGCAGTGCAAAGAAGCTTTCACATACGGATTAACTTGGATACACGTGGGAACATTCAACACTCAGAGAATAGTGGTGGCAGGTAGATTTGTGAATGTGCAGGACATCTCCTTCACAAAGCAGGATATGGCTGGCCTTACTCTTCCATGATGGAGAAGACCTAACTATAGAAAATATAGAGTTATGGTGCTTAGCTAAATTTGAAGGATCTCTTCTTGAGTACATGAGTATGGATACAAAAGTTTGTGGCTGAAATTTACTTGCGAAATGCTGTTTTTAGAGCTGTAGGGAAGAAGCCCTATGCCATTTGTCCATATGGCACCCTTTATGTAATAGCAGGTTGATGGCCTTTTGGGAACCGTAATGGGGACCATACAGGGTGTCCCCAGCTATAAACAGGTACAACAGGTGAATACTATTTTAAAAATCAAAGTGAACAGCTTCTCTCAAGGGCTGACTGGCAATATGTCTTGGTAGACATATGTAGGGTGTCCGACATGTCTTCTTTTGTTATATATGGTGCTATATCAAAATAATAGATTGCAATAATACTAACGCGATTCCAGTAGGAGAGGAAATACTGTAGGATGGGGTAAGCAGCCGATTTGCACAAATCCCTAGATTAAAAGGAAATTCACATGGACACTTGGGATTTTTCTTGCTTCGAGTGAGGTTTCAGATTTCCCATAATCCTCTTTCAATTACACAGTGAGTAATTCCCCACCTACATATTCCTTCTCACCCCCCTCCCCCAAGATTTGCATTCTGGAGTGTTTTGAGAGAATTTATAGAAATGCTGCAGACAAGCACACAAGCCTTTGAAGGTTAAAATCAAAAGACTTGGAAGATATTATGGTGCACGAAGGAGGCAACGGATCAACCTTACTAAGACATCAACCGACCACTCTAAATCTCTCAAGAGCAATTTTATATTAAGACAAAGAAAGAGAACACAGTGACCGATGTCACAAATTTCTCTTACAGCAGTACAGACCACTTCATGGATGGAGTTTTTGGATGTGGATTTTGGATGTGGATATTTAACTGTAAAACTTCCCATCTCAGGGGGGCGGGGAACTACACAGTACTTCATGGATAACTTATTTCAATGTCATCATAAGATTTTTCCAGGTGCCTCCTAGAAAAAAGAGTTGTCCAAGACAACTTGAAATTGGCCAAATCTTCCAGGCAGGGCTGAAATCACCAAGATCCAACACTTCAAGAAGGATTTTTGTGTGATGCTCCATCATGACATAGATTTCTGCTGTCCAATTCGAGGGGCAAGTAGGATAGGGAGAATGGGTATGTAGAGGCCAAAGCTTCCACAAGGATTGTTTATTATTCTACACGTTGATATCTCATGGGCTCCATCCGCTAAAGAGAAATCAGACAAACTGGACATAGAGATGAAAACCCCAATAAAAGAAATGTGGTTGATAGGTGATGCATCCTTAACTAGACTGTCAGACATGACTACGCACAACCATGGCGGAAGATAAGGAGTAAAACCACCAGGTCTCAGTCTCCTGAAAACATTAACCATCTTTGGTTGCAGTATCTATGAATACATGTAGGTGGATAAACCTAGTACCACCAGAAATGGGGCCCCTAAATATTTGCCGGTTTGGCTCACTCTCCCATATCGACTTTATACAAGGCTGGTACCCTGCAAAGATTATTACATGCACCTGCACATACTTTGGAAGGTTTCCAAGTACCTGAAATAAAAGACGGCTTACCGTGCCAAGGCAGCATCAATTCACAAGCACAATACAGAGAGAAAGAGAACATTATATTCAACGTGAGAGAAAAGGAGCACTACAGGAGCCAGTAATGTGGGCGTGCCTACAAAAACAGAAGGGTGCTCACTATAGACGAGAGGTTTCATCAAAAGGGCAATCCCCAGCCTGAATAAAAAGCATGGGCACATGTAGTTATTAGTTGGCAGCGTAATGATACAGTCCAACTAGGGCAACCCCAAACAGCAGCATGTCACCCCATTACACCATGTTCTCTTTTCACAAGCCAGCATAATTTGTAGGAAGTGTTCTTCTTTCTTGCCCAGTCTTAAAAGAGATATCTGGCTTGGAAAACTCTTACCCATACAGGTGGTTTGTGTGGTGACCACCATGCCATACAGTCAACTATTACCAGCAGTTCTTGACAGTTATTGAGCATTCATCATTCCCATTGACCGGTCCACGTAAAAGGGTCTTTAAACAAACACAGATCAGCACTTAACACCACACCAAGTGCTACCCATACCAACTAATCAAGTGAAATTGTGAAAGCCACCAACATATCAGACTATTGTTCCCTGCTGACGACTCTGCTTAACATTGTTGACCATTGATATCCAATCAAAATCTTATATTGATTTCCTAAATTCTTCCGCAAGTGTTGACAAATACACGTTTGTCTAACATTTCATCAGAAGGTTGGTGAAATGGTTCCATTAACTGCTATCAACGTTTTGTATTGTCTCCAACATGTAGGACATAGTTTAATAATCTCAAAATCTGTGCCATGTCTTAAACAAGTCCAATTGCTCAGCACCAATTTTCAGCTCAGGAGTCCTAGGTTTGAATCTTAAGGTACCTTCACACATAGCGAGATCGCTGCTGAGTCACAGACTCTGTGACGCAACAACGACCTCGCCAGCGATCTCGCTACGTTTGACACATAGCAGCAACCAGGCCCCTGCTGTGAGATCGCTGGTCGTGTCGGAATGGCCTGGACCATTTTTTGATCGTCGAAGTCCTGCTGGGCAGGATGCATCGGTGTGTTTGACGCCTTACCAACGACCTCGTTGACGACTCAGAGCTCAGATATTTACAGCCACGTATGGGTCCCAACGACCACAGAGATCGTTATTCAGTTCGCTACGGTCGCTGTATCATTGCTGCGTCATTGGGAAGATCTGACTGTGTGACATCTCACCAGCGACCACGTAGCGACTTACCAGCGATCCTTATCAGGTCGAATTGATGTCGGGATTGCTGGAAAGTCGTTAAATGTGACGGGGGCTTTACCATGGAAGATATCTCCAAAAAGTTTGTCTTCCGTCCCCGTTTTTATATATTTTCAATACACCCCCAAAAAAACAACACACTATTAGCAAAATACTATTGTATTGATTCAGAGCGTCGATGGTACAGCCCCAGAAGTAGAGTCAGCGCCACCTAATGTGGACATAAAGAATGAATCGTAACTATTCTTATCATGTGCGGTCAACATCCCCATCACCATCTCTCATCCTTTCTATCTAATCTCATTTTAGTTTCCAGAAAAAGCAACATAAGCACAATTAGCATTGATCCTTTCCAAATAAACATCAAATATATAAATCCGTAACCCTATTACATCTTGACGACAAGCTCACTGCACTATATTTAGTTCCTATACTTTATTATAATACAGTAGTGAGGCCACACAAAACGTTATCCACAGCATTACAAAGCACGATAATAGTCAATGTAACTAGGTAATAGCAGCCATCAGACAGCTACATTACAACAGCTGCAATGCTAATCTGGTTTCAGGACAAGTGAGTGACCACCAAGATTGTCCAGAAGAACTTACAATCTACAGGGTAGTTAAAGTGTCCCCGATCACATAGAATAATCAGAATCGAGCATCTGCCCTCCCGGCAGTCATTACGATGGCACATAGATAGTACATTAATTCTTGAACATAATATACCTCCTTTTCAGACATGTAGAGCTGATCTCCCCTTATCACTACATATCTGTTCTTCCAGATCTCCCTGAAGATGCCCTTCCCGCAGTATTTCCGAATCCAGCCCACTTTCTCCGGCTGGCTAGGGGCCTGATTCCCGTCCAGAGGGCCCTACACATCGGAGAGAGAAAATGAGGCCATAATGTGATTATTAAAAAAAACAACAATTATTACACAGGAGAAGCAGTTTTTAGACAGACATATAATGAAGACGTTAGGCCAGAACTACCATAATAGAAGGCTGTGCTCCTGCAGTGACCCACATACGGTAGTAGTAATAATAATAATAATTTTTATTCATATAGCGCCATATACAAACAATATCAGACACTACAGAATAGTACAATTCAACAGATACCAAGAGGAGTGAAGGCCCTGCTTGCAAGCTTACAATTTATGAGTACGAGGATGTATTCGACCAGGGACACAGAGATCCCCATAATACAAGGACCCACTTAGTATAAGGATCTGTTCCACCAGAGACATAGGACCCCATAATACAAGATGTGTTCCTCAATAGACACACAGATTGGCATAATATAAGGATCTTCTCCTCCAGAGACACAGAGTCCCCATAATTCAAGCACCTGTTCGTCCAGAGATACAGGACCCCTATAAATACATGGATCTTCTCTTCTAGAGATACAGAGACCCTTTAACACAATGATCTGCTCTTCCAGAGACACAGGGACTCCTATGATACAAGGATCTGCTCCTCCAGAGACACCCGACCCCCATAATACAATAATCTGGTCCTCCAGAGACATAGGAATCCATAATACAAGGATGGATCTGCTCCTCTAGAGACCCACATAGTACAAAGTTCTACTCCACTAGAGACACAGGACCCCCCTAATACAAAGACCTGCTCCTCCAGAGACACCCAACCCCCATAATACAATGATCTACTCCCCCAGAGACACAGGACCCCATAATGCAAGGATGGATCTGCTCCTCCAGAGACACTGAGACCCACATAGTACAAAGATCAACTACACTAGAGACGTAGGAGCCCTCTAATACAAAGACCTGCTCCTCCCGAGACACAGGTCCTCCATGATAGAAGGACCTGCTCTTGCAGAGACACAGGACTCCTATAATACAAGGATCTTCTCCAACAGAGACCCATTACCCTGTAATACAAGGATCTACTCCACCAGAGTCACAGAACCCCCATAATACATGCACCTTTAGAGACACTGCACATCATAATACAAGGATGGATCTGCTCCTTCAGAGACACAAGGACCCTTTTAATACAGTGATCTGTCCCAGAGACACAGAGATCCCTGGTTTCCAAGAATGTGTTCCTGCAGAGTCACAGGAACCATATAGAGACACAGGGGCCCAATCATACAAGGCTCTGCTGCTCCAGAGACAGAGTAACCCTTATAATACAAGGTTCTGCTCTTGCAGAGATGTAGGACCCCATAATACAAAACTGGATCTGCTCCTCCAGAGACACCGAGACCCACATAGTACAAAGATCTACTCCTCCAGAGACACAGGACCTCCTCTCTCATTCGCTCCTCACGCAACCGACTCTAAGACTTCTCCCGAGCATCCTCAGTCTCCTGGAACTCGCTGCCTCAACACGTCAGACTATCCCCTACCTTTGCAAACTTCAAACGGAACCTGAAAACCCACCTGTTCAGAAATGCCTACAATCTATAATGAACTCACTGCCGCCCGACCACCGGGCAGAGCTGCCGCCCGACCACCGGGCGGAGCTGCCGCCCGACCACCGGGCGGAGCTGCCGCCCGACCACTGGGCGGAGCTGCCGGCCAATCTACACCCCACCTATTGTCTCCTCCACATAATCCTATAGAATGTAAGCCCGCAAGGGCAGGGCCCTCTTCTCTCTGTACTAGTCTGTCTACTGTTAACTTGTATATGTATTTTTTATGTAACCCCCTTCTCATGTACAGCACCATGGAATTAATGGTGCTCTATAAATAAATAATAATAATAATAATAATGATGCAAATACCTGCTCCTCCAGAGACCTATAATAAAGGCATCTGCTCTTCCATAGACACAGGACCTTCATAATGCAAGGATCTGCTCCAAATGACCCTGTAATACAAGGATCTACTCCACCAGACACAAGACCCCCATAATACAAGGACCTGCTCCTCCAGAGTCAGAGAGACCCCATATTACAAGGATCTGCTTCTCCAGAGCCCCATAATACAAGGATCTCCTCCTCCAGAGACACGGGGGCTGCATATTACAGTAATGTGCTCCTCCAGAAAAACAGTACCTCCATAATATAAGGATCTGCTGCTGCTGCAGAGACACACAGGACCCCCATACTACAATGATCTGCTCCTCCATAGATACAAGGACCCTTTAATATAGTGATGTGCTCCTCCAGAGAAACAGGGACCGTATAATACAAGGATCTGCTCCTTTAGGGACACCGCACATCATAATAAAAGGATGGATCTGCTCCTTCAGAGGCACAAGGACCGTTTTAATACATTGATCGTCTCTTTCAGAGACACAGAAATCCCCTATTATACAAGCATGTGTTCCTACAGAGATTCCGTACCCCTATAGAGACACAGAGGCCCAATCATACCAGGCTCTGCTGCTCCAGAAACACAGAGACCCACATAGTATAAGGATCTACTCCACCAGGAACACAGGACTTCCATAGTACAAGGATCTGCTCCTCCATAGACAGAGTGACCCTTATGATACAACATTCTGCTCTTCCAGAGACATAGGACCCAATAATAAAAGGATGGATCTGCTCCGTCAAACATTTAGGGACTCTCTAAATTTAGTGATCTTCTATTCTACAGACACAGATCCCTATGATACTAGAATATGTTACTACAGAGACACAGGGGCCAAATAATACAAGGATCTGTTCCTCCAGAGACCCAAATTGTACAAAGATCTACTCCACTGGAGTCACAGGAGACCCATTTTACAAGGAGTTGTTCCTCCAGAGACACAGAGAATCTTTAATGCAGTGATCTGCTCCTCCAGAGATACAAGACCCCTATATTATAAGGATCTGCTCCTCCAGAAACACAGGACTCCATAATACAATGGTCTGCTCCAAGGGACTAAGGACCCCCCTAATACAAAGATTTGCTCCTCCAGAGATACAAGACCTCTATAATATAAAGATCTGCTCCTCCAGAAACAGGACTCCATAATACAATTATCTGCTCCAGAGACTAAGGACCCCTATAATACAAAGATCTGCTCCTCTAGAGACACAGGGCCCCCATAATACAATGATCTGCTCTAGAGACTAAGGACCCCCATAATACAAGCCTTTGCTCCTGCAAAGACACAGGGCCCCCATAATACAAGGATTTGTTCCTAAAGAGACACTGAGACCCCTACCCCATAATACAAGGATCTGCTCATTCAGAAACATAGTACCCCCATAATACAAAAATGTATCTGCCCCACAAAAAACAAAGGAACCATATTAATACAATAATCTGCTCCTCCAAACACAGAAGACCCCCATAATACAAGAATCTGCCAATTTAAACAGGTCTCCTCATAATGCAAGGATCTGCGCCTCCAGAGACACAGGAACCACATAATAGAAGGATCTGCTTCTCCAGAAACAGAAGACCCCCATAATAGAAGGATCTGTTCCTCATGAAACAGAGGACCGCCATAATACATTTGTTACTATAGAGAAACAGGGCTCCCTATAATGCAAGCATCTGCTCCTCCAGAGACAGAGGACCCCCATAATAAAAAGGATCTTCTCCTCCAGAGACACAGGGACCCCCATTATACAAAGATCTGCTCCTCCAGAGACACAGGACCCCCATAATATATTAGTTCTCTAGAGACACAGGGACCCCTATAATACAAGGATCTATTCCGACAGAGGACCCCAATAATACAAAAATCTGTTACTCCAGAGACACAGGACTCCCATAATAACAGGACCTGTTCTTCCAGAAACAGAGGACCACCCCCCTTATATAGGGTTATGCTCCTACAGAGACCTGTATAATACAAGGATCTATTCCTCCAGAGATAGAGGACCCCCATAATACACTAATCTGCTATCCCAAAGACACAAGGAGCCAAATAATAAAAGGACCTGCTCCTCCAGAGAAACAAGACACCCATAATACATTAATCTGCTCCCACAGAGACACAGGAACCCCCATAATACAAGGATCTATACCTCTAGAGACACAGGACCACCATAATAGAAGGATCTGCTCCCTTAGAGACAGAGAACCCCCATAATACATTAATCTGCTCCTCCAGAGACACAAGATCTCCACAATACAAGGATCTGCTCCTCCAGAGACACAGAACCCTCATAATACAAGGATCTGCTCCTCCAGAGACACAAGACCCCCATGATACAAGGATATGCTCCTCTAGAGACACAGGACCCCCATAATACAAGAATCTGCACCTCCAGAGACAGAGGACCCTCATAATATAAGGACCTGCTCCTCCAAAGACACAGGAGTCCCGTAATACAAGGATCTGCTACTCCAGAGACAGAGGACCCCCATAATACAAGGATCTGCTCCTCCAGAGACAGAGGACCCCATAATACAAGGAGCTGCTCCTCCGGAGACACAGGACCCCCATAATTCAAGGATCTGCTCTTCCAGTAACAACGGATCCCCATTATACAAGGACCTGCTCCTCCAGAGACAAAGGGACCCCCATAATACAAGTATCAGCTCTTCCAGAGACACAGGACCCCCATAATACAAGGATCTGCTCCTCCAGAGACAGAGGACGCCCATAATATAAGGATATGCTCCTCCAGAGACACAGGACCCCCATAATATAAGGACCTGCTCCTCCAGAGACAGAGGACTCCCATACTACAAGGACCTGCTCCTCCAGAGACACAGGACCCCCATAATATAAGGATCTGCTCCTCCAGAGACAGAAGACTCCTATACTACAAGGATCTGCTCCTCCAGAGACAGAGGACTCCCATAATACAAGGATCTGCTCCTCCAGAGACACAGGACCCCCATAATATAAGGACCTGCTCCTCCAGAGACAGAGGACTCCCATAATATAAGGCTCTGCTCTTCCAGAGACACAGGAACCCCATAATAAAAGGATATGCTCTTCCAGAGACACAGGACCCCCATAATACAAGGATCTGCTCCTCCAGAGACAGAGGACCCCATAATACAAGGATCTGCTCCTCCAGAGACACAGGACCCCCATAATTCAAGGATCTGCTGTTCCATTAACAATGGATCCCCATTATACAAGGACCTGCTCCTCCAGAGACATAGGGACCCCCATAATACAAGTATCAGCTCTTCCAGTGACACAGGACCCCCATAATATAAGGACCTGCTCCTCCAGAGACACAGGACTCCCATAATACAAGGATCTGCTCCTCCAGAGAGACAAGACCCCCATGATACAAGGATATGCTCCTTCAGAGCCACAGGACCCCCATAATACACGGATCTGCTCCTCCAGAGAGAGGACCCCCATAATACAAGGATCTGCTCTTCCACAGACAGAGGACCCCCGGACCTGCTCCTCCAGAGACACAGGGACCCCCATAATACAAAGATCTGCTCCTCCAGAGACACAGGACCCCCATAATTCAAGGATCTGCTGTTCCATTAACAATGGATCCCCATTATACAAGGACCTGCTCCTCCAGAGACATAGGGACCCCCATAATACAAGTATCAGCTCTTCCAGAGACACAGGACCCTCATAATATAAGGACCTGCTCCTCCAGAGACACAGGACTCCCTTAATACAAGGATCTGCTCCTCCAGAGACACAAGACCCCCATGATACAAGGATATGCTCCTTCAGAGACACAGGACCCCCATAATACACGGATCTGCTCCTCCAGACACAGAGGACCCCCATAATACAAGGATCTGCTTCTCCAGAGACAGAGGACCCCCATAATATAAGGATATGCTCCTCCAGAGACACAAGACCCCCATAATATAAGGATCTGCTCTTCCAGAGACACAGGACCCCCATAATACAAGGATCTGCTCCTCCAGAGACAGAGGACCCCATAATACAAGGATCTGCTCTTCCAGAGACAGAGGACCCCCGGACCTGCTCCTCCAGAGACACAGGGACCCCATAATACAAAAATCTGCTTCTCCGGAGACACAAGGACCCCCATAATACAAGGATCTGCTCCTCTGGAGACACAGGACCCCCATATTTCAAGGATATGCTGTTCCATTAACAATGGATCCCCATTATACAAGGACCTACTGACTCCTCCAGAGACATAGGGACCCCCATAATACAAGTATCAGCTCTTCCAGAGACACAGGACCCCCATAATACAAGGATCTGCTCCTCCAGAGACAGAGGACCCTCATAATACAAGGCTCTGCTCCTCCAGAGACACAGGACCCCCATAATACAAGGATCTGCTCCTCCAGAGACAGAGGACACCCATAATACAAGGATCTGCTCTTCCAGAGACACAGGACCCCCATAATACAAGGCTCTGCTCCTCCAGAGACACAGGAGCCCCATAATACAAGGCTCTGCTCCTCCAGAGACACAGGAGCCCCATAATACAAGGCTCTGCTCCTGCAGAGACACAGGACCCCCATAATATAAGGATCTGCTCTTCCAAAGACACAGGAGCCCCATAATACAAGGACCTGTTCTTCCAGAGACACAGGACCCCCATAATACAAGGCTCTGCCCCCGTCCTACACACAATCCTTGCAGACATCACCAGTGCAGCTGTTTGCAGTGGGCACAGATACATAGTTTCCATCGCTGCTACATAATATAGAAGACTGGATGCAGGTATTACTATATATATATATATATATATATATATATATATATATATATATATATATATATATATATATATATATATATAGATAGATAGATATAGTCCCCCTCCCCAGCTGCACGTTTGTGTGTATATATTATCCAGGTGCACCCTAGCAGCAGTGCCCCTCTTACCCTCTTTGCAGAGACGTTCTTCTTCATGCTGCTGCTCTCAGTGCCAGGCTGCGGGCAGGGTGTGCGGGGCTCCTGCAGAGAGGGGGTGTACTGCAGCCTGGCTCCTGGTATTGTGCGGATCACACAGAGGATCTGGTTTCAGTGAGTGCAGCCTCTCCAGCATCCAGAGCTGTCCCCAGCACACAGCCCCCTCTCTGCTCCTCCGTGCAGCAGCTCCATCTATGGCAGGCAGCTCTGATGTCACCTCGCATTACATGACAACACGTGAGAGAGTGAGGAGGCTTCCTCCTTTGTTTCTCATTTTAACCTCCCCTCCTTATAAAGTGGAGGGGGATTGTGTAATCCTGAGGCCCCCTCATGCCTTCAGACTCTCAGTCATCCCCACCACTAGAAGAAGCCCCCTCCTCCTAACCCTTCACCATCCACGAATGCCATCGATCACCAGGACACGGTGGCTACGTAACAGACGGATAATTGCCAGACACACGACCCCAGACAATTTAGCGCCTCAGACAAAGAGCGGCAGATTCAGAAGGGAGACCGAATATCCCCAATAATCCTCCGATTGTGGCTCCAAATATCCAAATTGCAACCGGCGCTTTCTTGGCTTTTATGTCGTGGCCGTCCGGCACGATCATCATCGAAGCAACGATCACAAATAATGATAAAAAAGGTGGAAAATGAGTGGCCCTAATTAAGGAAATCATCCCATAAACATGCAGATGACAAAAAATACAACATTTTTCTTAGTGATTTACATATAATTTTCAAGCGTCAGTTCACAAAATGGTCAAAATCGTCTGTATGGCCATCTACTAGGGGTACTGCCATTATACACGCTTATGGAGGATCCTGTGATATGTGTAGGTCCTTGAGAATGGACCTGTCACCCGCTCCCGGGAATGGTGAAGGGTGAAGGGGCAAATATCTCAATTTACCTGTATGGGAATTCTGAAAATAGACAAGGTGTATGGCTGCCCTACAGCTATACTGGAAATCCTAGGGAGCTACAAGGGCTGGTGATAGAGAATATAGTGCTCTATCATCTACAGCTCTGGCAAAAATTAAGAGACCACTTCCAAATTTTCCGTTTTTCTGATTTCTCTCTTTATAGGTATATTTTTAAGTAAAATGTAAATTGTTCTTTTATTCTATAAACTACTGACAACATGTCTCTGAATTTCCAAGTAATAAATGTTTGTATTTATTTTCTGAAAATGAGAAATGGGCAAAATAACAAAAAAATGCATTATTTTCAGACCTCGAATAATGCAAAGAAAACAAGTTCATAATCATTTAGAAACAACAATGATAATAATGTTTTAACTCAGGAAGATTCAGAAATCAATATTTTGTGGAATAACCATGGTTTTTAAAGGGAACCTGTCAGCAGAACTGTTGCCCTAAACCTAAAAGTTTCCCCTTCTGCAGCTCGTGGGCTGCATTCTAGCAAGGTTCCTATAGTTATTGTGCCCCCTTTTAGATCAAAATAAATAGTTTATAAAGTGGTACCTTTCAGTTTGAAAATCTTGTTAATGGTACACGGGGGCGGGCTGTCTGTTGTCCATTACTGTCCCTCCTGCCGCTTTAGGCCGTCCTCCAACGCTCATTTACATACCTCAGGACGCTGCTCAGTGCGTCCGATGTCTCGCGCATGCGCCGTGCCACTGTAGCGGGACTGTGCACAGTGGGACCGCTGGTGACGTTGCGCAGGCACGAGATTATGGGCAGTGCTGTGATTTTCATCAGCAAGCTCCCGCCCATAATTTCGTGCCTGCGCTTTCCCCTCTGCCTCCACCATTCTGCGCATGCCCTGGCCAGATGACCAGATGATTGGTGGTGTCCTGCTCCGCTCCTCCCATCCATTTCCTGCTGCAGGGCTAGATGGGAAAGAGGAGACATTGGGTCATCTGGCCAGGGCATGCGCAGAACGGTGGAGGCAGAGGGGAAAGCGTCGGCACGAGATTATGGGCGGGAGCTTGCTGATGAAAATCACAGCACCGCCCATAATCTCGTGCCTGCGCAACGTCACTAGCGGTCCCACTGTGCACAGTCCCACTACAGTGGCACGGCGCATGCGCGAGACATCGGACGCACTGGGTGGCGTCCTGAGGTATGTAAATGAGCGTTGGGGGGGTGGCCTAAAGCGGCAGGAGGGGCAGTAACTGACAACAGACAGCCCGCCCCCGTGTACCACTAAAAAGATTTTCAAACTGAAAGGTACCACTTTATAAACTATTTATTTTGATCTAAAAGGGGGCAGAATAACTATAGGAACCTTGCTAGAATGCAGGCCACGAGCTGCAGAAGGGGAAACTTTTAGGTTTAGGGCAAAATTTCTGCTGACAGGTTCCCTTTAATCACAGCTTTCATGCGTCTTGGCTGCTTTCCACCAGTTTTTCACACTGCTTTTGGGTGACCTTATGCCACTCCTGGTGCAAAAATGTAAGCAGTTCTTCTTTATTTGATGCATGTGACTATCCATCTTTCTCTTGATTACATTCCAGAGGTTTCCAATGGGGTTCAGATCTGGAGATTGGGCTGGCCATGACAGGGTTTTGATGTGGTGGTCCTTCATCCACACATTGATTGACCTAGCTGTGTGGCATGGCGCATTGTCCCACTGGAAAAACCAGTCCTCAGAGTTGGGGAACATTGCCTGAGCAGAAGGAAACAACTGTTTTTCCAGGATAAACTTGTATGCGGCTTGATTCACACATCTTTCGCAAAGTTTAACCTGTCCAATTCCAGCCTTGCTGAAGCATCCCCAGATCATCACTGATCCTCCACCAAATTTCACAGTGGGTGCTGGACACTGTGGCTTGTATGCTTCTTCAAGTCTCCATCTAACCAGGTGTTGCGCAAAGCTGAAAATTAGGTAAGGAAAATTCAACAAACATGTTTGTGAAAGACGTATGAATCAAGCCACATACAAGGTTATCCTGGAAAAACAGGAGACGTCAGTAGCTTATAGAATAAAAGAACAATTTACATTTTACTCAAAAATATAAAGAGAAAAATCAGAAAAACTGAAATTTTGGAAGTGGTCTCTTCATTTTTGCCAGAGCTGTATTTATTTATCTATCTATCTAATCTACAGTATCTGTCATATCTAGCCATCCATCCATCAATCCGTCCTTCTTTATATCTAACTTTCTTTATATCTATACCTAATTTATCCCATATCTATTATCTGTCTTATCTCTCTATAGATTATCTATCTCTGTATCTATCCATCTATCATATCTATCTATATCTAATCTATCCTATATCTATTATCTGTCTGTCATATCCATCTATCCATCCATCATTCCTTCCTTCTTTGTATTTATCTATCTATCCCTCTATCTATCTGTCTATCTATCTATCCATCTATCTATCTGTCTATCTATCACTCTATCTATCTTATCTATCCCTCTATCTATCTATCTATCCCTCTATCTATCCATCTATCTATCTTATCTATCCCTCTATCTATCTATCTATCCCTCTATCTATCCCTCTATCTATCTATCTATCTATCTATCCCTCTATCTATCTATCTATCCCTCTATCTATCCCTCTATCTATCTATCTATCTATCTATCTATCTATCTATCTATCTATCTATCTATCTATCTATCTATCTATCCCTCTATCTATCTATCTATCCCTCTATCTATCCCTCTATCTATCTATCTATCTATCTATCTATCTATCTATCCCTCTATCTATCTATCTATCTATCTATCCCTCTATCTATCCTTCTATCTATCTATCTATCTATCCCTCTATCTATCTATCTATCCCTCTATCTATCTATCTATCTATCTATCCCTCTATCTATCCATCTATCTATCTATCTATCTATCCCTCTATCTATCCATCTATCTATCTATCCCTCTATCCCTCTATCTATCTATCATCTATCTATCCCTCTATCTATCTATCTATCTATCTATCATCTATCTATCTATCTATCTATCTATCCCTCTATCTATCTATCTATCTACCTATCCCTCTATCTAACTATCTATCTATCTATCCCTCTATCTATCTATCTCTCTATCTATCTATCTATCTATCTATCTATCTATCTATCTATCCCTCTATCTATCTATCTATCTATCTATCTATCTATCCCTCTATCTATCTATCTATCTATCTATCTATCCCTCTATCTATCTATCTCTCTATCTATCTATCTATCTATACCTCTATCTATCCATCTATCTATCTATCTATCTATCTATCTATCCCTCTATCTATCTATCTATCTATCTATCTATCTATCTATCTATCTATCTATCCCTCTATCTATCTATCTATCTCTCTATCTATCTATCTATCCATCTATCTATCTATCTATCTATCTATCCCTCTATCTATCTATCTATCTATCTACCTATCCCTCTATCTATCTATCTATCTATCTATCTATCGCTCTATCTATCTATCCCTCTATCTATCTATCTATCCCTCTATCTATCTATCTATCCCTCTATCTATCCCTCTATCTATCTATCTATCCCTCTATCTATCTATCTATCTATCTATCTATCCCTCTATCTATCTATCCCTCTATCCCTCTATCTATCTATCATCTATCTATCTATCATCTATCTATATATCTATCTATCCCTCTATCTACCTATCTATCTATCTATCCCTCTATCTATCCATCTATCTATCTATCTATCCCTCTATCTATCTATCCCTCTATCCCTCTATCTATCTATCATCTATCTATCTATCATCTATCTATATATCTATCTATCCCTCTATCTATCTATCCCTCTATCTACCTATCTATCTATCTATCTACCTATCCCTCTATCTATCTATCTATCTATCTATCTATCTATCTATCCCTCTATCTATCTCTCTATCTATCTATCTATCCCTCTATCTATCTATCTATCTATCTATCTATCCCTCTATCTATCCCTCTATCTATCTATCCCTCTATCTATCTATCTATCTATCCCTCTATCTATCTATCTATCCCTCTATCTATCCCTCTATCTATCCATCTATCTATCCCTCTATCTATCTATCTATCCATCCCTCTATCAATCTATCTATCTCTCTAGCCCTCTATCTATCTATCTATCTATCTATCTATCTATCTATCCCTCTATCTATCCATCGATCTATCTTATCTATCTATCCCTCTATCTAGCCCTCTATCTATCTATCTATCTATCTATCTATCTATCTATCTATCTATCTATCTATCTATCTATCTATCTATCTATCTATCTATCTATCCCTCTATCCATCTATCCCTCTATCTATCCCTCTATCTATCCCTCTATCTATCTTATCTATCTAGCTATCTCTCTATCCATCCATCTAATTTTTATTTATATACTTATCTTTCCCCCCATTAAATATTTTTAATACATTAGTTGTTTTTCCTGTAGAAAAAAAATACCCTTTTCATTTACAGGAATATGATGGTCTTTCCCATTAAAAAAAATTGTGGGAAAGTTCTGACAGGAAATGTGTATGAGAGATTCCTGTCTGTGTGGACAATAGAAATGGAGTGTTGTGTGAGGGATCAGCACCAACACTACATGTCACCGCTGGGTGTTGGGCACGGACCAGCTCAGCCTCTGCCGCTCTGTTACATGTGTGTGTCTAGATTCCCTCCTCAACATTAAATTGTAACCTCAATAAGGAAAAGTAATTGAATTATGAAAATCACGTTAGTGATCTGCAAATTATGAAAAAAATGGAAACAAAAAATATAGCGTATGAGCTCCACCTGCAGAAATCTCCACACTGACAACCTCAGCTGCTATCAGTGAGGGTATTAAAAGTCTGAGGAATGCTCTGCCTAGTTAAATGCATTTTGGCACATAAATCATCAAAATCCACTGCTGGCAGCTTCCTCTACAATTGCCAACCAATGACATCCTAGATGTGCTTGATGGGAGACAAGTCCAGAGACGTTGCAGGCCATGGTAGCTACGCAGGCTGCTCACAGTAGCACAAGCAACATCTCTAGTGTTGTCAATCATGTTGAAAAATGGCTCTTAGGACACCACTGGTTCCATGTTTGATCCATGCTGTAACAATGATGTCACGCCAGGCCTGGGAAAAGAGGAGTCGGGGATGCCGGCAGATAGGAGGCACTTTGCAGTGCTCCCATTAAGCCACGGAATAAGGATGAAGACCCTGGACCAGAGTCTTGCTTATTGGTCCCCTCCTCTGTAATTACAATTACCCCCAAAGACCATAATACATGCATAAACATATATGTATATGTGGCGCCCCTGAGGCTCTGGTCGCCACAGGGTACTGCACTCCACTTTCACCATACACAACCACATACATACATGGGTTGCCCTTTTTCCCACTGGGGACTGGGCTAGGGTCGGGTACCAAAGGGGTCACCTACAGTGTGGCATTTACAGGATGCCTCACAACTGGGGTCCAAATCCACTAGCTTAGGACCTGAGTGGGGGGAGCTGCGGCAACCAGGGGGAGTTAGGAGTCACACATGCAGTAATTAGAGAGTCTCCAGCAGGAGTGACAGTGAGCGGACGTCTTTCCCGGTAGCTCCCATGGGACATAGGAGTTTAACGGTCGCTGTGGAGAATACCGTGTCAGTTCCCCCGGGACCAGCGCAGTTCAGGGTGCAGCTCCTAGGGTGGTGCAATTCCACGTTGCATCACCAGATTCTGCCGGACAGAGAGGTTCCACGCTTCTCCGACCACACAAGTTTCCAGAGGCAAGTGGCACCTAAGACTCCCGGGCCTCAATCACGGTCAGACTCAAGAGGATCCATGTTACTGGCATAGGGAACAGTACTCTACCTAGTACAGAAGGGACTCTAAGTGCTTCAAGCCACAGGGACCCGCACTACAAAGCGCAGTGAGGAAGGGCCCACGGAGTACCGCACTGGTTCTGATCTCCCGTGGATCTGAGATCGTCCAGAGCCCATCACGGCAGTGACCAGTACTACTGGGCTGGCGACTGAAGCTGTGAGTAAACTACACCTTGAACCTGCAGAGACTGTGTTGGCTTGTCCTTACCGGTATCGCCGCCCAGCGCCTAGGCGCCAACCGCCATTGCCTCCCACCGTCTTCCACCCGGGGTCCACTCCGCCTGTTGGGAGCGACACCATCCCGGCTGCCATAACACCTGCCCCGGTGAGGAATCCTGCAGCGGCGACTACTGCCTGGCCGCATACCACAAGCGGCATCACGACAAACTTTCCCAAATACCCCGATACCCCACCATTCACTGTACGCCTCGGGGCAACGGAACCGGGCAAGGCCACCTGTGACAACGCCTGACCTGACCCGCGACTGCCCGTCAACGAGTAGGTTAACCAACTGCCCCGTGAGGCGCTATATATAGCCAAACAGCAGAAACTAAGATACCGTACTTCCCCTGTATAAAACAAAGCCTTATAAAGACACATCAATAATAAAAAAATTGTTAGGCTATGGGCGCACAGTGCGTTTTTTGGGCTCAAAACTGCATGACTTTGCTTCCCAAGAAAGCCTATGAGTTTTCATTTTTGCTGTCCACACACAACTTTTTTTTTAAGCTGCATTTTTAAGCTTTAAAAAAAAAAAAAATGGACATGTCAATTCTTTCATGCGTTTTTCTTCGTTTTTCCCCCATGCAATGCATTGGAAAAACATAGAGATCAAAAACAAAGCAAAACGCAGCCAAAAACGCACCAAAATGCATCGTCAAAAAAACGCAGCTTGCGAACATAGCCTTAAGGAAAGCAAAGAGGCAAAAATAAAACGTTTACATACTGTTAAAATAGTAATGAATACTACAAAGAAGAATCAAAATGCCCCTTGTGTGACCTACAATTAATGATACGTGAACAGTAAATGCTATGTTCTTGATGGCGCTGTCCCTTTAACGCCTTATTGGAATAGGAGGGAGTTTTTCACATTACCTCTCCCCTCTGCAGCCCTGCTGTTTTCCAAGATAATAGACCCTGGGAATCTGGAGTCATCACAATGCTAGGTTTTCTTAGGAAACAATGGCTGGGACGGGTTGTGTTTCTATGCTGTCTGTGGACATGTCATACAGAAGCTGCTCGGTCACTGGGGAGAAACTGGAAAGTGGCCACAGATGCGAGAGCAATAACTTCTGTACAAGTGCGGGATAAAAAGCCACGGTACGGTCCCTGCAATACACAGCAGCGCTTTCTAGAGCAACAGCATACAATTTGAACACGTTGTTTCAATTTTCTTACGTTTTATTAACATATGTATAGTATATTTAATCTGAGAAATAGTCCATTTTATCCACAACACTTCTCCTTTCCTTGCTTCCGTTCACTCTGAAAAATAGCGCTAAAATCCATCTTGGTCAAAAAGTCACATTGACATCTTAGGCTAGGTTCACATTTCCGTTATAATGTATCAGTCACAATCCGCCGCTCTGGTAAACAACGGCATCCATTTAGCGGATTCCGTTGTGTCCCATAGACTTGTCTTAGTGGCGGATTGCGACTGATGATCATGCTCCGCAGTCAGTCGTCTTTTGACTGACCGCCGGGCGTGGAAACAACGCAGAATGTGACGTTTTTCGGGCCGTCAAAATTAACGCACCGCGCAGGAATCCGCCGCGGGCTGTCAAGCTTGCAATGTTTGTCTATGGTGCTGGATTCCGTCGTAATCAGTCTTACGACGGAATCCAGTGCTGGATTCCGTCATGCTCTACTGAGCATGCCCAGCATGTTTGGCACACCCACTGGGCTGTCCCAAACACAAACGGATCATGACTGATCTGTCAAAAAACGGATGCACAGCGGATGTAACGGACGCGACGGATCAGTTTTTTCACAAGATTTCTGTGAAAGGAATCCTGTGAAAAACACATCCGTTGCGTCAGTTGACATCTAAAAAACAACTGATCTGTCGCTGATGAACCTGACGGATTTAAAACAACGGAAATGTGAACCTAGCCTTACTGAGAGATCAGATTACAGATGCCTATAGAAGTCTCTGAAGAGGAGGCGGGGAGCAGGAACAGGCAGATTGCGCTGCTTTCTAGTGTTTTCTCATCCAGTGCTGGATTCACAGCTGCACTGCTCAGTACTTATGTGTAATGTCCTCCATGTTGCTGCTTTTCTAGCTAGTGTTTTATCTCACAATGGAGAGGGATTCATATCTACACTAGTCAGTACTGTTGTATAATATCCTCCATGATGTTGTTTTCTAGTAACAGTTTTCTCTTACCACAGTGCTGGATTCACAGCAACACTGCTCGGTACTGTTGTATAATGTTCTCCATACTTCTGATTTCTATTGTTTTATCTCACCTCAATGCACAGCTTCAGTGCTGCTGTATAATGTTCTTGCTATTTTTATTTTCTAGTAAGTGTTTTATTTCACCCAGTACTGATTTCACAGCTGTACGTCTCAGTACTTATGTGTAATGTTGTCGATATTGCTGCTTTTTAGCTGGTGCTTTATCTCATGACATAGAGGGATTCATACTGAGCGCAGGACTGTTATATAATATCCGCCATGATGTTGTTTTCTAGTAACTGTTTTCTCTTACCACAGTGCTGTATTCACAGCAACACTGCTCAGTGCTGTTGTATAATGTTATCCATACTTCTGATTTCTATTGTTTTATCTCACTTCTGTTCTGGATTCACAGCTTCAGTGCTGCTGCATAATGTTCTTCCTGTTTTTAATTTCTAGTAAGTGTTTTCTTTCACCCAGTGCTGTTTTCACAGCTGTACTCCTAAGTACTTATGTGTAATGTCATCTGTGTTCCTTCTTTGTAGCTAGTGCCTTATCTCACCACAGAGAGGGATTCATACTGGGCAGGACTGTTATATAATATCCTCCTCCATGCTGTTACTTTCTAGTAATTGTTTTATGTTACTTCAGAGCTGGAGTCACAGCAACATTACTCAGTGTTTTTGTATAATATTTCAATACATCTGATTTACTAGTTCTGGATTCACAGCTTTACTGCTCAGTGTCGTTGTATAATGTTCTCCATACTTTTGCTTTGTAGTAAGTGTTTTATCTCACTCGGTGCTGTATTCACAGCTGTACTGCTCAGTATTGATCTTTTATGTCCTCCCTGCTGCTGCTTCTGAACATGTGCTACATTGAAAATTGAGATCAGAAATCTCCAATATCTGTGTGTGCTATGTATAGGAGAAATAGCAGTCATATGGGTGACCTATTAAATACATACAACCTTACAAGCATATCAACAGCCAGCACAGAGCTCTGTAATCTTTTTATTCCCAAGATTGTAACTACACCAAGGGGGCATCCGCAACAATTAGAGGAAAGAAGGGAACCAAGATTTCTATATTATATAGACAGGATTCTTTACAGTAAGGGCTGTCTACGGATCTGTAGATGTTGAGAAAGATTTAAAAAGTGAAAAGGATGTCTGATTGCTAGAGCGTTGAGAAGGAAAAATTGTTATCCATTACCAGTAATACAAGGATAAATTGGAAAAACCTCCAGGCAGCCCCTGTTTGTAGCCAGAAATTGTAGAAATTAGCACACTCTACCATTTTGTCTAATGGCTTAGCCCATTCTTCTACGTCTGCACAGTCACCATCATTTTGTCATCAACAAGATGATATTTTTAAAGCGGTGAACTCCTGATAATGGGGAAGTGACAAGAGATATTGGGGAAGTTGCCAAAGATATTACATCTAAGTATAGAAACATCATCTGACCAAAATTTGGGGGCTCAGTACGCAAATGTCAGTCACATGGTGTATAGTGCGTATGATCGACTCATGTACATGCGATTGGGGATATTTAAAAATAGTTATCTATGGTGAATTACGGTATGTCAAATAGACCTGTGAACTCTGAAAGTCGGAGAGTCATGTTAGCATTCATGTTACGATGTACATTGACACCTCGTACAGTGAAGGAAATTATTATTTGAGCCCTTGCTGATTTTGTAAGTTTGCCCACTGACAAAGACATGAACAGTCTATAATCTTAAGGGTAGATTAATTTTAACAGTGAGAGAATATCCAAAATAAAATTTAGAAAATCACATTGTATAAATTATAGCAATGTATTTGCATTTTCCAGAGAGAAATAAGTATTTGATCCCTTACCAACCATTAATAGTTCTGGCTCCTACAGACACTTAGATGCATTACAGACGCTGTCTTATATTGTCATCAGTATAAAAGACTCCTGTCCACAGACTCCATGAGTTAAGTCAGACTCTAACCTCTACAACAAAGGAGACCAAAGAGGTTTCTTAAGCCCACTTTACACACTACAATATATCTTACGATGTGTCGGAGGGGTCACATCGTAAGTGACGCACATCCGGCATCGTAAGGTACATTGTAGTGTGTAACAACTACGTGCAATTGCGATTGAACGGTAAAACGTTCATAGCACGCACGTCGTTTATTCCTCATGAATTGAACGTCAGGTTGTTCATCATACCCGGGGCAGCACACATCGCTCCATGTGACACTCCGGGAACGATGAACAGATCTTACCTGCATCCTGCGGCTCCCGGCCAGCAATGCGGAAGGAAGGAGGTGGGCGGAATGTTTACATCCCGTTCATCTCCGCCCCTCCGCTTCTATTGGCCTGCTGCCGCGTGACGTCAATGTGACGCCGAACGTCCCTCCCACTCCAGGAAGTGGACGTTCGCCACCCACATCGAGGTCGTATGGACGTGTAAGTACGTGTGACGGGGGTTAATCGTTTGTGCGGCACATTCAACAAATTGAACGCGCCACACATACGATGGGGGCGGTTACGATCGCATACGATATCGTATGCAGAATCGTAACATGTAAAGCAGGCTTAAGGATGTCAAGGACAAGATCATAGACCTGCACAAGGCTGGAATGGGCTACAAAACCACAAGTAAGATGCTGGGTGAGGAGACAACTGTTGGTGCAATAATAAGAAAATGGAAGAAATACAAAATGAGTGTCAATCGACATCAATCTGGGGCTCCATCAAAAATCTCACCTCGTGGGTCTCCAGGATCATGAGGAAGGTGAGAGATCAGCCTAAAACTACACGGCGGGAACTTGTTAATGATCTCACGGCAGCTGGGACCACTGTCACCAAGAAACCCATTGGTAACACATTACGGTGCCCACAAAGTCCCACTGCTCAAGAAGGCCTATGTGCAGTCGGCCCATCTGAAGAATGCCCATGTGCAGCCAGCCCGTCTGAAGAAGGCCCATGTGCGGCCGGCCCGTCTGAAGAAAGCCCATGTGCAGTCGTCCCGTCTGAAGAATGCCCATGTGCAGCCAGCCCGTCTGAAGAAGGCCCATGTGCGGCCGGCCCGTCTGAAGAAGGCCCATGTGCTGCCGGCCCGTCTGAAGAAGGCCCATGTGCGGCCGACCCGTCTGAAGAAGGCCCATGTGGGGCCGGCCCGTCTGAAGAAGGCCCATGTGCGGCCGGCCCGTCTGACAAAGGCCCATGTGCGGCCGGCCCGTCTGACAAAGGCCCATGTGCGGCCGGCCCGTCTGACAAAGGCCCATGTGCAGCCGGCCCGTCTGACGAAGGCCCATGTGCGGCCGGCCCGTCTGACGAAGGCCCATGTGCGGCCGGCTCGTCTGAAGAAGACCCATGTGCGGCCGACCCGTCTGAAGAAGGCCAATGTGCGGCCGGCCCGTCTGAAGAAGGCCCATGTGCAGCAGGCCCGTCTGAAGAAGGCACATGTGCAGCCGGTCAGTCTGAAGTTTGACAATGACCACCTAGATGATTGTGAGAGTGATTGTGAGAAGTTGCTGTTGTCAGATGAGACAAAAATTTAGCTCTTTGGCCTTAACTCAACTTGCTGTGTTTGGAGGAAGAGAAATGCTGCCCATGACTCAAAGAACCCCGGCCCCACGGTCAAGCATGGAGGTGGAAACATTATGTTTTGGGGTTGTTTGTCTGCTAAGGGCCCTGGACTGCTTCACCTCATCAATGGGAGAATGGATGGAGCCATGGGCTGTAAAATCTCTAGTGACAATCTCCTTCCCTCTGCCAGGACATTAAAAATGGGTTGTGGCTGGGTCTTCCACCATGACAATGACCCAAAACATACAGCCAAAGCAACAAAGGAGTGGTTCAAAAAGAAGCATATTAAGGTCATGGAGTGGCCTAGCCAGTCTCCAGGCATTAATCCCATAGAAAACGTATGGAGGAGCTGACGCCCCGAGTTGCCAAGCGTCAGAGTCAAAATCTTAATGATTTAGAGATGATCTACAAAGAGGAGTGGAGCAAAATTCCTCCTAACATGTGCGCAAACCTCATCATCAACTACAAAAACGTCTGACTGCTGGGCTACCAACAAGGGTTTTACCTCCATGTATTAAGTCTTGTTTGCCAGAGGGATCAAAGACTTATTTCTCACTGCAAAATGCAAATACATTTATATAATTTATGCAATGTGATTTTCTGGATTTTATTTTGGATATTCTATCTCTCAGTGTTAAAATTAACCTTCACTTAAAATTATAGACTGTTCAGTGGCAAACTTACAAAACCAGCAAGGGATCAAATACTTATTTCCTTCTCTGTATACACTCCATATTACTATCAAAGGGGAAGAAGTAACATTGATTATCTGATGATAACGATACCTGTCAATGGTGAGAAATATTATCAGCAAGTGAAAAGTTGTGTCTTCAAGTTGAAGCAGGAAAAATTAGCAGATCTGAGCA
Organism: Anomaloglossus baeobatrachus; assembly: GCF_048569485.1. Lineage (NCBI taxonomy): Eukaryota > Metazoa > Chordata > Amphibia > Anura > Aromobatidae > Anomaloglossus > Anomaloglossus baeobatrachus. The sequence continues at coordinate 92,736,044 of NC_134364.1, read as the reverse complement.
ACTGTGACAAGGGCCAAATTGTGATGTCCAGATGACTACATGAAAGCATCTCCAATATGGTGTTTCTTGTGTTATGTTTCGATATTCACCGGGTGAATTGTGGGAGGTTTTCAGAATAGAGTGGCTTTTTTTTTAGGGTGTTCCCAATATACAGCAGGTCATGTGGGATATTTCCATATACAGTCTAAGGCCCCTTTCACACGTCAGTGATTCTGCTAAGTATGTGCTTTTTTTTATACGTACCAGAATCACTGACATACGCAGACCCATTATAATCAATGAGTCTGCTCACACATCAGTGATTTTTCACTGAACGTGTCTCCGTGCAGCGTGCACCCTTGGCCGTGATTCTGCACGGAAACATGTCAGTTTTTGTCTGGCATCACTGATGACCCACAGACCACACTATGGTGTGATCCGTGTGTGATCAGTGAAACACGTACAAGAAAATCACGGACATATTAAATATTAAAAATGTTCAACTTACCTTGCCTGCGATTCGCTGTGCAGCCTCTGCTTTTGGCAGTTTCTGCCTGGCTCATGAATATTCATGAGAGCAGGAAAACCCGACCAGGAAGTAGGTGCAGAGAGCGGTGGGCGGACGCTGGACAGCCGAGGAGATCAGCACCAGGGACAGCAGCAGTGAAGACAGGTGAGTAATGTCCGTATGCAATCACGGGATCACGAATCACGGATTGCACATGGACAACCCACGTGTGCCGTGAATCACGAAACACGGAGGGACATGTGCGTGTTTTACATGTCAGTGTTTTTCACTGACGTGCGAAACGGGCCTTATGGGGTGTTCCTGGTTTAGGTCTTGTGGAGTGTTCCCAATATAGGGTGGATACGTCCAATATACAGTGAGTCCTGTTGATTGTTCCCAGTATACAGGTCGTGTTGTGGGGTGTTTCTGGCATACAGCAGGTCTTTTGCATGATGTTCCTAGTGTGCAGACAGTCTTGTGGAAAGTTCCAGGAATTCTGTGGGTCCTGTGGGGTGTTGTGTTTATAGCAGGTGTTTCTGTCATATAGCAGGCTTTGTAGGGTACTCCCATTATATAGAGGGTCTTGCAGAGTGTTCCCGGTATACATTGAGTCTTGTTGAGAGTTCCCAGTATATGTTGGGCTCTGTGGGGTGTTGCCTGTATACGTCGGGTCTTGTGATGCGTTCCCAGTATACAACAGGTCTTGTGTGGTGTTCCCGGTTTACGGTAGGTGCAGTTCCTGTAAATGTTGGGTCTTGTGGGGTGTTCCTGGTATATGTCGGGTCTTGTGTGGTGTTGCCGATAGGTGTTGAGTCTCATGGGGTCTTCCAATTAGGCGGGTCTCGTGGAGTTTTCCTGGTATACAGCAGATTGCGTGGAGTGTCCTCTGTATCTGTCAGGTATTGTTGTAGGTTCCCAAAATATTTCAGGTTTTATAAAAAAAAGTTTGTTTAAAAGAACTGAGAGTCCTCAGTAGTTGATACCTTTTAATGGCTAACTGAAAAGATGGTAATAATAGCAGCTTTCCAGACTACTCAGGTCTCTTCATCAGGCATGGTATAACACAAAATCTAAATAGTGCAGTAAAAAAAAAAACCTAAAAAAAAAACAAGTTATGTGAAGCAAAACTATCACTATGGCAAGGGGGCAAACTGTTGTGGCCATAAATATTGTTGTAGTTCATAGATAAGCAGTGTGAAAGTTTTATTGTCCTCTGATTGGGGTCTGGTCTGGGCTGTGATGCCCCCGGATGATCTGAGGAACACATTTCTTAATTCATGTAAAAAGACATGAATCCATGAGACACATTCATTCCTGCTCTGAATGTGTCAAAGGTCATCATAAGTTTGTATTCCCAAAGTCTCCTGTCTCTTTGGGACTTGAAATTTCCTTTCAATACCAGCAATTTTATGTCCATGATGCTGTGGTCGGGGTTCCAAAAATGTTTGGCCACAGGTAGAGCCATCCTTTTTTTCTCTAATTGTGTTGGGGTGAGAATTCATACTTGTCCTGAGCTGTTCTCCGGTCTCCCCTACATACAAATAAGGAATAACGTTTGGAACTCCATTCTGTGTCTGAACTGGGTGCAAAAACCTAAAAAACATCATTATATGGAGATAAGGTATGCACACCAGTGACTATGCAAGAGGAATACATGTAATAGCAGAAACTGCTGTGTGAATACTGACATGAAAAATTCAATAGCTATATGTAAGAATGAATTGTGAAAAATGGAACCTGCATTACTGCCATGAATATATGAATCAAGAGAAATTTAGCTACTGAATTGATCAATGCAATAGAGCCCCAACACTACGCCAAAGTATTTCTCTACGTTGGGGTCCCTAGCTAATGTGTCCTCTCATGCAGACACACACAAGCTAGGGACCCCAACGTAGAGAAATACTTTGGCGTAGTGTTGGGGCTCTATTGCATTGATCAATTCAGTAGCTAAATTTCTCTTTATTCATATATTCATGGCAGTAATGCAGGTTCCATTTTTCACATTTCATTCTTACATATAGCTATTGGATTTTTCAAGTCAGTATTCACACAGCAGTTTCTGCTATTACATGTATTCCCCTTGCATAGTCACTGGTGTGCATACCTTATCCCCTACATACAGACCCCAAGTTGGACATTTGGTACATATAATCAAGTACACCCCATTGGTTGTGGTGCAGCTGAAGGTACCTGGGATCTTGTAGTCCTGATGTGATCTGGGAATTTTTATCTTGTCCGATGTCAAAATAAATGGACAGGTCTTACATTTTTTCTGGTTGCAGGAAGAGACGTGAGTAGTCTGGAAAGCTGCTATTATTACCATCTTTTCAGTTAGCCAATAAAAGGTATCAACTACTGAGGACTATCAGTTCTTTTAAACAAACTTTTTATTTATCTCTACTGGCTAACACGGTACAAAGATATATTTTTCCTGTATCAGGTTTTATAGTGATTATTACCTACCAAATATAAACCACACAAGGAAAACTGTTAACAGGTTTGTGAGTACCTAAGGCTCAATAATGCAGAAAGCGAGTGAAGATGAGCCCCTCTGGACTTATACCACAGGTAATACCCCAAATAATTGATAAATATATCAATAATAAGAAAATCTCAAGCTATTTAACAGATCACAGATCGCCAAGAGCCTTAGGGCCGCTTTACACGTTGCGACATCGCTCAAGTGATCTCGTTGGGGTCACGGGATTTGTGACGCACATATGGTCGCTTTAGCGATGTCTTTGCGTGTGACACCTATGAACAATTTTGAATCGTTGCAAAAACTGTCAAAATCGCTCATCAGTGACATCACCCCCTAATCTCGAATATCGCTGCTGCTCGGTGTACGAAGTAGTTTGTTGCTCCTGCAGCAGCATACATCGCTATGTGTGACACCGCAGGAATGAGGAACCTCACCTTACCTGCGGCCGCCAGCAATGAGGACGGAAGGAGGTGGGCGGGATGTGACGTCCCGCTCATATCCGCCCCTCCGCTTCTATTGGGCGGCGGTTCGGTGACACTGCTGTGACGTCACAGTGACGCTGAATGAACCGCCCCCTTAGAAAGGAGGCGGTTTGCCGGTCACAGCGACGTCAGTAGGCAGGTAGTGTGACGGGTCTGCGCGATGTTGTGCGCCACGGGAAGCGATTTGCTCGTGTCGCACAACTGATGGAGGCGGGTACGCATGCTAGCGATATCGCAGCATGTAAAGCGGCCTTTAGAGTGTCCTTCTACAAAAGTACATATAATGAGCATGTGAACATCAGAAGTGGACCATTGAGGGATGGAAGGTGGTGACCTGGTCTTATGGATCACATTCTCCACTATGTGGACAGCCGAGGTCATCACTTATCGGAGAAAAAGTCTACACCAGAATGCCCAGGCACAACGATTGGAGTATGGTAATATGCTGGTGAAAATCCCTGGGTTCTAGCATTTCTGTGGTCATGTCACATAACCCATGTATCGCAGCACTTCTTTCTGCAGGATAATGGCCAGTCAGGAAAAATCTGAGGACCTTTCTGTCTGATCATCGGTCAACACATTCGACTTTCTCCATAGTCACCAGACTTCTATATGAGATGTCAGTTGTGGGTGTAACTGGAAAACGGGTCTCATGGGTTAATAGATCTGTTCAGTGTCAGATACGACAGGAAACCTTGAGAGATCGGTGGAGTCCAGACCTCAAAGGATCAGAGCTGTTTGTAATGTCACAATGGAGTACAACACAATTTGCTTTCCTGCCCACCCCAGTACGTGTAGTTACTAGCTCTTAAGAATAATTACAACCAGTATTTTCTCCCTAATTAACGAGTCCCATCGCTATCTGCCCCCAAACCTCACATTAGAGGAAGATCCAGTGTCACGTAATCATGACTGGACCATCGGTGGAACTACTAATAGACTGTTATTGTGAAAGACAACATCCTGCAACTCTCTAACCGCTGGCAGCCACAGCGTCCCTCAAGATCAGCCGACTGGAGAAAAAAAAAAAACCTGTGACAGCACCAACTGGAAATATATGGAAGATAATAATTGATCAAAGCTAAAGTTTTTGTCCATTTTTAATATTGAGAGATGGAGGTGATTGAACAAAACATTAGTTAAAAGGGTTAGGCCACAGCATTTTAGCCAGGAATCAGTCTTGTAAAACACAAGAATTATAGGCACTGTGATGTCAGAAAAGGAGATACTGTTAATATCAGGATTATTGTTACATGTATTAAAAAAAAAAAAAGACTTTTTTTAGGTTATTATTTTTCTTAAATGAAGAGTTTTCAGCAATTTCATTATCAGCAGAGGCAGGATTACAATGACTGATCACACCTCCACCTGATGACACAATAGCCTTCCATCACATTAGGCAATGTCCTGCTCCCACCTCCCTTCATAATGATTTTAGCACACGCTCATTAGAGGCTTCAATACACAAGATAGGGGCGGAGTCTATACATTGCTGCTAATGTTCATGTGCACTTCCTAACAGGAAGTTAGAGTAAAAAAAAAAAGGCCCAGTATTTCTAATTTTAATTTTTAATAATTTGATCATAACAAAAATAGACAAATATTTAAATTAAACATAAAATTCTGATTTACAGTCATTTTCTTTTTACCCTTTACCTTTAATCTCCTGCTGATCGGTTCTAGCTTTGGCTTGTACCCTTTACATCGAGGGGACGGTGCTTCATGATATTTAATCTTACCGTAGACAAAGCAGATGGGGAGAGGCTCCTGCTGAAGTTAGACATCTTAGAGCCACACACAGGATGAAGATTTCTTTATACATTTCTCAATTTCAAAATGGGATCATATAGGAGACATTTATTACAGGGTGGGACGGGATCTTTTCCTATGTTTTTATGTTACAAAGCTCCTTAAAAAAATAATATGTATAGAAACGTCTTCCAATAGGTGGCAGTAGCGGTCACTTTCTACTTCCTTGAAATGGAGCTCTAAAAGGAGGAGAGACAAAAACCACTTGGACATCATTTTTATTAAATCCAGTACATGCCCAGGGATTGGTAACCTTCTTCCATTGGCCCCAATCCAAAAAAAAACACAGAAAAGAATCGCAGTGATACCAATGTAATGTATTTATCTACAATTAGACATTCACATAATACAGTAGACACCTGTGGACAGTTGTGGAGGAACAGCAGCCTAAATCTTAGATGGAGACACCATTATTATGTCTAATACATCTGAAGAGCAGAAGACCCCTTTATGTTATCACTAGCAAGAAGGCCTGCGGAGACACCATCACGTGTTTCTCAACGCTGGCAGGAAACTAGCCAGGTCTTTCACCGGGAAGGAACAACCACGGGAAGGGCAGTCTCCAGTCAAGAAGACCACCTATACCAAACATGGTATCCATCCACAGACAGCCGTTTCGGGGTATTTGCCCCTCATCAGTGTGGAGTAGGAATCTGGCTAGTGGGAGCATTGCCTAGTAAAAGACTATGTGAGCAAGGATGGTTGACCTTAGGGAGATCAACATCCACCACTGCGGAGACACCATCACGTGTTTCTCAACGCAGTGATTCTAGAGCAATGCCCCCTGGGAAATATTCAAAGCAAGAAGGCCTGCGGAGACACCATCACGTGTTTCTCAACGCTGGCAGGAAACTAGCCAGGTCTTTCACCGGGAAGGAACAACCACGGGAAGGGCAGTCTCCAGTCAAAAAGACCACCTATACCAAACATGGTATCCATCCACAGACAGCCGTTTCGGGGTATTTGCCCCTCATCAGTGTGGAGTAGGAATCTGGCTAGTGGGAGCATTGCCTAGTAAAAGACTATGTGAGCAAGGATGGTTGAACGCAGTGATTCTAGAGCAATGCCCCCTGGGAAATATTCAAAGCAAGAAGGCCTGCGGAGACACCATCACGTGTTTCTCAACGCTGGCAGGAAACTAGCCAGGTCTTTCGCTGCCAGCGTTGAGAAACATGTGATGGTGTCTCCGCAGGCCTTCTTGCTTTGAATATTTCCCAGGGGGCATTGCTCTAGAATCACTGCGTTGAGAAACACGTGATGGTGTCTCCGCAGTGGTGGATGTTGATCTCCCTAAGGTCAACCATCCTTGCTCACATATTTATGTTATCACTAGGGATGATCGAATACCTCAAATATTCACCTTCGCAAATATCCAACGAACAGGTCACCACTATGTGAATATTCGATGCACAATGTAAGTCTATGGGAAGCCCGAAGAGTTCCAAATAGTTGTTATTCGGGTTTCCCATAGACTTACATTGCGTATCGAATATTCGCGAAGCCGAATATTTGAGGTACACGATCATCTCTAGTTATCACACATGGGGCTCCTCCCAATAATATTGCACATGCATACCCAGTTAACCCCTAAAACCATTGGAAATTTCTGCCCTGTCTGAAACAGCTGATAACAGAAAACAATAGCACTGCACAGAAAATAGAACGTGGACTTTAACTTTAGTGTCCCTTTAAGAAATGTTTATGTTTGAACTCAAAATGAAAAGTTTTGTCAGGGTTAAGGCCATCCTTGTATCCACACCGGATAACATAAGCGTGTACAGCAAATATTACAGAAATGTAACAGTCCTCCTCTGCGTTTCTTCACACAAGGGAAGATTTTGAGCAGAAAGGTCTGCAAATATTCAATTCATCGAAAAGGGGCTTGTTGCAATCTGTGCTCATGCTGCAACAGCCAGATTAATCCGTCTCGAACACTAGGGGAAAGAGGCAAATTGGGGGAAGGCCTTTACCCTACTCTACAGGGAGGAGGGACCTTTACCCCCCTCAATGGGGAGGTAGAGCCTCTACCCCCCCTCTCAACAGGGAGGCGGGGCCTTTGCCCCCCCTTCTACAGGGAGGCGGGGCCTTTGCCCCCCCTTCTACAGGGAGGCGGAGCCTTTGCCCCCCCCTTCTACAGGGAGGCGGAGCCTTTGCCCCCCCTTCTACAGGGAGGCGGAGCCTTTGCCCCCCTTCTACAGGGAGGCGGAGCCTTTGCCACCCCTTCTACAGGGAAGCGGAGCCTTTGCCACCCCTTCTACAGGGAGGCGGAGCCTTTGCCACCCCTTCTACAGGGAGGCGGAGCCTTTGCCACCCCTTCTACAGGGAGGCGGAGCCTTTGCCACCCCTTCTACAGGGAGGCGGAGCCTTTGCCACCCCTTCTACAGGGAGGCGGAGCCTTTGCCACCCCTTCTACAGACGCGGAGTCTCTACCACCCCTTCTACAGAGAGGCGGAGCCTCTACCACCCCTTCTACAGAGAGGCGGAGACTTTGCCACCCATGCAAACTATCCAGGCATAACAGAGAAACGACAATCATTCAGTTAAGGACAGACAAGCTATTGGATGAAAAGTTCCAGCACCTCTAATGCTGGCAGAATGCTGGTAAATATTGAATGTCAAATTACAGAGAATGAGAAATGGGACCGTTCCTGGAATATTCTAATGGCACCAAACGCAGATTTATTTGATGCTGGGAGACTAGGCTTGCAAGGCCGTGCTTTTATACAGGTTTTATTTTTTTTACAAAGGACAGGGCCACATTAAAGGCCGTATGTTTTCTGACCACCTCATTTTCTATGTATGTAATGTAAGTGAACGGATGCCTTTTACCACATGCCATGCATTACAATAGTGTGGTCCTGATCATACCCCCCACCACCACCACCCATGGGCAAGGACGACTAAAGGCAATGTTCATTTTTGTGCCATTAAATATCAATGTTTTTATATACAGATTATCCCCATATTAAATAAGGCGCCCCTTCACTGCATTGTGCCTCCCGACAACATATTCTCTTGCCCTTGTGAGGGGCAAATACGTCAGTCCGTTTACTACCTGAATACCCCAAATCTGGTAGCTCTGGACGAGCAGAGACTTATGGACATGGATCCATTGTTGCTCAACAAGGGTGGCAGTCTTCTAGCTGTAGTTGTCCATGAGAATGGATGTAAGGTGCCCCCAGACACAGACGTAGCACAATAGAGGGGTCTCCAGGAGGAGAGAGAACGCAGTGCACAGCATGACACAATGGACCCCAGCAGGAATGCCACGTCTGTGTGCTCACCGCCTGACTGATGACCGCGCTGCCCCCTGGTAGGCTTCTGAAGGGCGGCCGTGGAGGCCAGCTGCTTGGACTTCTTCCAGGAAACTGCAAAGAGTAGAGACATCTGATCAGCACATACATACAGACACCGTAACCTGAGCATTACCCAACAGGATTACCATGGATTCTGCATTATGTAATCTAATGACTAAATTCCATCATAATCCAAAATTATATAATATTTCCCCTCAGCAGCACAGAGTGTTTTAGCAGATTAATGTTTTTTTTTATCTTGTGCCGTGATAAAACCCGGCTCCAGGTATTGGCACAGTGGTCTCCATATAAGTACACTACATAGCCCTGCGCCCACAGGACGGTGCCTGTCATAGCTGTGATGCCATGACATGTACCGAGCGTGCCCGAGGCGGATGTCTCCTGTCCCCTGCTCATCGGTCAGTGACAGGGAGCCTCGTGTGCGTCAGAGACGGACGCTGTAAGCCAGTCTGGAAATAACAATTAGGTCAGCGGATTAGATGACTCTTACGAGGGCAGCTTGAGGCATTAGGATACGAAATCCCCTTGTTTTGTTTTTTTTTCTTATGGGATCCGTGAATAATCCTAAAGCAGGAGAAACCCACTAAAGATATATCACAGTGTTAAAGGGGTTAACAGAACAGCGAATTTCTCAGCTGCATCTAAAACACAGTGTTGTATATGACAGATTAGTGTAGGCCGGTACCACACCGATCACATTGTGGCCGCTCATTACATATTATAATTAACTGAAAAATGTATAGTCTCCTCCTGCGTTTGTTTTGGGAGGACAGCGTGTCCTCAATTTACCTTCCTACTGTCTGCAGCAGAAGCCTACCCCCCTCAGCCCCGCCTACAGCCAGAGCCTATCCCCACAGCCCCGCCTACAGCCGGAGCCTATCCCCACAGTCCCGCCTACAGCCGGAGCCTATCCCTACCCCCTCCTGCAGCAAGAGCCTATTGCTCGCCTCGTCTGCAGCAGGAACCTAACCCTCACCCCGCCCCACCTGCAGCAGGAGCCCAACCCCCGACCCACCTGCAGCAGGAGCCTACCACCTGCCTCACCTACAGCAAGAGACTCCCCATGCTGTCTGCCACAGGAACCGCCCCTTCTTGCCTAACTCTGAAGCAGGAGCCTATCCCTTGCCCTGACTGAAGCAGCCCCCACCCCTCGCCCTGTCTGCAGCGAGAACCTCCCCCCATCTGCAGCAGGAGCCCATTGTCTCTGCCTTGTCTGCAGCATGAGCATCCCCTGACTCTGCAGCAGGAGCCCCCCTCTACCCTTCCATCCTAAAATGGAGCAGGTCAACAACCCCTTTGTATATCGCAGGAGCTTTGCGTTTTTGTTTTCTTTCTTAAGATCTCCGTTTGCTGTCACTCAACATAAATTTACAGTTCTGTCCCAGCCTAGGCCGGACTGATTACAGTGTATTTATCAGAGCATCATAAAGAAAATATGTCTGTGTCTACCAGACCCATAAACAGGCTTCCACTCATACATAATCCCCTAAACCCAAACACCTGTATAGATAATATATTGTGCTGACCCCTCAGGTGCCCCCAAAAAAGGAGGAGGTGTGATCTAGGCCACACACTGGTTAATGGTGTCTGTGTGTGAGCGTTTAGTGTTTCTACTCTCTATGTAAATCCCGTCACCCGATCCCACTGTGCATGTAAATAATAGAAGGGCTGAGGGACAAGAAAGAGCGGTGCGGAGGCTGGGACCCCCTGATGCATCACCTGAGCTCCACTGTCAAACATACTGGATATTTTTTCCACTCCTGGTGTGGAAACTACTGCAAGTATCCATATCCCTTCTTAATGAGACCCCCGCAGGTAATTTGGGCCTCATGTACAGATAATGGACAAGGAGGCCTGTTTTTCCAGTGAGGTTTAGAAGACGAGTGTTATTTCTATTATGAAGTCTGAGACCCTCACTGAACAAGCTAGTGCCAAGCTTTAATGGAGAAGCAGCTAAACATGGTCACCAAAATGGCTTAAGGAGACTAAGAATTTTGCTGGAAAATCAACACTGACCTATCAGAAGGATGAACAGTACTTGAACTTTATGAACCCAAATGATTTGACAGAGTATTATACTCTATAAAGTGGCTACTCCGTAAATACAATCTCATTCATAGCACAGACTTAAAATCCCATGAGCCAGAGCAAAATCCTGCTGATAAAAAAATAAATTAAAAAGGGAGCTGCCGCTGCCAAAAAGGGAGCCGGCGCTGCCAAAAAAGGGAGCCGGCGCTGCCAAAAAAGGGAGCCGGCGCTGCCAAAAAAGGGAGCCGGCGCTGCCAAAAAAGGGAGCCGGCGCTGCCAAAAAAGGGAGCCGGCGCTGCCAAAAGAGGGAGCCGGCGCTGCCAAAAGATGGAGCCGGCGCTGCCAAAAGAGGGAGCCGGCGCTGCCAAAAGAGGGAGCCGGCGCTGCCAAAAGAGGGAGCCGGCGCTGCCAAAAGATGGAGCGGGCGCTGCCAAAAGAGGGAGCCGCCGCTGCCAAAAGAGGGAGCCGCCGCTGCCAAAAGAGGGAGCCGCCGCTGCCAAAAGAGGGAGCCGCCGCTGCCAAAAGAGGGAGCCGCCGCTGCCAAAAGAGGGAGCCGCCGCTGCCAAAAGAGGGAGCCGCCGCTGCCAAAAGAGGGAGCCGCCGCTGCCAAAAGAGGGAGCCGCCGCTGCCAAAAAAGGGAGCCGCCGCTGCCAAAAAAGGGAGCCGCCGCTGCCAAAAAAGGGAGCCGCCGCTGCCAAAAAAGGGAGCCGCCGCTGCCAAAAAAGGGAGCCGCCGCTGCCAAAAGAGGGAGCCGCCGCTGCCAAAAGAGGGAGCCGCCGCTGCCAAAAAAAGGGAGCTGCCGCTGCCAAAAAAAGGGAGCTGCCGCTGCCAAAAAAAGGGAGCTGCCGCCGCCGTTGACAAAAAGGGAGCTGCTGCTGAAAAGGAGGAGATGCTGCTGCTGCGATCTAAGAGAATTTGGTATTCAGAGTGAGGACCCAAAAAGGCTCTGGTGTTGTTACATATGTCTGTCTCCTCCTCTTTTGGGGAACTTGCCTCTCTCGATACCGTAGAACTTAAAGTGTGCAAGATCCCCATTAAGAGTATTAATGAAATGTTTCACTGCCCCAGAATATGAACTATTTTTAATTACTTATGTTAAAAAATGTGTTCAGCAATGCGTCTTTCTAATTTTCCAATGGTGAAACCCACATATTGCATATTCTGCTCTCAATACGATATATTACATGATGAAAATGGCAATTAATAAAATAATTTATTGCCTGATGACAGCTGGAAGCAAAAAGTATGGTGTTACCCGAAATGTCTTTTCTGTAAAGGGATGTATGTTCTCTTAATAATAGGATCCCCTTCTAAAAAAAGAAAAATATCCAAAAATGGAATAGAAATACTGGGTAAACTGGAAGTAAAACGAGGGTTGGATGATATATCAGACTAAACATCATCAGGGTGGCCAAACATTGCTCACCCTTCCACCTCAGCATTGCATCACAATGTGTCAGTCTGGAGCCCGGGCTGCTTTGCTTACAGAGGAGTCGTGTGGATACAACTGCACCCACCGTTCTGCAAGAACTTTCCTTCACAAGACGATTCGGCCTGTCATTTACACTAGATATGTTGGAGTCTAAGAAGCCCCGTATATCGCTGCTCATCTCAGAGTATGCTGGAACTAAGGACTGCCAAACCCACCTGCTCCAACAGGGGCTGTCATCATAAGATCACGATGGCCGTATTCTTCTATAATGACACCCTGGCGGACTGGCTACTGATCACATGAGGTTGTGTTAGTGGGAAATCCACCCAGCCTTAACCCCCTCTAGGGACTGACCCCGTTACACAGATCTTGTAACCCAATTCTTCTCGCTCAGCTCCGGCACCTGATGACAGGACTGGAAAATACACAGTTAAGCCTGACTCCGATGACAGCCGAGCGGCGGCGTTCATTACACCTCTGGGTCTGTCCAACTAGACTGAGACCAGAGGAAAAATCCTGGCTCGGGTTTCAGATGTCGTGTTCTAGTAATGGGATGCCCGGGACCCCAGAGATGGTCTGTAGTAAGATGGGTTGTTGTAGGGTGGCGATGACAGAAGAAGAGAAAAGAGAAGAACAGCACATGTTGGGGGCGAACAAGAGAAAGACAGGACACATCGGAGTTGCCGAGCACACACGCGTAGAGAGGTCTATGTAAGGAGAATAGTCTTCCCCGTGGTTCCTACATATCTTTTCATAAGCCAGATCAGATACCCACACTTTGAATTGACGAGGGGCAATCACCCCGAAACACCATGTCTGCAAATTAGGATTCTGATCTGGCGTTAAATCCCAAGTCTTATGAAAAGGCTTGTTTAAAAAGCCACTTTTGACTTTTAGGATTGTTACTTCCAATAGGTGGCGCTAGAGTTTGTCTCCTTCCTCACTGGAGGGACAATTTGAGAGATCAGGAGGAACAGCTGTCAATCAAATCAATGCCCTTCAGGGGCACCAACTTACCTCTTCGTATTATGAATAGTGGTCCCGCCAAGGACAATGCGGACCCCCGGTGTTGTTCGGTTCAGGTTATAAACAGTCTGAGCTTCTTCATAAGTTGCTCCTCCAACTATGAAGACAATGATATCCTGAGGCCTGCGGACAGAATCATTTATAAAGCTTGAGGACCTCCATGACACCCAACTGCTGGATTATAAAGAAATATATGTGCAGACATCATGTGTGATATACCAGTCATCGATCGCAGCAGAACACGCTGCATGGTGCGCCTCCATTGAAGACATTAAGCAGACAGATACTTAATGCTGGAGGAGAGGAAGACTGGGCACCTTTTGTGCTTGTAGAGATAAGTGACCACATGCATGCCAAAGCTGAGCTGTGCATGCATCTATATAGCATGGCTGGTTCAAATGACCAGCCTTAGGGAAGTGGTAGGTGTAAATGGCAGTAGCCTTACCGGTCCCGCAGGGTGCTAGGTCCCACATAAGGGTACATGTTGTCCCTCAGCTTCCCTTTTATCAGCTGGTCCAGGGTATCAAGGAGGAATGGCTGGTGCTGGGTGTACACATTCTCCACTCCCTGCACGAAAACAAACAGGTCAACATTTTTTTTGGGAATACAGGCCCTCAATGTGCTAACCCTTTTCTAATATAGTTCTCCTTTGTAAGGTCAAACCAGACCCTGCGCCCACAAAAGCCGGCGTGCTCTGGGGGTAACAAAAAAGGCCCCGCAAGAGGCGGCGAACTCTGGGGGTAAAAAAAAAGCCCCGCAAGAGGCAGCGAACTCTGGAAGAAGGCCCCGCAAGAGCCGCCGTCCGCCGGGAACACCCCACCAGTCATCTAGACATACCAGTTTGGTCCTTGATCCTTACGCTTGCTCATTTTTAATAGTTCCAGTACATCATCTTGAAGAACGGACTGATTACTTACGGATTATAAATCCCACCCTTTCCACATCTGCTGGCCGGGATAGATATGTAACAATGAGGAGGTGTAGAGAGTTTGTCCAAATCCTCCAACCATAAGTCACTGACCTTGAGTCCTTTGAAGAATTGTTTGGTGATAGCCACGGCGTCCTTAGGACTGAACAGATCGCTGCCTCGGACTCTCTTCCCACCAAACTCCACCACGGAAGACACCAGCTGCCAAATAACCAAAGCAGTCAGGCACCTTCCTCTCATATAGGGAGAAATAAGGGAAAATACTTACCCTGCGATACTTCTCAGACACGCCCCGATTACGGAGGTCAGAGAGGAGATTCTGCAGGGCATTGCTGCTGTGCCGCTCGTAGTGCAGAGCGTACAGCATGACCAAACGCGTGGCGTCCAATTCGGACAGGCGCTGGTTCTGAAGAAGACGCTTCACATTCTGAAATTAAAAAACAAATAGTAAGTTCTGCTCTGAAGCTTGTGGGATCTAGTGTAATAGAGGACAAGTAATGTATGTACACAGTGACTGCACCAGCAGAATAGTGAGTGCAGCTCTGGAGGAGAATACAGGATGTAACTCAGGATCAGTAATGTAATGTATGTACACAGTGACTGCACCAGCAGAATAGTGAGTGTAGCTCTGGAGGAGAATACAGGATGTAACTCAGGATCAGTAATGTAGTGTATGTACACAGTGACTGCACCAGCAGAATAGGGAGTGCAGCTCTGGAGCACAATTCACTTTCAAACTCCAAAATATCCTGTGTCTCCTAGCACTAAGTAAACACTTGTTACTTAGGAGTGTAGGACAGCCCGGTGATGATATTGCAGACAATACTACAGGTCACCCACCTTTCTTAGATACAGAAGAACAGACTGCCCTCCATATAAAGGAGAAGGTAATGGCTGTGTGCTCACATCCCCATCACCCTGTTGGTATGTAACCTTTAGAGGGCGATGCATCGGGCACGTCACACAGGCTGGATGGAAAGGACACAGTGTGCTGACGTCTATGTGACGGCTGCACAGCCAGCCCATTGTCTGCATGACTCTTAAGGAGTCTCCGGATCATTATTCTTATAATGGGACCCCCGGTACAAAGACCGTGTCTCATTCAACAGCCCAGACCTACACACAAGGCTGTGTCATCGGTTCCAGAGCGTGCGGGATGGCTTGGCATGACCTTACCATGACTGGGCACATGGTCTAATAATTGAGGCTTTGTGCAAAGACCAAGGAGACTGAATCACCAGTACAATGGCCATCATTAATTATCCTTTGAAGTTGTATAGTGCGGTCTCCTCTGGGGGGGGGGGGGGGATAAGGACATTACTATACTACAGTAGTGTATGGGATTTCTGCATTCTCACACTGATCTATTAATCTGAAGACCGGAAGGTGGCAGAATTTTCATCTGCCTATACCAATGATCCCATTGGGTATCAATCACATCTGACCCCCTCTTAAAGTAGGTCTCATACAGGTGTAAACTGCTGCTCCTATGAGATTTTTTTGCCTACTTAAAGGGGTTTTCCCATTTTTATAAACAGGGTATTGTTAGATAGAGCTCATAAATACAAACAGTTTATCAATTTACTGCAGATTAAAATTTTCTGCCGTTCTTCAGTTATTAACACTTTTTTTGTTAAAAGCTCATTGCCGTGGCAGCCGACCACAGCGGCTAGACGCAGAAAACACAGTGCTTACAAGCTATTTACTTTTAAGCTTGTAATCATTGTTTCCAAGCTGGCCAGTATTGTTTTAAAGTCGCCTACAAATTCCTGTAAGCTTCAGCACGGTACTTACAAGCTACACAATAGCGGTGGTCTGTCTCCAAGGCAACAAGTTGTAAACAAAAGAATAAAAATTGATAATATCTCAAGAACAGCTGAAAATTTTAGCAAGCAGTAAATTGCAAAAGTGATTGTCTTTACAAGCACTGACTATACCCATCTCTAAAAATGGGAGAAAACCCTTAAAGGGATGTTCCCATTTAGTGTAGTTGATGATTGGTAGGATTCTATCTTCTTGGAGTGTAGCGGCCATCTGGCAAGGCTGGGAACAGCTGTCTACCCCAAAGATGATAGGCGTTGGATCTCACCTGTAGGGCATTGGAATGGTCGTTCTGACAGGCCAGCTCCTGCTCCACTTCAGACACCTCCATTAGGTGGCGATCACTCACAAGCCGCGACAGCTCGCCCACCACGGTCACATGTTTGGACACTGTGCCGGACATTTTCTTGAACTGGGGGTAGTTTTCAACAAAAGCCTGGAAGAGAAACAACCAAGGAAGGAGTCCCATAATATTGCTGTATGTACTAAGAATGACTAAATGGGAGTACAAAAGATAGCAGTGAGGAGCTTTAGTAGATCCCTAGCTGCCATATCAATCCATTATCACCCTCCAAGCACAATAAGGTGACAGAGGAGGGCTCTACCCCTTCATTCAATATCTTAAATGCTGTGGCCACTATTGATTGCAGCATCTAAGGGGATCGAGCTTTTACACGGTGCTGCGAATGGCACGAGCTAAACTCCCGAGCAAGTGCCATCTACATCACATCGGATCACAGCGACATCCCCTCGGAATGGGAGCAATGCAGGGATTAAAGAACCTGACTGCCCTCTAGTGGTAGAATAGCAGAATGCTCAAGGCCAATTATTAAAGATTATGTTCATATTCCTCAAGTATGGAGGTGTGGAAGAACGAAGCAGTTCAGAATAAAACCTTGAATTGGTAGAAATCCAGAATAGCCTTTTAAGCAAGCCTGAATATTCGGGAATGTTCACATGCTGCATTTTGTCATTGCCAATCCAACCATAATCCTCAATAACCGGAGACATCGCAGGAAAATATCAGTTTGGGTCACTACGGTGGTGTGACGTACCTTCATGTCGGAGATGGACTCCAGCTTCTGCTGCTCCTTTGGTTTCTTCCGTTGGAAATCTTCCATCAGGTTCTTAATGTTGGTCCCGATCTCTCCGAAATTCATGTACATGTTCTGCGGAAAGGCAAGAGGCGCCAGATGTTGTTACGGCTCAAACAGACCCGTCGCAACTCTTAGATTTTTTTCTGTGGCTTACGTTGGCGTAGAACTCGTCGTTCTCTGCGGACAGCACCACCTCCTTCAGGTCCTTGCTGATTCCTGGCACACGCGACAGGTCGATACGGTTGTTGTTGATGCCCAGTAACTCATGGACCATAGCCTGGTACGTCCACTAGAAAGAATCAGAGCCGTAAGGTAATTCGCAATTGCTGCCATCTATAGATATAAATATCCATGCACACTTATGAATAGAGTATTCCCGCTCCCGCCTGTCCACGCACCCACCTGGTTGAGTAAAGGTGTGATAGCATCGTCAGAGCGATCTAGGATGAGAAGAAGAGGCGGCACCTCCGTGCGTCGGAAATCAAACAGCTCATATTCCTTAGTAATGACTTGCTGGAGAGAAAAGGACTGAAAAGTGAGTCTGAGGAATCATCTGCCCCATGGACATCAGTCACCGACACCCACCTTCACACCCTCCGCTAGCCTCTTGGCCATGTCTGACGAGAGCTGGTATCGGATCATCGGACACTTTTTCAGGGAGAGGAGCAGAGCAGTCAGTCCTTGTGTGGTTCTGGAGAGCTGGGCGGCATCCCAGTTCCTGCCCTAGAATGGAGAAGGTAACGGGGAGGGGGGGGGTTACATCCTTGGAGATGTTCACTGCAATTTACGAGTCACGTTGGGTTATACTACCTGATAGCAGCCGACTATGTTCAGAGAAAAGACGTGAGGATTCACCGCAATGTAATCTCCATAAAACTCCTGCAACAAACAAGAGAATACCAGCTTAGGCTTTGTGCGTACGCTGTGTTTTTTGCCACGTTTTTGGGTGTACTTGGTTGCCCAAAACTTCATGCATTGCCTTCCCCAGCAAAGTCTATGAGAATTCAGAAAGGCTGTGCACACATTGCTTCTTTTTTGCCTGCAGTTTTGAGTGCAGAATAAAGAAGCAGCATATCAATTATTTTTGCGTTTTGTCCCTGTGTTTCTGAGGGCTGGCAGATCAATCCCCCGCTGACTCGGGGTCGGCGGGGGATTGAGCCCCAGTATCTGGTAGATACTGGTCTCCATATAAAGTCCATGGCGGCTTCATACTCACCGATCACTGGGGCGGCTGTCACACTGCTCTCAAGGCCTCTCATTCTTCTTCCCAGCCGCTCATTAGGCTCATACATATTCACTGCTTCTCCCGACCACCAGCAACTGTGATTGGTTGCAGTCAAATGCGCCCCCACACTGAGTGACAGCTGTCTGACTGCAACCAATCACAGACGCTGGTGGGCAGGTCTATATCATACAGTAAAAATACATAAAAAAACCCAAAACAAACAAAAACAAACTTTGTGCTGTCCCCTTAATTTTGATACCGAGCCAAAATAAAGCCAAACAGCTGGGGGGTGGTATTCTCAGACTGGGGAGGCCTATGGTTATTATGCTGCACTCCAGCCTAAAAATATCAGCCAGCAGCCACCCGGAATTGCCGCATCCATTAGATGCGACAGTCTTGGAACTTTACCAGGCTCTTCCCGATTGCCACCGCACCAGGGCTATCGGGCTAATAAGTTAATAGCAGCCCATAGCTGTCATTAAGCCCTAGATTACTGATGGCAGGTGTCTATGACACACTCCCCATCACTAATCTGTAAGTGAAAGTAAATAAACACCCAAAAAATCCTTTATTTTAACCCCTTCACGACCTTGGACGGATCTATCAGTCCAGGATCGTGTCCCGTTAAGCCCCGCCCCCTGCCGCGGGCAGGCGGCGTGGATCGGCACACATATCAGCTGTTTTCAACAGCTGACATGTGTGCCTGCTAGCCGCGGGTGGAATCGCTTCCACCCGCGGCCATTAACCCCTTAAATCTTGCTGCCAAAGTCTGGCAGCAAGATTTAAATGCGCGCGGCCATGTTTGTTACTCACCGCCGCCCCCACCGGAAGTCACGTGTGTTATCACGTGACTATCGGTGGTTGCCATCGTAGCACAGGGTCATGTGATGACGCCTGCTGCTACGATGTTTCACTTTCATTTTCCCTCGGCCGAGAGCAGAGGGAAAACCAAAGTGACTGAATCTGCTGATTACAGCGGTATTGCTGTGATCAGCAGATAGCGATCAGCAATCGGATTGCTGATCGCTATAGCCCCCTAGGGGGACTAGTAAAATAAAAAAAAAAAGTAAAAAAAAAGTTTTAAAAAATAAAAAAAAAAAAAAAAACCTAAAAGTTCAAATCACCCCCCTTTCCCCCCATTGAAAATTAAAGGGTTAAAAAATAAATAAATATACACATATTTGGTATCGCCGCGTTCAGAAATGCCCGATCTATCAAAATATAAAATCAATTAATCTGATTGGTAAACGGCGTAGTCGCAAAAAAATTCCAAACGCCAAAATTACGGTTTTTGGTCGCCGCAAGTTTTACGCAAAATGCAATAACAGGCGATCAAAACGTAGCATCTGCGCAAAAATGGTACCATTATAAACGTCAGCTCGAGACGCAAAAAATAAGCCATCACTGAGGCATAGATCCTTAAAAATAAGAACGCTACGTGTTTCGGAAAATGGCGCAAAACGTGCGCCACTTTTATTGGACAAACTTGTGAATTTTTTTTAACCCCTTAGATACAAGTAAACCTATACATGTTTGGTGTCTACAAACTCGCACCGACCTGAGGCATCACATAGATACCTCAGTTTTACCATATAGTGAACATGGTGAATAAAATATCCCAAAAACTATTGTACGATCACACTTTTTTTGCAATTTCTCCGCACTTGGAATTTTTTTGCCGTTTTCCAGTACACTATATGGTAAAACTTACGGTTTCATTTAAAAGTACAACTCGTCCCGCAAAAAACAAGCCCTCATATGGCAAGATTGATGGAAAAATAAAAATGTTACGCCTCTCAGAAGAAGGGGAGCAAAAAACAAAAACGCAAAAACGGAAAGTGCCCGGGGGCTGAAGGGGTTAAATAAAACAAAAAAAAAAAAAAAAAAAAAAAAAAAAAAAAAAAAAAAAAAACACACAACAAAACACCCTTTTTCACCACTTTATTAACCTCAATAACACTCCTTCAGGTCCGACGTAATCCACACGAGGTCCCACGACGCTTCCAGCACGGCTACATCTGACAATCACAGAGAGCGGCTATAGAGCATGACTACCCGCTGTGAGGTGTCTCACTCACTCAGGCGAGTCCTCCACCTGCGGCTCATTTCAGTCGCGGCCTGATTTGCGATCACAGGTGGACTCCTACTGTGACAGCAAATCACTATAGTGACTCAAGTGAGCAGTGCGAAATCACTCAGGTTAGTTGCAGCCACAGGGTGTCAATGAATTTGGGTGAACCCATTATATCACTGCCGCAACACCCGAGATAGCGCGGCGTGCACAGCTATGACGTCAGGATTCACCCAAGTTTATTCTGACACCCTGTGGCTGCAACTAAATTGACTGATGTTACACTGACCGAGTGGCTCACTTCAGTCACTCTGGTATTTTGCTGTCACGGGTGGAGGATTCCAGTTGTGGCTGCGGCTAACCTGAGTGATATCACCGCTGATAGCGCGACTCACTTCAGTTGCTGGGTGTAGCTCACAGCGGACAGTCATGCTCTATGACAGGATAGGGATGTAGCAGAGTTGAATCACTGTGGGACCTTGTGTAGATTAGGCCCGTTTCCCACATTCGGCATTTCACCGGATTGCTGGATCCGGCACACTCCAGTACAGTGTAAATACTATACAATGGCATTGTGGCAAGCTCCGGTCACATGACAGCATGTGACCGGAGGTTTCTGCGATGCCATTGTACTGTATTACTCTGTACTGGAGTGTGCCGGATCCGGCGAAATGCCAGATGTGCGAAATGGGCCTTACTTCAGACCTGAAAGGGTGTTTGGGGGTTAAAGTGGTGAAAGAGGGTGTCTTTTTCTTTATTCCAAATAAAGGATTTTTGGGGATTTGTGTTTATTTACTTTCACTTAGACCGTTTTCACATTACGTTTTTTACCTACGTTCACTGGTCCTGTCAGAGCATCCATCCGAACCCCCCCACACACACACAAAACAGGGTTCAGATGCATACGCCGACGGGGCCATTGACTATAATGGAGTAGATTGAGTTTATGTGTGCTCTTTCTTGCACCATTTTTGGGTGTATACGTTTTCTGCAGGCGGACATCCAGTAGTACTATCAAAGAGTATGTTCGGGTGTCCGCCTGCAGAAAGCATATATGCCCGAAAAAGGTGGAAGACAGAGCTCACACTGACTCCGTCAGCTCCATTATAGGCAATGGCCCAGTCTGAGTATGCGCCTGAAACCCGTTTTGCGGGGGGTGGGGAAAGGGCCTTACAGATTAGTGATGGGGGTGGGGTCTCAGATGCCTACCATCACTAATCTAGGACATAGTGGCAGCTATAGGCTGCTATTAATTCCTTATTACCCTGATTGGTGGCTGGCTTTAGAAAAATGTGGCCCCCCCCCGTCATTTTTTTTGCCAAAATATAAATTTAAAAAAAAAAAAAAACAGCTGCCTAAGCCAGCTATCCCTCTATCGAGCTAGTCTGTTATTTCTTTCTATTCTGTTCTTTTAAATTATCTATTCTAGATTCTCTTTCTTTCTATTTATTCTAGATTATCTATCAATCTTATCCTATCATATTTTGTTTCTCCTTTAAAAAACGCATTAACAAAAAAAAAAAGAGGGTGTGTTATTTGCTGAAGAACTATAACTATAGTGTGCATATATATCCTAATATGGCCAACATAGACATGTGAATATACACATACACAAGGCATAATACCATAGGAAAATACACATAATACAAGGACAAATCAGTGACCTGATAAAGGCACACACTGACCTGCACTTCTGCCACCACCTCCTGTTCATCCGCCTCAGCCAAAGACTTCACATCACTTTTACTGATCACATTACTGAAATCTGAAGAAAAAAAAAAAAAACCAAAACACATACGTATATTACAAAAATGATGCTAGGCTGTGCAATTTTTACAGCCAAAAGGCTTTCTTATGCTGTTATATTCTTCAGAGCTGCACTCACTATTCTGCTGGGGCAGTCACTGTGTACATACATTACATTACTGATCTTGAGTTACCTCCAGTATTATACTCCAGAGCTGCACTCACTATTCTGCTGGTGCAGTCACTGTGTACATACATTACATTACTGATCTTGAGTTACCTCCAGTATTATACTCCAGAGCTGCACTCACTATTCTGCTGGGGCAGTCACTGTGTACATACATTACATTACTGATCTTGAGTTACCTCCAGTATTATACTCCAGAGCTGCACTCACTATTCTGCTGGTGCAGTCACTGTGTACATACATTACATTACTGATCCTGAGTTACCTCCTGTATTATACTCCAGAGCTGCACTCACTATTCTGCTGGGGCAGTCACTGTGTACATACATTACATTACTGATCTTGAGTTACCTCCAGTATTATACTCCAGAGCTGCACTCACTATTCTGCTGGGGCAGTCACTGTGTACATACATTACATTACTGATCTTGAGTTACCTCCAGTATTATACTCCAGAGCTGCACTCACTATTCTGCTGGTGCAGTCACTGTGTACATACATTACATTACTGATCCTGAGTTACCTCCTGTATTATACTCCAGAGCTGCACTCACTATTCTGCTGGGGCAGTCACTGTGTACATACATTACATTACTGATCCTGAGTTACCTCCTGTATTATACTCCAGAGCTGCACTCACTATTCTGCTGGGGCAGTCACTGTGCACATACATTACTGATCCTGAGATACCTCCTGCATTATACTCCAGAGCTGTACTCACTATTCTGCTGGGGCAGTCACTGTGTACATACATTACATTACTGATCCTGAGTTACCTCCTGTATTATACTCCAGAGCTGCACTCACTATTCTGCTGGTGCTGTCACTGTGTACATACATTACATTACTGATCCTGAGTTACATCCTGTATTATACTCCAGAGCTGCACTCACTATTCTGCTGGTGGAAACCTGACATATACTCACACAAGAAGTAGACACTGTACTTCGGCCTTCTTAGCTCCTTAATCAGGTAGTCAACATTCTCCTTTTAAAGAGACAGAACACAGAAAGAGTTTTTATCAGAAAGATTGGAAGGAAATCATGATTTAGTAGCCAGTCAGGACCAATCAGTATACAGCTTTCATTTCTAGAGGTTTCCGGTGGAGCAACTTTCTCCCAGGAATGACCACAAATGGGCACTAGACAGAAGTCAGGACTTTGCCCATCTTATGTAGGGACTGATAGGGACTCAGAACATTTCACTTTTCCCTAAAGAACTAGTGGAGGTTTTGGGACCTTCTGAGAGTTCCCCTTTAACAGTCAACTTAAAGCACTCTCACTGATTGGTTCTACTGGTGTTTCTGGCTGCAGTTACCCCAGCATTACACCATTACCTTGGTGGGCCTGAGGAAACATATGGCCTTCAGGTGCTTCATGCTCTCCCGGTTGGCCGAGTCGATGCGCTCGAACAGGTAGACCTCTTTCTGTAGAATCTCAGACTGGGTGTAGACCATGCTGACCACGCTAGTCTGAGGATATCAATCACAGAGTACGAGTTATGTACACAGCTCACAGCTAAAGCTGCACAGATAAATGGCTTAAACCCCTTTAATCCAGCAGTTTAGTCTGCCAAATTGCTTGTGGGATCACAATACTATTAATCAACTGATCACAATCAGCATTAGTGGGTTTCTCTAAAGGAAAAACACTAGAATTTAGACAACTCCTCAGGGGCAGATATGGGAGCACTAGCCCCGCCCCCGAGTATCATAGATGTCATATCAGCCAATCAGAAACGTTTCTTCATGCACCAGCTCCTTAGATGACAGTCACAACTAGTGATTGAACAACTACGTAGCCAAAATGAGGCCCCCGCCACAAAACAAGGGGCCCCATGTGCACAAATTATATGTAAATTTACACTGCCACATAGTGAGCCCTCCTCTCACCGTCTCCTTGTCCATGAGCAGCACCTTCATGCCCGGCCCGCTGTCCTCGATCATCTTGGACACATACTGCTTAACTGCCAGCACCACGTTCATGATCGCACCGCACTCAGCTCCCCGATCTCAGCTGTGATCTGCCAAATACACCTTCACTTCCGGGTGTCGCCGAAATGGAGGCTGGGAGTTGTAGGAATCCGGGTTGTTCGGGCAGGCAGGAAGCGCGTCTCTGACGTCATCGCGTTTCGCGACGCACGCCGGGAATTGTAGTCAGTGGAGAAAGTCTGCGCTAATCCGGTGTTCGGAAACAAAGAAAAGAGAGGACGAAAGGGATAATATAGAGACCCAGAAGGGAAGGGGGCATCGTGCGGGGTGTGGTGTAATATAACTCAGCACCTCGGTGCCCTCATAATAGTGACATCCACAATGCCCCCCCCCCCATAATGGTGACAGTGCCGCATAATAACAGTCATATCCACCGTGCGTCCATAATAGTGACATCGACAGTGCCCCATAATAGTGACATCCACAGTATCCCCATAATAGTGACATCCCACAGTTCCCCCATAATAGTGACATCCACAGTGCCCCATAATAGTGACATCCCCAGTGCCCCCATAATAGCGACATCCACAATGCCCCATAATAGTGACACCCACAGTGCCCCATAATAGTGACATCCCACAGTGCCCCCATAATAGTGACATCCACAGTGCCCCATAATAGTGACATCCACAGTGCCCCATAATAGTGACATCCACAGTGCCCCCATAATAGTGACATCCACAGTGCCCCATAATAGTGACATCCGCAGTGCCCCCATAATAGTGACATCCACAGTGCCCCATAATAGTGACATCCCCAGTGCCCCATAATAGTGACATCCCCAGTGCCCCCATAATAGCGACATCCACAATGCCCCATAATAGTGACACCCACAGTGCCCCATAATAGTGACATCCACAGTGCCCCATAATAGTGACATCCACAGTGCCCCATAATAGTGACATCCCCAGTGCCCCCATAATAGCGACATCCACAATGCCCCATAATAGTGACACCCACAGTGCCCCATAATAGTGACATCCCACAGTGCCCCCATAATAGTGACATCCACAGTGCCCCATAATAGTGACATCCACAGTGCCCCATAATAGTGACATCCACAGTGCCCCCATAATAGTGACATCCACAGTGCCCCATAATAGTGACATCCGCAGTGCCCCCATAATAGTGACATCCACAGTGCCCCATAATAGTGACATCCCCAGTGCCCCATAATAGTGACATCCACAGTGCCCCATAATAGTGACATCCACAGTGCCCCATAATAGTGACATCCACAGTGCCCCATAATAGTGACATCCACAGTGCCCCATAATAGTGACATCCACAGTGCCCCCATAATAGTGACATCCACAGTGCCCCATAATAGTGACATCCGCAGTGCCCCCATAATAGTGACATCCCCAGTGCCCCCATAATAGTGACATCCACAGTGCCCCCATAATAGTGACATCCCCAGTGCCCCCATAATAGCGATATCCACAATGCCCCCCCATAATAGTGACACCCACAGTGCCCCATAATAGTGACATCCCACAGTGCCCCCATAATAGTGACATCCACAGTGCCCCATAATAGTGACATCCACAGTGCCCCATAATAGTGACATCCACAGTGCCCCCATAATAGTGACATCCACAGTGCCCCATAATAGTGACATCCGCAGTGCCCCCATAATAGTGACATCCCCAGTGCCCCCATAATAGTGACATCCACAGTGCCCCCATAATAGTGACATCCGCAGTGCCCCCATAATAGTGACATCCACAGTGCCCCCATACAGTGCCCCCATAATAGTGACATCCCACAGTGCCCCATAATAGTGACATCCCACAGTGCCCCCATAATAGTGACATCCACAGTGCCCCATAATAGTGACATCCACAGTGCCCCATAATAGTGACATCCACAGTGCCCCCATAATAGTGACATCCACAGTGCCCCATAATAGTGACATCCACAGTGCCCCCATAATAGTGACATCCACAGTGCCCCATAATAGTGACATCCACAGTGCCCCCATAATAGTGACATCCACAGTGCCCCATAATAGTGACATCCACAGTGCCCCATAATAGTGACATCCACAATGCCCCATAACAGTGACATCCACAGTGCCCCCATAACAGTGACATCCACAGTGCCCCATAATAGTGACATCCACAGTGCCCCCATAATAGTGACATCCACAGTGCCCCATAATAGTGACATCCACAGTGCCCTATAATAGTGACATCCACAGTGCCCCATAATAGTGACATCCACAGTGCCCCATAATAGTGACATCCACAGTGCCCCATAATAGTGACATCCCACAGTTCCCCCATAATAGTGACATCCACAGTGCCCCATAATAGTGACATCCACAGTGCCCCATAATAGTGACATCCACAGTGCCCCATAATAGTGACATCCGCAGTGCCCCATAATAGTGACATCCACAGTGCCCCATAATAGTGACATCCACAGTGCCCCATAATAGTGACATCCACAGTGCCCCATAATAGTGACATCCACAGTGCCCCATAATAGTGACATCCACAGTGCCGCATAATAGTGACATCCACAGTGCCCCATAATAGTGACATCCACAGTGCCCCATAATAGTGACATCCACAGTGCCCCATAATAGTGACATCCACAGTGCCCCATAATAGTGACATCCACAGTGCCCCATAATAGTGACATCCACAGTGCCCCATAATAGTGACATCCACAGTGCCCCATAATAGTGACATCCACAGTGCCCCATAATAGTGACATCCCACAGTTCCCCCATAATAGTGACATCCACAGTGCCCCATAATAGTGACATCCACAGTGCCCCATAATAGTGACATCCACAGTGCCCCATAATAGTGACATCCACAGTGCCGCATAATAGTGACATCCACAGTGCCCCATAATAGTGACATCCACAGTGCCCCATAATAGTGACATCCACAGTGCCCCATAATAGTGACATCCACAGTGCCCCATAATAGTGACATCCACAGTGCCCCATAATAGTGACATCCACAGTGCCCCATAATAGTGACATCCACAGTGCCCCATAATAGTGACATCCACAGTGCCCCCATAATAGTGACATCCACAGTGCCCCATAATAGTGACATCCACAGTGCCCTATAATAGTGACATCCACAGTGCCCCATAATAGTGACATCCACAGTGCCCCATAATAGTGACATCCACAGTGCCCCATAATAGTGACATCCCACAGTTCCCCCATAATAGTGACATCCACAGTGCCCCATAATAGTGACATCCACAGTGCCCCATAATAGTGACATCCACAGTGCCCCATAATAGTGACATCCACAGTGCCGCATAATAGTGACATCCACAGTGCCCCATAATAGTGACATCCACAGTGCCCCATAATAGTGACATCCACAGTGCCCCATAATAGTGACATCCACAGTGCCCCATAATAGTGACATCCACAGTGCCCCATAATAGTGACATCCACAGTGCCCCATAATAGTGACATCCACAGTATCCCCATAATAGTGACATCCCACAGTGCCCCCATAATAGTGACATCCCACAGTGCCCCTATAATAGTGACATCCACAGTATCCCCATAATAGTGACATCCCACAGTGCCCCCATAATAGTGACATCCACAGTATCCCCATAATAGTGACATCCCACAGTGCCCCTATAATAGTGACATCCACAGTATCCCCATAATAGTGACATCCCACAGTATCCCCCATAATAGTGACATCCCACAGTGCCCCCATAATGTCAGCTATATTCACAGTGCTCATTTGTGGCCTGGCAGTGGGTGGCGCTAGTTGTAGGTATAGTGTTGTAGGGGGTGGTAGTTGTGGACTAGGTACTTGTCCCCTACACCTCACGTCACTACACGTAAATGGGAGTGTTAGCTGGGTGTGTGCGCTTTTTTCTCGTGGTTGTTACCGCGGTGATACGCCTCCGCAGACTGCAGAGATTTGGCAGGCTGAGGCCAGATGGTGCACAATAAATTAAGGGAGACCAAAGTCCAAAAGTACATTTTTTACTGAATTTGAACTTGATATAAACTACACACATCAGATAATGGCCGCAATGCTTCCCAGACATCGCTCACATCAGCAGTCACAGGCACTTCTCAGTTATGTACAAGGACTCTTCATTTTCTTACACCTCATACGTCGTCCCTCTGGCAAGCGGCTGTCTGACCCTCCGGGGCTGTTCCAGGATAATCCCTGTATAGGGGTTCCCTCGCCGGTTGCTCTACCAGCAGTGCTCAGCGTGAGTCGTCCCTCTGGCAAGCGGCTGTCTGACCCTCCGGGGCTGTTCCAGGATAATCCCTGTATAGGGGTTCCCTCGCCGGTTGCTCTACCAGCAGTGCTCAGCGTGAGTCGTCCCTCTGGCAAGCGGCTGTCTGACCCTCCGGGGCTGTTCCAGGATAATCCCTGTTTAGGGGTTCCCTCGCCAGTTGCTCTACCAGCGGTGCTCAGCGTGAGTCGTCCCTCTGGCAGGCGGCTGTCTGACCCTCCGGGGCTGTTCCAGGATAATCCCTGTATAGGGGTTCCCTCCCCGGTTGCTCCTCCAGCAGTGCTCAGCGTGAGTCGTCCCTCTGGCAAGCGGCTGTCTGACCCTCCGGGGCTGTTCCAGGATAATCCCTGTTTAGGGGTTCCCTTGCCGGTTGCTCTACCAGCAGTGCTCAGCGTGAGTCGTCCCTCTGGCAAGCGGCTGTCTGACCCTCCGGGGCTGTTCCAGGATAATCCCTGTTTAGGGGTTCCCTCGCCGGTTGCTCTACCAGCAGTGCTCAGCGTGAGTCGTCCCTCTGGCAGGCGGCTGTCTGACCCTCCGGGGCTGTTCCAGGATAATCCCTGTTTAGGGGTTCCCTCGCCAGTTGCTCTACCAGCGGTGCTCAGCGTGAGTCGTCCCTCTGGCAGGCGGCTGTCTGACCCTCCGGGGCTGTTCCAGGATAATCCCTGTATAGGGGTTCCCTCGCCGGTTGCTCTACCAGCAGTGCTCAGCGTGAGTCGTCCTTCTGGCAAGCGGCTGTCTGACCCTCCGGGGCTGTTCCAGGATAATCCCTGTATAGGGGTTCCCTCGCCGGTTGCTCTACCAGCAGTGCTCAGCGTGAGTCGTCCCTCTGGCAGGCGGCTGTCTGGCCCTCCGGGGCTGTTCCAGGATAATCCCTGTTTAGGGGTTCCCTCGCCGGTTGCTCCTCCAGCAGTGCTCAGCGTGAGTCGTCCCTCTGGCAAGCGGCTGTCTGACCCTCCAAGGCTGTTCCAGGATAATCCCTGTATAGGGGTTCCCTCCCCGGTTGCTCCTCCGGCGGTGCTCAGCGTGAGTCGTCCCTCTGGCAAGCGGCTATCTGGCCCTCCGGGGCTGTTCCAGGAGAATCCCTGTATAGGGGTTCCCTCCCCGGTTGCTCCTCCGGCGGTGCTCAGCGTGAGTCGTCCCTCTGGCAAGCGGCTGTCTGGCCCTCCGGGGCTGTTCCAGGGTAATCCCTGTATAGGGGTTCCCTCGCCGATTGCTCCTCCGGCACTGCTCAGCGTCGTGACCCTTGGGCCCTCTCACCTTCTGTTCTTGTTTAATATTACTTTTAAAAAATCATCTTCTATTTTTGCTACGTTCTCTCCAGTCTCTTGCTGTATCGGGTAATCTGTTGCCACCGGTAACCACGTCGTCCAGCGAGTCCATAGTAACATATCCACGCTTCAGCGGTGTAACAACATGCCATTTACAAAACACAGAAAACCACATTTAAGACAGTCCATTACATTACACACAGCATCACATTTTCTTAGAGGGGGTATGTGCAGAACTTCCACTTTCTTAGATTTCCCCCTCCTTTAACGATGGCTGTCCTTGACCATACAGAATCTATAAAGCACCAAGGGCAACCACCACACAACATATAAAAAATCAATTCTTGGCTGGTGACATCTTCTAGGAAGGATACAACCCTTGGCACAGCCATTGGTCCTTCTCGGTTAAGGAACCTGTAAAATAAAGTAGTCAAAGTCCATCAGAGTCCATCAGTGCATTGGTTAAGGACCCCAGAACAATAACTGGCAAAGTTCTCCAATCCAGTAACAGTCCATAGGATTTGTCTGGACCTTCTTGGTAAGAACCCCAGAACAGAACAATACAGTCCTTTAGTTCACCAACAGTCCATAGGACAGAAGCACAATCCATCCTCTTTAGAGGCTTGGTCAGCCGTAGGTTAAAATGTCCCTTGTAGTCTTCATACATTCCAGATTATTGGAATGTAATAGTTTCGGGACTACTCCAACATATCAGGGGTGCAACAAACAACAGTTTCCAGTGCACACTTCTCTTTGCTTCCTCTCCTCCACCATACCAGCAATCCACCAGGCCATGAACCAGGCTCACGTTCTTAGAAGGGCTCTTTGGTATTTATACCCATGGGGTAGTGAGATTCTTGGCCCTTCTGAGCCTGGCAAATCAGGCAAAGGTTTCCGGTTCTGTTCCAGATTTCTCTTCTTGTCCTCAGCACAAAGACCAGGTGATCTCCGCCAGATCACTCGGCCGAACCTGACTTCCAGACCGTACGATTAGGTCCCTTCCAGGCCCAAAACATACTAGGCTGAGGGAAGAAAACTTCCTTATTTTTCCCTTTATCAGTGGCGTCAGCATCCTGCTGGCTATGTGGGCGATCACCCCCTCCATGGTGTGACTCTGTAAGTCTCACTGGACCTCCTCCAGGAACTGTCAATATGGTGACCATAACTTCCAGCTTTCACAATTTTATTCCTTTTCACCGCAGGCAACTCCTGCTGATATAAGTTCTCCTCTTTCATCCCCCTTTAAACGGGCCTTCTGCTTCCCCTGGCTTTCTTTCCATTTTAATTGACCTCCCTGGCCTGGATTATGGCCTATTGAATATTCCAGTTTATCGCATGTTGCGGTTTATCACGTATCTCGTCATGTTTCCTCAGTCTGCTTTCAGGCCTTAGGTCTTGCACTACTGAATTCTCAGTTCTGTTAACTCCAAGGAAACAGCTCCCCTTGTCTGCCCATATAACTCCTCCCACTCTGGGTAAGTCTCAACTATTAACCATGTGCATGACCAGTACATCTCATTTACCAAAAACATAAGGCTATATGCACAAGCTGCAGTTTTAACTGCACCCAAACTGCAACAAAAACTGCAACCAAAACTGCACCTTGTCACAGAGAGCCTGAAAATGTAAAGAAAACGCTTGTAATGATGGTGTGTTTTTGCCGCATTTTTGTTAATGCGTTTTTTAAAGGAGAAACAAAATATGATAGGATAAAATAATTGATAGATATCTAGAATAGATAGACAGATAATAAAAATACATAGAAATAATAGATAGAAAGAACATATAGAATAGATAATAAGAAAGCATAGATAGAAAGAAATAACAGAATAGCTCGATAGAGCGATAGTTGGCTTGACCAGCTGTTTTTTAATTTTTTTTAGGTAAAAAATTTATGTTGGGTCCCCCTATTTTTCATATCCAGCACAGGAACAGCAGCAGCTTCAGGCTGCAACCCTCAGCTGTCTGCTGTACCTTTGATGGTTATGAAAAATATAGGGGATCCCACACATTTTTCTTTTTTTTTAATTATTTTATTTTTTTTTTTATTTTTTTTAAATGACGTGGCGTCCCCTCCATTTTTCTAAAACCAGCCAAGGTACAGCAGACAACTGGGGGCGGATATTATTAAGGTGGGAAGGGACATTGTTATTTGGCGCTTTCCAGCCTAACAGTAGCAGTCTACAGCCGCCCCAGAAGTGATGCATCCATTAGATGCACCAATTCTGGCCCTGGACCCAGCTCTTCCCGTTGCCCTGGTGTGGTGGCAATCGAGGTAGTAAGGCGTTAATAACAGCCCACAGCTGCTACAAAGCCCTAGATTAGTGATGGCAGGCGTCTATGAGACCCCACCCCATAACTAATCTGTAAGTGAAAGTAAATAAACAAAATCACCCCAAAAAATCCTTTATTTAAAATAAAAGGCAAAAAGCACCCTCTTTCACCACTTTATTAACCCTCAAACACCCCTCCAGGTCTGACGTAATCCACACAAGGTCCCATGACGTTTCCAGCTCTGCTACATCTGACAATCACATAGAACATGACTGACCGCTGTGAGGTTCAGGCCGCTACTGAAGTGAGCTATGCGATCAGTGGAGACATTACTCAGGTGATCTGCGGTCACAGCTGGTGTACTCGATCCTGTTACAGCAAATCACCTGAGTGACTGAAGTGAGCTGCGCGATCAGCAGAGACGTCACTCAGGTGATCTGCGGTCACAGCTGTGACAGCAAGTCACCCGAGTGACTGAAGTGATGTCACTCAGGTTAGCCGCAGCAACAGCTGGAGTCCTTCACCTGTGATGGCAAATCAGACCGCGACTGACGTGAGCCGTGCGATCAGCGGTGCCATTATTCAGATGATCTGCGGTTACAGCTGAAGTCCTCCAGCTGTGACTGCAAATCAGGCCGTGACTGAAGTGAACCGCAGGTGGAGGACTCACCTGAGTGACATCCCTGCTGATTGCGCGGCTCACTTCAGTCGCGGCCTGAACCTCACAGCAGGCAGTCATGTTCTATGGCACTTGCTGTGATTGTCACATGTAGCAGTGTGGGAAGCGTCATGGGACCTCGTGTGGACTATGTCGGACCTAGTGGGGTGTTTTAGGGGTTAATCAAGTGGAGAAAGAGGGTGCTTTTTTGTCTTTTATTTCAAATAAAGGATTTTTTGGGTGTTTATGATTATTTACTTTCCCTTACAGATTAGTGATGGGGTGTCTCATAGACGCCTGCCATTACTAATCTAGGACTTAGTGACAGCTATGGGCTGCCTACCACTCCTTATTACCCCAATTGCCACCGCACCAGGTCAATCAGGAAGAGCCGGGTAAAGTGACGGGACTGTTGCACCTAATGGATGCGGCAATTCCGGGCGGATGCAGGCTGATATTTTTAGGCTGGGGGGTGGCCTAATAACCATAGGCCTCCCCAGTCTGAGAATGCCAGCCCTCAGCTGTGGGACTTTATCTTGGGTGGGTATCAAAATTGAGGGGAACGCATGCAGTTTTTCTTAAATTCTGCATATATTTATTTTCCTTTACGATATAAACACACTGGCGTCTGTGATTGGTTGCAGTCAGACAGCTGTCAATCAGTGTGGGAGTGTGCGTCTGACTGCAACCAATCACAGACACTGGTCGGCGGGGGAAGCAGGGAATACGTATGAGCCTAATGAGTGGCCCTGAAAGAAGAATGAGAGGCAGCGGGAACAGTGTGACAGCCGCATCGGTAATCGGTGAGCATGAAGCGCTTGCTCCTACCCCTTTGCGCCAGATTCTGTTCCCTATAGATTACATGGTGACCGGCATCCAGCTACATACCAGGGATCAATGCCCCGCCGACCCCGAGTCGGTGGGGGATTGATCTGCAAATCCTCCCAACACAAGTGAAGAAACGCAGGGACAAAACGCAAAAAGAATGAACATGCTGCATTTTATTAGACGTTTGTGACAAATAAACTGCAGACAAAAAAACTGCAACGTGCGCACAGCAAATCTAAATTCTTATAGACTTGCTGGGAAGTCAAAAGTCAGAACTTTCTGACAACAAAACTGAACCAAAAAGAAGCGACAAAAACGTGTCAAAAAACGCAGAGTGTGAATATAGTGTGGCTCCCTGGACAAGCCAGGACGTCACGGGTACTGCACCAACACACCCCACACCCCGGCTAGGCACACCGAGGTCAAACACAAATTCTTGTTGCCTCCCTCCAGGGGCTGATGTCCACACCAGGGGGTGGACCAGGCGGTTGGTCCCGCCCACCGAGGAGTTCACAGTCCTGGAGGCGGGAAAAGGGATCAGTTTCAGATCAGTTGTGAGTTAGGGAAGTGGTAGTAGAGGAGACTGACCGTGTCCAGGTGCGTGGCCCGGGCACATACAGCAAGGTTGGCAGACGGTGGTGGCCGTCTGCAGGAGAGGCTGATTGGAGTGAACCGTAAGGACCGGGGACGGGCGGTGGCCCGACGGTACCGGATCGGGGAGTGAAGAGAAGCCAGCACCATTCGGCAGGGCCTACGGACCCCGACCAAGCTAGGAGTCGCCGTAAAACTGGTCAAATCCGTTAGCGAAGGGAACCTCCGGGGTTTCCCAGCAGTCAAGACCCGATTGAAGACAACAGCTCACACCGTAAAGGGAAACACAGTCACCGCCAAGGCTACAGTTCCCAGGGCCAGAGCCTGCGGGCAAAAGGGGCTCCCTCAGCATCCATCCAAGCTGGAGAGCGGGTTACCGGTGGGAAGCCACTGGAACCGTAAACACAACACAGGTGCAGGGAAAGGCAGTCACCATCAACCTACCGGGAGGAGAACAACCGCAGCCGTCTATGGGACCCGTCCATCCAGACGTTTGTTTGACCAGAGACTCTGTGTAAATTACTGGCTGAGTGAGTACCACCGTGCCGTGCGGCACAGCGCTGCCCCCGCGACCCTGCACCTCACCAGGCCCCGTAACCCGCCTGTCATCCCTAACCCTCACCGGGGCAACCAACCTCCCTACACACGGTGGGGAGAACCAACATCCAAGCTGCTCCCTGTCATCGCTCCCGGGATCCCCGTCCAGAGCAGCGGTGGTGTCACAACTTCACCACAACCGTGGGTGGCGTCACGGACAATATCCCCAAACCACACACCACCCCCCTTTCACTTACGGGCGAGGAACGCCGCTCGAGTCCCCGGGATCCGGGCCACCGCTCAAGCCACCACCGAGCAGCAGCAGCAG
Source organism: Anomaloglossus baeobatrachus (assembly GCF_048569485.1). Lineage (NCBI taxonomy): Eukaryota > Metazoa > Chordata > Amphibia > Anura > Aromobatidae > Anomaloglossus > Anomaloglossus baeobatrachus. Next base: position 92,701,181 of record NC_134364.1, on the reverse strand, counting down.
CCGGACCCGAGCAGTGGGAGAGCGCAGCGTCCCCTCCTCCGCCCGCGACAACTTGGCATCACGAACAGGATCTTACCGCTCTGCCGTCTGGTAGAGGTGCGCCTTGTGACCGCTGGACGTGTCCGGCCGAAAATCTTGAGAAGCCGCCATTTTGGGCACGAAAAGTTCCCGCTCGAGCGTCTTCCCGAGTAGTGGAGGCGCGAAAGCTGAAACCCCGCCCCTATAGAGGAGGAGCCGGGAAAAGACTAGGGGGGACGGATGGCGTCTGGCCGCATGTAGCCCGCAGCTATAAAAGCAGGGACGCCAGGACCCTGCGGCCATCTTTTTGTTCCTGGAAGAGGCCGCCGCAGCGATGTACCAGCCGTCCCGCAGCACCGTAGCCCCCGCGCCTGGAACCGCGGCGTGGGTGGAGGTCCGGACTGCCCAGCTCCAACAGCGGCTGCAGATCAGGATGCAGCTCCTCTTAGAGGAGTGGGAGGCCGACATGGCGGAGGTGGTGGCGGCCATACGGAGACGCGAGGTGTAGGGAGTCTTGGAAGAGAGGGTAAGTGACCCACGCCCCTGTACCCCTAGTGGGTCGGTCATCGCGGCCGAGGGGCCCGGTCTACACCCGCTCGCCCTGCTACCTCCCCCGCCACCCGTGTTTGCTGCTGCTGCCCCGCCACTAGGCCCGCTACCACCACCACCGGTAGCGGTACCCCGCCCATCCGCCCAGGCGGACCGACCTGCAACCGGGGCCCGTGACCGCCCGAAGCCGCTCCCGTGGAAGGTGCCGAAGTCCGAGGCCGTTGGAAGAGAGATACCGGAGGCACCTATGGAGACTTCCCCTGAACCGGTGCTGATCGACCGCTCCGTGCAGGAGGTCCAGCGGGAGACGACCCCTGTGCCCATCCCCCACGCCTCGGCTGAGGCCGCGCCAGGTTGCCGCTGCAGGGCAGCACCCCAGGCCATGACACCGCGGGACCTTCCCCCCAGAATGCCAGTCCTGGGCAGCGTGAAGGAGGTCTCGCGGGGACCGACCCCTGCGCTGGGGCCCGCAGTAGCCCCTTACTGGGACAGAGGACAGACCCCGCTGGGCCAGGAGATTGCGGAGAGGGAGCGAAGGAAGGTAGAGCTGGTAGCCCGTACGATAAAAGGAAAGCCTCCGTCAGGCCACCTTCCAGGTACAGGGCCCGTTCTATGAAGGACAAGTGAGGAGGTTTGACGTCCGTCGGGGGTACGGGTTCATATACGAACCGGGCCTGGAGGCCGAAATCTTTGTGGCCCGACGGGACGTCAATGCCCACCTACCCGAGGACCATCCAGGCCACAACCTGATGCTGGGGGACTTGGTCCGATACACCAGGCACTGCGGGGAGAGGGGTTGGTTTGCGCTGGATGCGAAGCTGAGGGGCAGTCAAGAAGCCCGAGTATCCACCCAGCCCCCTCCCCTGGCCGCACAACTTCACCACAACCGTGGGTGGCGTCACGGACAATATCCCCAAACCACACACCACCCCCCTTTCACTCACGGGCGAGGAACGCCGCTCGAGTCCCCGGGATCCGGCCCACCGCTCGAGCCACCACCGAGTAGCAGCAGCAGCCGGACCCGAGCAGTGGGTGAGCGCAGCGTCCCCTCCTCCGCCCGCGACAATAGCCTAAAACCACATTTATAGCAGTGCATTGTATTACACACAACATCACATTTTCATCGAGGGGGTGTGGACGGCACTTCCACTTCCTTACACATTGCTGGTGACTTTGTATTTTGTGATCAGTAGTTACATCCTGCACAGAAGTCAGACATCTGCATTTCACTAGATGCTGCAGTATCACTCATGACCAGTAGATGGAGCCACAGAGCTATCTATATACAGTATTTATTTGTAAGACTGACTTTATAGTTTTCATTAGTGGGTGGTTATTGATGTAGGACCCCCACTGAAGAGCAGATATAAGGATCCCTGGACGTCTTCTTATGTTTGGACTAAATATTGACGATGCTCCATTAGGCAAGATCCTTTCTCGAGATCATAGACTGCCAACTCTCCAAATCTGGCTACCATGTCAGCAGATAAATCCATTTATCTATAGATTCAGTCCTATAAACAGCACCAAGGAGGAATTTTCCAAAGATGGCCGTCTCCGAGCCAAGTTTCTGGACAATTAGTGCTCATCTGTGAGATGAGCACCTTGTGTAATTTGTGTGTAATCACACAATGTGCCCTCTGTGCTCGCCGCTCATTGATTGTGTCACATTCCTCCCGCGGAGCATGCTGGGCGTGCAGGCAGGACTGGGCCCACGTGTTCTCATTCACATCATGCATACCTGAGTCACCGACTTACTCACCCGCACCTGAACACACTGTCCTCCGCACAACTTACCCAACCGCTGCCTCAGCCAGCACTAGGGGAATGCACAGCTTAGTAAGAAAACCAGAGTGCTGTATACCCACATCTAAGAAAGAAGATTTTTGAGTCTTAGAACGTAACTTTCTAAACCTAAGTGCAAGAAAAAAAAAAGTGCAGTGTACCGCCCCCGTGTCAGCAGCCGGGCTGCTCGAATCCAGAACTGCGGTGGCTCGAGGAGTCTCTGGACCCGGGGGTCGTGCGGACACTCGAATTTAAAAGGAAGATATGTACAGGGGGGGTTAGAAGTTTGTGACGCCACCCACGGTGCGTGGTAAGATGAAGTACCACCGCTGCAGTTGGGAGCTCCCGATGGCGGTGGTATGGCAGCAAGGTGTTTAACCCCTCTGTGGGTAGGGGGGTTGCCCCGTGGCCCAGTGATGGTGGTTAAGGGGAGCCGTTGAGAGAGGAAAGGGTTTCTGCGTACTCACTCAGTCCAAGAATACTGACACCGACAGCTTGTAAACCAGAATTCTGAGCACCGCTGCAGCATGGAGGGAGCACGCGTGAATCCGTGCCCCTTGCCGTTGCTTGTTAGCCTGTGACCTTTTCCGTTGCACTTTCTTCACTATTTGGACCCTGTAGTGTAGAACTAGTCGGGTCCCGCTCACCCGTATGGCTAACGGAGTGAGCTTGCTCTCAGGGTTCACGCTTGGGATTTTCTGGACTATGTATTGGGAAAGTCCTCTCCCCCTCGTTGCGCTAGTACCCCGATTTTGGAGCGGATGGAGGATGAATCTTGAAGACTTCACCCTCGTCGGGTAAATTACCAGGACGCATGAAGCTACTTCACGGCCTAGGGTCCATGTACCCCGTCATGCCCTGGCCCCTGCCCGGAGATGGCTCAAGGCTGCCCTCCACGGCAGATCCGTGCCCCTTGACACGATCCCCTGCGACCGGGGTTCCAGCTCCTACCAGGCCCAGACCAACGTCTGCCACCTAGTATTCTACAGGGATCCCTGCTCCTGACCTCCTCTCTCCTTCCCCTCCAACACTTCTCTCTCTCTCCCTGTGACCTCTCCTCTTGAGAGTCACCACTCAACTCCACTCTTCACTGCTCCTAACACCTCTGACTCTCCCCTACCAAAACCCCCAAGTGGGCGGCCCTATTCCCTTCAGGCCCCTTAATGGTGTGTCTGGTGGGTGTGGTGCAGAGTGTTCCTAGGGTTTTAACTGGCTCTGTTCTTAGCAGCACCGAAGGCCAGGGATCCATAACCAAGGAGGATGTGGATAAAGGAAAGGTAAACAGTGAAGCATTTATTAACAGGTTCATCCCACGCAGGGGAGGCACTTTTCTTAAACGTTAATAACTTTTAAGAGTTCATCGTCCAACGGTGGGATGCTACCGGTTTTATTGGTAACGGAGGCTCAACCCGCTCCGTTGCAGCCCCATCCTGCGACAGTCCAGTCCCAATGTCCCGGACCCAATAACCCACCACCCAAACAAACCTGACCCCCTCTGGAAACCTATGGTGGGTCCGTGACCAGGTTAAGGTCCCGGGTGTTGTCTCTAGACAACTCTGGTTGGCACAGGAGGTGCAACTATTTACAATACACAAGTTTGTGCCGGTCACGCCAGTCCTGTGACCATGGTCCATATTTACTTATATATACTTATAAAATCTAACGGAGTCCATGTACCAGGTGTACACACTGGAAAAGGAATCTAGTTGTTAATCAGGTAACTTCTTCGTTCATTTTCAATTAGTTACTCAAACTTTCATTTGCTGATATCTCTATATGAAAAACAACAAACTGTGAAAAACAATAAACAAAAACACCGATACCTAACAGTTCTATGGCATCGTAAAACTACTGGCATTATAACATTTTTCAACACTGTTAACTCTTACATATCCTGGTACCGCTACCATCATCGCGGACGCCCGGCTGCAGAGGCCGGCATGACTTTGCCATCACTCAAAACATGCCGCTCAACCTCCAGGGCATACCAGCCCCACTCTTTCGACTTCTCTTGGTTAGTGCGGGCAGCAATCTCCCATCGTCGCTGGTTCTGTGTTGTCATCTTCGTCTGTAACTTCTGATGGTGTCGTTTCCAGTAGGGGGCGTCAGCGTCCGGCCTCAGCTCCCTAGCTGGCTCTGGCTTTGCTTTTACTCTTGCGGCCACAACAGCTGTCGGGATGCCGCAAGGTGGTGGGACTGGTGTTTCTATAGGCCCTACTTCCGCTTCTGTAGGTGAAAAGACCGACTGCTCCGCAGCCGGGGTTGCAGGGTCCGGGTGCTCCGCCTCTGAGGACGGGCCCGGTGATGCGGCCGGGTCTGGTCTGGCCGGGGTCCGGATGACCGCTGTCATAACTGGAATAATAGTCGAGACCAGGGTTTCTGTTGCTGGAGACTCATATACAAGCACTGCAGGTTCCGCTGCCGGGATTGGTGTGGGCAGCTCGGCGTCCGCCAAGGACGGGGTAGGTGATGGTGGAATGCTCGCCGCGAGCGGGGACGGTCCGGATTCCTCAGCCACAGTGGCCAGATTAGGGTAATCGACAGGGACTAGGTAACTGCTTGCCCTCTCTTCTCGTGGGACTTTCAACTCACAGGCTCGCACCGCCATCGCCAGGCTCCTCATCTCTTCCCTCCAGTGGTTCAGTATAAACAGGAACTGCGTCCGTATTCTCCTGCACAGCTGCTCCGTCTCTTCCTCTATCCATGTCGCGGTCCCAGGAACAGCACGTTCCGGTGACCAGTCCCGCTCCGCCATCTTCACTCTGCGGGGGCCTGCTTCTTTTGTGCTGCTGTTACATGCTGCTACCATGGTCGGGTGGAGGCAACGCCGCCACACTTCCATCATCTGGCGCCGACATCTTCGCGCTCCCCCTTGGTCTTTACTCAGCACTCTTTCGCGCGCTGTGGCCCTTTGGGAACTTCCGGTTCCGGCCTCACATGTAAGACAAAGGGCGGGGCTTAGGCTTCGTGCTCTTTCTCGGGGAAGACAGTGTTTTGGCGTGAAAAGATAGCGGAAAATGGCTGAATTGGCAGGAAAAGGACTTTTGACTCGCGGTATTCGGCTTTCAAGGCGCACGTCACCCAGGTAAGTGGGTCCTGCTCATATCCTATTTGTGATGCCAGGTTTTTCGAGGTGTACCGCCCCGTGTCAGCAGCCGGGCTGCTCGGATCCGGAACCGCGGTGGCTCGAGGGGTCTCCGGACCCGGGGGTCGTGCGGACACTCGAATTTAAAAGGGGGGATATGTACAGGGGGGTTAGAAGTTCGTGACGCCACCCACAGTGCGTGGGAAGATGAAGTACCACTGCTGCTGTTGGGAGCGCCAGGTGGCAGTGGTATGGCAGCAAGGTGTTTAACCCCTCCGTGGGTAGGGGGGTTGCCCCGGGGCCTGGTGATGGTGGTTGAGGGGTGCCGTTGGGGAGGAAAGGGTTTCTGCGTACTCACTCAGTCCAAGAATACTGACACCGACAACTTGTAAACCAGAATTCTGAGCACCACTGCAGCAGGGAGGGAGCACACGTGGATCCGTGCCCCTTGGTGTTGCTTGTTAGTCTGTGACCTTTTCCATGGCACCTTCTTCACTATTTGGACCCTGTAGTGTAGAACTAGTCGGGTCCCACTCACCTGTATGGCTAACGGAGTGAGCTACCCCGATTTTTGAGCGGATGGAGGATGAATCTTGAAGACTTCACCCTCATCGGGTAAATTACCAGGACGCATGAAGCTACTTCACGGCCTAGGGTCCACGTATCCCGTAGTGCCCTGACCCCAGCCCGGGGATGGCTCAAGGCCACCGGCTGCCCTCCTCGGCAGATCTGTGCCCTTTGACACGATCCCCTGCGACCGGGGTTCCAGCTCCTACCAGGCCCAGACCTATGTCTGCAACCTAGTATTCTACAGGGAGTCCTGCTCCTGACCTCCTCTCTCCTTCCCCTCCAACACTTCTCTCTCTCTCCCTGTGACCTCTCCTCTTGAGAGTCACCACTCAACTCCACGCTTCTCTGCTCCTAACACCTCTGACTCTCCCCTACAAACCGCCCCCCAAGTGGGCGGCCCTATTCCCTTCAGGCGCTCCAATGGTGTGTCTGGTGGGTGTGATGCAGAGTGTTCCTAGGGTTTTGACTGGCTCTGTTCTTAGCAACACCGAAGGCCCACAAGGGACAGTCGGGGTCCCCAAACGTTCCACGCTACGGGGACTCAATCTACAGAGAGTGTCAGGGACAGAGCAACCTGGGTCACTACATTGGCACTGGTCCTCCTGTGACCTGAACCAGCAACCCCTGGGTCCACAGTGAGTAGAGACTGTTAAAGACAACTTGGTGTGGTCTCCATTATTGCCTCACTACATCTCCCAGGCACAGCCCTACCTGCGGAGGGCCTACCATCACAGCTGCCACTACCACCAGCCCTGGGAGTACCCACATTGAGCAGCGGCGGTCCTCCATCATTAACCGCAACCCGCAGGTGGCATCACATGACAAAAACTCTTGTCTCCCCTGTAAATACTCCCATTTACAAAAGGGGCCCAGAGCATGGGACTGGGCAACGGCCACCAGAGTGACATCCCCATTTGTTACCGCCCGGAGCCGAGTATCCCCTTCTCTGGGCGCTACAGATGCTCTCTGGCCAGCACTGTTTGTGGGGTTGGTCTCTGACCAGCACTGTTTGTGGGAGTGTTGTCTGGCCAGCACTGTTTGTGGGGGTGTTGTCTGGCCAGCACTGTTTGTGGGGGTGTTCTCTGGCCAGCACTGTTTGTGGGGGTGGTCTCTGACCAGCACTGTTTGTGAGGGTGTTCTCTGGCCAGCACTGTTTGTGGGGGTGTTGTCTGGCCAGCACTGTTTGTGGGGGTGTTCTCTGGCCAGCACTGTGTGTGGGGGTGGTCTCTGGCCAGCACCATTTGTTGGGGTGTTCTCTGGCCAGCACTGTTTGTGGGAGTGTTCTCTGGCCAGCACTGTTTGTGGGGGTGTCCTCTGGCCAGCACCGTTTGTTGGGGTGTTCTCTGGCCAGCACTGTTTGTGGGAGTGTTCTCTGGCCAGCACCGTTTGTTGAGGTGTTCTCTGGCCAGCACTGTTTGTGGGGGTGTTCTCTGGCCAGTACCGTTTGTTGGGGTGTTCTCTGGCCAGTACCTGTGTCTAGGGACACTCTTTTGTTGACACTTTCCAAGGGCACTCCCTTGCTGGCCCTATTAACGTCTACCTTTATTAGAGGGTGGCATGTGTGCTTGATGCCATAGACAACCTTAGCCTATCTCCTCACCGCTGTGGCAATGGCTGCTGCAGGAGATGTGGAGTTTACTTTACTCCGAGAGACAATGGCCGACTGACAGTCACAAACAAAGCCTGTAATTGTATCCTGCACTAAACGGGCAGTAAATAGGACACTGGGAGTGTCTTTATCTATACCCGAGGCTTTAACAGGCCCCGTTCCATGTGTATGGAGCACTGAAATAGTCCATCACCTCCTCTGGTCAGTAACGGGCTCTATGGGATTATTGGGTACTTCTATTTCCCAATAATTCTTCGCCATCCTTATTCTTTATAACTCTCTGGTTCTGCATAGGCCAGACTATGCAAATTACAAAAATGCCCACCCTAATATGGAAAATAATTAGAGGGTGTGTGATTTTAGAATGGTTGTCCCATGCAAACCATTTATCACCTTTGCAAAGGCTAAGTGATTTATAAATATACAATGGGTGGGGGATCCCAATGATCACAAGAATATGGGGGTCCAAAGTAGTGCAGTGGGTCAAATCATTCTATTTACTCCTGTAATGCTCGCAGGTGTGAGTGGGGAGTGAACCCACTGGGACACAGCACACAGAATACGTGAGGAGCATGACTATGGTTTCTCACCAGGTTTTCACCAGAGCCCCTAATGGTGGGGGTGTTGCACTGCAGGCAGAAACCAGGTGCCACTCAGGCAGACTCAGTGCTGCGACAGCTGGCTCTAGGGGTATGGACCTGGATAGTTTCTGATCAGACAGACTGGACTGATAGGGTACGATGCACTAGCAGTCTGTATAGCAAACTTGGGCAATAGGATATGATGCAGCAGTCGATATAGCAGACTTAACCGATAGAATACGATGCCGCAGCAGCAGCCGGGACTATGATACAGACAAGTGTAACACAGCAGAAGCAGCAAATAAGTAAGGGACTTGTACAGCTGGCAATGTGTCTCTAGGAGTAGACTACGTTGCACATGCACCTCCCTTAAGAAAAGGGTGCCTTTAAAGGTAAGGTATCGCGTTTTTTTATTTTTGTATTAAAAATAGTGATTATGAAATCAAGTATTTTTAATACAAAATGAAAATCGCAGCTTATTTAGTTTTTATTTAATTCTAATTTTACTGGAGGCACTGGGGGCTGCCATGGATTTGCTGTGTGTGTAACGACTAGTGATGAGCGAGTACTAAAATGCTCTGGTGCGCGAGGCTCGGGCCGAGCATCTCCAAATACTCGTGTACTCGGCCCGAGCACCGAGCCCAATGTTATCCTATGGGAGACCCGAGTATTATTCTGAAATGACCCCCGGCAGCATGTAGAAACCATAAAACTGTAAATTAAAAAAAAAAAAACGTGCGTGTGTGTGTAAGCGTGCATATATATATACACGCGGAGTGGAGTGCGGGAGGGGCCGTAGCCGAGCGGGGAAGTGTCGGGCTAAAGGCACGGTCACGCTGTGCGGGCTGGCCAATCACTGCAATTCCACAACAGGGCTGTGGCATTGCAGTGGTCTGCCAGCCAATCCCTGCATAAGGGATGGCTGTAAAAAGAGCGCCAACATGAAGACCACGAGTACAGCACGAGTATCGCGAGATTACTCGGTCCCCGCCGAGTAGCCCGAGTACATTGATACTCGTGCGAGTACCGAGTAGTAACAAGCATACTCGCTCATCACTAGTAACGACAGTTACTCACTCCTTTATGGCAGCCCCTGTGCATAGAGAACAGTGGTTGGGATCCCACCCCATCATTTACATTACAGTGGTCGTCTGCTGTGACCTGGACGCGCCCCCTGGGCTGTCCAGATTACAGCAGAGGGAGGAGATCGACGCCATCATTGTGGAGCTCACAGCTATGCTGTTTGCTCCACTATACCCCTGTCAACCGCCGGGATGAGTGAGTACGGGCCGCCTCCCCTCCCCTCCCCCCGTTACCGTCTCTGATGACACCCCCTCCCTCCGCTCTCCCCAGCCCCGGCTCTGCCCCCGCTACTGCTACCGCCGCCCCTCCCCCCACCGTTACCGTCTCCGGTGACACCCCCTCCCTCCGCTCTCCCCAGCCCCCGATCTGCCCCCGCTATTGCTACCACCGCCCTTCCCCCCGCCGTTACCGTCTCTAATGACACCCCCTCCCTCCGCTCTCCCCAGCCCCCGCTCTGCCCGCCGCCGCTGCTGTGTGTGTGTGTGTGTGTGTGCACGGCTGTGTATCTAATCCTCTCCTGTGTGATACTGTCTGCTGAGCTGTGTATCTAATCCTATCCTGTGTGATACTATATACTGAGCTGTGTATCTAATCCTCCTGTGTGATACTGTCTGCACAGCTGTGTATCTAATCCTCCTGTGTGATACTGTCTGCTGAGCCGTGTATCTAATCCTATCCTGTGTGATACTGTCTGTTGAGCTGTGTATCTAATTTTATCTTGTGTGATACTGTCTGCTGAGCTGTGTATCTAATTCTATCTTGTGTGATACTCCTGCTGTCCTTGGTGACACTTTAGACATTTCTGGTCACCAACAAAATAGCGGTGCATTGTGTCCCTACATGTCATTCTCTGTTATCTGTTGTAAACACTCAGATTGGGAGGGGGGAGGCAACATCACACACAGGAGAGCAGACTCCGCCCACTTTACGGCAGGCTGTAATCTGAGCTTTTTCTACAGTGGGATTTCTGTAGGATTTCAGAAGCTGCTCCCCCTAGTGTTTAACAGTGGAAAATATCAAACTTTTTAATTTTTTTTTGTATATTTTGCTCAATTAAAAACAAATAATAATATTTAAACAAAACAAAACATTATTACTTTACATTTTTTTCAGTTATTGAATTTTTTTTTTTTTATTATACCTTCCCTTTAAATACCTGGTGCCTCTGAAAAGCTTTTCAAGGTTGGGGCATATTGGCCCTTTAAGGAAATGTGTGCGTGCGCCCTAAGAGAACTCCCAGGAGGTCTGTACGTTGTGCACCCCGTGAGATGGCTGCAGGGACTGGGGACAAAGCAGCCACCGCTGGGTGAGTCTGCCAGCGTTCCTGCCGGGGGAGTAGGGCAGGACCAGCATTACAACTTCTATGCGACTGAGAGGGATCGCTCAGCATAAGTTGTATCATGACTGTCGGGGTGGAAAAGTATGGAGACCCCTATTCTTGTGATCGGGTGGAGTCCCAGTTCTTGGACGCTCAGAGATCATACATATTTTTTGTGGGATACCCTCTTTACCATACCTCCCAACTTTTCAAGAAAGGAAAGAGGGACAAATTTTGACCACGCCCCTAGCCACACCCCTAGCCACACCCATTTGGAAGTAAGGGTCATTCAGCAGATGCCCCGGACTGTTCATTCATATTCATAGCAGTCAGATTTTTTTTATATTTCTGTGTCACTATATGACATGTTGCTTATTTGTGCCTATCAATCGTGGTCACACGTTGCATAAATTCTGTTTCTTTTTGTTTCTGTCTGCACCAAACTACACAATAACAATCTTCTCTGTTTTTTCCATTTTTGCTGCATTTTTTCTGCCTTTTCTCCATTATTTAATGCGTTTTTGGTTCAGATGTGAATCTGCGTTTTTAAGTGTTTTTATTGTACAGAGAAGCTTTTTCCTGCATTTTTTAAGCTCCACATAGAAACCTCCAGAGAAACCCCCCCCCCCGAAAACCGCAGAATTCAGCGCCGTCTTTTCATGGAACCACATACACTTTACTTGGACAATTAAACACAGCAGAATAAATGTGCAAAGAAACAGCAGAAAAAAATGCAGCATTTACACTACATGTGAATATGGACTAATTGTCCAAGCAAAGTGGATGAGACGTCCTGAAATCTCCGCCCCTGGTGCGTGGAAAGACGCTGCTGAACGGTGCGGATTTGGTGTTTCTTTCTTTATAAGCTTCAGGATTCACATCAGCAACAAATATGTATCAAATAAGGGGGACAATGTATAAAAAATACCGCAAACACGCAATAATCAGAGAACATTGTTATTGCACTCGTGGCGCGGACACCTGCAGAAAAAAATGCAGCATTTACGCTATGTGTGAACACGGCCTCAGTGATCCATTTTTATTACATTTTTTATGGGTTTTAATAAAGAAAAATAATAAATTGCGCCTTTTTTTTCCCGCCATTTACCGATCCCCATAAATAATCCTGATCGCTGTGTTGTTCAGGTCATTACGATTACAGGGACACCAAATATGTCCCTTTTATTTGCTGATTTGTGATGTTTATTATTTTATAAAAAAGTGCAATAAAATTACATTATTCTATTTTTTTTTATTATTTTTAGTAACTTTATTAGAAGAAAAAAAAATCCTCTTTTCCTCTCCCTCTAGAATACAGGACATAGAGATGGCTGCATTGTAGGTTCATTTATGTGAAATCCTCCCTCTGACATCATCAATCCTAGTGGCTTAACAGCTAGAGCAGCTAGGAAAGCCAGGAGGTTGCTGGACATAAGTTTTGAACGTTGCTGGTTTGAATCCAAGGTGGTGAAGATAAAAATAAAAAAAAAAAAAATTGTATTTGTATTTTTTTCCTCATTTCTTTATAGTAGTTTTATGGGAACAAATGAATGTGACTCTTTCACCAACATTGAGATACAGTATTTATCTATCTATCTATCTATCTCTATCCCTCTATCTATCTATCTATGATTCTATCTATGATTCTATCTATCTATGATTCTATCTCTATCTATCTATTATCTGTCGCGTATCTATATATCCCTCTATCATCCATCCCTCTATCATCCATCCATCCCACTATCATCCATCCCTCCCTCTATCTCTCCATTCATCTCTCCATTCATCCCTCCATTCATCCCTCTAACCCTCCATTCATCCCTCCATTCATCCACCCATCCCTCCCTCTATCCCTCCATTCATCCCCCCATTCATCCCTCTATCATCCATCCATCCCTCCCTCTATCCCTCCATTCATCCCTCCCTCTATCCCTCCATTCATCCCTCTATCATCCATCCATCCCTCTATCCCTCCATTCATCCCTCTATCATCCATGCATCCATCCCTCCCTCTATCCCTCCATTCATCCCTCCATTCATCCCTCTATCATCCATCCATCCCTCTATCCCTCCTTTCATCCCTCTATCATCCATCCATCCCTCTATCCCTCCATTCATCCCTCTATCATCCATGCATCCATCCCAATATCCCTCCATTCATCCCGCTAGCATCCATCCATCCATCCCTCTATCCCTCCATTCATCCCTCTATCATCCATGCATCCATCCCTCCCTCTATCCCTCCATTCATCCCTCCATTCATCCCTCTATCATCCATCCATCCCTTCCTCTATCCCTCCTTTCATCCCTCTATCCCTCCATTCATCCCTCCTTCTATCCCTCCATTCATCCCTCCATTCATCCCTCTATCATCCATCCATCCCTCCCTCTATCCCTCCATTCATCCCTCTATCCCTCCATTCATCCCTCTATCATCCATCCATCCCTCCCTCTATCCCTCCATTCATCCCTCTATCATCCATCCATCCCTGCCTCTATCCCTCCATTCATCCCTCCCTCTATCCCTCCATTCATCCCTCTAGCATCCATCCATCCCTCCCTCTATCCCTCCATTCATCCCTCTATCATCCATCCATCCATCCATCCCTCTATCCCTCCATTCATCCCTCTATCATCCATGCATCCATCCCTCCCTCTATCCCTCCATTCATTCCTCCATTCATCCCTCTATCATCCATCCATCCATCCCTCTATCCCTCCTTTCATCCCTCTATCCCTCCATTCATCCCTCCTTCTATCCCTCCATTCATCCCTCTATCATCCATCCATCCCTCTATCCCTCCATTCATCCCTCTATCATCCATCCCTCCCTCTATCCCTCCATTCATCCCTCTATCATCCATCCATCCATCCCTCTATCCCTCCATTCATCCCTCCTTCTATCCCTCCATTCATCCCTCTATTCATCCCTCTATCATTCATCCATCCCTCCCTCTATCCCTCCTTTCATCCCTCTATCCCTCCATTCATCCCTCTATCATCCATCCATCCCTCCCTCTATCCCTCTATTCATCCCTCTATCATCCATCCATCCCTCCCTCTATCCCTCCTTTCATCCCTCTATCCCTCCATTCATCCATCCCTCCCTCTATCCCTCCTTTCATCCCTCTATCCCTCCATTCATCCCTCCATCTTTACAGCTGAATAACCTGCTTCTGGTGTCTCCCCTGCAGTATAGAGGTCAAGATAACAAAATCTTCCTATTGGTTTCAATAGAGGCAGTAGCTCAGTGGTTAGAGCTGCTGCCTTTGAAACAATGAATCACAGCTCCACGAGTTCGAGTCCCGGCCGCCCCGAAAATCCAGAGCCGATGATAATTTAATTTAATTTATTCACTCCACTGAGGGGAGGAGCCGGGACATCAGCTGTGAGCCGCGGGAGTGCGGGACAGCCCTGATAAATCGTGCAAGTCCCGCAGAATCCGGGACGGTTGGGAGGTATGTCTTTACAGGTGTCTAAAGCGGGCTTTACACGCTGCGACATCGCTAGCATTTGCTGGCGATGTCGAGCGTGATAGCACCCGCCCCGTCGTATGGCCGATATGTGGTGATCGCTCCCGTAGCGAACATTATCGCTACAGCAGCGTCACACGCACATACAGTTAGGTCCAGAAATATTTGGACAGTGACACAAGTTTTGTTATTTTAGCTGTTTACAAAAACATGTTCAGAAATACAATTATATATATAATATGGGCTGAAAGTGCACACTCCCAGCTGCAATATAAGAGTTTTCACATCCAAATCGGAGAAAGGGTTTAGGAATCATAGCTCTGTAATGCATAGCCTCCTCTTTTTCAAGGGACCAAAAGTAATTGGACAAGGGACTCTAAGGGCTGCAATTAACTCTGAAGGCATCTCCCTCGTTAACCTGTAATCAATGAAGTAGTTAAAAGGTCTGGGGTTGATTACAGGTGTGTGGTTTTGCATTTGGAAGCTGTTGCTGTGACCAGACAACATGCGGTCTAAGGAACTCTCAATTGAGGTGAAGCAGAACGTCCTGAGGCTGAAAAAAAAGAAAAAATCCATCAGAGAGATAGCAGACATGCTTGGAGTAGCAAAATCAACAGTCGGGTACATTCTGAGAAAAAAGGAATTGACTGGTGAGCTTGGGAACTCAAAAAGGCCTGGGCGTCCACGGATGACAACAGTGATGGATGATCGCCGCATACTTTCTTTGGTGAAGAAGAACCCGTTCATAACATCAACTGAAATCCAGAACACTCTCAGTGAAGTAGGTGTATCTGTCTCTAAGTCAACTGTAAAGAGAAGACTCCATGAAAGTAAATACAAAGGGTTCACATCTAGATGCAAACCATTCATCAATTCCAAAAATAGACAGGCCAGAGTTAAATTTGCTGAAAAACACCTCATGAAGCCAGCTCAGTTCTGGAAAAGTATTCTATGGACAGATGAGACAAAGATCAACCTGTACCAGAATGATGGGAAGAAAAAAGTTTGGAGAAGAAAGGGAACGGCACATGATCCAAGGCACACCACATCCTCTGTAAAACATGGTGGAGGCAACGTGATGGCATGGGCATGCATGGCTTTCAATGGCACTGGGTCACTTGTGTTTATTGATGACATAACAGCAGACAAGAGTAGCCGGATGAATTCTGAAGTGTACCGGGATATACTTTCAGCCCAGATTCAGCCAAATGCCGCAAAATTGATCGGACGGCGCTTCATAGTACAGATGGACAATGACCCCAAGCATACAGCCAAAGCTACCCAGGAGTTCATAAGTGCAAAAAAGTGGAACATTCTGCAATGGCCAAGTCAATCACCAGATCTTAACCCAATTGAGCATGCATTTCACTTGCTCAAATCCAGACTTAAGACGGAAAGACCCACAAACAAGCAAGACCTGAAGGCTGTGGCTGTAAAGGCCTGGCAAAGCATTAAGAAGGAGGAAACCCAGCGTTTGGTGATGTCCATGGGTTCCAGACTTAAGGCAGTGATTGCCTCCAAAGGATTCGCAACACAAAATGGAAAATAAAAATATTTTGTTTGGGTTTGGTTTATTTGTCCAATTACTTTTGACCTCCTAAAATGTGGAGTGTTTGTAAAGAAATGTGACAATTCCTACAATTTCTATCAGATATTTTTGTTCAAACCTTCAAATTAAACGTTACAATCTGCACTTGAATTCTGTTGTAGAGGTTTCATTTCAAATCCAATGTGGTGGCATGCAGAGCCCAACTCGCGAAAATTGTGTCACTGTCCAAATATTTCTGGACCTAACTATACCTGTCCTTTCGACGTCGCTCTGGCCGGCGATCCGCCTCCTTTCTAAGGGGGCGGTTCGTGCGGCGTCACAGCGACGTCACACGGCAGGCGTCCAATAGAAGCAGAGGGGCGGAGATGAGCAGGGCGTAACATCCCGCCCACCTCCTTCCTTCGGCATTGCCGGTGGATCCAGGTAAGGAGATGTCTGTCGCTCCTGCGGTGTCACACACAGCGATGTGTGCTGCCGCAGGAACGAGGAACAACATCGCTAATAAGCAGAAAACGATTTTTTGTTTCAAGACGACCTCTCTGCGGCAAACGATTTTGACCGCTTTTGCGATCGTTTAAGGTCGCTCATAAGTGTCACACACTGCAATATCGTTAATGACGCCGGATGTGCGTCACAAACACCGTGATCCCGACGATAATTCATTAACAATATCGTAGCGTGTAAAGCCCGCTTAAGACCCAATTCATGATGGTTGTTGTTCCAGTTTGCTTCCTTTTAGTCTTTATTCCCTACATATTTTATATTGGGGTTTTTTCAAGTCTATTTTTTTGTGTGTTTATTGTTCCTCGACGATGTTTGCAAATTTTACTTAATGTAGTAGTTTTTTGTACTTCTCACTCCACTTGCTGATCTCTACCTGGTCCTGCCTGAAATTCCTACTCGGCCTATCAAAGGTCCACACCGGCGGCCCACCTCAGCCAGCAAGTGGCATTTCTTGCCTGTCAAGATGGATCAGGATTAGGGATGATTGAATACCTCAAATAGTCGGCTTCGCAAATAATTTTCGAATACCTCGCCAGTCGCTACTATTCGACTATTCGATGCGCAATGTAAGTCTATGGGAAGCCCGAATAGTACCGAATAGTTATTATTTGGGTTTCCCCATAGACTTACATTTCGCATTGAATATTCGCGAATAGTTGAATAGCGGCGAGGTATTCGGAAAATATTTGTGAAGCCGAATAATCAAAGTATTCGATCATCCCTAGTCAGGATCAACAAGGGAGAGCTGGAAGTGTTGTGTCATTGGATTGTGCCCGATGGGTGACAAAGCGAAGCGTCGTAACATAACGTTCGGGCAGGTCTGTGGAATAAATCATCTGGGAGTGAATCACCAGGTGTGCCACCAGGGTGTAGAAATCATTGTGGGAAGAGCAAAAATATATGTGGAGTTATTTCATAAATTTGCTCAAATATTTTACATTTTGTTTTCACCTTTTCTGTCAAAAACTTCTGCTTGACAGCCTCATGTATACAAAATATAATCAGAGGGCATGGCGGATAACCTGTCACAGTGTCCGGGCAGGTGCAACTGCAGAGTGATGTCACCGGGTTAGAATTACAGGTAGCGCACGTTAGTCCTGATTCCTCTCGCAGGATCTCTGCTCCCCGGAGGCTCGGATCTACGTCCCAGATATTTTCCTTATGTAACGAGTGTCTAATATAATGGCAGAAACCTCTATACCTGGTTAGTCGGCTCCACGCCAGGAGAGCGCAGAGGGAAACCTGACCGGATCCATACTTTATTATTAATGGGAATCGAATCCGATCTTCTACACAGGATCGCAACCAGGAGAGGTAAGAGAGAAAAAGGAGGAAAAGACGCTGCAGTTATTACCATTTATGTATTTCTTGTATTTGTGTTATCAGAAATATTGTATAGGAAATTTAATAATACATGTAAATGATTTAATTTAGTATTGCTCACATTTTGTAGAATTCTAGCTATACTTTGTTTTACTAAAAAGTCAAGGAAATCACAGGACGGAGATGTCACTGATCTGCAAGTGATGAAACATTGCAAAATTTTTTCGAAATATCTCAATTTATTCATTCTGTAAAAATCACCGCACTTTCAGCCTCGGCTTCTGCACTTGGGCACAAAAGTCATCAAGATCCGCTGCTGGCAGCTCCCTTTCATGTCTCAGATGTGATCGATGGGAGACAATATTGGAGATACTGCCGGCCACGGAAGTGGAGAGATCCCCACATTTTCAGCTTCGGCTTCTGCACTTGGGCACAAAAGTCATCAAGATCCGCTGCTGGCAGCTCTCTTTCATGTCCCAGATGTGATCGATGGGAGACAATATTGGAGATACTGCCGGCCACGGAAGTGGAGAGATCCCCACATTTTCAGCTTCGACTTCTGCACTTGGGCACAAAAGTCATCAAGATCCGCTGCTGGCAGCTCCCTTTCATGTCCCAGATGTGATCGATGGGAGACAATATTGGAGATACTGCCGGCCACGGAAGTGGAGAGATCCCCACATTTTCAGCTTCGACTTCTGCACTTGGGCACAAAAGTCATCAAGATCCGCTGCTGGCAGCTCCCTTTCATGTCCCAGATGTGATCAATGGGTGACAATATATTGGAGATGCTTCCGGCCACGGAAGTGGAAAGATCCCCGCATTTTCAGCCTCGGCTTCTGCACGTGGGCACAAAAGTTATCAAGATCCGCTACTGGCAGCTCCCTTTCATGTCCCAGATGTGATCGATGGGAGACAAGTCTGGAGACGCTGCCAGCCACGGGAGTAGAGAAGTCCAACACTTAGAGGCTCGGCTTCTGCACTTTGGCACAAACGTCATCTAGATCTGCTGTTGGCAGCTCCCTTTGTTGTTCCAGATGTGATCGATGGGAGACAAGTCTCGAGATGCTGCCAGCTACGGAAGTGGAGAGATCCCAACACTTACAGCCTCGGTGTCTGCACATGGGCACAAAAATCATCAAGATCCACTGCTGGCAGCTTCCTTTGATGTCCCAGATGTGATCGATGGGAGACATGTTTAGAGACGTCGCCGGCCATGTGAGCATATTTGGGTCACACAGTAACGTGCTACATACAGTGCCTACAAGTAGTATTCAACCCCCTGCAGATTTAGCAGGTTTACACATTCGGAATTAACTTGGCATTGTGACATTTGGACTGTAGATGAGCCTGGAAGTGTGAAATGCACTGCAGCAAAAAAAAATGTTATTTCTTTTTTTATTTTTTTTTTTTTTAAATTGTGAAAAGTTTAATCAGAGGGTCATTTACTATTCAACCCCTCAAACCACAAGAATTCTGTTTGGTTCCCCTAAAGTATTAAGAAGTATTCCAGGCACAAAGAACAATGAGCTTCACATGTTTGGAATAATTATCTCTTTTTCCAGCCTTTTCTGACTAATTAAGACTCTCCCCAAACTTGTGAACAGCACTCATACTTGGTCAACATGGGAAAGACAAAGGAGCATTCCAAGGCCATCAGAGACAAGATCGTGGAGGGTCACAAGGCTGGCAAGGGGTACAAAACCCTTTCCAAGGAGTTGGGCCTACCTGTCTCCACTGTTGGGAGCATCATCCGGAAGTGGAAGGCTTATAGAACTACTGTTAGCCTTCCACGGCCTGGACAGCCTTTGAAAGTTTCCACCCGTGCCGAGGCCAGGCTTGTCCGAAGAGTCAAGGCTAACCCAAGGACAACAAGGAAGGAGCTCCGGGAAGATCTCATGGCAGTGGGGACATTGGTTTCAGTCAATACCATAAGTAACATACTCCACCGCAATGGTCTCCGTTCCAGACGAGCCCGTAAGGTACCTTTACTTTGAAAGCGTCATGTCAAGGCTCGTCTACAGTTTGCTCATGATCACTTGGAGGACTCTGAGACAGACTGGTTCAAGGTTCTCTGGTCTGATGAGACCAAGATCGAGATCTTTGGTGCCAACCACACACGTGACGTTTGGAGACTGGATGGCACTGCATACGACCCCAAGAATACCATCCCTACAGTCAAGCATGGTGGTGGCAGCATCATGCTGTGGGGCTTTTTCTCAGCCAAGGGGCCTGGCCATCTGGTCCGCATCCATGGGAAGATGGATAGCACGGCCTACCTGGAGATTTTGGCCAAGAACCTCCGCTCCTCCATCAAGGATCTTAAGATGGGTCGTCATTTCATCTTCCAACAAGACAACGACCCAAAGCACACAGCCAAGAAAACCAAGGCCTGGTTCAAGAGGGAAAAAATCAAGGTGTTGCAGTGGCCTAGTCAGTCTCCTGACCTTAACCCAATTGAAAACTTGTGGAAGGAGCTCAAGATTAAAGTCCACATGAGACACCCAAAGAACCTAGATAACTTGGAGAAGATCTGCATGGAGGAGTGGGCCAAGATAACTCCAGAGACCTGTGCCGGCCTGATCAGGTCTTATAAAAGACGATTATTAGCTGTAATTGCAAACAAGGGTTATTCCACAAAATATTAAACCTAGGGGTTGAATAATAATTGACCCACACTTTTATGTTGAAAATTTATTAAAATTTAACTGAGCAACATAACTTGTTGGTTTGTAAGATTTATGCATCTGTTAATAAATCCTGCTCTTGTTTGAAGTTTGCAGGCTCTAACTTATTTGCATCTTATCAAACCTGCTAAATCTGCAGGGGGTTGAATACTACTTGTAGGCACTGTAAATTGAATACATTCGGAGGTTTGGAACATTTTTGTTCCCATTTTCTCACAGTGTGCAGATCAGTGCCATGTCCTTCCTGTGATTTCCGTTTTTCCAACACTTTTCCTTCCAGTAATTTCCATGTTGAGGGGTGTATAAAGTATATTTGGAGTTTGTGCGAAAAGAAATATCACAAAATGTTATTTTTTTTAATTAACTGACGGGAAGCTCAGGAAGTCCCTCAGTCCCACCCTGGATCATGACTTTCATCACATACCTCTAAGAACCTTTACAGACATTTATACTTTAGATGTGAAGCTCCTGTGAATTACTGTTGATCAGCGCTCATCTCTGCCTCGAGACTGAAACTGCCTACGATCCTCCACGGATTCACAGCTCTTCTGTGTAAAGCACCTTGTGAACTTCAACCCTAGACTACTAGGGAGTTTATAATTAACACCTTCACTGTCCCACTTCATTATTGATTTAACAGCCTTCAGCTCAATTTCGAGCCATAGTGACTTGATGGATGAATGCTCTGTAGGAAGATGGATCTTGTGCAGCCTAGATAGGTCCATCAGGGTCTTCTCTGCCGTTTTCTTGATTGTATCAAGCCATCAGGTTGCTGGTTTTCCTCTTCGCCTTCTTCCTTCTATTCTTTCGGCCATAGTCTGGTCCAGTGAGACCAGACTATGTATGAGTCGTGTCTTCGTCACCAGTGGAATGTTCCTCCATTCGAGGACCTTGTTCAGAGACTTCATTGTTGATTTGCCCACAGCTATGCTCCTATTAACGTCTGCTGCAGAGAAGGAATGAAGGACTCATCACATAATGACAAGATGGAAAGCTCCAACATGGGACTGCTATTCAACACAGAGAAGACAAATATATTGACTACTGCCAGGTACGACCAGGACACATTAGAGATGGACGGCGATGAACTGGAAGCTATTAATGACTTCAACCTACTCGGATCAATGGTCACTCAAGATGCAGGTACCACACCAGAAGTCAAGAGAAGAGCTACGGGGAGATCACTGTCCTAAACCACAACAACACTTACAATATGCTCAGTCTTTCTTGCCCTAACCATTATCATGTTATTCCCCTTACCCACCAGGGATGCTGACACTCACCACTTTAATGCATTAGATTAGACCATTATGGATTGGACTATTAATTCCACCAACCATGTTACCTGACTAGCCCACCAGGGGTAATACTTGAAGCTCTCTGTACAGTAATGTTATGTGGATGCTCTATGGCAGTATTATGTTGGGTCTATACGATAATGGTATGTGGGTACTATTTAGTGGTACTATGTAGGGTCTATATGATAATGTTATGTGGTTACTATATGGTGGCATTATGTTGGTCTATATGGTAATGTTATGTGGATACTATATGGCTGTATTATGTGGGTACTATATGGCGGTATTATGTTGGTTTATATGGTAATGTTATGTGGATACTATATGGCATTATTATGTGGATACTATATAGCGGTATTATGTTTGGTCTATACAATAATGTTATATAGGTACAATATGGCGATATTATGTTGGCTCTATATGGTAATGTATTATGTGGGTCTATATGGCAGTATTATGTAGGTACTATATGGCAGTATTATGTAGGTACTATATGGCAGTATTATGTAGGTACTATATGGCAGTATTATGTAGGTACTATTTGGCAGTATTATGTAGGTACTATATGGCAGTATTATGTGGGTACTATATAGTGGTATAATGTAGGGTCTATTCGATAACATCATGTGGGTACTATATAGCAGTATTACATAGGTACTATATGGCAGTAATATGTAGGTACTATATGGCAGTAATATGAGGCCTCTGAATATGATTTATAGTGAGCTATTTCTGTAGTAATTGTGGCTTCTGTAGAATATTTGTGCTTGTACAGATGACTGAGCCTCCGGCTCCTCTGTGGACTCAGTGTGGACAGCGGCAGCCGAGGGCCCCATAATACTGAGATGCCGCTGACTGGGAGCCTGTGTTTCCTCTCACAGCGGGCCGCCATACTGGGTGTCCTCAGCTCCGCCTCCGAGGAGCCGCCTCCTGCTGCCATCCTCAGGGCTCCTACAGGGGCTCAACAACTCCTGCATAGCATAGGGCTGCCATGTGCTGGGAGTTGTTGGCTATATTATTATAGATTCTGTGTGTCTTTGTTTCCTCTGGCTTCTTGGCAGAGGCGTAACTATCGCGACCGGGCCCGGGAGGTTAGGGGCCTGGCGGCCGCCAGGCAAATCAGCAGCCAGCTCCTGTCAGTGTGAGATCTGTCACAGACCACGCAGCCGCTATTTGACCCGCTGCCGCCGCCGACACCGGGCCCCCCTGCCTGGTGTCAGCAGCGGCACCGGGGCCCCCTACCTGGTGTCAGCGGCTGCGGCTTCTCCCCCGTCGCCGCGCACAGTGATGATGAAGCATAGCGCGGCCGGTGCCGCGCTATGCATCACCATTCTCCCCCTGTGCGGTGACGTCACTTCCGAGCGACTGCTGTGCTGAGTGCACAGAGTGCAGGACGGGAGGACGCCGACCGCAGCACCGGGAGAACGAGCAGCGGGGAGGACAGCAGCGGTGGAAGGAAGAGAGAAGGTGAGTACTTGTTGTTGTTTTTTGTTGTTTTTTTTTTAATATAATTGAGTAAACGGTGGCCAGAGGCTTGGGAAGGCAGTTCTGGGGAAGCTGCATTATTATACATGGAAGCCTGGAGAGGCTGCTTTATACATGGAGGTCTGAGGAGGCTGCATTATATATGGAGGTCTGGGGAAGCTGCATTATTATACATGGAGGCCTGGAGAGGCTGCTTTATACATGGAGGTCTGAGGAGGCTGCATTATATATGGAGGTCTGGGGAAGCTGCATTATTATACATGGAGGCCTGGAGAGGCTGCATTATACATGGAGGTCTGGGGAAGCTGCATTATTATACATGGAGGCCTGGAGAGGCTGCTTTATACATGGAGGTCTGAGGAGGCTGCATTATATATGGAGGTCTGGGGAAGCTGCATTATTATACATGTAAGCCTGGAGAGGCTGCTTTATACATGGAGGTCTGAGGAGGCTGCATTATATATAGAGGTCTGGGGAAGCTGCATTATTATACATGGAAGCCTGGAGAGGCTGCTTTATACATGGAGGTCTGGGGAAGCTGCATTATATATGAAGGTTTGGAGAGGCTGCTTTATACATGGAGGTCTGGGGAAGCTGCATTATATATGAAGGTTTGGAGAGGCTGCTTTATACATGGAGGTCTGGAAAGGCTGCCTTATACATGGAGGCCTGGAGAGGCTTCTTTATACATATAGGCCTGGAGAGGCTGCTTTATACATGGAGGTCTGGGGAGGCTGCATTATATATGGAGGTCTGGGGAGGCTGCATTATTATACATGGAGGCTTGGAGAGGCTGCTTTATACATTGAGGTCTGGGGAAGCTGCATTATTATACATGGAGGCCTGGAGAGGCTGCATTATACATGGAGGTCTGGGGAGGCTGCATTATTATATATGGAGGTCTGGGGAGGCTGCATTATTATACATGGAGGTCTGGGGAGGCTGCATTATTATACATGGAGGTCTGGGGAGGCTGCATTATTATACATGGGGGCCTGGAGAGGCTGCATTATACATGGAGGCCTAGAGAGGCTGCATTATACATGGAGGCCTGGAGATATTGCATTATATATGGAGGCCTGGAGATACTGCATTATACATGGAGGCCTGGAGAGGCTGTATTATACATGGAGGCCTGGAGATACTGAATTATACAGGGAGGCCTGGAGATACTGCATTATACATGGAGGCCTGAGGAGGCTGGGTGCATTGTTATACATGGAGGCCTGGAGAGGCTGGCTGCTACATTATACATGGAGGCCTGAGGAGGCTGGCTGTATTATTATACATGGAGGCGTGGAGAGGCTGGCTGCATTATTATATATGGAGGTCTGGGGGGCTGCATAATACAAAATGAAGGACACCTTATACATGGAATATAGGGGTACATTATGCATGGAGGAAAAAAGGAGGGGAGCCAGCACTGCTTATGAATGGCATGCAACAATGAAGAAATAAAAAGTGTAATTTTCACAAATTCATTCCTACTGTAACAATTCAATGAGATTTTTTGCAAATGATTGATCAATGATTTGAGCCCCCCTGCCCCGTCACGGCAAATCTCCATAGGGGGGTCCCTAACGCTATATTATAAATTATTATTGTACCATAAGGTCTCATATAATGAGCAGGACCATATGAAAATACCACTTACCCGAGACATGTCTGAACCGCTCCCCTGCTGCCAGGACTGACAACCGCGAATAAAAGCAGCGATTTTGATTTTAGCCCCCCTGCCCCGTCACGGCATATCTCTATAGGGGGGTCCCTAACGCTATATTATAAATTATTATTGTTATTTTCATATAGTCCTGCTCATTATATGAGACCTTATGATACATAATAATTTATAATATAGTGTTAGGGACCCCCTGTGAGGCAAATCCCGGGATATGAAGATGAATTATGACTCCAGTCATAATCCCTCATCACTCCCTGGCAGTGCCCCCTCCCTTCTTGTTCTCAGTGTTCCACTTACACCTCCATGGCCATGTCCTGTGATATGGAAATTAGGTGGCTTGGGGACAATGGACACAGGATGACTCCCTGCCGTGACCCTGTAGTGGGGGCTGCTAGCTAGTTAGCAAGGCTATGGAAATAGCCAGACAGAACGACTCCAGTAAAAAATGGTTCATATCTCGCAAGCCATATTTCCGATAAATATGGCAACCATAAAAATGGTGTCTCCGCATGCGGACGATGCCGGCACACCCTTTTTATGGGAGCAGGACATTGGGAAATGCCCCAGGCGTGATATCAGCCAATGGGGAACTGGCAGACAGGTCATGAGTCCCCTCGTTCTGTAGCTAAATTCATAACTGTCACAATGAGAGCATTGGCGTCCGCCTACGACGCTCCCAGGCAAAGATATGGCCCATATTCCATGTTGTGGATTGTCCATAACTCAAGCCAGGGGTGGAGCAGTGCTCCCTCTGAGGTCACTAAGGTAGGAGGGGACCTGGATTTGCCCAGGTTGATAACCCTACTTCGGCCATTTTCCAGCGTTCTTTTCGCTGGGGGCACGTGTAGGAAACATCTGTGGGAAGGATCCTAGAAACCTGGGTACAGCGCCCCCCTGTGGCCAGACGCAACAAGGTAACTGCTGGAACTGTGTATGCCTGTTTGTAACCCATGCTTTGATTGTAACTGTACTCTGACATATGTATATTCTGTAGATTCCCTATTGTATATATTGTAGTTTCTAGTGTGCTTTAGGCTGATTAAATTATATAATTAATCTTGGGCTGTTCTGTTATCTCGATCTTGAATCCCACGTCTGTGTGTTCGGCTAATAGTTACCGTGAAGCGGTTGGTAGCAGCGAGTTTGTGCCAAGGATTATTGTGGGGAGGCCAGTGAGATTCGGGGAGATTTTATATATTCCGCCCGCGGAGGTCGGGGGAATATATACCCTACTCTCACCGGGGACCCTTCAATAATCGGCATAAGTAGTATAGCGGCCTCCTTGCTTATTGTCGGGCAATTCCATAATTGGCCTGACTATAAGAGGGGCGCTAGAGAGCGCGTCACGTGCTCTGTCTGTCGGTCGGGAGGTATAAAGGAGGGTTGACTCCTGCTTGTTACCCCCCCGATCGTGACGTACTGGTAGCCAGCGCGGGGGATTTCTGAGTGACCCCCCCGGTGGTTTGTGACATATTGGTGGCATAGCGGTGGGATCGAGATAATAGTGTGTGTGAGTGTGAGACCCATACTCCCAGACACTAAAGACTGCCTGCAGCAGCTGTGGCTGCTGGGGTCTTCAGACTAGCTCAACACTAGAGTGTCAGAGTGCAGATACTGTAAGGTGTGTGGAGGCATCAGGTGTCAGTTCTGTGTCAGTGACCAAAAGTCTGCAAGAATGGCTGATGGCACCAGGAGCAGAGCTATGCAACTGGCCAATGCTAAGGCAGGAGCCGAAGAGAGGGAGGACGGTGCTGTGGACAGCAATGAGGAGGTTGCCCACGAGTCCTCCAGGAGCTCGACGCCAGAAAATCGTTCTGCCGAGGACATTGCGCAACCTGGCACTGCTGGACAAGATGAGGAGGAGCTCACCCAAGGTTCCTCAACGAGCCAGATGCCAGCCCTCCGCTCTGAAAGGGACAGTGAATCGCCTAGCTCTGCAGCGTGCCGCAGATCACCACGTGCCATTCCACCGAGCCTGGGAGGCTCGGATAGCCTTCTTCAAATGGCTATGGCCCTTCTCCAGGCTGGAGACCAGAAGGGCTACAAGGAACTCCTGGCAGAGCGCAGGGCAGAGCGGCAGGCAGCGCGTGACGCTGAGGCTGCGGAGCGGCACGCAGAGCGTGAGGCTGCGGAGCGAGAGCGGCAGGCAGCGCGTGAAGAGCGAGAGCGACAGGCAGACCGTGACTACCAGCTGCAGCTAGCTCAGCTCCGGCCCTCATCAGCCACATGTGACCTTCGAGACACCAAACTTCCAAAGGTCCGTGTTGAGGACTTCCCAGTGCTGGAGAAGGATGGAGACTTGGACTCTTTCTTGACTGCTTTTGAACGGACTTGCTTGCAGCACCATCTGGACAAGGAGCAGTGGGCCAAATACCTGACCCCCCGTTTAAGGGGTAAGGCCCTGGAAATCCTTGGGGACTTGCCTGCTGAGGCAGATCAGGGCTACGACACCATCAAGCGGGCCCTGATCCAACAGTTCAACCTCACTCCGGAGTCCTACCGCAAGAAGTTCCGGACCCTGCAGAAGGGACCAAAGGACTCCTGGGCTGACCACCGGCGGGCGCTTGCCCGAGCTGCCGACCACTGGACCCAAGGCCTGCAGCTTTCCACCGGACCAGAGATCCTGGACTTGGTCATCACGGAGCAACTCTTGTGGAACTGCCCTGAGGATCTCCGCCAGTTCATCCGAGACCAGAAGCCAAAGGGGTCCACGGCTACAGCTGCCCTGGCCGATGACTACACCAACAATCGGGCTCCTGAAGCCAGGAGAGCAGCCACCAGCAGCACCTGGAGAGGGGGTAAGATGAATTCTGCGACTGCCCCACCTGCCCCTAGACTGCAGGGGGTGTCCCCCTCAACTCCCCTCTCCAGGCCCGTGGCAGAACCAAGACGGTGCCACCAGTGCAACCTACCTGGACACTTCAAGGCCATGTGCCCTCAGCGTCCCAAGGCCCCGGCTCCGTCCCCGTCCCAAGGGCCGCCCAAGGTGTATTGTGTGGGTGGGGGTGGTGGTAGGTCCCTGGACAGCTTCCAACCTGTCACCGTCGGCCGGTCTGTGACCATAGGGCTGCGAGACAGCGCCTCGGAGGTGACTCTGGTGCGGCCTGAGATGGTGTCCCCCCAAGACTTGATCCCTGGAAAAACCCTCGCTGTCTCCGGGATTGGAGGCACTGACCCGGCGCTGCCTGTTGCTGACATTTATGTGGACTGGGGCGCAGGGCGGGGGGTGAGGGAGGTGGGGGTAACTGATCGGATCCCTGCAAACGTGCTACTTGGGACAGATTTGGGGCAGATAACCTCCCAGTTTGGGCCCCAACCAAGGGCTGAACCTTCAGCCAGTACTGACATGCCTCCGGACAATGTTAATGTGTTATCTATGAATGATGTAAGGGAGGAGGGAGTGAACTCTGATATTTCTGCTTGCATAGACACCATAGACACACACGCAGCTGCAGCTGTGACAGGAGGGGAGGGGGTCAGAGAAAGGTGTGACAATGCCTCTACAAGTAACCAGCCTGTGAGCTGGGATCTGTTGCCCTCTGCAGGGATAAGCAGAGAGCAGGGTGCTGCAGGGGGAGGACCAGTGTGTGGGGTGGGGGCTACCACAGCAAATGTGGGGTCCCCAGAGATTTCACAGCGGGGTTCTGTTGCTGCAGGAGGGGAACAGGCAGGTGAGATTGGGGCCGGTCCAGGAGCGGAAGTGCTCCCAGGTAAGATCTCGGTGCATGGTTCCCCCACAACCGGGGTGTCAGGAAGCCAGGTAGGTCTGCCTGAACCGGCGACTTGGTCAGGAACGGAGGAGGAGCAGGCACGACCCACGGTCGCAGCGGCTGTGGCCGCTGTCACCCGCAGTGGGAGTGCTGGAAGCCAAGGGGCCTCCCGGAGGTCCGATAGCTCTTCCCCTTCTGACCAAGTGGCAGCCGAGTCAGGTGGAGGCCAGGACACAGGTCCCGGGGTACTGACTGAAGATGTGACAGTCTCGTCGATTCTGGCCACATCTAGTCAGGGGTTTCAGGCAGCGTTAGAAGCTGACGACAGCCTGAAAGCTCTTAAGGAGCAGGCGGCACAGCCTCCCTCGGACTCGGACCCGGAGCGAGTGGTCTGGGACCAAGGACGGCTGTACCGGGCCACGGTCCAGCAGGGTTCACCGGAGGCGTGGCCCAGGGACCGACAGTTGGTGGTACCCTATCCGTTCCGGACGGAGTTGTTGCGGATCGCACATGAGATTCCGATGGCCGGACACCTAGGGATCGCTAAGACCAAGGCCAGGTTAAACCAGCATTTCTACTGGCCAAAAATGGGGGCCGATGTGGCTGCCTACTGCCGTTCGTGTGAAACCTGTCAGAGAGTGGGGAAGGCGGGGCCACGCCCCAAAGCCCCACTGGTATCTCTGCCAATCATCGATGAGCCTTTCAGGAGGGTGGCTGTGGATCTGGTCGGCCCGCTGGCCATCCCCAGCAGCTCCGGGAAACGCTTCATACTGACGGTAGTGGACTATGCCACCCGGTACCCAGAAGCAGTGGCCTTGTCGTCCATTCGGGCTGACAAGGTGGCCACCGCATTGCTGGAGACTTTCTCCCGAGTGGGTTTTCCCCAGGAAATGCTCACTGACCGGGGGACCCAATTCATGTCCCAGCTGATGGAGGCCCTCTGTAAGCAAGTCCAGGTGCGACATCTGGTGGCCAGCCCGTACCATCCACAGACTAATGGCCTGTGCGAGCGGTTCAATGGCACCTTAAAGCAGATGCTTAAGATGTTGGTCGACTCCCATGGGCGTGACTGGGAGCGGTATCTCCCACACCTGTTATTTGCTTACCGGGAGGTTCCACAGGCCTCAACAGGATTCTCACCGTTTGAGCTCCTGTACGGGCGACGTGTGCGGGGCCCCCTGGCTCTGGTGAAAGAGGCTTGGGAAGGGGATTTGGCCACCCCTGGAGTGTCGGTTATCGAGTATGTCATGCGCTTCCGGGACAAAATGCAGGCCTTGACGCAACTGGTACACGACAATATGGCTCAAGCCCAGGCCGATCAGAAGCGTTGGTACGACCAGAACGCTTGTGAGAGGACCTACCAAGTGGGTCAAAAGGTGTGGGTATTGGTCCCCGTACCACAGGACAAGCTTCAGGCAGCCTGGGAAGGCCCATACCTCGTGTACCAGCAGCTCAACCCTGTAACGTACCTGGTCACCCTGGACCCTGCCCGTGGAAGGCGGAAGCCCTTCCATGTGAACATGATGAAGGCACATCATGAGCGGGAGGCATGTGCGCTCCCCGTGTGCAACCTGCCCGAGGAGGGAGAAGCGGAAACCCTCTTGGATATGCTAGCCCAGGTTAGGGCAGGCGGATCCATTGAGGATGTGGAGGTTGGCCACCAGCTCTTGGAAGACCAACGGTCCCAGCTGTGGGCCACCCTCCTCCCCTTCCGGGGGTTGTTTACCAACCAGCCCGGAAGGACTGACTTGGCTGTCCATCACGTGGACACTGGGGATCATCCCCCGATCCGGCGTTCAGCATATCGGGTCTCCCTGGAGGTGCAGCTACACATGCGCCAGGAGATTGACGAGATGCTGAAGCTGGGGGTGATCCAGGCATCCAACAGCGCTTGGGCCTCGCCTGTAGTCCTCGTCCCTAAGAAGGACCGAACCACTCGGTTCTGCGTGGACTACAGGGGGCTCAATGCGGTCACGGTCGCCGATGCGTACCCAATGCCACGCATCGATGACCTGCTCGATCAGTTGGCCGGGGCTCAGTACCTGACCATCATGGATCTGAGCCGGGGATATTGGCAGATCCCCCTGACTCGCAAGGCCAGGGAACGCTCTGCCTTTATTACCCCATTTGGACTGTACGAGTCCACGGTGATGCCATTCGGGATGAGGAATGCCCCTGCCACTTTCCAGCGGATGGTCAACACCCTGCTCAAGGGACTTGAAGGGTACGCGGCCGCGTACCTGGATGACATTGCCGTCTTCAGTCCCACCTGGGAGGACCACCTAGAGCATCTAGCACAGGTGCTCAGGCGGATCCACCGGGCAGGTTTGACCATCAAGCCGGGAAAGTGTCAGCTGGCCATGAGCGAGGTCCAGTACCTCGGTCACCGGGTAGGTGGGAGAACACTGAAGCCCGAGCCTGAGAAAGTGGAAGCCATCGCATCCTGGCCCACCCCCAGGACCAAGAAGCAGGTGATGTCCTTCTTGGGGACCGCTGGGTACTATAGGAGGTTTGTTCCATGCTATAGTAGCCTGGCAAAGCCCTTGACGGACCTCACCAAGAAGAAGCTGCCCTCTGCAGTCGATTGGACAATGGACTGCGAGACAGCCTTCCGGGCCCTAAAGGACGCCCTGTCCAGCCCGCCCGTGCTACAGGCAGCCGACTTCACGCGGCCGTTTGTAGTACAGACCGACGCCAGTGACTTCGGCCTCGGTGCGGTGCTCAGCCAGGTGGACTCTGCGAGCCAAGAGCACCCAGTCTTGTACCTGAGCAGGAAGCTGTTACCAAGGGAAGTTGCCTATTCCACGATGGAGAAGGAGTGCCTGGCCATAGTGTGGGCCCTGCAGCGTCTGCAACCCTATCTATACGGGCGCCACTTCATCGTGGAGACGGACCACAATCCCCTCAGCTGGTTGCACACCGTCTCTGGGACGAATGGGCGATTGTTGCGATGGAGCCTTGCGCTCCAGCAATACAACTTCACCATTCGCCACAAAAGGGGCCGTGACCACGGTAACGCAGACGGGCTGTCCCGACAAGGAGAGGTCGCGGACGGGCGCACGGGGGAACACCGGAGTGTGCTGCCCCCTAGCGCCCTCAAAAGGGGGAGGTGTGAGGCAAATCCCGGGATATGAAGATGAATTATGACTCCAGTCATAATCCCTCATCACTCCCTGGCAGTGCCCCCTCCCTTCTTGTTCTCAGTGTTCCACTTACACCTCCATGCCCATGTCCTGTGATATGGAGATGAGGTGGTGTGGGAACAATGGACACAGGATGACTCCCTGCCGTCACCCTGTAGTAGGAGCTGCTAGCTAGTTAGCAAGGCTATGGAAATAGCCAGACAGAACGACTCCAGTAAAAAAAATGGTTCATATCTCGCAAGCCATATTTCCGATAAATATGGCAACCATAAAAATGGTGTCTCCGCATGCGGACGATGCCGGCACACCCTTTTTATGGGAGCAGGACATTGGGAAATGCCCCAGGCGTGATATCAGCCAATGGGGAACTGGCAGACAGGTCATGAGTCCCCTCGTTCTGTAGCTAAATTCATAACTGTCACAATGAGAGCATTGGCGTCCGCCTACGACGCTCCCAGGCAAAGTTATGGCCCATATTCCATGTTGGGATATTGTCCATAACCCAAGCCAGGGGTGGAGCAGTGCTCCCTCTGAGGTCACTAAGGTAGGAGGGGACCTGGATTTGCCAGGTTGATAACCCTACTTCGGCCATTTTCCAGGGTTCTTTTCGCTGGGGGCACGTGTAGGAAACATCTGTGGGAAGGATCCTAGAAACCTGGGTACAGCGCCCCCCTGTGGCCAGACGCAACAAGGTAACTGCTGGAACTGTGTATGCCTGTTTGTAACCCATGCTTTGACTGTAACTGTACTCTGACATATGTATATTCTGTAGATTCCCTATTGTATATATTGTAGTTTCTAGTGTGCTTTAGGCTGATTAAATTATATAATTAATCTTGGGCTGTTCTGTTATCTCGATCTTGAATCCCACGTCTGTGTGTTCGGCTAATAGTTACCGTGAAGCGGTTGGTGGCAGCGAGTTTGTGCCAAGGATTATTGTGGGGAGGCCAGTGAGATTCGGGGAGATTTTATATATTCCGCCCGCGGAGGTCGGGGGAATATATACCCTACTCTCACTGGGGACCCTTCAATAATCGGCATAAGTAGTATAGCGGCCTCCTTGCTTATTGTCGGGCAATTCCATAATTGGCCTGACTATAAGAGGGGCGCTAGAGAGCGCGTCACGTGCTCTGTCTGTCGGTCGGGAGGTATAAAGGAGGGGTGACCCCCACTTGTTACCCCCCGATTGTGACGTACTGGTAGCCAGCGCGGGGGATTTCTGAGTGACCCCCCCGGTGGTTTGTGACATATGGCAACCATAAAAATGGTGTCTCCGCATGCGGACGATGCCGGCACACCCTTTTTATGGGAGCAGGACATTGGGAAATGCCCCAGGCGTGATATCAGCCAATGGGGAACTGGCAGACAGGTCATGAGTCCCCTCGTTCTGTAGCTAAATTCATAACTGTCACAATGAGAGCATTGGCGTCCGCCTACGACGCTCCCAGGCAAAGTTATGGCCCATATTCCATGTTGTGGATTGTCCATAACTCAAGCCAGGGGTGGAGCAGTGCTCCCTCTGAGGTCACTAAGGTAGGAGGGGACCTGGATTTGCCCAGGTTGATAACCCTACTTCGGCCATTTTCCAGCGTTCTTTTCGCTGGGGGCACGTGTAGGAAACATCTGTGGGAAGGATCCTAGAAACCTGGGTACAGCGCCCCCCTGTGGCCAGACGCAACAAGGTAACTGCTGGAACTGTGTATGCCTGTTTGTAACCCATGCTTTGATTGTAACTGTACTCTGACATATGTATATTCTGTAGATTCCCTATTGTATATATTGTAGTTTCTAGTGTGCTTTAGGCTGATTAAATTATATAATTAATCTTGGGCTGTTCTGTTATCTCGATCTTGAATCCCACGTCTGTGTGTTCGGCTAATAGTTACCGTGAAGCGGTTGGTGGCAGCGAGTTTGTGCCAAGGATTATTGTGGGGAGGCCAGTGAGATTCGGGGAGATTTTATATATTCCGCCCGCGGAGGTCGGGGGAATATATACCCTACTCTCACCGGGGACCCTTCAATAATCGGCATAAGTAGTATAGCGGCCTCCTTGCTTATTGTCGGGCAATTCCATAATTGGCCTGACTATAAGAGGGGCGCTAGAGAGCGCGTCACGTGCTCTGTCTGTCGGTCGGGAGGTATAAAGGAGGGTTGACTCCTGCTTGTTACCCCCCCGATCGTGACGTACTGGTAGCCAGCGCGGGGGATTTCTGAGTGACCCCCCCGGTGGTTTGTGACACCCCCCTATAGAGATTTGCCGTTACGGGGCAGGGGGGCTCAAATCATTGATCAATCATTTGCAAAAAATCTCATTGAATTGTTACAGTAGGAATGAATTTGTGAATATTACACTTTTTATTTCTTCATTGTGCATGCCATTCATAAGCAGTGCTGGCTCCCCTCCTTTTTTCATTAAGCATGGAGGAGTATGGGGCTGCATAATGCAATATGAAGTTTTATGGGGTTGCGTTATAATACATATAGGACTATGGGGGCTACATTATAATATATGGAGGACGATGGAGCCTACCTTATACATGGACTATGGGGGTGCATTATGTCACGCTCCCCGGGTCCTCACCCCCGTTCCCCGGCTCACCTGCCACGCTCTCCGCTCCCCAGTCACCGGATTCCGTCCGTCCCAGGGCTCCGGGCCCCCGATCCCGGCGCCCGACAGCTTCCCTGGACCTGGCCGGCTCCCCTGCGTCCTCCTCGCAGCCTCCTTCCCTGGCTTCTGGCACCCGGGCGGCGCGCATGCGCATTAGGGCGCGCGCGCGGTCACTGACCCTTTCTTAAAGGGCCAGCGTCCATTAACAGGAAATGAGGTTGCACAGGTACAGGGTATATAGGGGGTCATTGTCCAAGGGGGCGGGGCCTGATCTTCGTGTTCCCTGAGCTAGGAGTCAGGTCTCTTGGTGTTTATGTGCCTGTACTCACCTATCTGTCTTTGTAGAGCCGTACCTGCCTCGCCATCCAGTCTGCCGTGTCCTGATCCCCGCACGCTGTCCGTCTGCCATCTGACAGTCCGTACCATCCCGGATCCCTGCGGTGACCCGTCATCTTGCTCCAGAGGTTCCGGACCCCGCCTGATATCACCTCGGCCTCCGAACCTGAGCTACGTCACCAAGACCACCTTCTGTGACTCCGTGGTCCCTGGGACTCCTCCGCTGCCTTCTCTTGCACGGACTGTTCTACTGCCCATCAGTGCTTCAGCTGCCGGACTCCCTACCACCATCTCAGAGAGTTCGGTCCAGTGGATCCACCTCCTGGGTCTGCCCGACCGCCCGGCCGTGACAGTAAGATCAGGCCATGGATCCCGCTGCAGCACTAATGGCTCTGCAAGAGGAACTCCAACGCCAGCGTGAAGTCCAGACCCGCATGCTGCAATTCATGACCTCCGTGGACACCCGCCTGTACACATTACAAGCATCAATGACGCCTGCGGCACCCAGGTCCCCCGCCAGGCAAGCCATGGCCCCCGCACCAGTGGCAACCTCGTCAGATGCTTCCCGACTCCGTTTGGCGTCACCTCCTCGTTATGCTGGAGATCCCAAGACCTGCAGGGGCTTCATAAATCAATGTTCCCTTCATTTCACGCAGCTGCCACATCTGTTCGCCTCCGACCAAGCCAAGGTCGCCTTTATAATGTCCCACCTAGAGGGCGAGGCGCTGGCGTGGATGAACCCCTTGTGGGAGAAGGAGGACCCCATGACCAAGGATCTTCAACAGTTCCTGCAGGCATTCCGCAGCACCTTTGACGAGCCGGGACGCGCTTCTGCCTCTGCTTCATCACTCCTCCGCCTACGTCAAGGAACACTGACGGTGGGCCAATACGCCATCCGTTTTCGCACTTTGGCTTCAGAACTCGGGTGGAATAATGAGGCCCTAACAGCCGCCTTCTGGGAGGGACTCTCGAGTCGCATCAAGGATGAGTTGGCGGGTCGGGACGTGCCCTCCACCCTAGATGCCCTGATTGCCCTAGCAACTCGTGTGGACATACGTTTTCAGGAGCGCTCCAAAGAGCTATCTCGTGAGAGACGCCCGTTACGGCATTCATCTCCTCCTCAGAAGCCCTCCGTACCTCAGTCATCAACAGCTGGGAGTCCCGTCCACGAGCCCATGCAGATTGACCGAGTGCGTCAGTCTGCACAACGTAGAGCAGAGCGGCTTGCCCAGGGTCTCTGCTTTTACTGCGGTGAGGGCACACACCTCCTCCGTTCCTGTCCGGAAAGGCCGGGAAACTCCAAAGCCTAGGGTTGGTAGGAGAGGCCACCCTAGGTGCTGGGACTCTCTCTGATCCGGTCACATGGACCGTGCAAGTGACAACGGGAGAGACGCGGTTCACGGCTGAGGCCTATCTTGATTCCGGGGCAGCAGGCAATTTCATCCAGCAAGCCACCGTGGACAAATACCAGGTGCCTGTTATCCCACTCAACAAGCCCCTGGTGATTGCCTCTGTGGATGGGAGACCCCTTTCTGACACCATCTCCTGGACCACCAGGCCGGTTGAACTGCGCATCGGTGCTCTTCACACCGAGAACATCGCCTTCTACGTCCTTCCGCACATGTCCCATCAGATCCTGCTGGGCCTTCCATGGTTACGGACTCACGAACCATCAGTCAGCTGGGGCACTGGCGAAATCACCCGCTGGGGTGCTTCGTGTCATGAGAGATGCCTAAAATCCACACAACCCATCCGACGACCTCCGGTTCCTGAGAACCTACCGGGGCTGCCCTCGGCTTATTGGTCCTTTGCTGATGTCTTTGATAAAAAAGAATCCGAGGTACTGCCGCCACATCGCCCCTACGATTGTGCCATCGACCTGCTCCCTGGAACAACGCCACCACGAGGACGGATATATCCTTTATCTCCAGCCGAAACAAGGGCTATGTCGACTTACATCTCAGAGAGCCTGGCTAGGGGATTCATTCGGAGATCCTCCTCTCCTGCTGGAGCAGGTTTCTTCTTTGTCAAGAAAAAAGAGGGCGATTTACGTCCCTGCATCGACTACCGGGGTCTGAATCAGATCACTGTTAAGAACAAGTACCCTCTGCCGCTCATCCCCGAATTGTTTGACCGGCTTAGAGGAGCTCGTCTGTTCACCAAGCTGGATCTTCGGGGTGCTTACAATCTGGTGCGCATCCGCTCTGGTGACGAATGGAAGACCGCGTTTAATACGCGCGATGGACATTATGAGTACTGCGTGATGCCCTTCGGCCTGTGTAACGCCCCTGCCGTCTTCCAAGAACTGGTGAACGACGTGTTCCGAGACCTCCTCTACACCTGTGTGGTAGTATATCTAGATGACATCCTTGTCTTCTCTCCGGACCTCCCAACCCACAGAGAGCACGTACAGCTGGTTCTACGACGACTAAGAGAGAACCGTCTGTACGCAAAGTATGAGAAGTGTGTCTTTGAGCAGTCTTCTCTCCCCTTTCTGGGGTACATCATCTCTGAGACTGGACTGCAGATGGATCCCAAGAAGGTCTCCGCCATTCTCAACTGGCCTCCCCCTTCTGGACTGAAGGCAATCCAACGCTTCCTGGGATTCGCCAACTACTACCGCCAATTCGTCCCTCACTTCTCTGCTCTGACTGCTCCACTTTCCGCTTTGACTAAGAAAGAGGCAAATCCAAAGGACTGGTCGCCTGCGGCCGACGCCGCGTTTGGCTCTTTGAAGCGGGCTTTTGCTTCCTCGCCTGTACTTCACCGTCCGGAGTTGAACCGCCAGTTCACCTTGGAGGTGGATGCCTCCTCCTCAGGAGCCGGAGCAGTGCTCATGCAGAAGTCCTCCTCCGGGAAGATGGTGACTTGCGGATTCTTCTCCAAGGGCTTCTCAGCGCCTGAACGCAACTATACCATCGGGGACCGAGAGCTCTTGGCAGTCAAACTGGCACTGGAGGAATGGCGCTACCTCCTGGAAGGTGCAGTGTATCCCGTGATCATCTACACGGACCACAAGAACCTAGAATACCTGCGGTCCGCTCAGCGACTGAACCCACGGCAAGCCAGGTGGTCCTTATTCTTTGCCAGGTTCGACTTTCAGCTTCACTTCCGACCCGCGGACAAGAATGTACGCGCTGATGCCTTGTCCAGGTCTTTCATGCCCATGGAGCAGGAGGAAGAGACTACCCAACCCATCATCTGTCCTAGCAACATCATTCCGGTGGCCCCTGTTACCCTAGCCCAGATACCGCCCGGGAAGACCTATGTCTCCGATACCGACAGGCAAAAAGTGTTACACTGGGGTCATGCCTCAAAAACAGCCGGGCATGCTGGTCAGAAGAGAACATGGGGTGCGATTGTACGCCATTACTGGTGGCCATCCCTTCGCACGGACGTCGCTGCTTTTGTCTCTGCCTGCTCCTCCTGTGCCAGGAACAAGACGCCCAAACACTTGCCCCATGGCCGTCTTCTGCCTTTACCGATACCCTCAGTCCCGTGGCAACACATAGCAATGGACTTTATTACGGACTTGCCATTATCCTCCGGGCACACAGTCATATGGGTCGTGGTTGATCGATTCTCCAAAATGGCCCACTTCGTTCCTATGGCCGGACTGCCCTCTGCTCAGGAACTCGCGGAAGCCTATATACATCACATCTTCCGCTTGCATGGCTTTCCATCCCACATAGTGTCCGACAGAGGAACTCAGTTCACCTCCCGCTTCTGGAGGGCTCTATGCAAACATCTGGGAGTGACTCTGGACTTTTCTTCTTCTTACCATCCTCAGTCTAACGGCCAAGTGGAGAGGGTCAATCAAATCGTGACCTCATACCTACGTCACTATGTCAACGCCCATCACGACGACTGGTCCTCGCTTCTGCCTTGGGCTGAATTCTCCCATAACCACCACGTCAGTGAGTCATCCTCCGAATCTCCCTTCCATGTTGTTTATGGACTCCAGCCCGCCGTCCCATTGCCTATATCCCCTTCATCGGATGTCCCGGCTGCTGATACTGCAGTTCGTGACTTTGCTACCATTTGGGACTCTGTCAAAGCGTCCCTTGGGCGCGCTTCCCAGCGGATGAAGAAACACGCTGACAAGAGACGTCTGGATCCTCCGTGTTTCTCTCCTGGTGACCTGGTCTGGCTTGCTTCCCAGTACATCCGATTGAAGATACCTTCCTACAAGCTGGGTCCTCGCTACATCGGGCCGTTTAAGGTCCTCAGCAAGATCAATGAGGTATCCTACAAGCTACAGCTCCCGGCCACGATGAGGATACCCAACTCCTTCCACGTCTCTCTGCTCAAGCCGGTTGTCCTTGGTCCCTTCTCCGCTGCTGCCAGTCCGGCCCCTCCTCCTATTGCCGATGATGACATCTATGCGGTAAGGGATATCGTGGCCATGAAGACCGTACGAGGTCGACAGTTCTTCCTGGTGGACTGGGAAGGGTATGGTCCTGAGGATAGGTCTTGGGAGCCCAGGGAGAACGTGGGCACTCCTCTTATCCGTGCCTTCATGTCCCGGTTGCGGGGAGGGGGGCGTGGGGGGGGGGGGTACTGTCACGCTCCCCGGGTCCTCACCCCCGTTCCCCGGCTCACCTGCCACGCTCTCCGCTCCCCAGTCACCGGATTCCGTCCGTCCCAGGGCTCCGGGCCCCCGATCCCGGCGCCCGACAGCTTCCCTGGACCTGGCCGGCTCCCCTGCGTCCTCCTCGCAGCCTCCTTCCCTGGCTTCTGGCACCCGGGCGGCGCGCATGCGCATTAGGGCGCGCGCGCGGTCACTGACCCTTTCTTAAAGGGCCAGCGTCCATTAACAGGAAATGAGGTTGCACAGGTACAGGGTATATAGGGGGTCATTGTCCAAGGGGGCGGGGCCTGATCTTCGTGTTCCCTGAGCTAGGAGTCAGGTCTCTTGGTGTTTATGTGCCTGTACTCACCTATCTGTCTTTGTAGAGCCGTACCTGCCTCGCCATCCAGTCTGCCGTGTCCTGATCCCCGCACGCTGTCCGTCTGCCATCTGACAGTCCGTACCATCCCGGATCCCTGCGGTGACCCGTCATCTTGCTCCAGAGGTTCCGGACCCCGCCTGATATCACCTCGGCCTCCGAACCTGAGCTACGTCACCAAGACCACCTTCTGTGACTCCGTGGTCCCTGGGACTCCTCCGCTGCCTTCTCTTGCACGGACTGTTCTACTGCCCATCAGTGCTTCAGCTGCCGGACTCCCTACCACCATCTCAGAGAGTTCGGTCCAGTGGATCCACCTCCTGGGTCTGCCCGACCGCCCGGCCGTGACACATTATAAAACATCGGGGACTATGTGGTGCAGTATAATACATGGAGAACTATGGGGTGAATTATAATATATGGAGAATTATGAGAAATTCATGATAATAATTGAAGGGCTACTTTATACATGGAGGATTATGGGGGTGCATTATAATATATGGAGGACTATGTGGTGCAGTATTATATATTGAGTACTATCGGGTGATTTATAATACATGGAGGACTATGGAAGTGTATTCTAATATATGAAGGATTATGTGGGACCCTTTATACTATTTGCAAGGCTATGTGGGGGCTATTATTGTATTTGGAGAACTATTTACAAGGGGAGACAAAGATACAAGCATGGGATGGGAACGTCTTGTGCTGAGGGAAAAAGGCTCTTTC
This sequence comes from Anomaloglossus baeobatrachus, assembly GCF_048569485.1. Classification (NCBI taxonomy): domain Eukaryota; kingdom Metazoa; phylum Chordata; class Amphibia; order Anura; family Aromobatidae; genus Anomaloglossus; species Anomaloglossus baeobatrachus. The sequence goes on along the minus strand of NC_134364.1, from coordinate 92,661,108 downwards.
CCTCAGCACCCAGCTTTCCCATGCTCTGCTATACATCTCTCAGCACCCAGCTTTCCCATGCTCTGCTATACATCTCTCAGCACCCAGCTTTCCCATGCTCTGCTATACATCATTTCTCAGCACCCAGCTTTCCCATGCTCTGCTGTACATCTCTCAGCACCCAGCTTCCCCATGCTCTGCTGTACATCTCTCAGCACCCAGCTTTCCCATGCTCTGCTGTACATCTCTCAGCACCCAGCTTCCCCATGCTCTGCTGTACATCTCTCAGCACCCAGCTTTCCCATGCTCTGCTATACATCATTCCCTCAGCATCCAGCTTCCCCATGCTCTGCTGTACATCTCTCAGCACCCAGCTTTCCCATGCTCTGCTGTACATCTCTCAGCACCCAGCTTTCCCATGCTCTGCTGTACATCTCTCAGCACCCAGCTTTCCCATGCTCTGCTATACATCATTCCCTCAGCATCCAGCTTCCCCATGCTCTGCTGTACATCTCTCAGCACCCAGCTTTCCCATGCTCTGCTGTACATCTCTCAGCACCCAGCTTTCCCATGCTCTGCTGTACATCTCTCAGCACCCAGCTTTCCCATGCTCTGCTATACATCATTTCTCAGCACCCAGCTTTCCCATGCTCTGCTGTACATCTCTCAGCACCCAGCTTTCCCATGCTCTGCTATACATCATTTCTCAGTACCCAGCTTTCCCATGCTCTGCTGTACATCTCTCAGCACCCAGCTTTCCCATGCTCTGCTGTACATCTCTCAGCACCCAGCTTTCCCATGCTCTGCTGTACATCTCTCAGCACCCAGCTTTCCCATGCTCTGCTGTACATCTCTCAGCACCCAGCTTTCCCATGCTCTGCTGTACATCTCTCAGCACCCAGCTTTCCCATGCTCTGCTATACATCATTTCTCAGCACCCAGGTTTCTCATGCTCTGATATGGGAGAGCTGGGTGCTGAGGGAAAGATGTATAGCAGAGCATGGGAAAGCTGTTTGCCAAGGACAAGATGGATATCAGAAAATAGGAAAGCAGGGTGCTGATAGAGGGATTTCAGATCATGGGAAATCTGGGTGCTGTGGGTAAGAGCCAAGTGTCAGCATTATTATCCTGTACCCCGAGTGTCAGCATCATTATCCTGTACCCCGAGTGTCAGTGTCATTATCCTGTACCCCGAGTGTCAGCATCATTATCCTGTACCCCGAGTGTCAGTGTCATTATCCTGTACCCAGAGTGTCAGCATCATTATCCTGTACCCCGAGTGTCAGCATCATTATCCTGTACCCCGAGTGTCAGCATCATTATCCTGTACCCCGAGTGTCAGTGTCATTATCCTGTACCCAGAGTGTCATTATCCTGTACCCCCAGTGTCAGTGTCATTATCCTGTACCCCGAGTGTCAGTGTCATTATCCTGTACCCCCAGTGTCAGTGTCATTATCCTGTACCCCCAGTGTCAGTGTCATTATCCTGTACCCCCAGTGTCAGTGTCATTATCCTGTACCCCCAGTGTCAGTGTCATTATCCTGTACCCCCAGTGTCAGTGTCATTATCCTGTACCCCCAGTGTCAGTGTCATTATCCTGTACCTCCAGTGTCAGTGTCATTATCCTGTACCCCGAGTGTCAGTGTCATTATCCCGTACCCTAAGTGTCGGTGTAGGTAGAGGGGGGCCCAGGTCTGAACTTTGCACCGGGGCCCATCAAACTCTAGTCCCGCCACTGCTTCTTGACTATGCGTTTTCTGGCTGGCAGTAGTTGCTGTGTGGGGGATGACGCTGCTTTTCTTTTTTTTGCAGCGTTCTTTTCTTCTTTGCAGTGTTTTTTTTCTTTTTGCGCCTTTTTATTTTTTTTTCCTTGGACAGCGGGTGACGCAGGTTTTGTTATGACTTTGCTGAAGAAACCATATTTAAAAAAAATAAATAATATAAATGATAAAATAATAAAAAAAATCAGCCCTCCATGCTGGGACTTGTGGTGCTCGCAGCTTCAGGCTGCAGGGACTGAGCGGAGCTCGTGTGGGGGCGTGGCTCCGGTCACGTGACGGCGCACAGACTACAGCTCCCGGCATGCGGTGCGGCAGCCGCTGAGTACTTGGCCAGAGCGGAGCGGGGCAGCTCCGGAGTCAGGAGGGTCCGTGCTGAAGTCACAAGGAGACCCCGGGGGAGGAGCGGCGGGAGGACCCGGGGGATGAGCGCGGAGCCCCGGCCGCAGGAGGCCGCTCCAGGACATGCTGCTGCGGGAACACTGCCCTACTCCAGCAGCCGGCTCCGGCCTGGACTGAGCGTGGCGCGGCGGCCGGCAGCACAGTGACCGACAGCGAGCGCAACATGACTTCCAGGGGTGAGTGCGGAGCGCGGCCAGGGAGGGCGCTGTGCGGGCCCTGAGAGGGACTGTGTGTGGCCCCCAGGACTAAGGAGGGCACCACCTGCTACATACGGGGTCTGAGGACAAATATGGGGGGGCCTGAGCTGCAAAGATAGGGGTCTGAGGCCAAATATGGGGGGGCCTGAGCTGCAAAGATAGGGGGCTGAGGCCAAATATGGGGGGGCCTGAGCTGCAAAGATAGGGGCTTGAGGCCAAATATGGGGTCGTGTCTGAGCTGCAAAGATAGGGGGTCGGAGACCAAATATGTGGGGGCCTGAGGTGCAAAGACAGGAGGGCTGAGGCTAAATATGGGGTGTTTGAGGCGCAAAGACGGCGGGGGGGTGTCTGAGGCGCAAAGACGGCGGGGGGGGTGTCTGAGGCGCAAAGACGGCGGGGGGGGGTCTGAGGCGCAAAGACGGCGGGGGGGGGGGTCTGAGGCGCAAAGACGGCGGGGGGGGGGGTCGCAAGGTGCCTGGAACATAGTCGGGCAATCATCATGGCACACTCCTTGTTGGCGGCTCCAGGGTGCGGTCACTTTTGTGTGGCCAGCCTACGTGTAGCTGTGTGCTCCCGCTTACACTCTGGGGCTCAGCCGCCCCTTTGTGTCTGGCTCTGCACTGTCCAATCTAGTAGGCTGTAACTCCCAGCATGTCCTGACAGCCCGCTCCAGAGCAGCCCTGTACCATTTCCTCGGTCATCTACTGCTTTGTGTATGCAGCGCCTCTGCCGATGTATGCGTCTCCATGGTTGCAGACTAGATGCTAGAGGGTGGTGTCTATTGCCCCTTTGATTTTCTGTGTGACCTGACTAGGCTCGGTCGGGGGGGCACACACTGCCTTCCTGACATGTGAGTGATGGAGGGCCGGGACCAGGAGGCCCCATCTGAGGAGCGGCATTAGCCGAGGCAACCAATGAAATTTGTGGGAATTTCCTTTTGAGCAGTTGTCTGTCGTGTGAGCCGAGGATCAGTGCATCAGATGGAGCCTGTGTGTGACTATGGGTACAACGTTAGGATCTACAGGCGGAGCAGGTGACCCCGGCCATGACACCCGTCTTCCTACCTCTTGTTTCCTCCGCGGCCGCACCTTTTCCTGGTCCTGGACTCTGCTCAGGGTTGTGTAACGCCGTCTAATCTCGGCCGCTCATCTTTACCGTTCCTGGAAGTCGGCACCGCTTATCACGTATTGCGAGAGAGGTTTTGTTGTCTGCTCTCCAGACTCTGATCCTTATGGGGTTAATGAGCCGGCAGGGTCCCATTCCGTGATACAGACATCGAGGTGTCGCTGAGCGTTGGCGGATAATTCAATCAACACATTCAGAAAATTATTTATAATCTGCTATTTGCGTCCCCGGGATCATCGCCGGGCCGAGAGATGAACCTGCCATACAGTGCAGTGTTCATCCTGAGCTGTCTGCTTCATTTGTTTTGTGCAGTGCAGAATGGGATGTCGCATCTCGTCATTGGCATGAAGTTTACTACACCCTGACCTCTTATTACTGTGACTTTCCACATTACATCAGTCCTATTTCCAGAGACCCAACGTGTAGGGTGGAAACCATCAGCATGGCAATTTACAAGTTGGGACATCATGCACTCAAATCTATCATTCAGGAGCTTTGGAAAGCTGTGTGACCACCCGGTGAGGAGCACTTCCAGCAGCCCTATTGGTTTTCACACCTTCAGTGTCAGTGCAGGGTTCTCTGAATACATCTGGATCTGGTTGTGAACAGGACTGATACTGACAACAAGCCGAGAGCATAACGAGGAGGTAACCCAAGTGTCAGGGAGGGGCAGAGCTGCTTTTGATACGATGACTAATGTCAGCGGTGCTGGGGGGCTGTAGACTTTGGGACCCTCAACTGTTCAGTGTGAAAGGAGGCCGTCAATGGCCTGAATGTGTATTTATACGTCCTCTCATTATTTCCATCAGTGTGGGTCTGAACTCACAGACCCCCCCCCCCCCCCTCTCCCCTACATCCGTGTATCCAGGAGATGATATCCAGATTAAATAAACCTCAGGGGTCCTCAGAGAATCTGCCAGACAAAGTAACAAGTATAAAGCGCAGATTTTGGCAAGATGAGGTGTGCGGATTGGGTGCTGCGCGTTCAGGATCGGGTGCTCTTGTGTGTTGCGCATTTAAGATCGGGTGTGCAGTATGCTGCCCTTTTAGGATCAGGTGCGCTGTGTGCTGCTGATGCTGCGCGCCCAGGGTTAGATACGCGCGCTGTGCTGCTGCACGCCCAGGGTTAGATACGCGCGCTGTGCCGCTGCACACCCAGGGTCAGGTACGTGTCCTGTGCTGCTGCCGCTGCACGCCCAGGGTCAGGTGCGCACGCTGTGCCGCTACACGCCCAGGATCAGGTGCGCGCGCTGTGCTGCTGCACGCCCAGGGTCAGGTACGTGCACGCTGTGCTGCTGCATGCCCAGGGTCAGGTGCGCTGCTGCAGGTACAGGTGTGCACTGTGCTGCAGGTACCTGTAGTTGACACCCATCATTCAGCCTCTGCTGCGGGGTTGGGTACATCTGTGCAACAGAAAACACGGTGTACGGCGCGGGTTGCTGTGTTACGTTTCCGGTGGTTGAATAGCCGCCATCTGCTGCAGGCAGGGCCAGTTATGGTCACTTGCAGGCTAAGCTGATTTCCTGCCACCCCCCTCATGGCCAAAGCTGCAGCCCGAGCCCTGCTCATTCAGCGGCGTGAATAGGGATGAGTCTTACCTATTCATGTGCCAGAGATGGGGAGGGGGGATGGCCTGCGGGGGAAGGCTGATTCTGGACAATGGTGGACACGGCCATCTGCTGCCTGGACTGACCCCTCTTGGCATGGACATCTGCAGGATGTAATCCTGGGAGCATCATGGGTCGCAGGCATGACGCTCATCACCTTGAATGAGCCCTTTTTGGTGATTATCAGCACCCCTTTCCCTCCTGTTCCTTTTGAAACTGTCTCTGGCATTTGTGTTTCCCTCTGATAACACTTCTGGTCTTCCTAGCTCCGGGACATTTCTGCCTCATGTCAACCATAAGATCTGGGCTTTTAATTTCTTATGTGTTGTATAAATGACTACTGCATGGCGGGGGGGGGGTTGTCAGAAGTGTAATGGGGATGTCATCAGTCACTGATAGCGGAGGGCTGGCCTGTGGGACTGTCACTGATAGCGGAGGGCTGGTCTGTGGGACTGTCACTGATGGCGAAGGGCTGGCCTGTGGGGGTGACACTGGATGTCATCAGCAGGGCTGTGGAGTCGGTAAGCCAAACCTGCGACTCCGACTCCTAAATCTCCCTTGCACCGATTCCGACTCCCACATATATTGCTTATATTTAAGTGGAAATGTATTGTAGTACAATGTGAACATCAGACATTTAATCATTTTTATGATACAATAATCAAGATAATTAGAACATAAAATATATTTATTGGAATACAACTGTAGAACCCGTCCTCTTGCGCCTGGCAGTCCTGTAGCCACTCATCCTAACTGCTACCTCACTCAGAGCTTCTTTTCCTTTAGTAAGCTGTTGATCATCAAGCAGTATACTATGACTTGGGTCCATATAAACAGCTGCCAGAAGAATTTTATTTTCCAATAGCTGTGTCTGTCTCATTGAAGCAGAAATGCCATCTGCGATTAAACCTCCTCTTTGGGACAGGCAAAATAGCAAGTTCTTCCACTCCTTTATGAAAATGCCAGGAGTTTAAATCCTCAGCTTGTAATTTTTTAGTCACGGTAAATGGGTGATTAAGCAATTCCTTCAATTCAGCCACCTGTGTCCATTCACCTTTATTTAGGGTTACCTGAGGGTTCACCATATCTATAAGAAACGGTTTTAGTTCAATCCATTAAATAAGTGCTGCCCCACAGAGTAGCTTGATCGACAATTGCCCCTTTCCCACTTTCCCAGCACGTCTCTTAAAGATGGAATCAATTTTATGGGTTCTGGCGGCAATAACCAATTTCCTCACTTTTCCAATCAGATTTCCAGCATGTCCCTCTTGCAGACTACCGTATTTTTCGGACCATAAGACGCACTTTTTTTCCCCCAAATGTTGGGGGAAAGTTGGGGGTGCGTCTTATGGTCTGACTATAGGGCTGCGGCCGGGAATGAGGGTGCTGCAGGTCATCGGGGGCACGAGCAGGCAGCAGCAGCGCCTGCTGTGACCACGTGGGCCCGCTCATTACATATGCACGCCCATCATCCCGCCCATTTCTCAGCGCTGAAGCCGGCACTGACAGGTGGGCGGGAGGACGAGCGGGGATGCGCGCATAGCAAAGAGCCGGCCGCATGATCACCCCTGGCAATTACAGCCTGGAGTGATCATGTGCGGCTGCATTCACTGCCCCCCGCGCGTCATTATCAGCGCGGGGTGCAGTGAATCAGTATACTCACCCGTCCCCGTGTGTGGAGCCGTCCCCCTGCTGCACGCGATGTCTTCCGATCTGTGCCGTCAGCTGATCTGTGCCGAGCTGGTCAGCTGATCTGTGCCGAGCTGGTCAGCTGATCTGTGCCGAGCTGGTCAGCTGATCTGTGCCGAGCTGGTCAGCTGATCTGTGCCGAGCTGGTCAGCTGATCTGTGCCGAGCTGGTCAGCTGATCTGTGCCGAGCTGGTCAGCTGATCTGTGCCGAGCTGGTCAGCTGATCTGTGCCGAGCTGGTCAGCTGATCTGTGCCGAGCTGGTCAGCTGATCTGTGCCGAGCTGGTCAGCTGATCTGTGCCGAGCTGGTCAGCTGATCTGTGCCGAGCTGGTCAGCTGATCTGTGCCGAGCTGGTCAGCTGATCTGTGCCGAGCTGGTCAGCTGATCTGTGCCGAGCTGGTCAGCTGATCGGCACAGACAGGAAGACATCGCGTGCTGCAGGGGAACGGCTCCACACACACAGGTCAGCGTGCCAGAGAGGAAGATATGATCGGTGCTGCAGGGAGTGAGGAAAAGGTGAGTATAAACGTTTATTTTTTTTTTTCTCTGTGCTATAGGATACAGGCCATATACCAGGATGGTATATGAGCACGATGGGGGCATATAGCAGGATGGGAGTATGTGAACAGGCTGGATGGGGGGGTATGTGAACAGGCTGGATGGGGGGGGTATGTGAACAGGCTGGATGGGGGGGGGGGGGGGGGAGGAAGTATGTGAACAGGCTGGATGGGGGGGGGAAGTATGTGAACAGGCTGGATGGGGGGGGGGGGGGGGGGGGGGGGGAAGTATGTGAACAGGCTGGATGGGGGGGGGGGGGTGTATGTGAACAGGCTGGATGGGGGGGGGTATGTGAACAGGCTGGATGGGGGGGGTATGTGAACAAGCTGGATGGGGGGGTATGTGAACAGGCTGGATGGGGGGGGGGGGTTCTGGTTTATGTGAACAGGCTGGATGGGGGGGGGTATGTGAACAGGCTGGATGGGGGGGGTATGTGAACAGGCTGGATGGGGGGGGTATGTGAACAGGCTGGATGGGGGGGGGTATGTGAACAGGCTGGATGGGGGGGGGTATGTGAACAGGCTGGATGGGGGGGGGTATGTGAACAGGCTGGATGGGGGGGGGGGTATGTGAACAGGCTGGATGGGGGGGGGTATGTGAACAGGCTGGATGGGGGGGGGGTATGTGAACAGGCTGGATGGGGGGGTTATGTGAACAGGCTGGATGGGGGGGGTTATGTGAACAGGCTGGATGGGGGGGGTTATGTGAACAGGCTGGATGGGGGGGGGTATGTGAACAGGCTGGATGGGGGGGGGGTATGTGAACAGGCTGGATGGGGGGGGGGTATGTGAACAGGCTGGATGGGGGGGGGGTATGTGAACAGGCTGGATGGGGGGGGGGGTATGTGAACAGGCTGGATGGGGGGGGTATGTGAACAGGCTGGATGGGGGGGGGGTATGTGAACAGGCTGGATGGGGGGGGGGGTTATGTGAACAGGCTGGATGGGGGGGGGTTATGTGAACAGGCTGGATGGGGGGGTTATGTGAACAGGCTGGATGGGGGGGTATGTGAACAGGCTGGATGGGGGGGTATGTGAACAGGCTGGATGGGGGGGGTATGTGAACAGGCTGGATGGGGGGGGGTATGTGAACAGGCTGGATGGGGGGTTTATAGCAGGATCATATACAAGGCAGGAGGATCGTTACCAGGATGGGGTACCTTAGTAGAGAATTTGGGGACGTTACCCCCATAACAGTGTCAGCAGCAGATCCTCGCCCCATAAGTGTGTCATGACCACATTTTTTGCTTAAAGTTTTATTTTCCCATTTTCCTCCTCTAAAACCAGGGTGCGTCTTATAGTCCGGTGCGTCTTATAGTCCGAAAAATACGGTATCTGTTATTGCCAGCTGCAGCGTGTGCACAACACTGCTCATGGGATGAATATGAAAGTGTTTTGAAGCAGCTTCAACAAGATCATCTAATTCTAAAGTATCATTTTGCTTTTCTTCTGTTTGTAATATCTGTTTGTTCCTCAGTTAGGCTAGGTTCACATTTTTGTCTTTTTGCATCAGTCACATGCGTTGCTTGACGCTTGTGACTGATGCGTTGTACAACGGATGACAAGAATAATAATTCATTGTCGGACTCCGTTGTAAAAGAGAGAATGATCAGCTGATCGTTCACAATAGCCGTCCGGCTTTTCAGAGCGAACAGATGATCTCCCGGCGGCTGGCTAATGAGCGATCAGCTGAAGGCTCTCAGCAGCCGGCCGCTGGGTGATCAGCTGATTGCTCACGGCAGCCGGGTGATCAGCTGATTGCTCACGGCAGCCGGCCGGATCAGCTGATTGCTCACGGCAGCCGGCCGGAGCAGCTGATTGCTCACGGCAGCTGGCCACCGGGGGATCAGTTGATCGTTTGGCCGCTGAGAATGTGTGCGGGGGCGGAGTGCAGGGTGGGTGGAGCAAAGTGGCTCCCTGCACACGTAACGAAGGGTAAATATCAGGTAACTAAGCAAACCGCTTTGCTTAGTAACCTTATGTGTGCAGGGAGCCAGAGAGAGCATGTGCAGCGAAAGCCTACGGATTGCACTGCCCAAAAAACGTTAAAAGCTGCGTTCCTGACGGTCAGTCATTCCACAACTGATCAGTCGGGCGGAGGATGCAACGCAGGGTTATCAGTCACAATCCGCCACTCGTACAAGTCTATCGGAACAACGGAAATCGCCAAACAGATTCTGTTGTTTACCAGAGCTGCAGATTGTGACTGATGCAATTGAACGGAAATGTGAACCTAGCCTTACATGAGCAGCGCTGTGGCTCCATCTCACACATACTGAATCCTACATTTTCTTCTAGCTGTTGTTCATTACTCTCATTAATCAGTGTAATTGTACTTATCATGTTTGGAGCATTGTCTGTTACAATGGCAAGAACCTGTTCTTTTTTGAGTTCGCAATCTTGCAGAACTTTTTCCACTGGAGAAACTGGAGGCTTCAAAAATGGATCCTCACAAAGAATGAGCAGGCAGTTTGTGGCGTTTCTCTAATCTGCTTTTGCTATTGAAAACATTATCTATGAGCTCAAAAATCTTTCAGGTGATGGTTTTTATAAAAAGCTGATCTGCTTTTGCAGCTGAAAAACGTATCCTCAAAAAACGCAGCAAAAACACTGTGTGTGAATGTAGCCTTAGATCAGGAATAGAACAGACATTTATAGGACATTTCATAACTTTCCCAAATACCTATGAAAAAATATTCAGCACATTCTGCATTGCACGCTGTACCCAATTTATTATATATTTTAGGAGTCGATCCATTTTATACCGACTCCACCAAAATGAACACAGACTCCACAGCCCTGGTCATCAGTCGCTGATCGTAGAGGGCTGACCTGTGAGACTGTCGCTGATCGTAGAGGGCTGACCTGTGAGACTGTCGCTGATCGTAGAGGGCTGACCTGTGAGACTGTCGCTGATCGTAGAGGGCTGACCTGTGGGACTGTCGCTGATCGTAGAGGGCTGACCTGTGGGACTGTCGCTGATCGTAGAGGGCTGGCCTGTGGGACTGTCGCTGATCGTAGAGGGCTGGCCTGTGGGACTGTCGCTGATCGTAGAGGGCTGGCCTGTGGGACTGTCGCTGATCGTAGAGGGCTGACCTGTGGGACTGTCGCTGATCGTAGAGGCTGGCCTGTGGGACTGTCGCTGATCGTAGAGGGCTGACCTGTGGGACTGTCGCTGATCGTAGAGGGCTGACCTGTGGGACTGTCGCTGATCGTAGAGGGCTGACCTGTGGGACTGTCGCTGATCGTAGAGGGCTGACCTGTGGGACTGTCGCTGATCGTAGAGGGCTGACCTGTGGGACTGTCGCTGATCGGAGAGGGCTGACCTGTGGGACTGTCGCTGATCGGAGAGGGCTGACCTGTGGGACTGTCGCTGATCGGAGAGGGCTGACCTGTGGGACTGTCGCTGATCGTAGAGGGCTGGCCTGTGGGACTGTCGCTGATCGTAGAGGGCTGGCCTGTGGGACTGTCGCTGATCGTAGAGGGCTGGCCTGTGGGACTGTCGCTGATCGTAGAGGGCTGACCTGTGGGACTGTCGCTGATCGTAGAGGGCTGGCCTGTGGGACTGTCGCTGATCGTAGAGGGCTGACCTGTGGGACTGTCGCTGATCGTAGAGGGCTGACCTGTGGGACTGTCGCTGATCGTAGAGGGCTGACCTGTGAGACTGTCGCTGATCGTAGAGGGCTGACCTGTGGGACTGTCGCTGATCGTAGAGGGCTGACCTGTGGGACTGTCGCTGATCGGAGAGGGCTGACCTGTGGGACTGTCGCTGATCGGAGAGGGCTGACCTGTGGGACTGTCGCTGATCGTAGAGGGCTGACCTGTGAGACTGTCGCTGATCGTAGAGGGCTGACCTGTGGGACTGTCGCTGATCGGAGAGGGCTGGCCTGTGGGACTGTCGCTGATCGGAGAGGGCTGACCTGTGGGACTGTCGCTGATCGGAGAGGGCTGACCTGTGGGACTGTCGCTGATCGGAGAGGGCTGACCTGTGGGACTGTCGCTGATCGGAGAGGGCTGACCTGTGGGACTGTCGCTGATCGGAGAGGGCTGACCTGTGGGACTGTCGCTGATCGGAGAGGGCTGACCTGTGGGACTGTCGCTGATCGGAGAGGGCTGACCTGTGGGACTGTCGCTGATCGGAGAGGGCTGACCTGTGGGACTGTCGCTGATCGGAGAGGGCTGACCTGTGGGACTGTCGCTGATCGGAGAGGGCTGACCTGTGGGACTGTCGCTGATCGGAGAGGGCTGACCTGTGGGACTGTCGCTGATCGGGGAGGGCTGACCTGTGGGACTGTCGCTGATCGGGGAGGGCTGACCTGTGGGACTGTCGCTGATCGGAGAGGGCTGACCTGTGGGACTGTCGCTGATCGGAGAGGGCTGACCTGTGGGACTGTCGCTGATCGGAGAGGGCTGACCTGTGGGACTGTCGCTGATCGGAGAGGGCTGACCTGTGGGACTGTCGCTGATTGCAGAGGGCTGACCTGTGGGACTGTCGCTGATTGCAGAGGGCTGACCTGTGGGACTGTCGCTGATTGCAGAGGGCTGACCTGTGGGACTGTCGCTGATTGCAGAGGGCTGACCTGTGGGACTGTCGCTGATTGCAGAGGGCTGACCTGTGGGACTGTCGCTGATCGGAGAGGGCTGACCTGTGGGACTGTCGCTGATCGGAGAGGGCTGACCTGTGGGACTGTCGCTGATCGGAGAGGGCTGACCTGTGGGACTGTCGCTGATCGGAGAGGGCTGACCTGTGGGACTGTCGCTGATCGGAGAGGGCTGACCTGTGGGACTGTCGCTGATCGGAGAGGGCTGACCTGTGGGACTGTCGCTGATCGGAGAGGGCTGACCTGTGGGACTGTCGCTGATCGGAGAGGGCTGACCTGTGGGACTGTCGCTGATCGGGGAGGGCTGACCTGTGGGACTGTCGCTGATCGGGGAGGGCTGACCTGTGGGACTGTCGCTGATCGGGGAGGGCTGACCTGTGGGACTGTCGCTGATCGGGGAGGGCTGACCTGTGGGACTGTCGCTGATCGGGGAGGGCTGACCTGTGGGACTGTCGCTGATCGGAGAGGGCTGACCTGTGGGACTGTCGCTGATCGGAGAGGGCTGACCTGTGGGACTGTCGCTGATCGGAGAGGGCTGACCTGTGGGACTGTCGCTGATCGGAGAGGGCTGACCTGTGGGACTGTCGCTGATCGTAGAGGGCTGACCTGTGGGACTGTCGCTGATCGGAGAGGGCTGACCTGTGGGACTGTCGCTGATCGGAGAGGGCTGACCTGTGGGACTGTCGCTGATCGGAGAGGGCTGACCTGTGGGACTGTCGCTGATCGGAGAGGGCTGACCTGTGGGACTGTCGCTGATCGGAGAGGGCTGACCTGTGGGACTGTCGCTGATCGGAGAGGGCTGACCTGTGGGACTGTCGCTGATCGGAGAGGGCTGACCTGTGGGACTGTCGCTGATCGGAGAGGGCTGACCTGTGGGACTGTCGCTGATCGGAGAGGGCTGACCTGTGGGACTGTCGCTGATCGGAGAGGGCTGACCTGTGGGACTGTCGCTGATCGGAGAGGGCTGACCTGTGGGACTGTCGCTGATCGGAGAGGGCTGACCTGTGGGACTGTCGCTGATCGGAGAGGGCTGACCTCTGGATGTCATCTGTTTTGTTTTTTTGTTTTTTTTTGCAGCGGGCTGACCTGTGGGACAAACATGTATGGAATCTCTGGATTCTGGGCGGAGTTCCCCTTTAAATATCCCGGCTGTTTCCTCGCTGGGTGTTATCACTCGGACTCATCGGTGTTGTTCCCAGCTGCGTGGTTTGTGCCCAGCACAATAGCTGTCATGTGCTTGCCTAAGATATGCCCAAGAACAGGGATTTGTTTGTCTGCCCCGTGGGCCCGGCCCGGCCCATTGTAAACACGGGTTGTAGAATGCACGAGGCGGCCTGAACCTCGTGGCTCTGACATCCAGATCCTCACCATTCCTGATCCTGACATTCCTCAGTAAGAGGGAGGTAGCCCAATATGAGGGGTGGGCTGCACCCTCCCATCTACTGCTGGGTACAACTCCAGTCTTAAAGCGATGGCTACATTTACGCTTAGCTCAGTGACCAGTAACCCCCTTCACCCTGACATAAAAGCGCTTTATAGGGCTCCATTAATGAGTGTTTGATGGGTCCTCGTCCAATTCTAGATTTTGTGGAAACAGCGGCACTCTTTCACAGTGGCTATTTCTGGTACTATACATGATTACTGCAATACCTGATGTGACCTGTTGGATCAGGGAGGCGCTGTGCAGTTGCAGGTACCCAGTTGGTGAGATGGAGGTACGATGGAGGGTCATCTCCTTTTACTTCCTGTCAGTTTGCTGGGCGTAGCGCCCCTTTAAGTGGCCCTTTTTGTTTTGTGGCTGGCAGCACCTGTAGGAGTCAGAACAATGTGCCCCTTCTGAACAGGGAGGCGGGGGCACATTACAAAGAAAAAAAAAATGTGAACAAAGGGAAACCAGAGAGCGTCTTGATCCAGACGATGGGGGTTATTTATATCCGCGGCCGCGCTCCTGCTTTGTGGGCCGGTGACACGGAGCCTCGCGCCACTGCCGGCCGTGTAACACGAGCTTCTGTGCATTCTTCCAGCCGTAGACGGAAGAGCTGGATTATGATCTATGACCGGCCCGCGATCCCAGTCTGCCCGATCACATGACCTGCGGACATGGATCTCGTCCTGTCAGACTTCGTGCGCTCCACTGGGGCGGAGCCCGGGCTGGCGAGGGATCTGCTCGAAGGTAAGGCCGGAGGGAGCGTTGATGTGTTGTGGTTTGCCGAGGGGCATGGCGGGTAAGATAAAAAAAAAAAAAATAACAATTCCTAGTAAGTAGAAATCCAAAACTTTCCATTGCTTTGAATTTTTTTTTTTTCGTTCCTCTGTTACTCTTCCTGGAAGTGTCTAAATACATTGAAATAGGAGTGTTGCCCTTCTCCTTGTGAAAGGTTTGTGTGGGGTCTGATTGGACAGTGTAAGTCTATGTAATTGTTAACATGCAGGTTTCTGTTTGATTTCCAGGAGGAATAACTGAGGAACTGAAAAAAGTACAGTTGTGAAAAATAAAATGCTATAAATAAATAAAATGGCAAATGCAGGTATAAACTAAATCTCAGGGGAGTCGACAGGTCCCCCCTAAACACACTACCGCTGTATACCCTGAGAGAAGGGACAGGATGCTAAAAAATCTGGGGGTGGCCAGCGATGCATCCTACTACATATGTATCCTACATACTTGCACACCCCATCAAATAATTAAAATCTTGTGTTGTGCAGTTCCTCTGTTGCTCTTCCTGGAAATTTATGAATAATAAGAAACACGAGGGCTACTATTTTCCTTATTCCCGCAGGGTCTTATAGATCAGCATGGATTGGACAGTGCCTGTTTGTAGGGACACACCACCCAAGTGGAAAGAGATAATTTACTATTAGATTTACAGGAGGAATAACAGAAGTATACATTGTGCTGTACCTCCAAGGAAAGAGGCTCCAGAATTGTCATGGTGAATTCAGACATTTACTATAAGGCTGGGTACACACATATCCAGCTTTTCGCCGGTTTGACGGATGCAGCGCACGCCAGTACAGTATGATACAGTACAGTGGCAGCGCCGCAGCTTCCAGGTCACATGCTCCAGTCACATGACAGCATGTGACCGGCGCTTGCTGTGCTGCCAGTGTACTGTATACACTGTACTGGCGTGCGCCGCATCCGTCAAACCGGCGAAAAGCTGGATATGTGTGTACCCAGCCTAATTCTGCACGCTGTGCTGTGTACTTAGGAGGCTTGCTGGTTTTGGATTCCTAAGAAATTGGGTGAGTCCTTTGAAAAGATCCCTCCGTAGCAGGAAGCACTCCAGCCATAAGAATATACTCAGAAACATTACCCTTAAGGCTGGTTTCACACTACGTCTTTTTAACATCCGCTGAAAACGTTTTTTTAGCGGAAGTACGGATCCTGCTTTTACAGCAAATAACGTATGCAAACGCATCTGTTATTTTGCAGGATCCTGCACTGGATGTTTAGGGGCGGGCATTGGAGTCATGTGATCGGGAGTGAGGGGAACTAGACTGGGAGGAGGCTTCTGACAGCTGCAGACGCTGGTAACCAAGGTAAACATCGGCCTTGGATACCCGATATTTATCTTGGTTACGAGTGTCTGCAGCTGCTAGGAGCCGGGCTGCCTGCACGCGTAACCAACGTAAACATCGGGTAACTAAGAGAAGTGGTTACCCGATATTTACCTTGGTTACGAGTGTCCGCAGCTCTCAGGTGGGGGAGAGAGGAAGGGGAGGAAGGGGGAAAGACAGAGAGAGAGAGAGAGGGTGAGGGAGGGAGTAGAGAGAGAGACAGATCACGCGAGACTGGTTCTGGGCATGCTCAGTACAAAAGCAGGATCCTGTCTATCAGCACGCCAGCGTTCACCTGCGTTTGCGTGCGTTATAGTGCGGATCCGGTGACTTGCAGTATTTAGACACAGCTCAAAAACGCTACAAGTAGCGTTTTTGAAACATGTTAAAAAACTGCAAGTCACCGGATCCGCACTATAACGCACGCAAACGCAGGTGAACGCAGGTGGACGCGAGTCCATTGCAAATGCATTGAAATGAAAACGCATTTGCACTGGATCCGTACTTCTGCTAAAATAACGTTTTCAACGGATGTTAAAAAGACGTAGTGTGAAACCAGCCTAACACTGGCAGCACGCCCAGCCTAATGGCTGCCTGTCCAGAAAGCAGCATATCTGTCTGTTACCTCACCTTATAAGAAACCTACTGAATAGTGAGTGCAGCTCTGGAGTATAATACAGGAGGTAACTCAGGATCAGTAATGTATGTACACAGTGACTGCAGCAGCAGAATAGTGAGTGCAGCTCTGCAGTATAAGGCTATGTCCGCACGCTGCATCTTTTTCTGACCACAAAGATGCAGTGTTTTTGCCCCCACAAAAATGCATCCATAGGAAAAACACATGGAAAAAAAAAACATGGGTTTTTGCGTGTTTTTCTGATGCGGTTTTGTCCATTGCATGCAATGTATAAAAAACGCAAAAAGAATTGACATGCTGCAGTGGTCACCACAAAGACGCAGCTAAAAAAAAAACTGCACTGTGCGGACAGCAAAAATACAATCTCATAGACTTTGCGGGGGAAGGAAATTCATGCAGTTTTGAGAACAAAACTGCACTCAAAATGCGGCAAAAAAACGCAGCATGCGCACATAGGCTAAGAACGCACTTTGCGTTTCCACCTGTGTTTCAGCTGCTTTTTTAGGTCCGTTTTGAACTGCACCTTTTTCATGCCAAAATGCATGCGTTTTGATTTTTCAGCAGTGTCTATGGAAAATGTGGATTTCTTGTCAGCACTTAGTTTCCAAACGCAGCGTTTAATTTGCATATTTTGTGGCAAAAACCATGCATTCAAAGAAGCAGGAGGTCAATTGTTTTTGCCATTTTGGCGGCATTCTACACCCATTGAAATCAATGGGTTGTAGCAAATCGCTGCCAAAATGTGAAGCAGTGTGCTTGCATTGTTGCGATCCACATGTTTTTTTTTTTTTTTACATAACAAACGCAGTTCTTTCGTCTCTCTCTCTCTGTTGCTCGGTGTCTCTCTCTCTCTCTCTCTCTCTCTCTCTGTCCATGTCTGTCTCTCCCTCTAATCCCTCCCCCCCCCTCATGCTCACTGATACACAATCACCAGCGCTGCACGGTGTTCACACTGTGGCGGCTTCTCTTTTGAAAAAGCCGGCCGCTCATTAACCCATCACGTATTCCTTGCTTTCCCCGCCCACCGGCACCTATGATTGGTTGCAGTCAGACACGCCCCCACGCTGAGTGACAGCTGTCTCACTACAACAAATCACATTCGCCGGTGGGCGTGTCTATATCGAGCAGTAAAAAAATAAATGGGAAAAAAAACGACGTGCGGTTTCCCCCCCCCCCCATTTGGATACCAGCCAGGGTAACGCCATACAGCTGGAGGCTGGTATTTTCAGGATGGGGAGCTCTCCAGCCTAACAATATCAGCCAGCAGCCGCCCGGAATTCCCGCATCCATTAGATGCGAAAGTCCCGGGTTTTTATCGGCTCATCCCGACTTGCCCTGGTGCGGTGGCAAACGGAGTAATAAGGAGTTAATGGCAGCAGCCCATAGCTGCCCCTAAGTCCTAGGTTAATCATGGCAGGCGTCTCCCCGAGATACCTTCCATGATGAACCTGTAAGTTAAAGTAAATAAACACACACAACCAAAAAATCATTTATTTGTAATGAAAGACAAAAAAACACCCTCTTTCACCACTTTATTAATCCCTTAAAAACACCTCCATGTCCGAGGTAATCCACGCAAGGTTCCACGATTCTTCCAGCTCTGCTACATCGAAAGCTGACAGGATCGGCAGTAGAACACCACCGCTCCTGTGAGCTCCATGTAGCAACTGAAGTGAGTCGCGCGATCAGCTGTGCTGTCACTGAGGTTACTTGCGGCCACCGCTCTCCGGTGGAGGACTGCAGATGTGACCGCGGGTAACCTGAGTGAAGGCACAGCTGATTGCACGGCTCACTGCAGTCACTCAAGGGATTTGCGATCACAGGGGAGTCCTTCACAAGTGACCGCAAATCAAGCCGCGGCACATGCACAGAGCTGCGCGATCACAATGAAGTCGGGTGAAGTTCATCCGAGTTCATTCTGATCGTGCGGCACTGACCCGCAGCCAGCCATGACAGTGACAGTGCGGTCCCACTCGGCTCTGCTGCAAGTCTATGGGGATGCTGCAGAGCAGAGTGGGTGAGTACTGTGAAAAACATGCATTCTGGATTCTTTTCCCACTCTATGGCAGAGAAAGCATCCAGAACGCATGAATTCTCACCAGGAATGACCGCACTTTGCGTTCTGCAGAATGCGTTTCAGAACGCAGCTTTTTTAGCTGCATTCTGAGACGCACACGCAGTGACTTACACGCTGCAGAATTGAACTGCAAAGTGTGCACATAGCCTAAGGCAGGCTGTAACTCAGGATCAGTTATGTAATATATGTACACAGTGACTGCACTGGCAGAACAGTGAGCTCAGCTCTGGAGTAAGTCAGGATGAGTAATGTTACCAGCTCTCTTGTTTCCTTGTCCGTTGTCACACTGTAGCAATCAGTTTTTCTTACTGCTGTAGACTTTCACCTTTGAGCCTTTGCTCCTTTGGATCCAGCCTGATAAGTGTCCTGCACTTTGGCCCTGGGAGCTGCAGGAATGCTGGGTATGTGCTGCTCTGTCACTTTTCCATACTTTATGGGAAGTGTTTCCATTTTTGTGGCTCAACCTTCATATGGCTACAAATGTTCAGTGATTGCTGCGATGTCTTGCAAGGATTTATCAGGTCTAGTATGGATCTGTATAGCCACTCTCTTTATTTCACAGAGGTATGTAGGCAAATCAAGCGGATACTTTTGTATCAGTGTAAGCTATAATACACTATACGTGGTAAACAGGACTGCTTGTTCTGCGCTGGCTGCAGGAGCCAATACATGACGCTCCAGGGGCACAACCATGAACAAATACTACCACCGATCACCAAATACCATAGTGCAGCAACTAAATAACTCATAGCTGATGGTAACTTTCTACCACCGCTCCTCCACTTGTAGCATTCTGCCACCCTACCCTCCTGTTCCTGATTGAGAGGCGCACAGGTGATACTGGAGGTGGAAGGAAGAGTTCAGAGCCTAATTTGCCCCTGTATTATTTCTTCTATTAAATGTTTTTGCAGTACTTCCTGGAAATAGGACTTGTGCATGTCCCTGCTGGATACTAGAGAGGTAATGGGTGAGGGTCTGTGCACATTCTGCATTCCTTATATGGGTAGAGGTATAATAGGGGAGGGGCTGTGCATATTCTGTATGCCTTATATAGATCAAGGGATAATAGGGGAGGAGCTGTGCATATTCTGTATGCCTTATATGGATAGAGGGATAATGGGGGAGGGGCTGTGCATATTCTGTATGCCTTATATAGATCAAGGGATAATAGGGGAGGAGCTGTGCATATTCTGTATGCCTTATATGGATAGAGGGATAATGGGGGAGGGGCTGTGCACATTCTGTATGCCTTATATGGATAGAGGGATAATGGGGGAGGGGCTGTGCATATTCTGTATGCCTTATATAGATCAAGGGATAATAGGGGAGGAGCTGTGCATATTCTGTATGCCTTATATGGATAGAGGGATAATGGGGGAGGGGCTGTGCACATTCTGCATTCCTTATATGGGTAGAGGGATAATAGGGGAGGGGCTGTGCATATTCTGTATGCCTTATATGGATAAAGGGATAATAGGGGAGGAGCTGCACATTCTGTATGCCTTAGGCTGCTTTCACACTACGTTTATTTAACATGTGTCCTGAACGTTTTTTTAACGCAAAAGCGGATCCAGTGCAAATGCGTTTTCATTTCAATGCATTTGCAATGGACTTGCATTAACATGCGTTCACCTGCGTTTGCGTGCGTTATAGTGAGGATCCAGCGACTTGCAGTTTTTTAACATCTTTCAAAAACGCTACATGTAGCGTTTTTGAGCTGCGTCCAAATACTACAAATCGCTGGATCCTGACTAAACAGCATGCAAACGCAGGTGAACGCTGGCATGCTGATAGACAGGATCCTGCTTGCTCTACTGAGCATGCCCAGAACCAGTCTCGCGTGATCAGTCCCTCTCTCTCCTACCTCTCTGTCTCTCTCCTCCCTCTCTGTCTCTCCCCCTCCCTCTCCCCCACCTGAGAGCTGCGGACACTCGTAAATATCGGGTAACCACTTCTCTTAGTTACCCGATGTTTACGTTGGTAACGTGTGCAGGGAGCCCGGCTCCTAGCAGCTGCAGACGCTTGTAACCAAAGTAAATATCGGGTATCCAAGCAAGTATACCCGAAGTTTACCTTGGTTACGAGCCTCGCAGCTGTCAGATGCCGGCTCCCAGTCTGGCACGTTTAGTTCCCCTCACTCCCGATCACATGACTCCAATGCCCGCCCCTAAACATCCAGTGACAGGATCCTGCAAAGTAAACATGCGTTTGCATGCGTTTTTTGCTGTAAAAGCAGGATCCGCTTTTGCAGCAAAAAAACGTTCAGGACGCATGTTAAAAAGACGTAGTGTGAAAGCAGCTTAATAAGGATTGAGTAATTATGTGGAGGAGCTTTATTGTTCTATGTATTTTATGGACAGAGAAATAGGTAGAGGATTTGACTTGCACTTGTACACTTCTCAGGAAGCTTTTATTGCATTGGTGTTCCAGTACTCGGACGCCCCAGCTTGATTATTTCACCTTTTTAACATAGTAGTGTATCCAAACAGCTGAACTATCCAGTTCAAAGGCTACGGGCCTAGTACGGATAACCAGTGTATCTATGGGCAGGGGCCTCACAACTTCCCGTAGTCCAGTTTTTAACTCTTTATTTAGTGCTGGGGTTGGTGAAGAGACCCCCTCACACCCTGGCACAGTATCTACAACCATTTTCAGTCTGAGACCAAAAAGGAAAGCTGGTATAAATATAAGGGGTCATCATAAGGAGGAGGAGGTCATAGGGATTAACCTGGTCTCACCGGCCGCTCATCCCGCTTCTGTAGTGCGGACTGATAATTGTGCAATTAGACACTTGACAGACTGTGTGTGTGTGTGTGTGTGTGTGCGTGCCCCCCTGTGTGTGTGTGTGTGTGTGTGTGTGTGTGTGTGTGTGTGTATATATATGTGTATATATATGTGTATATATATATATATATATATATATATATATATATGCCCCCCCCTCCCTGTGTGCGTGTGTGTGTGTGTGTGTGTGTGTATATATATGCCCCCCCCCCTCCCTCTTCGTCATGGGAAACCTTATACACTTGGTTGTGTGAGAGGTTCTGGTACACAATAGTAGCAGGTGCTGCTTCCTCCATCTTTCTGCAGAACATTTCAGATCAGACTGCTGTACTCAGTGTGGGAGAAGAGGGCAGTGGCTGCGCGTCTGTGCAGCCTGGGTGACCCTGTGACTGTGTGAGATCGCCGTAACTGATAGAAATGGCAGCTGTAATGTGGCTTTTTTGGAGAATGAGATGAGACTGATTTCTTGCTTTTTCTTCTTCCCCCCCCCCCCCCCCCTTCCTTGTCCCGTTAGTTTTCACGCTATAGTTTCTTCAAAATTGCAGCAAGACTTCTTTTGACTGTTTGGAAAAATGTTTTTAAGAAACAGCTCTTTTTCTAACCTTTATGAATTACATTAATTATATGTTTTTCCTGAATCCAAGAATTATTTACAGTATTTTTTAAAACTCCAGCTGTTGAATTTTTTTGCAGCCTTGTGGGGTTTTTTTTTTCTTGGTTTGTTTTTTTTTAGCATTTTTCAACATCTATTTTTTTTCCCATATGTAAGCTGCTTTTTTTTTTTTTTTTTTTTTTTTTTTTTTCTTTCAGCGTTTTGTATTTTTTTGCATTTTTTTCAGCTGTTGAATTTTCCGATTTTGTGTTTGTTTTTTTTTTTGTGGGGGGTCAGAGTACTGGTGTTGCATTTATTTAGTAGTTTTCAGTAAATCCTGGTAGTCTGCAGTGACTAGAGCTTTCCTTGCAGCACAGGGTCTGTGTTGTGCTCCATCTCAGGGAACGGTCTGTTGCCGCCCTCATTACTGT
Source organism: Anomaloglossus baeobatrachus (assembly GCF_048569485.1). Lineage (NCBI taxonomy): Eukaryota > Metazoa > Chordata > Amphibia > Anura > Aromobatidae > Anomaloglossus > Anomaloglossus baeobatrachus. Next base: position 92,639,091 of record NC_134364.1, on the reverse strand, counting down.
TCCTTTTATTTGCCGGGCTGCGGTGACCTCATCTCTTGGCGGACGCTCAGGGTGCGGGGACTTTCCAGCAAGTCCAGATGGGAGGTGAGAGTAAAGTCAGCGTTCTGGGTAAGGAGCCAGACATGGGCGCTCGTGGGACCCGTCCGACACATTCAGTACGGTGGACCTCTTCAACTGTGTAGGTGGTGGGTCTGCTGTGCAATATGAGATGATCCTGGGGGGTGGAGTGGTTACCAGAAACCAAAATACTCAAAATTACCCACAAACAATTTTTTTATTACGTATATGCCACAAACAAGGTACACATGTTAAAATAATGATGAGAAGAAAGGTGAGAATCAATACAATCTACTCCTCACCCTTCCTGTCATACAGGGGTCGGCGTCCTAAAGTTTACTGACACCCCCGTTCTTCGTCGGCTTGAGCCCTATATAGGCCCTCCACTCACACTAAGAGAACACCGTGTGCCCTAATTTAGAAGTGGGTAAGGTGAAACACCCAAGAAAAGACCCATATGGACAGTAGGTGACATTCACTTATAGTCAACAATAACTTTCTGTCAATAGATGTCATAAATTTATGTATGGGGGAGGCTCTGACTCAGTCGACTATTCGTCAAGAGGAAAAAACAAAGGATCATAAAAACAATTGTTGCATTTGTCCAGGATGCACCCTATGCGTTTCACCCTTTAAGTCAAATAGGGCTCATCAGGGGTATGGCAGCATAGATCCTTGACATTTATAGCACAGCTACAACCTAGAACAAAAACATAATATAAAATAAAATAAAACACTGTTACCAACTCAAAAGGTCCATATTTACATAGAAAGAGTATGGACAGAAAGCACAGACAATACTGACCAGTAGTAGTGGATCAATACCAAAGGATTTTCACTGTCAGTAAAAAAACCTCCTCCAGGAATAAGACCAGAATGGAATATCTAGTAATACAAGCAGTGCAGAAAATATATAGATACAAACAGGGGGAATCAAAAAAACAACCCCACAGGGCATACCCAGCCAGGCATATTCAAATAGACATATCTACCTGTTTTAATTAGGACCGAAGGTATATATATATCCCTCAACGTATCTGAGGGCAATCCAAAGGTCCAAGCGCAGTCGTCTATGCAGCTAAAGTCTGCAGAGAAAAAGTTCAGCAAGATGCATATATCAGGGTTCCATGTCCATATAAAGGAGCAAAGACAATGCATCCCCAAAACAGATACCTGGTCCAAATCAGGGCGGATATCTTCACGCCTGTATAAGAGATGGAGGGGTCAGGGCAACTGGAGAAGGGGGAGGTACCAAGGATACCAAAATCAAGGGTACAATACCTATGTGGAGACAGATACCCCAAAATCCTCAGCATCATCATCAGCCTCATCTACCTCTTCCTCTTTTTTAGAACAAACAAATATGAATACATACAATCTGAGAAGTGGGGGAGAGCATCGAGTAAAAGAGAGATTAACAACACAGTAGACTATGATATGCAAATTATTAATTTATCTAAATACCAACTGTCTAAGATTGAGGAAAAGGTATTAAGAACAGGCCTGTCCTTTGTCCCTACGACAAAATTTGATGCTTTCAGTTGGGTTAAAGACGTTAATTTATTTGTTAGGAAGTTAAAATGGAGGAAGTATTTTTCTATATCTGATAAGAAGAGATGTTCTGAACTCGGGGTCACACCTGATATGTTGGAAGATCTGGACATATTAGTGGAGCTTGAAAACGAGGGGACTAGAACTCAAGGCGAAGGCCCTTTTACGGACTTGAGAAGTAAAAGTAAAAAATTCCCCCCCATTGGAGATTATACGGCCATTGATATTTTTTGCAAAATGGTGACGGACAAGATCAGGAATATCCATCCTAAGAGAAATGCTTCCTTACCTAACCTGACTGAACATGAGAAGAGCTTTACAGTCCCTTGAATCAAACAAATCAGTGATAATTAAACCCTCCGACAAAGGAGGAAACGTGGTACTTATGGACCACGACACGTATATTATGTTTTTGTTCTAGGTTGTAGCTGTGCTATAAATGTCAAGGATCTATGCTGCCATACCCCTGATGAGCCCTATTTGACTTAAAGGGTGAAACGCGTAGGGTGCATCCTGGACAAATGCAACAATTGTTTTTATGATCCTTTGTTTTTTCCTCTTGACGAATAGTCGACTGAGTCAGAGCCTCCCCCATACATAAATTTATGACATCTATTGACAAAGTTATTGTTGACTATAAGTGAATGTCACCTACTGTCCATATGGGTCTATTCTTGGGTGTTTCACCTTACCCACTTCTAAATTGGGGCACACGGTGTTCTCTTAGTGTGAGTGGAGGGCCTATATAGGGCTCAAGCCGACGAGGAACGGGGGCGTCAGGTAACTTTAGGACGCCGACCCCTGTATGACAGGAAGGGTGAGGAGTAGAGTGTCTTGATTCTCACCTTTCTTCTCATCATTATTTTAACATGTGTACCTTGTTTGTGGCATATATGTAATAAAAAAATTGTTTGTGGGTAATTTTGAGTATTTTGGTTTCTGGTTTAATGCAATTACCTTGATATCGGTTTCGGTGTTTGGGGGTGGAGTGGTTACACATGTGTTCATCTTGAGCTTCCTGGTTCATAACAAGAATACAGGTCTGTGGAAAGGTGGGTGACGGCCAGTAGTCACCTTTTCAATGATGGTAATATGTGCAGCTTTTCTGTAAGAGTGCTGCGGTTGGAACAGCCGGCTCCTGCCCAATGACACCAGGCTGATGGGAGACGGCAAAGTAAATCAGGTGGCGGATATCGCTGTAAATAGAAGATTAAGTTATCCACCATCAGCGTGTAATTCATCAGTGTCTGATGGCGGCTCTGACGGCCGGTAACAAGAAGGAAACTGCTGCCAAAACACTTCACCCGTGGTCTGATAGAAACATAATGCATGGGATGGAAATGGGTATAATGTGACTGATCGTACAGTGACTGCACCAGCAGAATAGTGAGTGCAGCTCTGGAGTATAATACAGGATAAGTAATGTAATGTATACACAGTGACTGCAGAAGCAGAATAGTGAGTGCAGCTCTGGAGAAAATAACACAAGATGTAACTCAGAATCAGTAATGTATGTACTCAGTGACTGCACCAGCAGAATAGTGAGTACAGCTTAGGCGTATAATACAGGATAAGTAATGTATACATAGTGACTGCACCCACAGAATAGTGAGTGCAGCTCTGGAGTATAATACCGGAGGTAACTCAGAATCAGTAATGTATGTACTCAGTGACTGCACCAGCAGAATAGTGAGTACAGCTTAGGCGTATAATACAGGATAAGTAATGTATACATAGTGACTGCACCAGCAGAATAGTGAGTGCAGCTCTGGAGTATAATACGGGATAAGTAATGTGAAAGTGCGTTTGTATGTTTGGCGTAGCCTGTACCTTTTGGCCACCGGGGCTGTACAATTTGCAGGCCTCTTCCTGTGCGTCTTGTCAGTTCGGTAGATACGGTAGTGAGTGAACTGATATGTCATTAATCCAGGATACATATTTATCTTCCAGGCAAGCAATGGGACGTGAACGCGGCACTCAGTGACTATGACCAGCTACGACAAGCCCCTGCAGGCGGGCTGGCGCACAACTTCAACGACACTAGAAGCTTCAAACCTCCAGACGTGGCTCGCCCCATGAGACCGGCACTGCAGAGGCAGGATGACATCGTGCAAGGTGATGACTGCTGCCTGTCACACGGCGCGCTCTTGTTTTGTGCACATCCGTTACAGCAGGGGGCGCTCCGGCACCTGTAACTACAGAATGTTCCTGTACACAGACACCACTGTAAATTGTAGGAAGCCCAAGTGAAAAATTACCTTTTTAGTTGGCTATCAGTCATGTGCGGCCATTTTGAGTTCCATGGAGCGCGCTGTATTGTCACCCAGTCACTCTGGAACACTGACCTCTCCTGTCTGTGAATCTTGTGCCTGGAACTCCTTTGGTTATTTGGGTTTGTACTTCTAAAAGGGCAATTATCTACTAAGCTAGGAATGTCCGCAGTCAGCCCACCGCCCCTTCACAGTGAAAGAGATTGCGAAGTGTTAACCCATTAATACCCACCACTCTCATTTGGTCTTTGCTAACCTGGATAAAGTTTACAGATTCTTGCCTTGTTGTGGTCATATTGTCACGGCTGGGATCCGCTCTTCACACCTGCCTTCCTCCACCGTGACGGCCTCGTGCCGCCCTGATTGCTGCGTAACTCCTGAATAAACAGGTCCCCGCACCCGTCGCCTTCCTACCTGACTGCTGACATGACAGGCCATAGACAACACTTGTAGCTGCAGGTATCCCCAACAGCAATGTGTGTCATTTGTAACCCGCACCACCGCGCCCGCCGATGTCACTGCCCTCCAGGCACCGGGTAAAATCAAAAGGGTTATTCCCTTCTCATACAGGAACAAGTTGCAGAAACTCACATCTAGTGCTGACATCATCGCTATGTTCTACATCCTCTGTTATCAGCCAGTTTGTCCTGTAGTTACCGAATTAAACATTTTTTTTATTTTTTATTTTTTTTTGCAGAGAAGCGCCTGTCCCGTGGCATCTCTCACGCCAGCTCCTCCATCGTGTCCTTGGCCCGCTCCCACGTCTCCAGTAATGGTAGCAGCGATCACCCACTGGAGCCCCCCGTCTGCACCTTCCAGCTGCCTGACCTAACCGTGTACAGTGATGATTTCCGGAGCTTCATTGAGCGGGACCTCATCGAGCAGTCCATGCTGGTGGCCCTGGAGCACGCCGGTGAGTGCCCTTATCCACATCAGCACACCCTAGAAGTATAACTCTACTGTCAGCTGATAATGCCATCCGGCTGATTACTAAACATCACTAGTGATTCAGACCTCCAGAGATGGCAGGACCTCCCTTTGAACACATGGATAGAGCACAATTAATTAAGATTATGTCTAAGTTGATGTATCCTATCCAAACTCTACCTTTGCTCTTGAGACATAAGGATGTTGAACTTCTCAATAGAAGTTTCTCGAGGTTTGTGTGGAGGGGGAAACGAGCTTGCATTGGTATAAGGAAGCTGACTGCATCAAAGGATAATGGGGGATATAACCTACCAAATGTTAGGGGGTACAATCTGGCCTGTTTGTCCAGGTATTGGATGGATTGGATTCATGGCTCACAGTAACCAGTGTCCCTTGGAGTTGAGAGATTATGCGTTACCATGGTATTTAAAGGTCCTTTTACACCCCAATCAAGCTAATCTACCCCAAAAAATTAAGCAGTCTTCTCTGTTTAAGGATACGATAGCGGCCTGGAGGGCAGTGAGGAAGCATTACAACTTGGCATATAAAATTTCTAAATATCTACCCCTATGGGATAATCCAGGGTTCAGCCAGGGAATTAGCAATAAACTATTTGAAGAATGGAGGCAGAAAGGTATACAGAGGGTCTCCCATCTTTTTCATCCTTCTGAGCCAAGATGGTTGGGGAGGGAGGTATTGGTAGGTAATTATGGGTTGAATCCTAACCAAATAATCCAGTATGATCAGGTGAAGCATAAGGTTATGGCTCAAGTGCAAGACATATCGTCGGAGGTGTCACTTAATACATTTGACACCCTGGTCAAGTTGGCACAAACGTCTTCGTCAATTCCATCGCTATATGGGGCAATGCGAGACCAGTTGACTGGCTATCAGCCAGAGAGTTTCTTTAAGTCATGGGAAAAGCAACTAGGGGACCCTGACATTAGAACACAGATCAGGGAGGGGTGGAGGGCTCTACGAAAGCCAATACTGAATGAGCCGTGGCGGGAGACTCAGTATAAAGTGATGCATCAAGCGATCTATGCATTCAATTTGCCCAGAAAGCCTGAGAGGATTACTCGTCCGAAATGTAATTTAGAAGCAACGGATCTCTACCATGGATTGTGGCTGTATCCCCACCTTGAGCCACTGTGGGCCCAAGTATCAAAGTGTGTTGCTAAACTTTGGGACATCAAACTCCTTCTCTCCCCTACTCTGGTTCTGTTCCATGCGTGGGAGGAGGTGAGCGTCGAGGGGAGGAGGAGTAAACATCCTCCTTCACTATTACATGTAATCATGCTCGCAACAAAGAGGATGATACTGAAATATTGGTTGGAGTCAAAAGTACCCTCGTTCTAAGAAGTAATAATCCACATAAAACGGCTGATGGAGTTAGAGATGTCACCATTTAAGGAGACGGCGTGGTATCACTCTGAGAAGTTAGGTGGTACACTCGGAGGATTGGAGGTGGGAGTTGAAGGTGACTAGGTGGGAGTGGGTTTGAGGGGAGGGGGGGTAGGAGAGTTTAACAAGATGGTTGCAAATTCATTCATATAGTTAGTTTATAAAAGTTTCCGTGAAGTATTAATGATTCTGAGTCTTACTGAGAATACTGATGAGATGTTGTAGTACTGCATTGTAAAAGAAGTGATATACAATTTTCTAGTCATTTTGCTGATATTGTTGTTATTATTATTTGTTTCTAGGTAATGATTTGTTTTGCTTTTGAAAATCAATAAAACTTATAATTTATAAACATCACTAGTGATAAATCTCAGATAGTCAGACTATTACTACCACCATGCGGCTGTGTAGCACCGACAGGCTTTTCTACATGGGGAGGAGCTTTCTCTTGTGCTCAGTGGCGCCACCTACCGTCTTCAGGAAGAAGACGTACATTATGTGCTATAGCTCTTAATATTATCCACTGCCCCTCCGTAAAGAATGGGTACAATTTCCCCCCCACTCTAAAGTATGTGTGCATCTTTTCCCCCCTGTACAGTGTGTGGCTGCATCCCCCCCCCCCCCCCCCCCCTGTACAGTGTGTGGCTGCATCCTTCCCCCCCCCCCTTGTACGGTGTGTGTGTGTGTGGCTGCATCTCCCCCCCCCCCCCCCCTTGTACGGTGTGTGTGGCTGCATCTCCCCCCCCCCCCCCCCCCCTTGTACGGTGTGTGTGTGGCTGCATCTTTCCCCCCCTTGTACAGTATTGCTGGCGGCGGCGGCTCCCCCCCTCCCCCCACCCTGTACAAAAGAAGAAGAACCTGAGAGTGGCATGCATCATATAAAAGTGCACATTTACGGATTTTTTCCAACTGTACTATAATAAAAAAATGAGATTTTTAGCAAATAATTGATCAATTCTTTGAGCCACCCCTGCCACTTCACGGCAAATCTTGACAGGGAAGTCCTACTCTATATTATGTATTTCATGTGTCATGTGGCCTCCTGGATAAAAATAAAAAAAACTTTTATGGTGACCACCACCATTACCATCCACACCTGACTTTGGTTTGCAATATATTCTTTCTGTTGGTAGCTGTTCACATTCAGCTGCTTCACCCTTTTCCACAGACATTGCTAATTAAGCACCATACCTGGGTCTGGTCCGCATTTATTTATGGTTGCTGGTCTGGCACTGTGAAGGTCAGTTCTGATATTGATCTCGGGTGTGTGGTGTCTGCTGCACATGCTGGGACCTGGGCTGCCTTTTATCCGCAGTTGCCTCTGTTTGCGACATGTAAGTGGTTATATATAGGGTTACAGGTATGTGTGTTTCAGTATATGGTCCTGCTTTTTAAATTTATTTTTTTTTATATCTAGTAGGCCGCATGGCACAGGAAATACATAATATAGAGTAGGACCTCCCTGTTAAGATTTGCCGTGAAGTGGCAGGGGTGGCTCAAAAAATTGATAAATTTGCTAAAAATCTTTTTTTTTTTTTTTTTTTTTTTTTTTTTATTATAGTACAGTTGGAATACATCCGTGAACTTGCACTTTTATATGATGCATGCTATTCTGAGATTGTGCTGGCTGTTTTTCCCCTCCTTGTACAGTATGGCTGCATAATCTTCTCCCCCCCCCCCCCCCTCCCCTTTGTACTGTATGGCTGCATCTTCTCTCCCCCTCATACTGTATGCCTGCGTCTTCTCCCCCTCCCCCCTTGCACAGTATGGGATGCATCTTGTACAATATCAGTGCATCCTTCCCTTCCCCTCTTGTACGGTATGGGGGCGTCCTTCCCTCCCCCTCTTGTACGGTATTGGGGGCGTCCTTCCCTCCCCCTCTTGTACGGTATTGGGGGCGTCCTTCCCTCCCCCTCTTGTACGGTATAGCTTCCCATCTATGGGGTAGTAATACCCATGTGCGTCCATAACAATATGTGCTGGTTGCCCCTTCCCTGTGAATGTTCATACACATTAGGGGTCTGTGAGCCGCACGTCAAGGACCCCTGTGTTAGGTGGGTCTTTGACGTGCATGGCGTTGTACTCTCCCTCCTGGTGAATGTGGCGGTCACTGAGTTAAATAAACAAAGCTTTATTGACTGGTGTGGGAGCGACACAACCTGTGGATTCCTCCGGGCTGATGTCACTTGTGTGGTGAGTGGATCGCCAGACACTGGGGAGGGGGGGGTGTATAATTACATGTGGCAATGCATTGTGGGAATTACACCCAGTGCTTATTACAGGGCTTCACCCTGCCTGACCCCATTATTAGCCCTCATGACGGGGTGCTGTGCTCATACTGTGCTATGGATTATGTACAGGATGAGTAGGGTGAGGGCGGCCCCCCAGAAAGGGCTCTATACGATTGTAGCAAACCCTCCGCTGTGTTACACTACATGTTTTCATTCACTGACAGTAATCAGAGCTGCATATACATGGCACACTGGGCTGGTCTGAGCTTATGCCCCAGTCACTGTAAAACCCTGATATCTGTCATCACCAAACCAATAAAAATAAATGTAGCTGTCACCTCGCCACATTCCCAGGATGCCTGCGGGGGTCACGTGTCTGGGAGGACGGGGTCTGCAATACAGCTCTTCATGCTGCTTCATGTCAGAGTCTACACCGGAGGCCGGGGCTCCTGCAGGACGGCTCCGGTTACAGGAGCACATAGCACCGCTGTCTGACACGTCCCTCTGCAAACTGCTGCCCCCCACTAACCAGGAGCCGTTCCCCAACCCCCCACCTCCAGGCCAAAATATGTAGTGCACGTGGGGAGGAAAGGCTCTATTGTCTTCACTTCTGACAAGTTGCAGATGATTTGACAGATGTTTACAACGAACATCCCCAACCAACTCTAGTGTATTCCTAATGTGACGGGTCTGAGTACAGGAGATTATATATAGTTAGATACATCCTGTATTATACCCCAGAGCTGCACTCACTATTCTGCTGGTGCAGTCACTGTGTACATACATTACATTACATTACATGTCCTGAATTACATGTTGTATTATACTCCAGAGCTGCACTCACTATTCTGCTGCAGTCACTGTTTACATACATAACTTGTACTGCCATTTCATTGTTGTTTTTATTATACTGGTCTTCAGAAAAAACAAAATTAAGACCATGAAAAAGCAGGGAATTTGGGGAGATTTCAGCTCTGAAGCCAACAGATATATTTATTGTAATATTGAGATCCAGAGGTGAATCTCTACCCACATAGTAAAATGGTCTTTTTGTGTAAGTGTTTGCCTCTGTTATATGTGAGCTTTGTTCTTCAGGGCTGCGCTCTCTTGTGTGTCTGAGAACAGGAGACTGTAGACATTTTGGAGCTTTCTGATGGAGGAGTACATACAGGCACGTCCCCTGCTCTCCTCGCAGGGTCCGCACTGACTGGTCTGATGGTCAGTGCTAGGCCTATATTGGGGTTTGAGGAAGGGGATATTTTAGGTATTTGAAGTGACAGAACGGGCTCATGTACGTGTCTGGGTGCATGTACGTCTTGTCCTCTCTGGCTGGATCCCGTCCATTTGGCTGCTGTTGTATGGGCTGTTTGCTGTGTGAAGCTATTGTCTCGTGTCTTCTGGCTCCTGCACCTGCTCTGCTGCGCCCAGTACACATTATATGAAGGGCTCTGTCTACACTTCGCAGACTGCAGCAGGGTCCTGTGAAACAAGGAAAAATGTGAAAATAGATTTTATGAGCTCATTTTACATAGTCCTTATCATTAACACTCCTTACATTGCTGGTCTCCTTTAACCCCTTCAGTCCCCGGGCACTTTCCGTTTTTGTTTTTTGCTCCCCCTTCTTCCGAGAGCTGTAACTTTTGTATTTTTCCATCAATCTTTCCATATAAGGGCTTGTTTTTTGCTGGACAATTTGTACTTTTAAATGAAACTATAGGTTTTACCATATGGTGTACTGGAAAACCGCAAAAACTATTGTCATCACACTTTTTTGCAATGTTTTATTCACGGTGTTCACTATATGGTAAAACTGATGAGTCATTGTGATGCCTGAGGTCAATGCGAGTTTGTAGACACCAAACATGTATAGGTTTACTTATAGCTAAGGGGTTAAAAAAAATCACAAGGCTGTCCAATAAGTGCCGTATGTTTTGCGCCATTTTCAGAAACCTGTAGCGTTCTCATTTTTTGGGACCTATGGCTCAGTGGCGGCTTATTTTTTGTGTCTCGAGCTGACGTTTCTAATGGTACCATTTTTGCGCAGATGCTACGTTTTGATCCTGTTATTGCATTTCACGTAAAACTTGCGGCGACCAAAAAAACGTAATTTTGGCGGTTTGAATTTTTTTGCCACTACGCCATTTACCAATCAGATTAATTGATTTTGATCGGGCATTTCTGAACGTGGCGATACCAAATGTGTGTATTTTATTTTTGGTAACCCTTTAATTTTCAAAGGGGTGAAAGGGGGGTGATTTGAACTTTTTTAGGTTTTGGTTTTTTTTTAACTTTTTTTTTTTTTTTACACTTGTCCCCCTAGGGGGCTATAGGGTAGAGCGATCGGATTGCTGATCGCTATCTGCTGATCACAGCTATACAGCTGTAAACAGATACGGTCACTTCCTGATTCATTGGGCTCCGGCCCAAGTGAAAACCAAAGTGACTCGTCATAGCTACAGGCATCATCACATGACCCTGTGCTACCATGGCAACCACCGAAAGTCACGTGATCATTCACGTGACTTCCGGTGGGGGCGGCGGTAAGTGAAAATCATGGCGGCGCGTATATACATCTCGCTGCCAGACTTTGGCTGAGAGATGTAAGGGGGTTAATGTTACGGGTGGAATGCGATTCCACCCGGCACACGTCAGCTGTTAAAAACAGCTGATATGTGCGCGGATTGCCGCATCCTCCCCGCGGCAGGGGTCGGGGCTTAACGTCATACGCTCCATGACGGATATATCCGTCAAAGGTCGTGAAGGGGTTAAAGGGGACCTGTCACTTGATATCAATATGTAATTTTTGTATATCCTGTAAACGCCGCTGTTCTCCTGAATCCAGCAATGTTTTTCTTTTTGTTCCTGCGCCTCTCCATTCCTGAGATATGGCCCCTTTTTTCCTGCAGTTAAATCTAGTCTCTCCAAATGGGTGTGGTTATCAACTCCTCTGCCGGAGTGTTCTTGTATACCACGCCCACTTGGCTATCAATACTAGAGATATGTACAGGGAAGAGAGAATCCTATCTCAGGAATGGAGAGGGGCAGGAACAAAAGAAAGACATCTCAAGATTCTGGAGAACAGCGACTTTAAGGCTATGTGCGCACGTTGCGTACTAGCCCTGCAGATATTTCTGCAGCGATCTGAAGAGCACATGTGCGCTTTAGATCGCTGCAGAAATGTCCGTAGTGAGCGCCGATTCCATGCGCTCTGCCTGCAGCTCCTGCCATAGACAGAGCAGGAGCTGCCGGCAAAGCGCAGGAAAGAAGTGACATGTCACTTCTTTTTGCGCAGCGCTTCGGCAGTAGCCGAAGCGCTGCGCTCTTAGACGCCACGTGCGCACGGCCCCTGCACAATCTCCATAGACTGTGCAGGGGACGCTGGACGCATGCAGTTACGCTGCGCTACAAAGCGCAGCGTAACTGCATGTTTTTACGCAACGTGCGCACATAGCCTTACACAAGTTAAGGCATAGTTTTCGGTTTTGTGTGGTTTGTTTGTTTGTTGTTTTTGTTTACCACCACAAGCATTACATGTCTTTCTTTGTGTTTTCATAGGTCGCCTCAATTGGTGGACACAGCTTGACCCGTCCTACCAGAGGCTTCTCCCGTTGGCGACGACTGGTGACGGAAACTGCTTGCTGCACGCGGCCTCTCTGGGTAAGGCACTGAAAAGTAGTAAGGGGCACATATTGCCCTGTGGAAATGTCTAACAGGCCGTGTGGTTTCAGGGATGTGGGGCTTCCACGACCGGGACCTGATGCTCCGCAAGTCTCTGTATACGCTGATGGAGAAGGGCGCGGAGAAGGAGGCGCTGAAACGGCGGTGGCGATTCCAACAGACTATGCAGAATAAAGAGGTACAAGGGGGAGCTGCTGCAGAACCTCAAAGCACAAAGGAGAGCATGTTGAGGGAGGGTTCCCCTTTAAAAACTCTCTTCTTTCAGTCCGGCTTGGTGTATACAGAAGAGGAATGGCAGAGGGAGTGGAACGAGTTAATAAAACTCGCATCCAGCGAGCCCCGGATGCATTACGGAACCAATAATGGGGCAAACTGCGGAGGGTAAGTAATTACGACCACGTGGAAAGGATAGGGTTACTAGCACACCAGTGACCTATCCCTTTAGGCCGCTCCTGCTGGGGCATTCCCAATGTTTTTGTAACACTGTGCCACTCCTGGCCTGGTTAGGAGGGGCGCTAATTTTGCTGCTGAGAGCTGTAAACGAAAAGGTCAATAGTGTCTGCAGCCTCTACAAAGTAAAGTATGATGGGGCTAATTGCCACCCCCCCTCCCCTTCTCGTTTTATCCTTGGAAAATAATGGGTTAATCCATTTCCTCTCTCCGCTTTGTCCCGGGCCGGAGACACAATCCAGGCACGGATAATCCGAAGCGAAAAGCTGTGGTGACCGCGAGTGTTTACTTTGTGGCTGGGAGTGACTTCCTTCCTCCCCGGGGCGTCGCGGGTCATTCCCAGAGCTTTCACCCGGCCATGTTGTGTTCTGCACCTCAACATCCTCCTCATAAGAAACTTTGTCATGCACGATCACCACCACCTCGTTCTTAGGACCCCGGAACTGATTTATGATTTTAGAAATACTCTCCTAATTAGCAATTAAAAGGCATTTGGACTTCACAATTAGCGCTGCTCTTGTCCAGTGGCCATTTCCGGTATTACAGCTCATTCTCATCAGACACAAGCTGATCCTTTTTCTAAACTGAAGACCCCTTTATGTCTTCAACACTTGGTGGTCATCTGAGCTGATTTTTGCTTGTCCTGCAGGGTGGAGGGCTCGGAGGAGCCGGTGTACGAGAGCCTGGAGGAATTTCATGTCTTCGTACTCGCTCATGTACTCAAGAGACCGATCGTGGTGGTGGCAGACACAATGCTCCGCGACTCGGGAGGAGAGGGTAAGCCCCATATGTCTAAGTGTTTGCTGCTCTCTCCGTCTTATCCCATTGTACTTAGTTAGAAAGTTTATTGATGTCATGCATGAAAATTAGATCTTAAAGGGAACCTGTCATCAGAAATTTAGCTTGAAACCTAAAAGTTTCCCCCTCTGCAGCTCCTGGGCTGCATTCTAGCAAGGTTCCTGTATTTTTTGTGGCCCCTTTTAAACCAAATTAAATACTTTATAAACTTGTACCTTTTGCTATGTAAATTTTGTAAATCGTCCATGGGGTCGGGCTCTCTGCTGACCGTTGCTGTTCCTCAGCACATTGACGCCGTCCCCCCACACTCCATTTCATCCATCAGGACGCCGCCCACTGCGCCCGAGGTGCCGCCCACGCCAGGATCGCTGGTGACGTGTGTCACAAGCACGAGATTATGGGCGGCGCTGTGATTGCATCGGAAGTGCCCGCCCATAATCTCGTGGACGCGCTTTCCCCCACTGCCTCCAGTGTTCTGCGTAAGCGCTCGCCGGCCAAATGACCCAAAGTCACCTCCTTCCCATCTTACCCTGCAGCAGGGCAAGATGGGAAAGAGGTGACGTCGGGTCATCTGGCCAGCAAGCGCTTGCGCAGAACGCTGGAGGAAGAGGGGAAAGTGCGGTCACAAGGTTATGGGCGGCACTTGCTGATGACACTCACAGCGCCGCCCATAACCTCGTGCCTGCGCAAAACGTCACCAGCGGTCACACGTGCACACAGTGCACAGTCCCGCTACAGTTGCACAGCGCATGCGCGGGACCACGGGCGCCCAGGGGCGGCGTCCTGAGATATGAAATTCAGCGTTGGGGGGGCGGTGTAAATCTGCTGGAGGAACAGAAACTGTCAGCAGAGAGCCCGCCCCCATGGACGATTTACAAAATTTACATAGCAAAAGGTACAAGTTTATAAAGTATTTAATTTGGTTTAAAAGGGGCCACAAAAAGTAAAGGAACCTGCTAGAATGCAGCCCAGGAGCTGCAGAGGGGGAAACTTTTAGGTTTTAAAGCAAAATTTCTGATGACAGGTTCCCTTTTAATATTGATGTTCTATCCTTCTGATTAGCGGTAAGGGAAGTCAGAGGTTCTGAAAACTGGCAGAAATTGCAGTGATATGGCAGTCCTGAATAATCGGTGCAATTGTTAAGTGCAGCCAAACCTTTGGTGATATCAGTCATGTGTACAAAGTTGCTGTACATAGCGGGAGTCCAGACTGATAAATGTGCATGTGTTTTGTATGTATGTGTTGTATGTATACACGACTGTGCGCGTATGCTCTGTATTGTGCTTTGTATGTGTGTGTGTGTGTGCGTGCGCATGCTGTGTATATCTGGGTATGTTCTCTATGCATGTATGTATGCATGTATGTGTGCATGTGTTTTGTGTGTGCTGTATGTATACATGTCTGTATGTGCTCTGTGTATGTGTGCGCGGTCTGCATGTATGTGCTGCATGTACACATGTATGTGCTCTGTGTGTCATGCTAGGTATGGGGAAGTACCAAACGAAAGTGAAGGGAAACACTGTGTCTAGGGAAGGGACAGATGGTGACCCCTGACCAAGCCTACCGCTGGGCCCACCTCCCCACCCTAGATAGGTTCCACAGCTATGCGCCGAGCTGGATACCTGACCCTATGCTGACCCTGATTTGGGCCCTACGTAGGGAGTGGATGGGATGAGTTCTTCGTAAACCCCACTAGGCACTAAAGAACACACAGGGATAACAAACAAGGGAAAAACAACCAACAACTAATCTCTAGTCATCTCAGGGAGAGAAGCTGCAACAACCACCAAGATTCTCCTGTTGTATGCCAGCTGCCTGTTTGCACTGAAGACTTGATAAAGATGTATCAGATATCACCAGCACCGAGTAATAGGAAGTGAAGGTTTATATACACTGTGTGCAGAATTATTAGGCAAATGAGTATTTTGATCACATGATACTTTTTATACGTGTTGTCCTACTCCAAGCTGTATAGGCTTGAGAGCCAACTACCAATTAAGTAAATCAGGTGATGTGCATCTCTGTAATGAGGAGGGGTGCGGTGTAATGACATCAACACCCTATATAATGGGTGCTTATTAGTCAACTTCCTTTCTTTTGGCAAAATGGGTCAGAAGAGAGATTTGACGGGGTCTGAAAAGTCCAAAATTGTGAGATGTCTTGCAGAGGGATGCAGCAGTCTTGAAATTTGCAAACTTTTGAATCGTGATCACCGAACAAGCAAGAGTTTCATGGCAAATGGCCAACAGGGTCGCAAGAAGTGTGTTGGGCAAAAAAAGGCGCAAAATAACTGCCCATGAATTGAGGAAAATCAAGCGTGAAGCTGCCAAGATGCCATTTGCCACCAGTTTGGCCATATTTCAGAGCTGCAACGTTAATGGAGTATCAAAAAGCACAAGGTGTGCCATACTCGGGGACATGGCCAAGGTAAAAAAAGGCTGAAAAACCACCACCTTTGAACAAGAAACATAAGATAAAACATCAAGACTGGGCCAAGAAATATGATTTTTCAAAGGTTTTATGGATGAAATGAGAGTGACTCTTGATGGGCCAGATGGATGGGCCAGAGGCTGGATCAGTAAAGGGCAGAGAGCTCCACTCCGACTCAGACGCCAGCAAGGTGGAAGAGGGTTCTGGTATGAGCTGGTATCATCAAAGATGAACTTGTGGGACCTTTTCGGGTTGAGGATGGAGTGAAGCTCAACTCCCAGACCTACTGCCAGTTTCTGGAAGACAACTTCTTCAAGCAATGGTACAGGAAGAAGTCGGTATCGTTAACGAAAAATGTGATTTTCATGCAGGACAATGCTCCATCACATGCATCCAACTACTCCACAGCGTGGCTGGCCAGTAAAGGTCTAAAAGATGAAAAAATAATGACATGGCCCCCTTGTTCACCTGATCTGAACCCCATAGAGAACCTGTGGTTCCTCATAAAATGTGAGATCTACATGGAGGGGGAACAGTGTCTGGAGGCTGTGGTGGCTGCTGCATGCAATGTTGATCGTAAACAGATCAAGCAATGACAGAATCTATTGTGCTGGCACACGTTTCCCATTGATGCCACATGTCCCCCTATGGCTGGCACACGTCCCCCTGTGTTTGATATGGCCTCCTATGGATGGCACATGTCCCCCCTGTGCTGCCCATGGCCCCCTGTGTCCAGCGCTGTCCTCCCTCGTCTCTCCCTCCGTGCTGCTGAGCTCCTGCACTTCCTGGTTCTCGATGCCGGTCATGTGATCGGCACAGCAGAGTGACATCATCTCTGCGTGCCTTATCACAGCGGCAGCAGGGAGACTGGGGAGACACGCTGGAGGGGGTAAGTAAAGAGTATTTTATTTTACTATGGGCATCAGCATGGGGGCCATATCCAACACAGGGGGAGGCACGTGCCATCAAAGGGCGGCGCAGGCAGATAAAATATGTGCCTCTGCCCCAGCCCATTACCACGGTGATTGACAGTGGCAGTGCATATTATATGAGCAGGAGGTCTCCCGCTGCCTCCTGCAGCCTTCACCAGCCTCCAGCACCACTCCAGAGCTGCCCCCACCTCCCCTGGACCCTGCAGTATATAATCCGTATATTCGGATTATAAGACGCACCCCCTACTTTCCCCCAAAATTTGGGGGAACAAAAGTGCGTCTTATAAAGGGAAAAATATGGTAGTTGTTGATCAATAATAAAAAAAAAAAAATCCTCTAAAATACAACTAGCCTAATAATTCTGCACACTGTCTAAAAACCAGGAAAGTACTGATAAACAGCAGCTGACAGGCTGAACACCCCAGGTTCCTAAAAGAAAAGGGATGAAAACCAAGCGGAAATGCTAGGTGAGGGAGCAGTTTGTGCAGCCAAACACTGTGACCTTCTACAGCAGGACACCACAGGACTGTCTGTCACCTGTGACAGTACCTCACTCAGGTCTTTGACCTTTTCTCGCTCCCCTCCACCACATGGTGAAAAATATCATTCACAAAAAGCTAGAAAACGGTGGGGGCATTAGTGAGGCCAAATGGCATGACCAGGTTTTCAAATTGACTGATTCTAACCAGATTGTAGACACCCTTAATGTCCAACTTGGAGAACCATTTAGCTCCCAGAATCTGGTTGTATAAATCCGGAATCAGAGGGAGAGAATAAGGGTCAAGGATTGGAATCTGATTCCATTCTTAAAAATCTAAACGAGGGTGGAGAAACCCCCCCCCCATATTTCTTCTTAATGAAGAAGAACTCCATGTTCTGTGTATGATCTCTGTGTATTTGTGCGGCATGTGTGTGCTTTGTCTATTTATGTGCTGTGTATAAGTGTGTGTTCTTAGAATGTATATGCTGTATGTATGTGCCTTGTGTAATGTATATGATGGATGTAGTGTATGTATGTGCTGCATTGGTATATGTGCTTTGTATACATGTGTACTTTGTCTATGTATGCGCTGTGTGTATGTATGTATAATGTTCCCTGTGTATGTTTGTGCTGTATGATGTGCTGTGTATATGTATGATGTTCTGTGTATGTATGAGCGCTCCTAAACGTTTTCAGCAGCACATTGTCCGGTGTATCTACTGATAACAGGACACTAGATGGGGACAATTGTTCTTTTCTGTTTGCGTTATTTTTTGGCTGTCTGTGTAAAGAGGCCGATAAGCATATGTGTGTGCCAGGTTCCATGTCACTTTAAGTGAGAGGGCCCAGATGTCAGATTGGTTGGACCAGAGGCGCTGCATGTGCCTCCTGTGTGGGGCGTCCAAGTAATGAACATTTCAGTATCAGATTGGTCAGAAATTTGTGTGAACTCTCAGAAATGGCCAAAAAGTGTATACTACTACAATTACTATACTTATCGACCTATATTGAGCTGGTAGCTCTGGTCTGGAGACCTGACAGTAGGAGCGTGTCTGTGTGTTATGGATGTGCAAAATGGGGTGCTGCTGGGCAACATTTACCTTTTTTGTTCTCTCTCCTTCCAGCGTTTGCCCCCATACCATTTGGAGGAATCTACCTCCCCCTGGAGGTTCCACCTAACAAGTGCCACAGTTCTCCGCTGGTCCTGGCATACGACCAAGCCCACTTCTCTGCCCTCGTGTCCATGGAGCAGGGGGACCAGAGCAAGGATCAAGGTACAGGCCTCATGTCCTATTTCGGTATAAAAAAAATGAAATCCATGTTCTTTGTAGATCTCAACCCCTAGATGTTGTTTGGCCTCCATCACAAGACTGTACGTGACAGAGCGTTTCTCCGTAGTGCAGCCTCAGGCGGTGGAGCTTATAATCTCCATTTACAGTTCCTGTGCTGTGGGATTTATAAACGTCCTTTTTCTGAACATAATTTTATTTGAGGCTTTGAATTTGCGTCTGACTTTCTCCCTGCGTTCCTTGTACATAGCGCCTTTCATCCCGCTGACGGACTCGCAGCACAAATTACTGCCAGTGCACTTTGCAGTGGATCCTGGAAAAGACTGGGAGTGGGGCAAGAACGACTCTGACAATGTCCGCCTGGCGGGGTAAGTGACACAGGCCAAGGCTAAACACCAGGGGTGCACCTGTGATTGGTCGCATGTCTGTACCTTCATAAAAAGATGTACAAAGACTGTCACTTTGCTGACATGACTGCTGCCGACAGTCCAGAAACAGAAGTGGGGGGGGCCCTGGCTAGTAGTACCCTTCCTGATTAGGGTCCCTCATACTGCAGCTCCCTTGAAAAAGCCGTGTGCATGCATTACTAAGGAGGGATGTCTAGGGGATGTATTTTGGCAGCAGACATCGGGCCTCTGGCCAGGAAGATGCGTCCTCCCTTCCTATCACACGTGCCTATAAATGTTTCATGAGCAGCTCTGTGTGGAGGCTGTAATATAATCTGTGATTCTCCATCTGTCCATGAAGCTGCGGCTTCTGTATACAGTACTATAGACCTACAGTATATAACACAATGTTTTGTTTCCAGGGTCACGTTATCGTTGGAAGCAAAGTTGAACCTGCTGCACAGTTACATGACGGTGACTTGGCTATCGCTGCCGTGCGAGATGCAGGTGAGTGACTTCTCCTGATGATGACTTCTAACCAGTGAACATTACCATGCTCTGGTGCTCGGTACTCGTAATGAGCAGTTGGACACTCGGGTGCTCGGTCACGTTTGTCTGAGTATAATGGAAGTCTAGGTGGAATTTGAAAATTTTTCCAGAAGATCTTCGCCATTGACTTCCATTATACTCGGGTTCTTGAGTCGCACTCATCCAAGCGTCTATCTGCTCCTTACAAGTACCGAGCATAGTAGTACTCACTCCTCATGTCTGATATTCTTGTGTATGTGTGCAGGCCCCTCTCGCCCAGCCGGAGTCCCCGACTGCATCAGCCGGAGATGACGCAAGATCCGCTGCAGAATCCGGAGAGTCCGATAAAGAGTCCGTGTGCAGCAGCTCAGCGAGCAACGGAGGCAGCAAAACTGGGAAGGAGAAGGAGAAAGAGAAGGAGAAGTCAAAGAAGGAGAAGGACAAGGAGAAAGAAAAAAAGCGGACGGACTCTGTGGCCAACAAGCTGGGCAGCTTCGGGAAGAGCTTGGGCAGTAAGCTGAAGAAAAACATGGGTGGCCTGATGCACGGGAAGAGCGGGAAGTCTGGGATCAGCAACGGACAAGGGGACACGCTGGAGAAGAAGAAGAAAGGGTCTTTAAAGGGTCGAAAGGGCAGCAAGGAGGATTCCTCACAAGGCGACGTCTCCACGTCCTCAGAGAAGTCCTCCAGCAAGTCTGCCACGGACAAGGCTCAGGGCGACCCCTACAAGTACAGTCATGACGTCAAGCTGAGTCTGAGCATCCTGCGAGCGGCCATGCAAGGGGAACGCAAGTTTATCTTCGCCTGCCTGCTTAAGACCAGCGACCGCCATCCTTACCAGAAGCAGATGATCCAGCGGTACCTGGCCGATGCCCACGACCGATTCATAGCCGAGCAGAAGCAGAGGGAGGCCGAGAAGAAGGCCTTGATGAACTGCGGCGCCACAAAGAGACTAGAGCAGGACATGCTGCCACCTAAAGTCGATGAGCTCCTGCCACTACCAACATATTCCCAAGTGACTACTAATTATGGGATGGAATACGGCGTGAAAGGAGCGCTGCCTTCCAGTTATTCTGGGGGCTTCACTATCCCGAGACCTTCCATGGTCAATACGTCAGACGGTTCCCACCCACATAGCTACCAGGACAGTAGGCGGCAGGTAGCAGGCGGCTCTTGCAATAATCTGCCCTCCTATGCCACCCTCCCTCGGCACTGCATGCAGACCCGGCCTCACCCATACCAGTCCAGCCCTCCGCACATGGGTAGGCTTTCTCCTTCCGAGTCCGAACTTCCCCCAGTCTATCCTGAGGGGGACCAGACTGTTTGCATTCTGCACAGCAATGGCTACCAGGAATACACAGACCCCAGCACCATGCCCAGAGTGGCGGACAGCAGCAAGGTGCGGACGCACCATAACGTCCAGCAGACCAAGTGTAAGCAGACACACTGCAATTTTTACGGACACCCCGAAACGGGCAACTACTGTTCGTGCTGTTACAAGGAGGAACTGAGGCGGAAAGAGCGTGAAAAACAGGCTTTAATACACAGGTTCTGAGGGACTCCAGTAGGGGGCAGCATTGGGGAGGATGCAATATGTTTCTACAGACTTTTCCTTTTAAGTGTTTTTATGGTTGTTTTTGGGGCTGTACAAATTCTAGAGATACTAAAAATGGCTTTTTGTTTTCTTTTTCTTGTAATTTTGTACATGACACCTCATTAGCACTTTAGGTAATTTTTCCCTTCCTGTTATTTAGTTGTGTTTTTGTTTTTGTTTTTTTTGTGTTTTTTTTTTAAATTCTGATTGATTCCTTAATCCTACGCCATGTGAATCTACAGGTTGTGTGTGGTATTGCAGGTCTGAGCTGTAATACCAGACACAACCTGTACGTCTGGGTGGTGCTGTTTTGGAAAGACTGCAGCCATGTTTTTGTAATCCCAAATATCCCTTGTGCTGGGAGGGCTCTGTAATGTAAAAAATGGAATATATGCAATTTCCTATACTGTAAAAAAAGAGAGAAAAAATTGTCACGCCCCCCTAAGCATGAACACTAATAATTATTATTTTTATTTTTTTATATAAAGCTGCTAACCATAATCCACCTGGCCCCACAATTTCTACACTACCCTCTGACCTGGTAGATAAATAAGAAAAAAAAAAAACCCTAACCTTTTATGTTCTATAGACACATGTACGTCCGTCGATGCTCTATATATACAGATCTACCACTATCGCTCTGTTTTCAAGAGTGGAGAATGTTGGAGCTAATCTCTGGGGGTGAGGGGAGACCAAAATTCTATTTTTTATATCTTCACATTTTAAGATGAACCAATGGAAAGAAATGTAAACTAAAATTTTCCAAAAAAAAAAAAAAGTTTTCCTTGAAATGCCTTTAAGTGACAACTTGGCTCATCTCATGGGGGGGGGGATTTGCTGCCATATTTGCCCCTATTATTTTGCTTTTGGGGACAGCTCAGCCATTGGAGACTCTTTGTAAATAGGACTGCGGCATAAATGGGTATTTTATGCAACGCTTTTGAATGTTATTTTGCAAAAAAAGTTGTTTTGGGTTTTTTGTTTTTTTTTAGTTTGTTTGTTTCTGAGGCACTTTCTCAAGACATTTACTGATTCTTACTAACTTGTATACCTGGAAAAGTAATGCTTAACCCTGTACGAGGTACTGGCGCCACTAAACCAACATAACACATTTTTTAATTGATTTTTTTTTTTTCTCCCCTTTTATGTCTATACTAAATCAATTATCGATTTTTGGTTACAGCTAATTATTAATGCTGTAATATATTTTTTTTTTTTTGATCTTTTCTTTTTGCATTTCTGAATGTTTTTATATATGCAAAATCTTCCAGTGTACAGATTTCTAATCCAGGAAGGTAGAAATGATCACACTGGTTTCTGTTTGCACATTGACCTAACTGTAAAGTATGTGTATATGTGTGTGCGTGTACATATGTGTGTGTGTAAATATTTGTGTATATATAATCGAATGGTCCTGTGTCCTGAACTGACGACACAATTGGCGAAGACGCCTGCGGTGAAACTTAGCAGTATTTGCACAAACCTTTCTAACTGTAGAGCACAATGTGGCAGCGCGAGGTTATCATGACGACATGTATTATATCGGTGTTTTACGTGTGTATTTTTTTTTTTTTTATTAACACCCCCCCCCCCCCCCCCTCCCTTTTTAACAAAAGCTTTAATAACAAGACGTGTGTTGGGAGCAGTGGCGCCTCATACAATGGATTGCAATAAAGGAAGGTTTTACAATTTGGCAGAATTTCATTGGTTCTTTTCTTGTCGGGATTTGTCTTCTGCCCCCCTGTGGGAAGAACTGATCATTACATGGAAAAGTTGGTCATTAGTTAAAGTGCCTTCAATAAAGTATATTACGCAGCAGATGGTTGTGCTTCCATGTCCTCTTCATTTGTGGCTCAGCTCCTTATTAATAAACAATGGTTTTGTGTTTGACGGCTTCTGTATTGTCTGATATGTGCTGTTTTAGTTCCTTTTCCACCTGATATAGAAAAGTTTAAAAAATATATATCTGTCACTTTAAAAGGAGCATATTTTTTTAATAAGTTAGCTGAGACTCTGTCAGTGAGCTTGTAACATTATCTTTCGTTTTCTGAACTCTCCTTGGCCAATTTATGACCACATCAAAGTTCAGATCAACTTTTCATGTGCTCTGGGGTCATAAAATAGCAGAAAATAAGACTGCAGGAGATCCGTTACTAAGAGCAAAAAACAATGGGCAAGGGATCCAGTGTAAACCAAAAATACATCATTGGGATTATTTTGTTGTTAATAAATTAAATTGCAAATCATCAGCTATAATCGTGGAGGAAACATTAAGCCTTACAAATTCTCTCCCATAGCACGTTTACAGGGACAGTCACAATGTACTGCAGAAAACCTTGTCCCCCCAACTACTGAATGGCTCTGCATAGTGAAAAATATTACACAACACTTCTAAATACCCTCAGCCCTGTCTGATTAGTGATGTTTTCTGGACTGTACACACTTATTACCACAAGGTGGCGATGTTTGGTCCCAAAATAATGAGCTTCATCCCACTGCCAATAGATCTATGTGACTACAGCTCTAAAGACTGTGGCTAGAAGGTCCAACCAAAGGAAGAAGTGACTCAGAGCAGTAAATAAGACATCACTGCAAATATTTATTATACAGCCATGCTGTATGTTGTGTAGTGTATAATACCCTCCCTTTTCTATCTGTCCATTAGTTACCACTAAATAATGCCAGTGTTTAACATTTAGCACAATCCCTGAGCAACAAAAACACTGGTATTTCAGAAGCTCATCATATACGGCAGGTACGGAAAGTATTCAGATACCTTTTAAATTTTTCACTTTTTTATTACAGCTATTGAGTAAAAAATTAACTTTATTTTTATTTACTAATTAATGTACACTCTGAACTGCATCCCCAATCTTGACAGAAAAAAAAATTCATTTTGCAAAAAATTCTTTAACAAGAAAAATTGAAATATCATGGTCATAAGTATTCAGACCCTTTCCTCAGATACTCATATTTAAGTCACATGCTGTCCATTTCCTTGTGATCCTCCTTGAGATGGTTCTGCTCCTTCATTGGAGTCCAGCTGTGTGTAATTAAACAGGACTTTATTTAGAGAGGTGCACACCTGTCTATATAACACCTCAGAGCTCACAGTGCATGTCACACCAAAGGAGAATCCTGAGGTCAAAGGATTTGCCCAAGGAGCTCAGACCGAATTGTGACAAGGCACAGCTCTTCCTAGACATGGCCGTCCACCCAATCTGAGCATTACTTACAGTAAGATGGGCTGCAGTGTGTACATCGCCCTGGCCAAAAACTAGTACTCCACCAGGATACAGCTAAACCCCCACTAAAGTGCAAGCGTCACAGGTGCAGGAGAAGCAAATCACACACACCTCCATGGAATGGAGGAGGGTGATTGCTAATGATAAAACTGCATACTAGTGGCTTGCATAGAGCGCTGTTCACATATGCAGATAACAGTCACAAACCCACAGCCTATTAGGTGACGCCCATACTATTAGATTAGGCGGGCTGCCAAGCCGTACCCCACTGTGTATCATGCACGGACAGACACTCTACAGTGCAAGGCCCAACAGAAAGAGGCCTGGCTGTATCCTGTCCAAAAAAATAAATGAGGTTTTTGTTGGTATTTATGGCCATAAAAACGTAAGGCTACAACCCGCGTCACGGAACCTCATGCTTGTAGGTCCCTACACTAAATATAAACATAGCAACAAAAAGAGGAAAATATCCTCCAGCCAAGCTGAGCAATCATGGGAGAAGAGCCTTGGTGAGAGAGGTAAAGAAGAACCCCAAGATCACTGTTGCTGAGCTCCAGAGATGCAGTAGGGAGATGGGAGAAAGTTCCATAAAGTCAACTATCACTGCAGCCTCTACCAGTCGGGTCTTTATGGCAGAGTGGCCCGATGGAAGACTCTCCTCAGTGCAAGACATATGAAAGCCTGCATAGAGTTACAAAAAAAACACAAGAAGGACTCCCAGACTATGAGAAATAAGATTTTCTGGTCTGATGAGAAGAAGAGACAATTATCACCAAAAAGTTCTATGCGTTATGTGTGGCGAAAACCAGGCACTGCTCATCACCTGCCCAATACAATCCCCCACAGTGAAACATGGTGGCAGCATGGGGTATTTTTTAGCTACAGGGACAGGACAACTGGCTGCAATTGAAGGAAAGATGAATGCGGCCAAGTACAGAGATATCCTGGAAGAAAACCTCTTCCAGAGTGCTCTGGACCTCAGACTTCGGCTACATTCACATAACCGTTCCGTTTTTGCAGTCTGCAAAAAAAAAAAAAAGGTCCGTTTTTTTCATGCATCCGTATGACATCCGTTCTGTATACGGTCCATGTACCTTCTGTTTTTTTTTTTTTTGCAGATGGCAAAAAACTGAAGCAGCTACAAAAATAAATAGATGGGTGGGTAGATATAGAGACAAAGAGAGGGATGGATGGATGGATGGATGAATAGAGAGATAATAGATGAGAAAGACATATAATGTCCTATCCACCTGCATATTCTAAGCTGGCACCCTTTTGTGACTTTCATGTGGCACTAAGGGGTGCTTAGCCTTGTATTTGCCCAAAAAATAAAAAAGAAGGGGGACCTCCCCCCCTTCCCCTATCTTTTGTAGCCAGCTAGGGTAAAGCAGACTACAGCTGGCAGCTTCACCTTGGCTGGTAATCCAAAGCAGAAAGCACCCCACGCTGTTATTTTACATTAAATAAATAATTTAAAACAAAAAAACGTGCGGTCCCCCCCAAATTGGATCACCAGCCAAGGTAAGGCGGACAGCTGTGGTCTGGTAATCTCAGACTAGGGAGGTCCACCATTATTGGACACTCCCCAGCCTAAAAATAGGCCACAGCCGCCTCAGAAGTGGCGCATCCATTATATGTGCCAATTCTGGCACTTTTCCCCAACTCATCCCATTGCCCTGGTGCGGTGGCAAACGGGGTAATATATGGGGTTGATGCCAGATGTGTAATGTCACCTGGCATCAAGCCTTGGGGTTAGTGATGTCACGCGTCTATCAGATACGCGACATCACAAACCCAGTTAGTAATAAATAAAACAAAAAAAGTTTTATTTGAAAAAACTCTCCCCAAAACATTCCCTCTTTCACCAATTTATTGAAAAGAACAATCAAATCTAGGTCTGGCGTAATCCAATAAGGAGGTTCCACAACAATCCATACCATAGTCACTGTCCCAGTCACTTAAGAACAGAATGTTCCCCATTGGCTGGGAGAGCAATGCAGTGACCTGAGCTAACAATCATTAGGTCAGCCCAGGTCACGACGAGCGCTGCCATTAGGAGGTTAGATGAGATCATGACTTGCTGTGACGATCTCCCGACGTCAGCGCTGTCACTGACTTCTACGTCCGTCGCGTTTTAAGCAGTATCACAGCAGCCCGTGACGTCACCGCCAGTGACAGTCTCGAGCCGCCCGCCAGACGTAAGAACGCAGCAGGCATAGAAGGCAGTGACAGCGCTGACGTCAGGAGTGCAGGAGATCGTTACAGTAGGTAATGATCTCATCTAACCTGACAGCAGCACTCGTCATCACCGCGGCTGCCCGCACTGTAGTGTGAGAAGCTGCTGCTACTGCAGTGCGGGCAGCCGCGGGGCTGGCAGGGAGCGGGCACAGACTGCACGTGCACCTGACGGAGGTCAGATGCAAGTGCTTGCGTGCGACTTCCAGGGATTTTGCGGGCCCATTGACTTGTATTGAGTCACGGTCCATTATTATGGAACAGACATATGGCATCCGATGTGGTTTTTTTTGTAGGATCGGATGTATACGGAAGTGCTACCGTGTGCCATCCAATGCTACACAACAGACATTGCAAACATGGTCCTAATCAGTAGGTTTGCAAAAAAAAAAAACAGGAACTGACCAGGACAGATGGAACGGTCCTGTGAATGAGCCCTTAGCTGAAGGTTCACCTTCCAACAAGACAATGACCCTAAGCACACAGCTAAAATAACGAAGGAATGGTTTCAAAACAACTCTGTGACCATTCTTGACTGGCCCAGCCAGAGCCCTGACCTAAACCCAATTGAGCATCTCTGGAGAGACCTGATAATGGCGTCTACCAACATCCAACCTGATGGAACTGAAGAGGATCCCCAAATCCAGGGGTGAAGAACTTTGTTTCATTCCCAAGAAGACTCATGGTTGTACTAGCTTAAAAGGTGCTTTTAGGCTATGACAGCACTTTGCGTCGTCCTACTTGCAATTCTAAACGCATGTTTTTGCTAAAGTTGCCTTTTCCAAGAATTTAGCGCTAAAAACGCATGCGTCTTTACACCATCAAGACACTGCAATTTACATTGCATGCATTCTAGTCTTACAGTAGATAGATATCTTGTAATATGTGTCGCTGCCGCCTTTAAATGCCTCTCTCTATACTGTACTATGTTCTACATACAGTATATGTAATCTGTGCTCTTCAAGTTATAGCTCTTAATTAGCAAAACCCCCTAGTGTGGGGTGTGTATCACTAGCTAACCGTTTAGACGCTGCTGTCGAAAAGAGACAGCAGCATCTAAACGGAACCCACTGCTGGATCCTTAACAGCACGGTCAGGAAGCGCAGTGGGTCCCTCTCTCCCTACCTGTGTATGTCTTTGGAGTGTGGGGGAAACCGGAGATCCCGGAGGAAACCCACGCAGACACAGGGAGAACATACAAACTCCTTGCAGATGTTGTCCTTGGTTGGATTTGAACCCAGGATTTCAACTCCACAAAGCTCAGTGCTGACCACTAAGCTACCGTGCCGCCCTAAGTAGATGCTGTTTGTTTCTTCTATACAACATCAAACTAAGAATAATGGGATTTGGACCCTGAACCTCAATTGCAGCAAAAAAATCTTTACATAACCATAGACAACCCACACAGAGAGAACATACAAAGTCATATCACATTCTTGGTGGGATTGAAACATAGAAAGCCAACTCTACCATAGCCCTAACCACTGAGCTACTGGGTTTTGTTTCCTCCATAAAATGTGAAAGATTGTACCACACTTGTTAGTAGATTTGAACCGAGGACTTCAGTTCTCCAAAATGTCGGTATTAACCACTGAGCCACTTATAGATCAGCATGTTATTTCTTTTGGATTGAACAAGTGATAAAGCCGCTGACAGTCAAAAAGTCAATCCTTTTAGCGAGATTTGAACCTGCCAATCGCCACTGAGCCACCTATGCTCCTACATAACCAAAAACACAGAGTGTAAACAGAGCCTAAGAAAGCTGTAAGGACAGAGGGCCAGACTAGACCCAGGCGGCTTCTCAGGGAGGGTAGACTAGTTGTAGACTAATTAATAAGGTCTCCTGGGCTGTAGGTTAGTGTTGAGGCCTCCATTCTAGTACTGAAGACTCAGGAGGCAACAAAAAATTGTCAGTGAGTTCTAGGTAACTGTAAGCACATCAGTTATGGATGATGATGATGATGTCAGAGCGGCTGAGTTTCATGAATCGGATAAATTATATGTCACATCGGACATTGTGGAAACCAGTATCACAAGCAGCAAATAACATGAAGAAGGTATGTGATGGCTCCTGGATTTTTTGGTTTGCAATGTTTACATAAAGCTTCTTTGCTTTTGATACAGATATGAGCGTATCATATACAGGTTTTACCAGCATCTACTGCAAATTTATGGGTAAAATCTGCTGGTGAAGCTCAGGTAGCTACAGAGAGATGGATGTAAATTTCAGGCCCCCGCAGCTCAGGATACTCTGTGGAGGATGGAGGCTCAGAGGACAGAGGTTTCTACACCTCCATCCACTGTGTGGTGCAAATGTAACCTGAAATGTGATTTTAAGATAATTTCATAAAAAATCTGATATCTGACATTTCCCTCATATTAACACAGTAGTTTTAAGGGACTATCTGCTTCATATTAATCACTTCTATAAATTTAGATTCTTGTATTAAGTTGTATATCCTCTTTTAAAGCAAAGGTGGGCAATTAATTTTCCCATGGGGCCACATGAGAAATTGGGATGGTTTTAGAGAACTGGACTAATCTAATTAACTTGGTTATTTATATTTATATATATATATATATACACATACAATCACTACACCCCTATATACACGCCTGTATTATACTAAACCACTATATACACCACTACATACTATACCCATATATACACCTGTATTATACTACACCACTACATACTACACCCCTATATACACCTGTATTATATTACACCCCTATATACACACCTGTATTATACTACACCCCTACATACTACACCCCTATATACACCTGTATTATACTACACCACTACGTACTACACCCCTATATACACCTGTATTATACTACACCCCTATATACACACCTGTATTATACTAAACCACTATATACACCACTACATACTATACCCATATATACACCTGTATTATACTACACCCCTATACACACCTGTATTACACTACACCACTATATACACTACACCACTACATACTACACCCCTATATACACCTGTATTATACTACACAACTACATACTACACCCCTATATACACCTATATTACACTACACCCCTATGTACACACCTGTATTATACTACACCACTACACCCCTATATACACCTGTATTATACTACACCCCTATATACACACCTGTATTATACTAAACCACTATATACACCACTACATACTATACCCATATATACACCTGTATTATACTACACCATTACATACTACACCCCTACATACACCTGTATTATACTACACCCCTATATACACACCTGTATTATACTACACCACTACATACTACACCCCTATATACACCTGTATTATACTACACCACTACATACTACACCCCTATATACACCTGTATTATACTACACCCCTATATACACACACCTGTATTATACTACACCACTACATACACCTGTATTATACTACACCACTACATACTACACCCCTACATACACCTGTATTATACTACACCCCTATATACACCTGTATTATACTACACCACTATATACACCTGTTTTATACTACACCCCTATATACACACCTGTATTATACTACACCACTACATACTACACCCCTACATACACCTGTATTATACTACACCCCTATATACACACCTGTATTATACTACACCACTACATACTACACCCCTACATACACCTGTATTATACTACACCCCTATATACACACCTGTATTATACTACACCACTACATACTACACCCCTATATACACCTGTATTATATTACACCCCTATATACACACCTGTATTATACTACACCACTACATACTACACCCCTACATACACCTGTATTATACTACACCCCTATATACACACCTGTATTATGCTACACCACTACATACTACACCCCTACATACACCTGTATTTTATTACACCACTATATACACTACACCACTACATACTACACCCCTACATACACCTGTATTATACTACACCACTATATACACCTGTATTATACTACACCACTACATACTACACCCCTATATACACCTGTATTATACTACACCCCTATATACACACCTGTATTATACTACACCACTACATACTACACCCCTACATACACCTGTATTATACTACACCCCTATATACACACCTGTATTATACTACACCACTACATACTACACCCCTACATACACCTGTATTATACTACACCCCTATATACACCTGTATTATACTACACCACTACATACTACACCCCTATATACACCTGTATTATACTACACCCCTATATACACACCTGTATTATACTACACCCCTATATACACCTGTTTTATACTACACCCCTATATACACACCTGTATTATACTACACCACTACATACTACACCCCTACATACACCTGTATTATACTACACCACTACATACTACACCCCTACATACACCTGTATTATACTACACCCCTACATACACCTGTATTATACTACACCACTACATACTACACCCCTACATACACCTGTTTTATACTACACCCCTATATACACACATGTATTATACTACACCACTACATACTACACCCCTACATACACCTGTATTATACTACACCCCTATATACACACCTGTATTATACTACACCACTACATACTACACCCCTACATACACCTGTATTATACTACACCCCTATATACACACCTGTATTATACTACACCACTACATACTACACCCCTATATACACACCTGTATTATACTACACCACTACATACTACACCCCTATATACACCTGTATTATACTACACCACTATATAAACTACACCACTACATACTACACCCCTATATACACCTGTATTATACTACACAACTACATACTACACCCCTATATACACCTATATTATACTACACCACTACACCCCTATATACACCTGTATTATACTACACCCCTACATACTACACCCCTATATACACACCTGTATTACACTACACCACTATATACACTACACCACTACATACTACACCCCTATATACACCTATATTATACTACACCCCTATATACACCTGTATTATACTACACCCCTATATACACCTGTATTATACTACACCCCTATATACACACCTGTATTATACTACACCACTACATACTACACCCCTATATACACCTGTATTATACTACACCCCTAAATACACCTGTATTATACTACACCCCTAAATACACCTGTATCATACTACACCCCTATATACACCTGTATTATAATACACCCCTATATACACCTGTATTATACTACACCACTACGTACTACACCCCTATATACACCTGTATTATACTACACCACTACACCTCTATATACACGTGTATTATACTACACCCCTACACCCCTATATACACACACCTGTATTATACTACACCCCAATTATACTACACCGCTACGTACTACACCCCTATATACACCTGTATTATACTACACCACTACATACTACACCCCTATATACACCTATATTATACTACACCACTACACCCCTATATACACCTGTATTATACTACACCCCTATATACACACCTGTATTATACTACACCACTACATACTACACCCCTATATACACCTGTATTATACTACACCACTACATACTACACCCCTATATACACCTGTATTAT
Source organism: Anomaloglossus baeobatrachus (assembly GCF_048569485.1). Taxonomy (NCBI): domain Eukaryota; kingdom Metazoa; phylum Chordata; class Amphibia; order Anura; family Aromobatidae; genus Anomaloglossus; species Anomaloglossus baeobatrachus. The sequence goes on along the minus strand of NC_134364.1, from coordinate 92,607,001 downwards.
ACTACACCAAAACACCCCTATATACACCTGTATTATACTACACCCCTACATACACCTGTATTATACTACACCACTATATACACTACACCACTACATACTACACCCCTATATACACCTGTATTATACTACACCACTATATACACCTGTATTATACTACACCACTACATACTACACCCCTATATACACCTGTATTATACTACACCCCTAAATACACCTGTATTATACTACACCCCTATATACACCTGTATTATACTACACCCCTATATACACACCTGTATTATACTACACCACTACATCCTACACACCTACATACACCTGTATTTTACTACACCACTATATACACTACACCACTACATACTACACCCCTATATACACCTATGTTATACTACACCACTACACCCCTATATACACCTGTATTATACTACACCACTACATACTACACCCCTACATACACCTGTATTATACTACACCCCTATATACACACCTGTATTATACTACACCCCTATATACACCTGTATTATACTACACCACTACGTACTACACCCCTATATACACCTGTATTATACTACACCCCTACATACACCTGTATTATACTACACCCCTATATACACACCTGTATTATAATACACCCCTATATACACCTGTATTATACTACACCACTACGTACTACACCCCTATATACACCTGTATTATACTACACCACTACATACTACACCACTATATACACCTGTTTTATACTACACCCCTATATACACACCTGTATTATACTACACCACTACATACTACACCCCTACATACACCTGTATTATACTACACCACTATATACACCTGTATTATACTACACCCCTAAATACACTACACCACTACATACTACACCCCTATATACACCTGTATTAGACTACACCACTATATACTAAACCCCTATATACACCTGTATTATACTACACCACTACGTACTACACCCCTATATACACCTGTATTATACTACACCACTACACCCCTATATACACCTGTATTATACTACACCACTACACCCCTATATACACCTGTATTATACTACACCACTACACCCCTATATACACCTGTATTATACTACACCCCTACATACTACACCCCTATATAAACACCTGTATTATACTACACCCCTATATACACCTGTATTATACTACACCACTACACCCCTATATACACCTGTATTATACTACACCACTACATACTACACCCCTACATACACCTGTATTATACTACACCCCTATATACACACACCTGTATTTTACTACACCACTACATACTACACCCCTATATACACCTGTATTATACTACACCACTACATACTACACCCCTACGTACTACACCCATATATACACCTATATTATACTACACCCCTATATACACCTGTATTATACTACACCACTACACCCCTATATACACCTGTATTATACTACACCACTACATACTACACCCCTACATACACCTGTATTATACTACACCCCTATATACACACCTGTATTATACTACACCACTACATACTACACCCCTACATACACCTGTATTATACTACACCCCTATATACACCTGTATTATACTACACTCCTATATACACCTGTATTATATTACACCCCTATATACACCTGTATTATACTACACCACTACGTACTACACCCCTATATACACCTGTTTTATACTACACCCCTATATACACACCTGTATTATACTACACCCCTATATACACCTGTATTATACTACACCACTACGTACTACACCCCTATATACACCTGTATTATACTACACCACTACATACTACACCCCTACATACACCTGTATTATACTACACCCCTATATACACACCTGTATTATAATACACCCCTATATGCACCTGTATTATACTACACCACTACGTACTACACCCCTATATACACCTGTATTATACTACACCACTACACCCCTATATACACCTGTATTATACTACACCACTACACCCCTATATACACCTGTATTATACTACACCACTACATACTACACCCTTATATACACCTATATTATACTACACCCCTATATACACCTGTATTATACTACACCACTACACCCCTATATACACCTGTATTATACTACACCCCTATATACACACCTGTATTATACTACACCACTACATACTACACCCCTACATACACCTGTATTATACTACACCCCTATATACACACCTGTGTTATACTACACCACTACATACTACACCCCTATATACACCTGTATTATACTACACCACTATATACACTACACCACTACATACTACACCCCTATATACACCTGTATTATACTACACCCCTATATACACCTGTGTTATACTACACCCCTATATACACCTGAATTATACTATACCACTATATACACCTGTATTATACTACACCACTACATACTACACCCCTATATACAACTGTATTATACTACACCACTACATACTACACCCCTATATACACCTGTATTATACTACACCAAAACACCCCTATATACACCTGTATTATGCTACACCACTACATACTACACCCCTACATACACCTGTATTTTACTACACCACTATATACACTACACCACTACATACTACACCCCTATATACACCTGTATTATACTACACCACTACATACTACACCCCTATATACACCTGTATTATACTACACCCCTATATACACACCTGTATTATACTACACCCCTATATACACCTGTATTATACTACACCACTACGTACTACACCCCTATATACACCTGTATTATACTACACCCCTACATACACCTGTATTATACTACACCCCTATATACACACCTGTATTATAATACACCCCTATATACACCTGTATTATACTACACCACTACGTACTACACCCCTATATACACCTGTATTATACTACACCACTACATACTACACCACTATATACACCTGTTTTATACTACACCCCTATATACACACCTGTATTATACTACACCACTACATACTACACCCCTACATACACCTGTATTATACTACACCACTATATACACCTGTATTATACTACACCCCTAAATACACTACACCACTACATACTACACCCCTATATACACCTGTATTAGACTACACCACTATATACTAAACCCCTATATACACCTGTATTATACTACACCACTACGTACTACACCCCTATATACACCTGTATTATACTACACCACTACACCCCTATATACACCTGTATTATACTACACCACTACACCCCTATATACACCTGTATTATACTACACCACTACACCCCTATATACACCTGTATTATACTACACCCCTACATACTACACCCCTATATAAACACCTGTATTATACTACACCCCTATATACACCTGTATTATACTACACCACTACACCCCTATATACACCTGTATTATACTACACCACTACATACTACACCCCTACATACACCTGTATTATACTACACCCCTATATACACACACCTGTATTTTACTACACCACTACATACTACACCCCTATATACACCTGTATTATACTACACCACTACATACTACACCCCTACGTACTACACCCATATATACACCTATATTATACTACACCCCTATATACACCTGTATTATACTACACCACTACACCCCTATATACACCTGTATTATACTACACCACTACATACTACACCCCTACATACACCTGTATTATACTACACCCCTATATACACACCTGTATTATACTACACCACTACATACTACACCCCTACATACACCTGTATTATACTACACCCCTATATACACCTGTATTATACTACACTCCTATATACACCTGTATTATATTACACCCCTATATACACCTGTATTATACTACACCACTACGTACTACACCCCTATATACACCTGTTTTATACTACACCCCTATATACACACCTGTATTATACTACACCCCTATATACACCTGTATTATACTACACCACTACGTACTACACCCCTATATACACCTGTATTATACTACACCACTACATACTACACCCCTACATACACCTGTATTATACTACACCCCTATATACACACCTGTATTATAATACACCCCTATATGCACCTGTATTATACTACACCACTACGTACTACACCCCTATATACACCTGTATTATACTACACCACTACACCCCTATATACACCTGTATTATACTACACCACTACACCCCTATATACACCTGTATTATACTACACCACTACATACTACACCCTTATATACACCTATATTATACTACACCCCTATATACACCTGTATTATACTACACCACTACACCCCTATATACACCTGTATTATACTACACCCCTATATACACACCTGTATTATACTACACCACTACATACTACACCCCTACATACACCTGTATTATACTACACCCCTATATACACACCTGTGTTATACTACACCACTACATACTACACCCCTATATACACCTGTATTATACTACACCACTATATACACTACACCACTACATACTACACCCCTATATACACCTGTATTATACTACACCCCTATATACACCTGTGTTATACTACACCCCTATATACACCTGAATTATACTATACCACTATATACACCTGTATTATACTACACCACTACATACTACACCCCTATATACAACTGTATTATACTACACCACTACATACTACACCCCTATATACACCTGTATTATACTACACCAAAACACCCCTATATACACCTGTATTATGCTACACCACTACATACTACACCCCTACATACACCTGTATTTTACTACACCACTATATACACTACACCACTACATACTACACCCCTATATACACCTGTATTATACTACACCACTACATACTACACCCCTATATACACCTGTATTATACTACACCCCTATATACACCTGTATTATACTACACCACTACACCCCTATATACACCTGTATTATACTACACCCCTACATACTACACCCCTATATAAACCTGTATTATACTACACCCCTATATACAGACCTGTATTATAATACACCCCTATATGCACCTGTATTATACTACACCACTACGTACTACACCCCTATATACACCTGTATTATACTACACCACTACACCCCTATATACACCTGTATTATACTACACCACTACATACTACACCCTTATATACACCTATATTATACTACACCCCTATATACACCTGTATTATACTACACCACTACACCCCTATATACACCTGTATTATACTACACCCCTATATACACCTGTATTATACTACACCACTACATACTACACCCCTACATACACCTGTATTATACTACACCCCTATATACACCTGTATTATACTACACCACTACATACTACACCCCTATATACACCTGTATTATACTACACCACTATATACACTACACCACTACATACTACACCCCTATATACACCTGTATTATACTACACCCCTATATACACACCTGTATTATACTACACCACTACATACTACACCCCTATATACACCTGTATTATACTACACCAAAACACCCCTATATACACCTGTATTATACTACACCCCTACATACTACACCCCTATATACACCTGTATTATACTACACCACTACATACTACACCCCTATATACACCTGTATTATACTACACCCCTATATACACCTGTATTATACTACACCACTACACCCCTATATACACCTGTATTATACTACACCCCTACATACTACACCCCTATATAAACACCTGTATTATACTACACCCCTATATACACCTGTATTATACTACACCACTACGTACTACACCCCTATATACACCTGTATTATACTACACCACTACACCCCTATATACACCTGTATTATACTACACCACTACGTACTACACCCCTACATACACCTGTATTATAATACACCCCTATATACACACACCTGTATTTTACTACACCACTACATACTACACCCCTATATACACCTGTATTATACTACACCACTACATACTACACCCCTACGTACTACACCCATATATACACCTATATTATACTACACCCCTATATACACCTGTATTATACTACACCACTACACCCCTATATACACCTGTATTATACTACACCACTACATACTACACCCCTACATACACCTGTATTATACTACACCCCTATATACACCTGTATTATACTACACTCCTATATACACCTGTATTATATTACACCCCTATATACACCTGTATTATACTACACCACTACGTACTACACCCCTATATACACCTGTATTATACTACACCACTACACCCCTATATACACCTGTATTATACTACACCTCTATATACACCTGTTTTATACTACACCCCTATATACACACCTGTATTATACTACACCCCTATATAAACACCTGTATTATACTACACCCCTATATACACCTGTATTATACTACACCACTACGTACTACACCCCTATATACACCTGTATTATACTACACCACTACATACTACACCCCTACATACACCTGTATTATACTACACCCCTATATACACACCTGTATTATAATACACCCCTATATGCACCTGTATTATACTACACCACTACGTACTACACCCCTATATACACCTGTATTATACTACACCACTACACCCCTATATACACCTGTATTATACTACACCACTACACCCCTATATACACCTGTATTATACTACACCACTACATACTACACCCTTATATACACCTATATTATACTACACCCCTATATACACCTGTATTATACTACACCACTACACCCCTATATACACCTGTATTATACTACACCCCTATATACACACCTGTATTATACTACACCACTACATACTACACCCCTACATACACCTGTATTATACTACACCCCTATATACACACCTGTATTATACTACACCACTACATACTACACCCCTATATACACCTGTATTATACTACACCACTATATACACCTGTATTATACTACACCCCTACATACTACACCCCTATATACACCTGTATTATACTACACCAAAACACCCCTATATACACCTGTATTATGCTACACCACTACATACTACACCCCTACATACACCTGTATTTTACTACACCACTATATACACTACACCACTACATACTACACCCCTATATACACCTGTATTATACTACACCACTACATACTACACCCCTATATACACCTGTATTATACTACACCACTACATACTACACCCCTATATACACCTGTATTATACTACACCCCTAAATACACCTGTATTATACTACACCCCTATATACACCTGTATTATACTACACCCCTATATACACCTGTATTATACTACACCCCTATATACACCTGTATTATACTACACCCCTATATACACACCTGTATTATACTACACCACTACATACTACACCCCTATATACACCTGTATTATACTACACCCCTAAATACACCTGTATTATACTACACTCCTATATACACCTGTATTATACTACACCCCTATATACACCTGTATTATACTACACCACTACACCCCTATATACACCTGTATTATACTACATCACTACACCCCTATATACACCTGTATTATACTACACCACTACACCCCTATATACACCTGTATTATACTACACCACTACACCCCTATATACACACCTGTATTATACTACACCACTACATACTACACCCCTACATACACCTGTATTATACTACACCCCTATATACACACCTGTATTATGCTACACCACTACATACTACACCCCTACATACACCTGTATTTTATTACACCACTATATACACTACACCACTACATACTACACCCCTACATACACCTGTATTATACTACACCACTATATACACCTGTATTATACTACACCACTACATACTACACCCCTATATACACCTGTATTATACTACACCCCTAAATACACCTGTATTATACTACACCCCTATATACACCTGTATTATACTACACCCCTATATACACCTGTATTATACTACACCCCTATATACACACCTGTATTATACTACACCCCTATATACACACCTGTATTATACTACACAACTACATACACCTATATTATACTACACCACTACACCCCTATATACACCTCTATTATACTACACCCCTATATACACCTGTATTATACTACATACTACACCCCTATATACACCTGTATTATACTACACCCCTACACCCCTATATTATACTACACCACTACATACTACACCCCTACATACACCTGTATTATACTACACCCCTATATACACACCTGTATTATACTACACCACTACATACTACACCCCTATATACACCTGTATTATACTACACCCCTATATACACACCTGTATTATACTACACCACTACATACTACACCCCTACATACACCTGTATTATACTACACCCCTATATACACACCTGTATTATGCTACACCACTACATACTACACCCCTACATACACCTGTATTTTATTACACCACTATATACACTACACCACTACATACTACACCCCTATATACACCTGTATTATACTACACCACTATATACACCTGTATTATACTACACCACTACATACTACACCCCTATATACACCTGTATTATACTACACCCCTAAATACACCTGTATTATACTACACCCCTATATACACCTGTATTATACTACACCCCTATATACACACCTGTATTATACTACACCCCTATATACACACCTGTATTATACTACACCACTACATCCTACACCCCTATATACACCTGTATTATACTACACAACTACATACACCTATATTATACTACACCACTACACCCCTATATACACACCTGTATTATACTACACCCCTACATACTACACCCCTATATACACCTGTATTATACTACACCACTACATACTACACCCCTATATACACCTGTATTATACTACACCCCTATATAAACACCTGTATTATACTACACCACTACACACCTATATACATCTGTCTTATACTACACCCCTATATACACACCTGTATTATACTACACCACTACATACTACACCCCTACATACACCTGTATTATACTACACCCCTATATACACACCTGTATTATACTACACCACTACATACTAAACCCCTATATACACCTGTATTATACTACACCCCTAAATACACCTGTATTATACTACACCCCTATATACATCTGTATTATACTACACCCCTATATACACCTGTATTATACTACACCCCTACATACACCTTTATCATACTACACCACTATATACACTACACCACTACATACTACACCCCTATATACACCTGTATTATACTACACTCCTATATACACACCTGTATTATACTACACCACTACACCCCTATATACACCTGTATTATACTACACCCCTATATACACACCTGTATTATACTACACCACTACATCCTACACACCTACATACACCTGTATTATACTACACCACTATATACACTACAACACTACATACTACACCCTTATATACACCTGTATTATACTACACAACTACATACTACACCCCTATATACACCTATATTATACTACACCACTACACCCCTATATACACCTCTATTATACTACACCCCTACATACTACACCCCTATATACACCTGTAGTATACTACACCACTACACCCCTATATACACCTGTATTATACTACACCCCTACACCCCTATATACACACCTGTATTATACTACACCACTACACCCCTATATACACCTGTATTATACTACACCCCTATATACACACCTGTATTATACTACACCACTACATACTACACCCCTACATACACCTGTATTATACTACACCCCTATATACACCTGTATTATACTACACCCCTATATACACCTGTATTATACTACACCACTATATACACCTGTTTTATACTACACCCCTATATACACCTGTATTATACTACACCCCTATATACACCTGAATTATACTACACCACTATATACACCTGTATTATACTACACCACTACATACTACACCCCTACATACACCTGTATTATACTACACCCCTTTATACACCTGTATTATACTACACCACTACATACTACACCCCTATATACACCTGTATTATACTACACCCCTATATAAACACCTGTATTATACTACACCACTACATACTACACCCCTACATACACCTGTATCATACTACACCACTATATACACTACACCACTACATACTACACCCCTATATACACCTGTATTATACTACACCACTACACCCCTATATACATCTGTATTATACTACACCCCTATATACACCTGTATTATACTACACCACTACATACTACACCCCTACATACACCTGTATCATACTACACCACTATATACACTACACCTCTACATACTACACCCCTATATACACCTGTATTATACTACACTCCTATATACACACCTGTATTATACTACACCACTACACCCCTATATACACCTGTATTATACTACACCCCTATATACACCTGTATTATACTACACCAAAACACCCCTATATACACCTGTATAATACTACACCACTACATACTACACCCCTACATACACCTGTATTATACTACACCCCTATATTCACCTGTATTATACTACACCCCTATATACACCTGTATTATACTACACCCCTATATACACCTGTATTATACTACACCCCTATATACACACCTGTATTTTACTACACCACTACATAGTACACGCCTATATACACCTGTATTATACTACACCACTACATACTACACCAAAACACCCCTATATACACCTGTATTATACTACACCACTACATACTACACCCCTATATACACACCTGTGTTATACTACACCACTACATACTACACCAAAACACCCCTATATACACCTGTATTATACTACACCACTACATACACCTGTATTATACTACACCACTACATACTACACCCCTATATACACCTGTATTATACTACACCACTACATACTACACCCCTATATACACCTATATTATACTACACCACTACACCCCTATATACACCTGTATTATACTACACCCCTATATACACCTGTATTATAGTACACTCCTATATACACCTGTATTATACTGCACCACTATATACACCTGTATTATACTACACCACTACATACTACACCCCTACATACACCTGTATCATACTACACCCCTATTTACACCTGTATTATACTACACCACTACACCCCTATATACACCTGTATTATACTACACCACTACACCCCTATATACACCTGTATTATACTACACCACTACATACTACACCCCTACATACACCTGTATTATACTACACCCCTATATACACACCTGTATTATACTACACCACTACATACTACACCCCTATATACACCTGTATTATACTACACCACTACACCCCTATATACACCTGTATTATACTACACCACTACATACTACACCCATACATACACCTGTATTATACTACACCCCTATATACACACACCTGTATTATACTACACTACTACATACTACATCCCTATATACACCTGTATTATACTACACCACTACATACTACACCCCTATATACACACCTGTGTTATACTACACCACTACATACTACACCAAAACACCCCTATATACACCTGTATTATACTACACCACTACATACACCTGTATTATACTACACCACTACATACTACACCCCTATATACACCTGTATTATACTACACCACTACATACTACACCCCTATATACACCTATATTATACTACACCACTACACCCCTATATACACCTGTATTATACTACACCCCTATATACACCTGTATTATACTACACCCCTATATACACCTGTATTATACTACACTCCTATATACACACACCTGTATTATACTACACCACTACATATACCTGTATTATACTACACCCTTATATACACCTGTATTATACTACACCACTATATACTACACCCCTATATACACCTGTATGATACTACACCCCTATATACACCTGTATTATACTGCACCACTATATACACCTGTATTATACTACACCACTACATACTACACCCCTACATACACCTGTATCATACTACACCCCTATTTACACCTGTATTATACTACACCACTACACCCCTATATACATCTGTATTATACTACACCCCTATATACACCTGTATTATACTACACCACTACACCCCTATATACACCTGTATTATACTACACCACTACATACTACACCCCTACATACACCTGTATTATACTACACCCCTATATACACACCTGTATTATACTACACCACTACATACTACACCCCTATATACACCTGTATTATACTACACCACTACACCCCTATATACACCTGTATTATACTACACCACTACATACTACACCCATACATACACCTGTATTATACTACACCCCTATATACACACACCTGTATTATACTACACTACTACATACTACATCCCTATATACACCTGTATTATACTACACCACTACATACTACACCCATATATACACCTGTATTATACTACACCCCTATATACACCTGTATTATACTACACCACTACACCCCTATATACACCTGTATTATACTACACCATTACATACTACACCCCTACATACACCTGTATTATACTACACCCCTATATACACACCTGTATTATACTACACCACTACATACTACACCCCTATATACACCTGTATTATACTACACCCCTATATACACCTGTATTATAATACACCCCTAAATACACCTGTATTATACTACACCACTACGTACTACACCCCTATATACACCTGTATTATACTACACCACTACACCCCTATATACACCTGTATTATACTACACCACTACACCTCTATATACACGTGTATTATACTACACCACTACACCCCTATATACACCTGTATTATACTACACCACTACACCTCTATATACACCTGTATTATACTACACCCCTATATACACACATGTATTATACTACACCACTACATACTACACCCCTACATACACCTGTATTATACTACACCACTATATAAACTACACCACTACATACTACACCCCTATATACACCTGTATTATACTACACAACTACATACTACACCCCTATATACACCTATATTATACTACACCACTACACCCCTATATACACCTGTATTATACTACACCCCTACATACTACACCCCTATATACACACCTGTATTATACTACACCCCTATATACACCTGTATTACACTACACCACTATATACACTACACCACTACATACTACACCCCTATATACACCTGTATTATACTACACCACTACATACTACACCCCTATATACACCTATATTATACTACACCCCTATATACACCTGTATTATACTACACCCCTATATACACCTGTATTATACTACACCCCTATATACACACCTGTATTATACTACACCCCTATATACACCTGTATTATACTACACCCCTAAATACACCTGTATTATACTACACCCCTAAATACACCTGTATCATACTACACCCCTATATACACCTGTATTATAATACACCCCTATATACACCTGTATTATACTACACCACTACGTACTACACCCCTATATACACCTGTATTATACTACACCACTACACCTCTATATACACGTGTATTATACTACACCCCTACACCCCTATATACACACACCTGTATTATACTACACCCCAATTATACTACACCGCTACGTACTACACCCCTATATACACCTGTATTATACTACACCACTACATACTACACCCCTATATACACCTATATTATACTACACCACTACACCCCTATATACACCTGTATTATACTACACCCCTATATACACACCTGTATTATACTACACCACTACATACTACACCCCTATATACACCTGTATTATACTACACCACTACATACTACACCCCTATATACACCTGTATTATACTACACCACTACATACTACACCCCTATATACACCTGTATTATACTACACCAAAACACCCCTATATACACCTGTATTATACTACACCCCTACATACACCTGTATTATACTACACCACTACATACTACACCCCTATATACACCTGTATTATACTACACCCCTAAATACACCTGTATTATACTACACCCCTATATACACCTGTATTATACTACACCCCTATATACACACACCTGTATTATACTACACCACTACATCCTACACACCTACATACACCTGTATTATACTACACCACTACATACTACACCCCTATATACACCTATATTATACTACACCACTACACCCCTATATACACCTGTATTATACTACACCCCTATATACACACCTGTATTATACTACACCACTACATACTACACCCCTATATACACCTGTATTATACTACACCACTACATACTACACCCCTATATACACCTGTATTATACTACACCACTACATACTACACCCCTATATACACCTGTATTATACTACACCAAAACACCCCTATATACACCTGTATTATACTACACCCCTACATACACCTGTATTATACTACACCACTACATACTACACCCCTATATACACCTGTATTATACTACACCCCTAAATACACCTGTATGATACTACACCCCTATATACACCTGTATTATACTACACCCCTATATACACACCTGTATTATACTACACCACTACATCCTACACACCTACATACACCTGTATTATACTACACCACTATATACACTACACCACTACATACTACACCCCTATATACACCTGTATTATACTACACAACTACATACTACACCCCTATATACACCTATGTTATACTACACCACTACACCCCTATATACACCTGTATTATACTACACCCCTATATACACACCTGTATTATACTACACCACTACATCCTACACACCTACATACACCTGTATTATACTACACCACTATATACACTACACCACTACGTACTACACCCCTATATACACCTGTATTATACTACACCACTACATACTACACCCCTACATACACCTGTATTATACTACACCCCTATATACACACCTGTATTATAATACACCCCTATATACACCTGTATTATACTACACCACTACGTACTACACCCCTATATACACCTGTATTATACTACACCACTACATACTACACCACTATATACACCTGTTTTATACTACACCCCTATATACACACCTGTATTATACTACACCACTATATACACCTGTATTATACTACACCACTACATACTACACCCCTACATACACACCTGTATTATACTACACCCCTATATACACCTGTATTATACTACACCACTACGTACTACACCCCTATATACACCTGTATTATACTACACCCCTATATACACCTGTATTATACTACACCCCTATATACACACCTGTATTATACTACACCACTACATACTACACCCCTGCATACACCTGTATTATACTACACCACTATATACACCTGTATTATACTACACCCCTAAATACACCTGTATTATACTACACCCCTATATACACTACACCACTACATACTACACCCCTATATACACCTGTATTAGACTACACCACTATATACTAAACCCCTATATACACCTGTATTATACTACACCACTACGTACTACACCCCTATATACACCTGTATTATACTACACCACTACACCCCTATATACACCTGTATTATACTACACCTCTATATACACCTGTTTTATACTACACCCCTATATACACACCTGTATTATACTACACCCCTATATAAACACCTGTATTATACTACACCACTACGTACTACACCCCTATATACACCTGTATTATACTACACCACTACATACTACACCCCTACATACACCTGTATTATACTACACCCCTATATACACACCTGTATTATAATACACCCCTATATGCACCTGTATTATACTACACCACTACGTACTACACCCCTATATACACCTGTATTATACTACACCACTACACCCCTATATACACCTGTATTATACTACACCACTACATACTACACCCTTATATACACCTATATTATACTACACCCCTATATACACCTGTATTATACTACACCACTACACCCCTATATACACCTGTATTATACTACACCCCTATATACACACCTGTATTATACTACACCACTACATACTACACCCCTACATACACCTGTATTATACTACACCCCTATATACACACCTGTATTATACTACACCACTACATACTACACCCCTATATACACCTGTATTATACTACACCACTATATACACTACACCACTACATACTACACCCCTATATACACCTGTATTATACTACACCCCTATATACACACCTGTATTATACTACACCACTACATACTACACCCCTATATACACCTGTATTATACTACACCAAAACACCCCTATATACACCTGTATTATGCTACACCACTACATACTACACCCCTACATACACCTGTATTTTACTACACCACTATATACACTACACCACTACATACTACACCCCTATATACACCTGTATTATACTACACCACTACATACTACACCCCTATATACACCTGTATTATACTACACCCCTATATACACCTGTATTATACTACACCACTACACCCCTATATACACCTGTATTATACTACACCCCTACATACTACACCCCTATATAAACCTGTATTATACTACACCCCTATATACAGACCTGTATTATAATACACCCCTATATGCACCTGTATTATACTACACCACTACGTACTACACCCCTATATACACCTGTATTATACTACACCACTACACCCCTATATACACCTGTATTATACTACACCACTACACCCCTATATACACCTGTATTATACTACACCACTACATACTACACCCTTATATACACCTATATTATACTACACCCCTATATACACCTGTATTATACTACACCACTACACCCCTATATACACCTGTATTATACTACACCCCTATATACACACCTGTATTATACTACACCACTACATACTACACCCCTACATACACCTGTATTATACTACACCCCTATATACACCTGTATTATACTACACCACTACATACTACACCCCTATATACACCTGTATTATACTACACCACTATATACACTACACCACTACATACTACACCCCTATATACACCTGTATTATACTACACCCCTATATACACACCTGTATTATACTACACCACTACATACTACACCCCTATATACACCTGTATTATACTACACCAAAACACCCCTATATACACCTGTATTATGCTACACCACTACATACTACACCCCTACATACACCTGTCTTTTACTACACCACTATATACACTACACCACTACATACTACACCCCTATATACACCTGTATTATACTACACCACTACATACTACACCCCTATATACACCTGTATTATACTACACCCCTATATACACCTGTATTATACTACACCACTACACCCCTATATACACCTGTATTATACTACACCCCTACATACTACACCCCTATATAAACACCTGTATTATACTACACCCCTATATACACCTGTATTATACTACACCACTACGTACTACACCCCTATATACACCTGTATTATACTACACCACTACACCCCTATATACACCTGTATTATACTACACCACTACATACTACACCCCTACATACACCTGTATTATACTACACCCCTATATACACACACCTGTATTTTACTACACCACTACATACTACACCCCTATATACACCTGTATTATACTACACCACTACATACTACACCCCTACGTACTACACCCATATATACACCTATATTATACTACACCCCTATATACACCTGTATTATACTACACCACTACACCCCTATATACACCTGTATTATACTACACCACTACATACTACACCCCTACATACACCTGTATTATACTACACCCCTATATACACCTGTATTATACTACACTCCTATATACACCTGTATTATATTACACCCCTATATACACCTGTATTATACTACACCACTACGTACTACACCCCTATATACACCTGTATTATACTACACCACTACACCCCTATATACACCTGTATTATACTACACCTCTATATACACCTGTTTTATACTACACCCCTATATACACACCTGTATTATACTACACCCCTATATAAACACCTGTATTATACTACACCCCTATATACACCTGTATTATACTACACCACTACGTACTACACCCGTATTATACTACACCACTACATACTACACCCCTACATACACCTGTATTATACTACACCCCTATATACACACCTGTATTATAATACACCCCTATATGCACCTGTATTATACTACACCACTACGTACTACACCCCTATATACACCTGTATTATACTACACCACTACACCCCTATATACACCTGTATTATACTACACCACTACACCCCTATATACACCTGTATTATACTACACCACTACATACTACACCCTTATATACACCTATATTATACTACACCCCTATATACACCTGTATTATACTACACCACTACACCCCTATATACACCTGTATTATACTACACCCCTATATACACACCTGTATTATACTACACCACTACATACTACACCCCTACATACACCTGTATTATACTACACCCCTATATACACACCTGTATTATACTACACCACTACATACTACACCCCTATATACA
This sequence comes from Anomaloglossus baeobatrachus, assembly GCF_048569485.1. Taxonomy (NCBI): domain Eukaryota; kingdom Metazoa; phylum Chordata; class Amphibia; order Anura; family Aromobatidae; genus Anomaloglossus; species Anomaloglossus baeobatrachus. Next base: position 92,588,440 of record NC_134364.1, on the reverse strand, counting down.
CCTGTATTATACTACACCACTATATACACCTGTATTATACTACACCCCTATATACACACCTGTATTATACTACACCACTACATACTACACCCCTATATACACCTGTATTATACTACACCAAAACACCCCTATATACACCTGTATTATGCTACACCACTACATACTACACCCCTATATACACCTGTATTATACTACACCCCTAAATACACCTGTATTATACTACACCCCTATATACACACCTGTATTATACTACACCCCTATATACACACCTGTATTATACTACACCACTACATCCTACACACCTACATACACCTGTATTATACTACACCACTACATACTACACCCCTATATACACCTGTATTATACTACACCACTACATACTACACCCCTATATACACCTGTATTATACTACACCCCTAAATACACCTGTATTATACTACACCCCTATATACACCTGTATTATACTACACCCCTATATACACCTGTATTATACTACACCCCTATATACACACCTGTATTATACTACACCACTACATACTACACCCCTATATACACCTGTATTATACTACACCCCTAAATACACCTGTATTATACTACACTCCTATATACACCTGTATTATACTACACCCCTATATACACCTGTATTATACTACACCACTACACCCCTATATACACCTGTATTATACTACATCACTACACCCCTATATACACCTGTATTATACTACACCACTACACCCCTATATACACCTGTATTATACTACACCACTACACCCCTATATACACACCTGTATTATACTACACCACTACATACTACACCCCTACATACACCTGTATTATACTACACCCCTATATACACACCTGTATTATGCTACACCACTACATACTACACCCCTACATACACCTGTATTTTATTACACCACTATATACACTACACCACTACATACTACACCCCTACATACACCTGTATTATACTACACCACTATATACACCTGTATTATACTACACCACTACATACTACACCCCTATATACACCTGTATTATACTACACCCCTAAATACACCTGTATTATACTACACCCCTATATACACCTGTATTATACTACACCCCTATATACACCTGTATTATACTACACCCCTATATACACACCTGTATTATACTACACCCCTATATACACACCTGTATTATACTACACCACTACATCCTACACCCCTATATACACCTGTATTATACTACACAACTACATACACCTATATTATACTACACCACTACACCCCTATATACACCTCTATTATACTACACCCCTATATACACCTGTATTATACTACATACTACACCCCTATATACACCTGTATTATACTACACCCCTACACCCCTATATTATACTACACCACTACACCCCTATATACACCTGTATTATACTACACCCCTATATACACACCTGTATTATACAACACCACTACATACTACACCCCTATATACACCTGTATTATACTACACCCCTATATACACCTGTGTTATACTACACCCCTATATACACCTGTGTTATACTACACCCCTATATACACCTGAATTATACTATACCACTACATACTACACCCCTACATACACCTGTATTATACTACACCCCTTTATACACCTGTATTATACTACACCCCTATATACACACCTGTATTATACTACACCACTACATACTACACCCCTACATACACCTGTATTATACTACACCCCTATATACACACCTGTATTATACTACACCACTACATACTACACCCCTATATACACCTGTATTATACTACACCCCTATATACACACCTGTATTATACTACACCACTACATACTACACCCCTACATACACCTGTATTATACTACACCCCTATATACACACCTGTATTATGCTACACCACTACATACTACACCCCTACATACACCTGTATTTTATTACACCACTATATACACTACACCACTACATACTACACCCCTATATACACCTGTATTATACTACACCACTATATACACCTGTATTATACTACACCACTACATACTACACCCCTATATACACCTGTATTATACTACACCCCTAAATACACCTGTATTATACTACACCCCTATATACACCTGTATTATACTACACCCCTATATACACACCTGTATTATACTACACCCCTATATACACACCTGTATTATACTACACCACTACATCCTACACCCCTATATACACCTGTATTATACTACACAACTACATACACCTATATTATACTACACCACTACACCCCTATATACACCTCTATTATACTACACCCCTACATACTACACCCCTATATACACCTGTATTATACTACACCACTACATACTACACCCCTATATACACCTGTATTATACTACACCCCTATATAAACACCTGTATTATACTACACCACTACACACCTATATACATCTGTCTTATACTACACCCCTATATACACACCTGTATTATACTACACCACTACATACTACACCCCTACATACACCTGTATTATACTACACCCCTTTATACACCTGTATTATACTACACCCCTATATACACACCTGTATTATACTACACCACTACATACTAAACCCCTATATACACCTGTATTATACTACACCCCTAAATACACCTGTATTATACTACACCCCTATATACATCTGTATTATACTACACCCCTATATACACCTGTATTATACTACACCCCTACATACACCTTTATCATACTACACCACTATATACACTACACCACTACATACTACACCCCTATATACACCTGTATTATACTACACTCCTATATACACACCTGTATTATACTACACCACTACACCCCTATATACACCTGTATTATACTACACCCCTATATACACACCTGTATTATACTACACCACTACATCCTACACACCTACATACACCTGTATTATACTACACCACTATATACACTACACCACTACATACTACACCCTTATATACACCTGTATTATACTACACAACTACATACACCTATATTATACTACACCACTACACCCCTATATACACCTCTATTATACTACACCCCTACATACTACACCCCTATATACACCTGTAGTATACTACACCACTACACCCCTATATACACCTGTATTATACTACACCCCTACACCCCTATATACACACCTGTATTATACTACACCACTACACCCCTATATACACCTGTATTATACTACACCCCTATATACACACCTGTATTATACTACACCACTACATACTACACCCCTACATACACCTGTATTATACTACACCCCTATATACACCTGTATTATACTACACCCCTATATACACCTGTATTATACTACACCACTATATACACCTGTTTTATACTACACCCCTATATACACCTGTATTATACTACACCCCTATATACACCTGAATTATACTACACCACTATATACACCTGTATTATACTACACCACTACATACTACACCCCTACATACACCTGTATTATACTACACCCCTTTATACACCTGTATTATACTACACCACTACATACTACACCCCTATATACACCTGTATTATACTACACCCCTATATAAACACCTGTATTATACTACACCACTACATACTACACCCCTACATACACCTGTATCATACTACACCACTACATACTACACCCCTATATACACCTGTATTATACTACACCCCTATATACACCTGTATTATACTACACCACTACACCCCTATATACATCTGTATTATACTACACCCCTATATACACCTGTATTATACTACACCACTACATACTACACCCCTACATACACCTGTATCATACTACACCACTATATACACTACACCTCTACATACTACACCCCTATATACACCTGTATTATACTACACTCCTATATACACACCTGTATTATACTACACCACTACACCCCTATATACACCTGTATTATACTACACCCCTATATACACCTGTATTATACTACACCAAAACACCCCTATATACACCTGTATAATACTACACCACTACATACTACACCCCTACATACACCTGTATTATACTACACCCCTATATTCACCTGTATTATACTACACCCCTATATACACCTGTATTATACTACACCCCTATATACACCTGTATTATACTACACCCCTATATACACACCTGTATTTTACTACACCACTACATAGTACACGCCTATATACACCTGTATTATACTACACCACTACATACTACACCCCTATATACACACCTGTGTTATACTACACCACTACATACTACACCAAAACACCCCTATATACACCTGTATTATACTACACCACTACATACACCTGTATTATACTACACCACTACATACTACACCCCTATATACACCTATATTATACTACACCACTACACCCCTATATACACCTGTATTATACTACACCCCTATATACACCTGTATTATACTACACTCCTATATACACCTGTATTATACTGCACCACTATATACACCTGTATTATACTACACCACTACATACTACACCCCTACATACACCTGTATCATACTACACCCCTATTTACACCTGTATTATACTACACCACTACACCCCTATATACACCTGTATTATACTACACCACTACACCCCTATATACACCTGTATTATACTACACCACTACATACTACACCCCTACATACACCTGTATTATACTACACCCCTATATACACACCTGTATTATACTACACCACTACATACTACACCCCTATATACACCTGTATTATACTACACCACTACACCCCTATATACACCTGTATTATACTACACCACTACATACTACACCCATACATACACCTGTATTATACTACACCCCTATATACACACACCTGTATTATACTACACTACTACATACTACATCCCTATATACACCTGTATTATACTACACCACTACATACTACACCCATATATACACCTGTATTATACTACACCCCTATATACACCTGTATTATACTACACCACTACACCCCTATATACACCTGTATTATACTACACCATTACATACTACACCCCTACATACACCTGTATTATACTACACCCCTATATACACACCTGTATTATACTACACCCCTATATACACCTGTATTATACTACACCCCTATATACACCTGTATTATAATACACCCCTAAATACACCTGTATTATACTACACCACTACGTACTACACCCCTATATACACCTGTATTATACTACACCACTACACCCCTATATACACCTGTATTATACTACACCACTACACCTCTATATACACGTGTATTATACTACACCACTACACCCCTATATACACCTGTATTATACTACACCACTACACCTCTATATACACCTGTATTATACTACACCCCTATATACACACATGTATTATACTACACCACTACATACTACACCCCTACATACACCTGTATTATACTACACCCCTATATACACACCTGTATTATACTACACCACTACATACTACACCCCTATATACACCTGTATTATACTACACCACTATATAAACTACACCACTACATACTACACCCCTATATACACCTGTATTATACTACACAACTACATACTACACCCCTATATACACCTATATTATACTACACCACTACACCCCTATATACACCTGTATTATACTACACCCCTACATACTACACCCCTATATACACACCTGTATTATACTACACCCCTATATACACCTGTATTACACTACACCACTATATACACTACACCACTACATACTACACCCCTATATACACCTGTATTATACTACACCACTACATACTACACCCCTATATACACCTATATTATACTACACCCCTATATACACCTGTATTATACTACACCCCTATATACACCTGTATTATACTACACCCCTATATACACACCTGTATTATACCACACCACTACATACTACACCCCTATATACACCTGTATTATACTACACCCCTAAATACACCTGTATTATACTACACCCCTAAATACACCTGTATCATACTACACCCCTATATACACCTGTATTATAATACACCCCTATATACACCTGTATTATACTACACCACTACGTACTACACCCCTATATACACCTGTATTATACTACACCACTACACCTCTATATACACGTGTATTATACTACACCCCTACACCCCTATATACACACACCTGTATTATACTACACCCCAATTATACTACACCGCTACGTACTACACCCCTATATACACCTGTATTATACTACACCACTACATACTACACCCCTATATACACCTATATTATACTACACCACTACACCCCTATATACACCTGTATTATACTACACCCCTATATACACACCTGTATTATACTACACCACTACATACTACACCCCTATATACACCTGTATTATACTACACCACTACATACTACACCCCTATATACACCTGTATTATACTACACCACTACATACTACACCCCTATATACACCTGTATTATACTACACCAAAACACCCCTATATACACCTGTATTATACTACACCCCTACATACACCTGTATTATACTACACCACTATATACACTACACCACTACATACTACACCCCTATATACACCTGTATTATACTACACCACTATATACACCTGTATTATACTACACCACTACATACTACACCCCTATATACACCTGTATTATACTACACCCCTAAATACACCTGTATTATACTACACCCCTATATACACCTGTATTATACTACACCCCTATATACACACCTGTATTATACTACACCACTACATCCTACACACCTACATACACCTGTATTATACTACACCACTATATACACTACACCACTACATACTACACCCCTATATACACCTGTATTATACTACACAACTACATACTACACCCCTATATACACCTATGTTATACTACACCACTACACCCCTATATACACCTGTATTATACTACACCACTACATACTACACCCCTACATACACCTGTATTATACTACACCCCTATATACACACACCTGTATTATACTACACTACTACATACTACATCCCTATATACACCTGTATTATACTACACCACTACATACTACACCCCTATATACACACCTGTGTTATACTACACCACTACATACTACACCAAAACACCCCTATATACACCTGTATTATACTACACCACTACATACACCTGTATTATACTACACCACTACATACTACACCCCTATATACACCTGTATTATACTACACCACTACATACTACACCCCTATATACACCTATATTATACTACACCACTACACCCCTATATACACCTGTATTATACTACACCCCTATATACACCTGTATTATACTACACCCCTATATACACCTGTATTATACTACACTCCTATATACACACACCTGTATTATACTACACCACTACATATACCTGTATTATACTACACCCTTATATACACCTGTATTATACTACACCACTATATACTACACCCCTATATACACCTGTATGATACTACACCCCTATATACACCTGTATTATACTGCACCACTATATACACCTGTATTATACTACACCACTACATACTACACCCCTACATACACCTGTATCATACTACACCCCTACTTACACCTGTATTATACTACACCACTACACCCCTATATACATCTGTATTATACTACACCCCTATATACACCTGTATTATACTACACCACTACACCCCTATATACACCTGTATTATACTACACCACTACATACTACACCCCTACATACACCTGTATTATACTACACCCCTATATACACACCTGTATTATACTACACCACTACATACTACACCCCTATATACACCTGTATTATACTACACCACTACACCCCTATATACACCTGTATTATACTACACCACTACATACTACACCCATACATACACCTGTATTATACTACACCCCTATATACACACACCTGTATTATACTACACTACTACATACTACATCCCTATATACACCTGTATTATACTACACCACTACATACTACACCCATATATACACCTGTATTATACTACACCCCTATATACACCTGTATTATACTACACCATTACATACTACACCCCTACATACACCTGTATTATACTACACCACTATATACACCTGTATTATACTACACCACTACATACTACACCCCTATATACACCTGTATTATACTACACCCCTAAATACACCTGTATTATACTACACCCCTATATACACCTGTATTATACTACACCCCTATATACACACCTGTATTATACTACACCACTACATCCTACACACCTACATACACCTGTATTATACTACACCACTATATACACTACACCACTACATACTACACCCCTATATACACCTGTATTATACTACACAACTACATACTACACCCCTATATACACCTATGTTATACTACACCACTACACCCCTATATACACCTGTATTATACTACACCACTACATACTACACCCCTACATACACCTGTATTATACTACACCCCTATATACACACACCTGTATTATACTACACTACTACATACTACATCCCTATATACACCTGTATTATACTACACCACTACATACTACACCCCTATATACACACCTGTGTTATACTACACCACTACATACTACACCAAAACACCCCTATATACACCTGTATTATACTACACCACTACATACACCTGTATTATACTACACCACTACATACTACACCCCTATATACACCTGTATTATACTACACCACTACATACTACACCCCTATATACACCTATATTATACTACACCACTACACCCCTATATACACCTGTATTATACTACACCCCTATATACACCTGTATTATACTACACCCCTATATACACCTGTATTATACTACACTCCTATATACACACACCTGTATTATACTACACCACTACATATACCTGTATTATACTACACCCTTATATACACCTGTATTATACTGCACCACTATATACACCTGTATTATACTACACCACTACATACTACACCCCTACATACACCTGTATCATACTACACCCCTATTTACACCTGTATTATACTACACCACTACACCCCTATATACATCTGTATTATACTACACCCCTATATACACCTGTATTATACTACACCACTACACCCCTATATACACCTGTATTATACTACACCACTACATACTACACCCCTACATACACCTGTATTATACTACACCCCTATATACACACCTGTATTATACTACACCACTACATACTACACCCCTATATACACCTGTATTATACTACACCACTACACCCCTATATACACCTGTATTATACTACACCACTACATACTACACCCATACATACACCTGTATTATACTACACCCCTATATACACACACCTGTATTATACTACACTACTACATACTACATCCCTATATACACCTGTATTATACTACACCACTACATACTACACCCATATATACACCTGTATTATACTACACCCCTATATACACCTGTATTATACTACACCACTACACCCCTATATACACCTGTATTATACTACACCATTACATACTACACCCCTACATACACCTGTATTATACTACACCCCTATATACACACCTGTATTATACTACACCACTACATACTACACCCCTATATACACCTGTATTATACTACACCCCTATATACACCTGTATTATAATACACCCCTAAATACACCTGTATTATACTACACCACTACGTACTACACCCCTATATACACCTGTATTATACTACACCACTACACCCCTATATACACCTGTATTATACTACACCACTACACCTCTATATACACGTGTATTATACTACACCACTACACCCCTATATACACCTGTATTATACTACACCACTACACCTCTATATACACCTGTATTATACTACACCCCTATATACACACATGTATTATACTACACCACTACATACTACACCCCTACATACACCTGTATTATACTACACCCCTATATAAACTACACCACTACATACTACACCCCTATATACACCTGTATTATACTACACCACTACACCTCTATATACACGTGTATTATACTACACCACTACACCCCTATATACACCTGTATTATACTACACCACTACACCTCTATATACACCTGTATTATACTACACCCCTATATACACACATGTATTATACTACACCACTACATACTACACCCCTATATACACCTGTATTATACTACACCACTATATAAACTACACCACTACATACTACACCCCTATATACACCTGTATTATACTACACAACTACATACTACACCCCTATATACACCTATATTATACTACACCACTACACCCCTATATACACCTGTATTATACTACACCCCTACATACTACACCCCTATATACACACCTGTATTATACTACACCCCTATATACACCTGTATTACACTACACCACTATATACACTACACCACTACATACTACACCCCTATATACACCTGTATTATACTACACCACTACATACTACACTCCTATATACACCTATATTATACTACACCCCTATATACACCTGTATTATACTACACCCCTATATACACCTGTATTATACTACACCCCTATATACACACCTGTATTATACTACACCACTACATACTACACCCCTATATACACCTGTATTATACTACACCCCTAAATACACCTGTATTATACTACACCCCTAAATACACCTGTATCATACTACACCCCTATATACACCTGTATTATAATACACCCCTATATACACCTGTATTATACTACACCACTACGTACTACACCCCTATATACACCTGTATTATACTACACCACTACACCTCTATATACACGTGTATTATACTACACCCCTACACCCCTATATACACACACCTGTATTATACTACACCCCAATTATACTACACCGCTACGTACTACACCCCTATATACACCTGTATTATACTACACCACTACATACTACACCCCTATATACACCTATATTATACTACACCACTACACCCCTATATACACCTGTATTATACTACACCCCTATATACACACCTGTATTATACTACACCACTACATACTACACCCCTATATACACCTGTATTATACTACACCACTACATACTACACCCCTATATACACCTGTATTATACTACACCACTACATACTACACCCCTATATACACCTGTATTATACTACACCAAAACACCCCTATATACACCTGTATTATACTACACCCCTACATACACCTGTATTATACTACACCACTATATACACTACACCACTACATACTACACCCCTATATACACCTGTATTATACTACACCACTATATACACCTGTATTATACTACACCACTACATACTACACCCCTATATACACCTGTATTATACTACACCCCTAAATACACCTGTATTATACTACACCCCTATATACACCTGTATTATACTACACCCCTATATACACACCTGTATTATACTACACCACTACATCCTACACACCTACATACACCTGTATTATACTACACCACTATATACACTACACCACTACATACTACACCCCTATATACACCTGTATTATACTACACAACTACATACTACACCCCTATATACACCTATGTTATACTACACCACTACACCCCTATATACACCTGTATTATACTACACCACTACATACTACACCCCTACATACACCTGTATTATACTACACCCCTATATACACCTGTATTATACTACACCCCTATATACACCTGTATTATACTACACCACTACGTACTACACCCCTATATACACCTGTATTATACTACACCACTACATACTACACCCCTACATACACCTGTATTATACTACACCCCTATATACACACCTGTATTATAATACACCCCTATATACACCTGTATTATACTACACCACTACGTACTACACCCCTATATACACCTGTATTATACTACACCACTACATACTACACCACTATATACACCTGTTTTATACTACACCCCTATATACACACCTGTATTATACTACACCACTACATACTACACCCCTACATACACCTGTATTATACTACACCCCTATATACACCTGTATTATACTACACCACTACATACTACACCCCTACATACACACCTGTATTATACTACACCCCTATATACACCTGTATTATACTACACCACTACGTACTACACCCCTATATACACCTGTATTATACTACACCCCTATATACACCTGTATTATACTACACCCCTATATACACACCTGTATTATACTACACCACTACATACTACACCCCTGCATACACCTGTATTATACTACACCACTATATACACCTGTATTATACTACACCCCTAAATACACCTGTATTATACTACACCCCTATATACACTACACCACTACATACTACACCCCTATATACACCTGTATTAGACTACACCACTATATACTAAACCCCTATATACACCTGTATTATACTACACCACTACGTACTACACCCCTATATACACCTGTATTATACTACACCACTACACCCCTATATACACCTGTATTATACTACACCACTACACCCCTATATACACCTGTATTATACTACACCCCTATATACACCTGTATTATACTACACCACTACACCCCTATATACACCTGTATTATACTACACCCCTACATACTACACCCCTATATAAACACCTGTATTATACTACACCCCTATATACACCTGTATTATACTACACCACTACGTACTACACCCCTATATACACCTGTATTATACTACACCACTACACCCCTATATACACCTGTATTATACTACACCACTACATACTACACCCCTACATACACCTGTATTATACTACACCCCTATATACACACACCTGTATTTTACTACACCACTACATACTACACCCCTATATACACCTGTATTATACTACACCACTACATACTACACCCCTACGTACTACACCCATATATACACCTATATTATACTACACCCCTATATACACCTGTATTATACTACACCACTACACCCCTATATACACCTGTATTACACTACACCACTACATACTACACCCCTACATACACCTGTATTATACTACACCCCTATATACACACCTGTATTATACTACACCACTACATCCTACACACCTACATACACCTGTATTATACTACACCACTATATACACTACACCACTACATACTACACCCCTATATACACCTGTATTATACTACACAACTACATACTACACCCCTATAAACACCTATATTATACTACAGCACTACACCCCTATATACACCTGTATTATACTACACCACTACATACTACACCCCTACATACACCTGTATTATACTACACCCCTATATACACCTGTATTATACTACACCTCTATATACACCTGTATTATACTACACCCCTATATACACCTGTATTATACTACACCACTACGTACTACACCCCTATATACACCTGTATTATACTACACCACTACATACTACACCCCTACATACACCTGTATTATACTACACCCCTATATACACACCTGTATTATAATACTCCCCTATATACACCTGTATTATACTACACCACTACGTACTACACCCCTATATACACCTGTATTATACTACACCACTACATACTACACCACTATATACACCTATATTATACTACACCCCTATATACACCTGTATTATACTACACCCCTATATACACACCTGTATTATACTACACCCCTATATACACCTGTATTATACTACACCCCTATATACACCTGTATTATACTACACCCCTATATACACACCTGTATTATACTACACCACTACATACTACACCCCTACATACACCTGTATTATACTACACCCCTATATACACCTGTATTATACTACACCACTATATACACCTGTATTATACTACACCCCTAAATACACCTGTATTATACTACACCCCTATATACACTACACCACTACATACTACACCCCTATATACACCTGTATTAGACTACACCACTATATACACTACACCACTACATACTACACCCCTATATACACCTGTATTATACTACACCACTACATACTACACCCCTATATACACCTGTATTATACTACACCACTACACCCCTATATACACCTGTATTATACTACACCACTACACCCCTATATACACCTGTATTATACTATACCCCTATATACACCTGTATTATACTACACCACTACACCCCTATATACACCTGTATTATACTACACCCCTACATACTACACCCCTATATAAACACCTGTATTATACTACACAACTACACCCCTATATACACCTGTATTATACTACACCACTACGTACTACACCCCTATATACACCTGTATTATACTACACCACTACACCCCTATATACATACTACACCCCTATATACACCTGTATTATACTACACCACTACATACTACACCCCTACGTACTACACCCATATATACACCTGTATTATACTACACCCCTATATACACCTGTATTATACTACACCACTACACCCCTATATACACCTGTATTATACTACACCACTACATACTACACCCCTATATACACACCTGTATTATACTACACCACTACATCCTACACACCTACATACACCTGTATTATACTACACCCCTATATACACCTGTATTATACTACACTCCTATATACACCTGTATTATAATACACCCCTATATACACCTGTATTATACTACACCACTACGTACTACACCCCTATATACACCTGTATTATACTACACCACTACACCCCTATATACACCTGTATTATACTACACCTCTATATACACCTGTTTTATACTACACCCCTATATACACACCTGTATTATACTACACCCCTATATACACCTGTATGATACTACACCCCTATATACACCTGTATTATACTACACCACTACGTACTACACCCCTATATACACCTGTATTATACTACACCACTACATACTACACCCCTACATACACCTGTATTATACTACACCCCTATATACACACCTGTATTATAATACACCCCTATATGCACCTGTATTATACTACACTACTACGTACTACACCCCTATATACACCTGTATTATACTACACCACTACATACTACACCCCTATATACACCTATATTATACTACACCCCTATATACACCTGTATTATACTACACCACTACACCCCTATATACACCTGTATTATACTACACCCCTATATACACACCTGTATTATACTACACCACTACATACTACACCCCTATATACACCTGTATTATACTACACCACTATATACACTACACCACTACATACTACACCCCTATATACACCTGTATTATACTACACCCCTATATACACACCTGTATTATACTACACCACTACATACTACACCCCTATATACACCTGTATTATACTACACCAAAACACCCCTATATACACCTGTATTATACTACACCACTACATACTACACCCCTACATACACCTGTATTTTACTACACCACTATATACACTACACCACTACATACTACACCCCTATATACACCTGTATTATACTACACCACTACATACTACACCCCTATATACACCTGTATTATACTACACCACTACATACTACACCCCTATATACACCTGTATTATACTACACCCCTAAATACACCTGTATTATACTACACCCCTATATACACCTGTATTATACTACACCCCTATATACACCTGTATTATACTACACCCCTATATACACACCTGTATTATACTACACCACTACATCCTACACACCTACATACACCTGTATTATACTACACCACTATATACACTACACCACTACATACTACACCCCTATATACACCTGTATTATACTACACAACTACATACACCTATATTATACTACACCACTACACCCCTATATACACCTCTATTATACTACACCCCTACATACTACACCCCTATATACACCTGTATTATACTACATACTACACCCCTATATACACCTGTATTATACTACACCACTACACCCCTACATACACATGTATTATAATACACCCCTACATACTACACCCCTATATACACCTGTAGTATACTACACCACTACATACTACACCCCTATATACACCTGTATTATACTACACCCCTAGACCCCTATATACACACCTGTATTATACTACACCCCTATATACACCTGTATTATACTACACCACTACGTACTACACCCCTATATACACCTGTATTATACTACACCACTACATACTACACCCCTACATACACCTGTATTATACTACACCACTACGTACTACACCCCTATATACACCTGTATTATACTACACCACTACATACTACACCCCTACATACACCTGTATTTTACTACACCACTATATACACTACACCACTACATACTACACCCCTATATACACCTGTATTATACTACACCACTACATACTACACCCCTATATACACCTGTATTATACTACACCCCTATATACACCTGTATTATACTACACCACTACATACTACACCCCTACATACACCTGTATTATACTACACCCCTATATACACCTGTGTTATACTACACCCCTATATACACACCTGTATTATACTACACCACTACATACTACACCCCTATATACACCTGTATTATACTACACCCCTATATACACCTGTATTATACTACACCACTACATACTACACCCCTACATACACCTGTATTATACTACACCCCTATATACACCTGTGTTATACTACACCCCTATATACACCTGTGTTATACTACACCCCTATATACACCTGAATTATACTATACCACTTTATACACCTGTATTATACTACACCACTATATACACCTGTATTATACTACACTACTACATACTACACCCCTACATACACCTGTATTATACTACACCCCTTTATACACCTGTATTATACTACACCCCTATATACACACCTGTATTATACTACACCACTACATACTACACCCCTATATACACCTGTATTATACTACACCCCTATATAAACACCTGTATTATACTACACCACTACATACTACACCCCTATATACACCTGTATTATACTACACCCCTAAATACACCTGTATTATACTATACCACTACACACCTATATACATCTGTCTTATACTACACCCCTATATACACACCTGTATTATACTACACCACTACATACTACACCCCTATATACACCTGTATTATACTACACCCCTATATACACACCTGTATTATACTACACCACTACATACTACACCCCTACATACACCTGTATTATACTACACCCCTATATACACCTGTGTTATACTACACCCCTATATACACCTGTGTTATACTACACCCCTATATACACCTGAATTATACTATACCACTTTATACACCTGTATTATACTACACCCCTTTATACACCTGTATTATACTACACCCCTATATACACACCTGTATTATACTACACCACTACATACTACACCCCTATATACACCTGTATTATACTACACCCCTATATAAACACCTGTATTATACTACACCACTACATACTACACCCCTATATACACCTGTATTATACTACACCCCTATATAAACACCTGTATTATACTACACCACTACATACTACACCCCTATATACACCTGTATTATACTACACCCCTAAATACACCTGTATTATACTATACCACTACAACACACCTATATACATCTGTCTTATACTACACCCCTATATACACACCTGTATTATACTACACCACTACATACTACACCCCTACATACACCTGTATTATACTACACCCCTTTATACACCTGTATTATACTACACCCCTATATACACACCTGTATTATACTACACCACTACATACTAAACCCCTATATACACCTGTATTATACTACATCCCTAAATACACCTGTATTATACTACACCCCTATATACATCTGTATTATACTACACCCCTATATACACCTGTATTATACTACACCACTACATACTACACCCCTACATACACCTTTATCATACTACACCACTATATACACTACACCACTACATACTACACCCCTATATACACCTGTATTATACTACACTCCTATATACACACCTGTATTATACTACACCACTACACCCCTATATACACCTGTATTATACTACACCCCTATATACACACCTGTATTATACTACACCACTACATCCTACACACCTACATACACCTGTATTATACTACACCACTATATACACGACACCACTACATACTACACCCCTATATACACCTGTATTATACTACACCACTACATACTACACCCCTATATACACCTGTATTATACTACACCAAAACACCCCTATATACACCTCTATTATACTACACCCCTACATACTACACCCCTATATACACCTGTATTATACTACACCACTACACCCCTACATACACCTGTATTATACTACACCCCTACATACTACACCCCTATATACACCTGTAGTATACTACACCACTACATACTACACCCCTATATACACCTGTGTTATACTACACCCCTATATACACACCTGTATTATACTACACCACTACACCCCTATATACACCTGTATTATACTACACCCCTATATACACACCTGTATTATACTACACCACTACATACTACACCCCTACATACACCTGTATTATACTACACCCCTATATACACCTGTATTATACTACACCCCTATATACACCTGTATTATACTACACCCCTATATACACCTGAATTATACTACACCACTTTATACACCTGTATTATACTACACCACTATATACACCTGTATTATACTACACCACTACATACTACACCCCTACATACACCTGTATTATACTACACCCCTTTATACACCTGTATTATACTACACCCCTATATACACACCTGTATTATACTACACCACTACATACTACACCCCTATATACACCTGTATTATACTACTCCCCTATATAAACACCTGTATTATACTACACCACTACATACTACACCCCTATATACACCTGTATTATACTACACCCTTAAATACACCTGTATTATACTACACCACTACACACCTATATACATCTGTATTATACTACACCCCTATATACACCTGTATTATACTACACCCCTATATACACACCTGTATTATACTACACCACTACATACTACACCCCTATATACACCTGTATTATACTACACCCCTATATACACACCTGTATTATACTACACCACTACATACTAAACCCCTATATACACCTGTATTATACTACACCCCTATATACACCTGTATTATACTACACCACTACACCCCTATATACATCTGTATTATACTACACCCCTATATACACCTGTATTATACTACACCACTACATACTACACCCCTACATACACCTGTATCATACTACACCACTATATACACTACACCACTACATACTACACCCCTATATACACCTGTATTATACTACACTCCTATATACACACCTGTATTATACTACACCACTACACCCCTATATACACCTGTATTATACTACACCCCTATATACACCTGTATTATACTACACCAAAACACCCCTATATACACCTGTATAATACTACACCACTACATACTACACCCCTACATACACCTGTATTATACTACACCACTACATACTACACCCCTACATACACCTGTATTATACTACACCCCTATATTCACCTGTATTATACTACACCCCTATATACACATGTATTATACTACACCCCTATATACACCTGTATTATACTACACCCCTATATACACACCTGTATTTTACTACACCACTACATAGTACACCCCTATATACACCTGTATTATACTACACCACTACATACTACACCAAAACACCCCTATATACACCTGTATTATACTACACCACTACATACTACACCCCTATATACACCTGTATTATACTACACCCCTATATACACACCTGTATTATACTACACCACTACATACTACACCCCTATATACACACCTGTGTTATACTACACCACTACATACTACACCAAAACACCCCTATATACACCTGTATTATACTACACCACTACATACTACACCCCTATATACACCTGTATTATACTACACCACTACATACTACACCCCTATATACACCTATATTATACTACACCACTACACCCCTATATACACCTGTATTATACTACACCCCTATATACACCTGTATTATACTACACCTATACATACACCTGTATTATACTACACCACTACATACTACACCCCTATATACACCTATATTATACTACACCACTACACCCCTATATACACCTGTATTATACTACACCCCTATATACACCTGTATTATACTACACCCCTATATACACCTGTATTATACTACACTCCTATATACACACACCTGTATTATACTACACCACTACATATACCTGTATTATACTACACCCCTATATACACACCTGTATTATACTACACCACTACATACTACACCCCTATATACAACTGTATTATACTACACAAAAACACCCCTTTATACACCTGTATAATACTACACCACTACATACTACACACCTACATACACCTGTATTATACTACACCACTATATACTACACCCCTATATACACCTGTATTATACTACACCACTACATACTACACCCCTACATACACCTGTATTATACTACACCCCTATATACACCTGTATTATACTACACCCCTACATACTACACCCCTATATACACCTGTATTATACTACACCCCTATATACACACCTGTATTATACTACAGCACTACATACTACACCCCTATATACACACCTGTGTTATACTACACCACTACATACACCTGTATTATACTACACCACTATATACTACACCACTACATACTACACCCCTATATACACCTGTATTATGCTACACCACTATATACTACACCAAAACACCCCTATATACACCTGTATTATACTACACCCCTATATACACCTGTATTATACTACACCCCTATATACACTTGTATTATACTACACCACTATACCCCTACATACACCTGTATTATACTACATCACTATATACTACACCAAAACACCCCTATATACACCTGTATTATACTACACCCCTATATACACACATGTATTATACTACACCAGTACATACTACGCCCCTATATACACCTGTATTATACTACACCCCTATATACACACCTGTATTATACTACACCACTACACCCCTACATACAACTGTATTATACTACACCACTATATACTACACCAAAACACCCCTATATACACCTGTATTATACTACACCACTACACCCCTATATACACCAGTATTATACTACACCACTATAGTGTATTATACAGGTGTATATAGGGGTGTAGTATAATACAGGTGTATATAGGGGTGTAGTATTATACTACACCACACCACTACACCCCAAATATTTGTCAACAGTCCCCCCCCCCCCTGCCCCCCATTGTCCCCGCAGGTTACTAGTAACCATTCACCTCTCTCTTCTTATTGTCCCCTGCTCAAACACCTCCATACGAGCCCCCCGCTGAGCGGCTTCTCTTTTACATGCCCAGGCTGCACCAATGTTGTTTTCCTAGGAGCCCCCGCCGCTGAAGCTTCTTCTCCTGCCGGGCGGGAACTTTTCAAATGACACATGCGCGCGCATTACTGACGATATCAGGGCGCGCGTGTGTCACAGAGAAAGGTGTCGGGCAGGGAACAGAGGAGAGATTGCTGCGTTCCGCTGCAGGATCGCTCCCTGCCCGGCACGCACCATGTGATGAGGGCAATCTGACCACGGGCCTCCCGGAGCCTGGAGCTCCGGACAACAGGTCAGATTGCCTTCATCACTGACCGGCCAGCAAGGACGCCCTGAACCAGGCAGGCCGCCCCTTGCCCAGGTCTGTTTTAATGAGTGATATAGAGCATGCTGGTGTAACCTGGGCATCAATATCCATTATATGAGCTATTCATGAGACAGAAGAGCACCTTCAGTAACCGGCTAATCCTCCTGAGGTGTAAGAAGGAGAAATATAGGAAATCATTTGTGCCAACTGCTATGGGAATGTACAACAATAACATTAGTGTTACATCATCAAGGTGAATGTTTACTTCTTTATTTCTTCTACTTTTCAGTTTACCCGCTGTGTATGACCTAATCTAATGTATAATGTTCTTCTGTCAACTCTACTGTCTTGTCAATTAAGTAATTCATGTTATTATTTAAGTTGTGCTGCTGTGATACCATAATTTCCCACGGGATCAATAAAGTGTATCGTATCTCCTGTATATATTTATGAGTACAGCCAGTATAACATGAGCAAATTTCATAAAAAATAGTATAGAAAAATAGCATAAAACATAGCGTATGCCAAAAGATACCGCACACAAAGATTAATACACATTATGATTAAGGTAAAAAAGGAAACAAAAAAAATAGCATGAAAAATAGTGCAGATGATACAGTACATTAAGAATAATGCACGAGCAAAAATAGAAATTTGATAGCAATTTTTGGAAAGAGAATAGGTCATAAATAATGGAATCAAAATACAGGAATATGCAGAAATATAGACATTGAAAAAAAAGGGAAAAAAATAAATGTTTTTTAAAAAAAAAAATAAAGCCCTAGAACACCAAATCTCCAATTCTGCAGAATATTGTACAGCAGGAACATCAGAGGAAGAAGCCGCTGAGCAGAGACTCAGTGATGTGATTGCATCCGGTGTGGAGACTCCACGGTCCGTATCTGAAGAGGATCTTACTCTGAGGTGGAGGAACCTGGTGTAGGAGGACGAGTCTGATCCATCACCGTCACTGTATTGCATGTGAGGTCACAGATATGATGTAGAAAGCGGCATCTGGAGAAATCGGCAACTCAGCGGCAGAGATTGTTTTCCCTGAATATCAGAGGTTGGATCGTCCATCCCACAGATTGCAGGTCACAGCAGATAAGTCTGAACACCGTTCAAGAATGTGGTGATGGGAAAGTTCTCACCTGCAGTAAGAGAAGAGAGAATTAGTCCTGTGTGTGATACTTATACAAAACTTTTCTCTGGCTCCTTTCATCCCTCTCCACAGTCTGCCATTACCAATTCAGGGGTATGGGCAGTGTGCGTTGGTACTAATGTAAAGTTTTTTGATATCTACTATTCCATGCATCTATTGATGAATGTCCATTGGTCTTTGGTAGGTAGCACCTGGGGACTATTAGTGTTTATAATTGGTATATACCATGGCTACTGCTTGTTGTTATAATCAACCCCCTCACGTAGTCAGCAACCTATACTGATAGCAATTTTCTTCTGCTGCAGCACAATGGAATTTATCTACTTAACTGGTTGTGGTTTTGCATCTGTCTGTCACTGTACAGCTGAGAATGCAGCTTTTGTATATGTATTTAATTTATTAATTGACCTTTTATATATTTGTGACTTGCATTTTATTAATTTAATAGTGAGGTTATTATAGTCTTTACATATACTCTATTAAATTTTATATTTATGATTTTTTAATTCAGTTTTTATATATAAGTATAATATTTTATTTAGAATAATTTTAGTATGCAGCCTGCACCTTATATTTATTGACCTGAATTCTATTGTATGCCTACAACTATATGAATATGGGCCATAATCATTAACTGAACATATGTGCTTTTACAGTAGTATCTATCATTTGATTTAATCATTTGTTATACGAGGAGCTGCTGATAAGTCTTAGGCTTTGTGATGTTTTTTGTTTCTATGGTAACATGTACTGGTATGGTAATATGTTATATCACATGAAAGCCTTCTGTGTCTAGGAGCTTATTCAGACGACTGTTCCGTTTGTCCTGATCAGTTCCTGTTTTTTGCGGACATACTGACAGGACCATCTTTTCTATGTCTTTTGTGTAGGATCGGATGGCACACAGAAGCACTTCCATGTGCATCCGATCCTACAAAAAAAAACAAAACAGATCCGATGCCGTAGGTCTGTTCCATTATTATATAACGTCTTATTCTGTTCCGTAATAATGGACTGTGACTCAATACAAGTCAATGGGCCTTCAAAATCCCCGGAAGCCACATGGAAGCACTTCCGTGTGACTTCCGTTGGGTGCCCCGCTCCTGCTCACACTGCAGTGTTTCAGCATTTGCCCGAACTGCAGTGAGCGAGCAGCCGTGGGGGATGATAAGCATTGCAGTCAGGAGGTTAGTAAAGTCCATTACTTGCAGTGATGAAGTCCTGCACTCTTGAAAACAAGGAGCAGTCAAAAGAGTGGAGGAGCAGTGGTACTCCTTGTTCAGGGTGCAAAAATCAGCCACTAAGGTGATGGCGTCTGTGTTCTGGGATAAGGAGGACGTGCCGCTAGTGGACTACCTTCAAAAGGGTTCCACCATCAATGCAAGGTATTACGTTGAACTTTTGGCCCAATTGAAAGCAGCTCTGAAGGCCAAAAGGTGCTGGTTGTTTTTGTGAATACCCTGTTTGATAATATCTGGTATAAATATATGCTTTTTATTGCTCTTACTAATCATCTTCAATATTGTCCCCACAGTCCCACGCACACGGTATGATGTCCGCACAGCATATTCCCCCCCACAATACATTCCTCCCCACACACAGCATAATGATCCCATAGTACATTACGCCCACACACAGTATGATGTCCCTACAATACATTTCCCCCACAGTCATGGCGAAAAGTTTTGAGAATGACACCAAAATTCTATTTTCACATGATCTGTTGTCCTCGGGTTTTTAATTGTGTTTGTCTGATGTTTACATCACATACAGAAATATAATTGCAATCATATTATGAGTACCAAAAGGTTCTATTGACAGTTAGAATGAGTTAATGCAGCAAGTCAATATTTGCAGTGTTGACCCTTCTTCTTCAGGACCTCTGCAATTCTCCCTGGCATGCTCTCAATCAACTTCTGGACCAAATCCTGACTGATAGCTGTCCATTCTTGCATAAGCAATGCTTGCATTTTGCCAGAATTTGTTGGTTTTTGTTTGTCCACCCGTCTCTTGATGATTGCCCACAAGTTCTCAATGGGATTAAGATCTGGGGAGTTTCCAGGCCATGGACCCAAAATCTCTATGTTTTGTTCCATGAGCCATTTAGCGATCACCTTTGCTTTATGGCAAGGTGCTCCATCATGCTGGAAAAGGCATTGTTGGGCGCCAAACTGCTCTTGGACAGTTGGGAGAAGTTGCTCTTGGAGGACATTCTGGCACCATGCTTTATTCATGGCTGTGTTTTTAGGCAAGACTGTGAATGAGCCGATTCCCTTGGCTGAGAAGCAACCCCACACATGAATCGTTTCAGGATGTTTAACGGTTGGCATGAGACAAGACTAGTGGTAGCGCTCACCTCTTCTTCTCCTAATAAGCTGTTTTCCAGATGTCCCAAACAATCGAAAAGGGGATTCATCTGAGAAAATGACTTTACCCCAGTCCTCAGCAGTCCACTCCCTGTACCTTTTGCAGAATATCAATCGGTCCCTGATGTTTTTTCTGGAGAGAAGTAGCTTCTTTGCTGCCCTCCTTGAAACCAGGCCTTGCTCAAGCAGTCTCCGCCTCACAGTGCGTGCAGAAGCACTCACACCAGCCTGCTACCATTGCTGAGCTAGCTCGGCACTGCTGGTAGTCCGATCCCGCAGCTGAAACAGTTTTAAGATACGGTCCTGGCGTTTGCTGGTCCTTCTTGGGCACCCTGGAGCCTTTTTGGCAACAATGGAAGCTCTCTCCTTGAAGTTCTTGATGATGCGATAGATTGTTGACTGAGGTGCAATCTTTGTAGCTGCGATACTGTTTCCTGTTAGGCCATTTTTGTGAAGAGCAATGATGGCTGCACGTGTTTCTTTAGAGATAACCATGGTTAACTGAAGAGAAACAATGATACCAAGCACCAGCCTCCTTTTAAAGTGTCCAGTGGTGTCAGTCTTACTTAATCATGACTGATTGATCGCCAGCCCTGTCCTCATCAACACCCACACCTGTGTTAATGGAACAATCACTAAAACAATGTTAGCTGCTCCTTTTAAGGCAGGAATGCAATGATGTTGAAATGTGTTTTGGGGGTTGAAGTTCATTTTCTTAGCCAATATTGATTTTGCAAGTAATTGCTGTTAAGCTGATCACTCTTTATGACATTCTGGAGTATATGCAAATTGCCATTAGAAAAACTTAAGCAGTAGACTTTGTAAAAATTAATATTTGTAGCATACTCAAAACCTTTGGCCATGACTGTATAATGTCACCATAGAACATTCCCTTCACGCACATAGCATAATATCTCAAAAGTACATTCCTTCCCACACAGTATGATATCCCCACTGTAAAGTCCCCCCACTCAGTATGTTCCTCCCACATACAGTATAATTTCCCCACAGGACATTCTCCACCACACCATATAATGTCTGCACTCTACAGCCCCCCACAGCACATTCCCCCACACATTTCCCCACAGTAAAATCCCTCCAGAGTATTTTGTGCCCACTGTACATTTCCCCACAGTATTGGGACACATGGGAGGTGTAGTAGGGGCACTTTATGGTGTGTAAATATACTTTATGGTGTGTAAATATACCAATACACAAATCTTGCGGTAAGATGGACCCACAGAACATTCCATGCCTAATTATAGTATTGTCAAACGGTGCAACACATACACAAACACTAAGATGCCATAGAAAATAACAATTAAACATATGCAGTGGCAATCAGTTGCTTCTTTAAGTTAGAAAAAAAATTATCACAAAGTGCCAATGCAACCCGATATAACACAGCACATGGATACAATAAATTGCACTGACACTATGATCCTTCTCGGTTCATGGTCACACTAAATTAAAGTGCTATATATACCATGCCCACCCTTTCTATGGCTAAATATGCACTTTAAATGGCACTGTCACTTTAAATCCAACCTTCTAAACCCAATTTTTCTAAATGTTTCTTGGATACTGTGAATTGGTATAACTGTGTTTACTATGCATATAAGACTTTTGATTATGCTTTTTGACCACTCTTGAGAAATGTTTCATTAACCACACTGCACCAGGTTTTTGTCTGTATTTTTAAGGGGTTAATTTTAGGCTGGTTTCAGACGTCTGTGTTTCAGGTACGTGTAACATCCGTTTTTAACACGGATGCCACACGTACCTGTACCACGCTCAGCAGCCGGGCCGCCGCTCGGATCCAGATCCAGAGTGGCTCGAAGGATCTCCGGACCCGATTAGGGTCGCGCGGACACTTGAAATAAGAGGGAGGTATTTACAGGGGATTTTGTGGTTAGAGTTCGTGACGCCACCCACGGATGTGGTAAGGTGGAGTACCACCGCTGCTGTTGGGAGCGCCCAGTGGCGCTGGAATGGCAGCCAGATGTTTAACCCCTCCGTGGGTAGGGTGGAGATGCCTCGGGGTTTGGTGATGGTGAGAGGGGAGCACCGTTGGAGAGGGAAGGGGCAATGCGTACTCACTCAGTCCAATAACGCTGACACCAACAACTTGTAAACCAGAATTCTGTGCCCTATGATGTTGTCTGTTAGCCTGTGACCTTGACCTTGGCACCTCTGTCTGTAGTTGGTCCATCTCAGCTTGAAACTGAGCGGGTCCCGCTCACCCGTATGGCTAACGGAGTGAGCCTGCTCTCAGGGTTCACGCTTGGGATTTTCTGGACTGTATATTGGGAAAATCCTATCCTCCTCGTTGCACTAGTACCCCAATTTTGGAGTGGGTGGAGGACGAATCGTGAAGTCTTCACCCCCGTCGGGTAAATTACCAGGACACTTGAAGCTACTTCTCAGCCTAGGGTCCACGTATCGCGTTGTGCACTGGCCCCTGCCCGGAGATGGCTCAAGGCCGCCGGCTGCCATTCTCGCCAGTTCCGTGCCCCTTGACACAATCCCCTGCGACTGGGGTTCCAGATCCTACCAGGCCCAGACCAACATCTGCCACCTAGTAACTGAGGAGCCCAGCTCCTAACCTTCTCCGACTTGTGACCTCTCCTCTCGAGAGTCACCACTTGACTGACCTACTCCTGACACTCCTGACCCCCCCTTACCAACCACCCAAGTGTCCAGCCCTGTTCCCTTCAGGCTGTCCACTGGTGTCTGGTGGGTGTGGTGCAGAGTGTTTCTAGGATTTTGATTAGCTTGTTATTAGCAACACCATAGGTTAGGGATCCGTAACCAAGGAGGAGATGGGCACCATGCAGAAGGGCAGATTGCACGAACTGATAGGCCAGGGCGTCACATACCCATGTTATTATTTGCTGTTACTCACACATGCGTATTTTCACATGGACCGTGTGACCTCATGACCCCGCACGCACACACGCAGGCATGTCCGTTTTTTCTCCAGCAGCACGGGTGTCACACGGATCGCACACTGATGTGATCCGTGTGACAACAGTATGACAGGTACCGGAGAAAACAGTGGCCTTTATAATAAAAATATTTTCTAGATTTACCTGTATCCAGCGATGCTGCCTCCTTCTCCTTATCGCCGCTCATTATACTCACTGAATATTCAGTGCCCTGTGGAACTGCAAGCAGCAGCGCTGGAGACTTCACTTCAGTGCCGGAGACCGCATCGCTAGGTGAGTATACAGCAGAGTGTGTGTGTGTGTGTTCAGTGTATACATGCATGTGCGCTATGTGTGTGTATGTGCTCGGTATATCCATGTGTGTCTGCTATGTGTGTATACATAAAAAGAAGCTAATTTAATGTAGGTTTAATAATTGACATCAAGGTACCTTATAGATTATATATAATGATGAGCGAGTTTTGAAATACTCGGATACGTGATACTCGTAACGAGTACTGTCTAATACTCGCATATGCATTCCGAATAGTGTGTGTAATGCAAGTCAATGGGAACTATTCGCAATGTAACAAGTAACCCAAATGCCGCACTATTCATGCGAGTAGCGAATAGTGTGCTATTCGGGTTACTTGTTACATTGCAAGTATTCCCAATTGACTTGCATTGCACACGCTATTCAGAATGCATACGCGAGTATTAGACGGTACGTATATCGCAAATCCAAGTATTTCAAAAGTCGCTTATCATTAGTTATAGATATCATCTTCTCTGAATTAATTCTTTTCCTTTTTTTCAGGACCAAACACCATGATGACTTTTCTCCAGTCTCCTACAGCACGTCCCGAGATGGTGCCCTTTTTTTTTTTTTAAAAAATAAATAAATAGTGATTATAATGCTCTCGAGTATAATTACCTGCCCTATGCTGTAACCCTGAATATATAATTGCTCGCCTCAAACCACCTCTTACTGTTTTCTCACACATTTCCTCATTCCCATACTGTTTTTTTTAAAGACCCCCTCCCTTTTATGCTGACCCCTCACTAAATCTTCTGTTTCTTCAGCCCCATTGGAGCACTTACCATACCAATGTTAACCGCCTATGTAACGCAGGAGAGTGACGTCAGCAGCTCGATCAGATGACCTGAAAGATGTGAGTATAGTTCTAGGTATTACCGCATTTTTCGGACTATAAGACGCAATTTTTTCCCCAAAATTTTAGGGGAAAGTGGGGAGTGTGTCTTATAGTCCGATAGCTGCGGTGAAGGGGGGTGTGGTGGTGGTAGAGCGGGTCATCGGTGGCATGAGCAGGCTGTAGCAGGGCCTACAGTGACCACGTGGGCCCGCTTATTAGCCTCTTTTCATATGCACTGCATCCCGACGGCCATCATCTCTCAGCCCTGAAGCCAGCGCTGAGAGGTTGGCGGGAGCTGTGCGCATAATTAACAGCCGGCCCGCATGATCATCCCTGGCAACTACAGCCTGGAGTGATCATGTGTGCCTATATTCACTGCCCCCCGCGCATCATCATCAGCGTGGGGGGGCAGTGAATAAGTATACTCACCGTCCACCATTCCCTGCAGCATCGCGATGTCCTCCTGTCTGCGTCCGCTGATGTGTGTGGAGAGCGGTACGTACAGTGATGACGTCATCGCTGTGTGCATGGCTCCACAGAGGTTAGCAGTGCTGCTGCTGGTACAGACAGGAAGACGAGTGATGCTGCGTGGAGTGAGGAAAGGCGAGTATAAACGTTTATTTTTTTGTGTGCCACAGGATATGAGCCATATACCAGGATGGGGGAATATAGCAGAATGAGTGACATATATATATATATATATATATATATATATATATATATATATATATATATATGTATATGTGTGTGTGTGTGTGTGTGTGTGTATATAAAAAAAATACATAACAAAAAGGATAGGGATCACTACCAGGATTGGGTACCTTAGTAGAGAATTTGGGGACATTACCCCCATAACAGTGTCAGCAGATCCTCGCCCCCATAAGTGTGTCATGACCACATTTTTTGCTTAAAATTTTATTTTCCTCTAAAACCAGGGTGCGTCTTATGGTCCGGTGGGGTCTTATAGTCTGAAAAATACGGTAAGTTCTTTGAATGGGCAAATCCCACTGGGGGAGGGATGCCTTTTCCTCCTACTACAGATCCACTCTTCCCACAGTATCAATAACCTTTACCTCTCCTAGATCTCGTCATACCTCACTAACCATACATTTTGCATCTCTCCATTCAACTTGTCCTCCCCATGTCGGTGTTCCTCAAGGCTCTGTCCTTGGCCCCCCTACATCTTTGATTGCACTACAATTAATATGCTGACACTCAAATCTACCCCTCTGAGCCAGATATCACCTCTGCTGTCCAGTCTTGTCCATCGGTTATACCCACCTTCTCACTTTCTACAACTCAATATAGACAAAACCAAACTAATCTCACACCGCCCCCTACCAGATCTACCACAATAAATGACACCAGGCTTTCCCCAGTTTCACAAGTCTGCTTGATTCTGCTCTGTTCTTCAAACCACACAAATAAACCCTTACCACCTGGAAATCAATATATCCAGAATTCGTTTCTTCCTGAATATACTAAAACTGCTAGTGCATCTCCCACAATATACTCCATAGTGGCTTTCTGACTAATACTCTTCAAACCCCTGCAATGTTTTTACCTTTGTTTCACAATTAATCTACCTTTCCTTTCGATAATCCTCCACTCATCACTTAACTGGCTTCCAATTCTCCAGTAAAAATGACCTCAGGGTCATTAGTCTCCTTCTACATCTCTTGACTAAGCTTCTGATACCTCCCCATACTAATGTTTGACCCTTACAAGGCATTCTCCTATTGTCTACTCTAGTACGTTCCTCAATCAACAGCCTCTAAGACCTCTCCTGAGATTTCCCCCCCCCCACCCCATCCTCTGGAACTGAGAACACCAACATGTCCAATTTATCCCACATTTGGGAATCCTCATGAGGTAATTCATTTCAGGAAGGCCTACAGCCTGTAGTCACCCCGCTGGCACCTCACTACTACCAGAGCTGCTCGTCACTTGACCAGCACCTGACTTTCCCCCACTCGTCTATGATTTCAGGTCTTAGGGATATAGAAAAATTATCAAAAATTCCACACATAATTATGTACAATAAAACAAGGTCAAATCAAAAGATTATAAATGAACAATTCATTAGGTCTGTTAATGATATTAATGTAAATATTACACAGATTTTAATTCCCATGGTCACATGATCTATAGTGGCCAATGAGAGGCTGATTTTTTTTTTCATCTCTTTCCCACGTGCAATTAAAGTGTAATAACAGGTTTCATTTTCATTTCAGAAATCAATACTACACATGACAAATAAGTAAGTTTGTAGTTTGTCTTACCTGAGAAGTCTTTCTTCTCCTGGACTGAGCTGTAAGTTAATTTATAGGTAACATATACAGACCGATACTAATACTGAGGTAGGAAGCTATAACTGTCATATATGGAGGGGGCAGAGCTAGAGGCCAACTGTCAGAGGGGAGGAGCTGGAGTACAGTTATTTACTGCAAGTTCTCTTTCTCCAGAAATGGCAGTTACAGTTTAAATTCACATGGTTAAATTACCCAGAATCCAAGTCTTAAAGGCATACACACCTGTGATTACATCATAAATGACCATTACAGTCTACAATCAAAGAGAAAAGACACAAGTGTAAAATCTTTATTCAAATCAGGAAAATAACCAAATCATACAGAAGGCACATAAGCTAGACTGTGGCTGCAGCTCTGCCTATCCAGGCATTAGTCAGAGACATGGTATATTAGTCACAAGCAGGTAAGATGGGGACGCCAGGTGTCAGGGCAGGATGCTGGATCAGTTTATAGAAATAATAAAGAACAGAGAAGAGAGTTTGCTGGCCAGCAGGTGAAGAAAAAAGGACACACAGTCACACATACACAAACTAATCCACTTTGTAGTGGAGACTCATAACTTATGAGTTACAATGTTAGAAAATTCAAAAGATTTGTTAATTTGCCATCTTTACAGCAAATAAAATTGCAAAGATTACAATTGCACTTGTTAGATATTGAGAAGGGGATACAGTCCTATGAGACTTATCCATATAAACTGAAAAGCAGCTCCATTCCCTGCCTGGGCTTTTATACAGACTATGATTATTTATTGACATTAAAATATCTAAATATCTATATATTAATATGCCATTATTAGTTTGTTTTCAAAATAGATCTTGGACTTGTAATAAAGGCTAAATGTTTTCATACAAAACCACATTTTCTTTGCTTCAAGATGCAAGTAATAAAAAAAAAAAAAAAAAAAATGTAGTTGACATAAATGAAACACTTGTATAATTGTTACATACCATAAGTGATGCTTTAACCCATGATGCCAGTAAGAGCAGAGACTATTTTGTAACACCACCGATCACCAAGTGGAATCACAGGTGTGTTGTGTCTGCTAATTATAGGAAAATGGCCGCCAATTGTGGCAAGGGTGTGGCTACTAATTGATGAATTCAGGTGTGGCTAATGGCTGCAATTATGGGGAAACTGCCTTGTGTGCGTTTGGTTTTTATGTATATAAAATTGTATTTGTATGTGTGTAAAATCTTAAGTCCCCAAAAAGCTTTACACTACATCCCAGTGGCACCTACACAATTGGACAGCATCAGCGTTGGACTCTGTGGTGTGGACATTCCAAGTAACCGCACCCAAATGGAGTCTGAGGGCACCTGGAGCCTAAAGCCACAAATCTTCTTGGTCTTAAAGAGGCTACATTTCCCTGAACATTACAGGTCTGATAAGTATCATTTGTATTTTCCATCTACATTTCTACGGTGCCATGTGGGTGTCGTACCAAGAAGAATATTTCGATGTTCCCTACATACTTTTGGATATGACACATCCCATTTTAAGACTGGGGTTTCTGTGGTGAGAACAACTGGAGCATTTGCAAACTTTTTCCTAACTTTGAGTTGAATGTGGTCAGCAGACAAGTCTTAGTGCCGACCATTGTGGTCTCTGTGGTTTGTGTGTGTAATTTGCATACTTGTGGTGTGCGATGCCCTCACTATACATATTACACTCAACCCCTCATATGTTGGTGGTTACACTCATTGTGTGAAATGTGACCTACAATATAGACAAAAACACAGCCTACTCTTGTAGTAAGGGTATAATCAGTGAGTTTTAGAGCACTAACTCTGCAAATTCTCCTCAAACTTATGAGGGATTTGAGGAGTTTCAGCTCCACAGAAAACAGTATAAATGCACCATAGACATTCAAGAATTTGGGGTTCATTATACACATTTCTAAGAAAATATGAACATTAAACACCTTATTTCCATAGCAAATAACAAATAAAATATCCTTAATGTCAGGCCTTAAGAGTAGAATTCAAAATCTGTGTTACTCACCAAGCTGAGGAGGGCAATTTTCATGGCCTCTCATGGAGCACATGGTGGGCTTCAGAAGCAATCCCCCTGGAGCTGACCTACCTTTCCGGCAGATCCAGACAGACTGCTCTCTGGAAGGTTTGGGGTTGGCTTTTCAATTAATTTTCTGACCCTCACCTGAGTTTTCTGGTCAGGAATGGTCTGACAGGTCCCATGTGAATGGAGGATGGCATTGAGCTACCCAATCAAGCTCCTAAGCTACTCCCAAACCATAAATCTGATACACTGGTTCTTGGAATTCCTGCGAAAAAAAGGTCATAATCTTGAATTGAATGTGTACTTACTTTCCTAACATTTTCTATCTATTTATTTGGAAACCCAAAACCCACCATGCAAGTTTTGTGAATAAGTTAGCAACATGTAAAGGAGAGAAAGTGTTATTGGTAAATTAGACAGATGAAAAATTCCAGGATCATGAACTTTTTGCAGATTTTCTACAATCCTTCAGGTAAGTGAAGAAGAAAAATAGAGTCTATTCTGGTCATCATGGAATTCGAACCGTGGGCCCAAAAACTCCAAAGAAAAAGATCTAACTGCTGAGCTACAGAGTCAGTGAACTGCCCGTTTATAAAAACTCTTCTGTATTGGTTGATTTTTATTTCAAGTGAATAAAACTACCATCCTTAATGTCTGCAAAACCAAATATTTAATCAGTGACACTTTGCTTCACACAATGTTTTCCATTAAAAATTTCCAATTCTCAAACCTTTATCACTAAAAGTGATCTTTTTGCAGAGAAGCGAAGAAGAAAAGTGGGATTAGAACCCAGAATCCAAGCGATGAAAAGCAACAATGCTAACCACTGAGCTATGGCAGGCCTAAAAAAAATCTCTTCTATATGCAGTTTTTTTTTTATTTAAGTGAATAAAAGTACCATTCTTAATGTTTGTGAAAATATATTTATTGGGCTTCTTTCAGCAATTTTATGCATTTTAACTCCACAAAGTATTAGCCATTTTAAAAAATTAAATTCTCAAACCTCTTTCACTAAAGCTATCAATTTTTACGGTTACTGTTAGGTACAGGGTTAGTATTTAGGATATGGTTAGAGTTAGAATATGTGTAGAAATAGGGTTAGAGTTAGGACTGGGAAATGATTAGAAATAGGATTTGGATGTGTAGAAAATAGAATTACAGTTAGGATTTAATTAGAAATAAGGCTAGTCTTAGAATAAAGGAATATGATGAGGGCAGGGGGCCTGTATTGGATGAAGGAGCAGATGCACTGTAGGTTTCTCAGAAGCTGCGATGATTCTTCCACCTCTGCAACTTCTTCTTCAGTTCTGGATGTTGGGAGAAATGTCCCCTTTATACCAAAAAGATTACTTCACATATAGTTTCATCCTTTGTTAGAAACATGATCTCACCCAGGACTCAAACTCACACCGTACTAACCTCAAGCAGGATCTTTAGCTGTGAGCCATAGACTACATTGTGTTAGGACTCTGTTTTTTCTGTTTATGCTTTTTGGACTTTTTGCCCTTTTCCAAGATGGTGTCCCCTGCTTCATTTTTCTCCATTTGTTCTGTGTCCTCTTGCCTTTATAATCCCAGTCCAGCCTCCAGTCCTCTGCTTCAGTATTCTGCCTGGTTTCCTACTCCTAGTGGCATCTCAAGTTACTTCAGCAAATCCTGTGTGAAAGTCCTGTTGCTGCTCTTCAGAGGTTCTGCCACCTTCTGCTCACCTGCTGCTGATGCCTAGCCCCTGCTGTAGTTCTAGCCTGACCTGCCTTGCTTAATTAACTGCTGTGTTGCTTCCACCATTGAATTGATGCAGTAGCACAGAACAGGACTGTTCTGGACACTAGTAACTATGCTGCATTTGTTTTCTGACCATTGTATACTGCTCTGCATCTCACTTTGAACTTTCAGAGACTTCCTTATGGAGCTTCAAAGACTGCATTGCTAAATCACATTATCTTCTGAGGTTTTCAAGGCTTAAAGGCTTCATTTGATATTTTCACTGTTTGATTATGGACTTGATTGTTTTTTCCTCTGCACTTGTTTGCTAATCACCATTTGTTACAATACAAACTTTATCACCTATTTAGTTGGTCTTTGCTCCACGCAAATAGATTCCTGAGTTATCCATTATAATTATTACACGTTGCTAAAAACAGATGACAAGTAGGTTATTGTGTGTATGTGATTCTTAGATTATGATTCTGTGCATGTTTGTACTATGTACATGTGTGTGAGTTATGTATATGTGCATGTATGATGTATTATCATCTACCTGTTTTGAAATATTGCTCCTAATAAGAATATGAATGTAAATGTGTGTTCACATAGTGTGTTTCCTGGTCGGTCAGGCCCCACCTATGTTAACAGAGGCTCTCCATTGTCAACTTCCGCTCCTGGATTAGGGTTACGGATAGTTTTAGGGTCATGATTAGGGTTAGCAACATGGACATGTTGAGTGCTAGTGTTAGTGATAAGGCTAGGGTTCAGCATAGCGTTAGGACAAATGTTAAGCTTTCGAATATGCTAAGGACTATTGTAATGGATAGGATTCAGGGCTTATACAGATGTCCATGGATCTGAGTCCAATCACAGACCACAATGTACGACAGGAGCACGACATATTTTTATGAGGCTGTCACACTCAGGTGAGGAGATCCACAGCCAGTCTACGTATTGCAGTCTGTGACAAGACCAAGATTCACAGATGTCTACATGAGCCCTAAGGCAATGAGCTACTTAGCACTAAGGTAACATTTATAGGTAAGGTTAGGAATAAGCCTAGGGTTAACCAGATATGTTTTAGGATTACTGTTACTATTAATATTAAGGATTGCTTTAGGGTTACGATTGGGGTTAGGGAAGTGATTAGTGTTAGGGGTAGGTTTAGGACTATGAATAGGGTTAGTGCTATGGAAAAGGATAGGATTAGGGCTAGAGTTAATATTCTTAGGAATAGGACTATGGGGAGGAATAGGGATATGGTTACGGTTAAAAGTAGAGCTATGGTGAAAGACAGGGTTAGGATTAGGCTATGCTGAGGATTAGCGATAGGATTAATGACAAGTTTTGGAATATGGTTAGTACTAATGTGAAGGATAGGATGAGGACTAGAATTAACAATAGGGCTCTGGTGAGTGATCGAGTTAAGACTGTGGTTTGGGATAGGGAAAGAATTGATTAGGAATGGGGTTTATGGTAGAATTGTTAGGGATATGGTATGTTAAGCTGGTGTCACACTAAACGACAGCGACAACGACGTCGCTGTTACGTCACCATTTTCGGTGACGTAACAGCGACCTTGTAAGTCGCTGTTATGATCGCTGCTTAGCTGTCAAACACAGCAGAAGCAGCGATCATAAGGTCGCTGTGCTACATGTTCAGAGAGCAGGGAGCCGCGCTTAGCGCTGGCTCCTTGCTCTCCTGCAGCACACATCGGGTTAATTAACCCGATGTGTGCTGCAGCTACATGTCACAGTTCAGAGAGCAGGGAGCCGCGCTTAGCGCTGGCTCCTTGCTCTCCTGCAGCACACATCGGGTTAATTAACCCGATGTGTGCTGCAGCTACATGTCACAGTTCAGAGAGCAGGGAGCCGCGCTTAGCGCTGGCTCCTTGCTCTCCTGCAGCACACATCGGGTTAATTAACCCGATGTGTGCTGCAGCTACATGTCACAGTGCAGAGAGCAGGGAGCCGCGCGCACTGCTTAGCGCTGGCTCCTTGCTCTCCTTGCTACAGTATGCATCGGGTTAATTACCCGATGCATACTGCAGCCACATGTCACAGTGCAGGAGCCGGCGCTGGCAGCAAGAGCGGAGGCTGGTAACCAGCGTAAACATCGGGTAACCAGGGAAAGGTCTTCCCTTGGTTACCCGATGTTTACGCTGGTTACAGCTTACCGCAGCTGCCAGTGCCGGCTCCTGATCGCTTCATTTCGTCGCTCTCTCGCTGTCACACACAGCGATGTGTGTGTCACAGCGGGAGAGTGACGACCAAAAAATGAAGCTGGACATTCAGCAACGACCGGCGACCTCACAGCAGGGGCCAGGTCGTTGCTGGATGTCACACACAGCGACAGCGACGGGACGTCGCTGCAACGTCACAGAAAATGGTGACGTAGCAGCGACGTCGTTGTCGTCGTCGTTATGTGTGACACCAGCTTTAGGAATAGAGTTACGACTAAGATTAAAAATAAGCTTAAGGATAGTGCTATGTTGAGGGATACAGTTTGGGCTATACAACGATAGTGAAGGGTAAGGTTAGAAAAAGACTTAGGAATAGGGCTGTTAAGAGGACTAGGGTTAGGGATAGAACTCTGGTTACATAGGGCTATAGTAAGGGAGAGGATTTGGGATATGGCTTGGTTTATGGTTCTGGTTAGGGGCTAAGTTTAGAGTTAGGGATATCGCTAGTGTTAATGGTTTGGATATTTGCAATAAAAAATTATGATTGTATGCCATGTGCTGAGTATTCATTTCAACATTAAAAAGTATTGTTCAATTTTCATTATCTCTTCCCCAATCAAATATCATATGACGCCCTGTTTACATGTCTTGTTGGATATTTGTTATGTCGGTTTCTTCTAGAATGGAACAGACCCATTAAAATAGGATCTGCTGCATTCCGATTTCAAATGGAAGCACAATGAAGGCGTCTCCTTTGTGATTGTCATTACATTACAAGGTTTTGCATTCTAGTTTTTATTTTTTTTCAAAAACAAGAACAAAAGAAAAGAAAACCCTAAACAAATCAATTTTCTATCCCTGCTTCTGCTATTTATTTACGTTCAAATCCTTTTTGAAATGCCTCTTTATTTTATGTGTACAATAATCAAACCACAAATGTTTCTGTAATTGTTATTTTTTATTTCAATTATTACGGTATTTCTTTTTAAAAATAGGCTGTCACAGAATAATCAATTCTTTGGGAAACGTACAGACCACATATTATTTCAGGCATAAAATGCCGTATTGTAAAAAAATTAAGATTGAAACAAATCACTAACAAATGATAATTGTAATTATAAATCAAAGGCTAAATCATCACAAATAAATGCAAACTAACAGGTGGATCACTCCAAGGAACTCTTATCACTTGATCAACTGGAAGAAATTATTGTAACAACCCATCAGACTATACAGTAAAATACAGGCTAAAATGTAATTATTCTTAAAAGTAACTTTTGTAAAATTTTACAGCAACGTAATAGGCGATTTTCAAAAACATAAATCATTTAGCAACATTAATTAATTTACAGGTCAAAATATCAAAGGAAATGCAGCATGAGCCAACGATGGCCGAAGAAGTCAGACAATTGTCAAGGACTCGATACAAGTATCAAATATATAGAAGAAATTTCATGATCAGTTAATTAGTTCTCAAAACAAAATTGTTGCTTCATGTGATAATTTTTGGACATTTATCTAAATTGAATTTTCACATAATAACACAAAAATTGAGAGACATAAATAAAATGATCAGTCATCGCTCTGAGAAGAAAGGTCTTGATAAGAGTTTGAAAATCCAGCACAGTCCTGTAATATCTTTAAAATTCATCTTTATTACAAATAGATCCATAAAAAGTATAAATGGGACATCCAAAATAATTTTGTGCCAGGGTTCAGAGCAACGCGTTTCGACAGGGTGTCTTAGTCATGGTCTGAGCCAAGACTGATCAGAACTCCTTGCTAAATAGGAGTCACCCTACAATTACTCTCTCACCTGTGCAGTTAGAGAAGCATGGGTTAACAGAGAAATTTAACACAAACTTACACCATTAAAATCGGCAAAAACTGCCAGTCACATAAATAAAAAGCAAGAACAATCATCATCCTAGTG
Source organism: Anomaloglossus baeobatrachus (assembly GCF_048569485.1). Classification (NCBI taxonomy): domain Eukaryota; kingdom Metazoa; phylum Chordata; class Amphibia; order Anura; family Aromobatidae; genus Anomaloglossus; species Anomaloglossus baeobatrachus. The sequence goes on along the minus strand of NC_134364.1, from coordinate 92,548,934 downwards.
GAATCAATGACAGATCTAGATTATATAATCACAAAATGAAAAAATCATGCATTTAACACAAATATTGTATCAAATAATCTCATATATAGCACTGTTCCCACTAATAACTATATATATATATATATATATATATATATGTATTCCATTCATTAAACATATTAAATATATCTCAATTATAAAGGGGAGGTGAACATTTTTTAGTTAATATACCTTATTTTAATAATGTAGGATTAGATCCTGCCTACTATTAAGTCCATGAGGGTATCGGGATTCCAGGGTAGATCCAGAAGGTTTCTCTAATCAAGAGTTTCCTTCTCTGATCTCCACCCTGTATAGGGTTAACCCTCTCAATCCCTATAAACTGAAAATTGTCTAAATTACCCCCATGGACGTCTCTGAAGTGCTTTGAATCAGCAGATGGTGATAAAGCTGTCGGATTCCTGGCATCTAATAAATGTCTCCATATTCTTATATTCAGAGCACCTGTCGTGCATCCCACATATTGAACTTTACAGTCACTACAGGTGACAAGGTAGACAACGTATTCCGTATTACAGTTTATTAGTTTTTGGATGGAAAATTCTTTATTATTATGGCAAGAAACAAAGCTTTTACTTTTGCATACATATTTGAAAATGTTTCAGCGATTTGATCCATACCCATAGAAACCCTTTATATCCAGCCGGGTAGATTGTCTATTGGATTCATTACTAATAAAGAGACTTGGAGACAATAGACTGCCCAAGTAGGTGCTCTTTTGGCTGTAAATCTTGTTTTATCCCCAAGAATAAGTTTTAAAATCGGATCATCATTTAGCACTGGTAAATAGTTCTTAATGATTTCAGTAATCTTATAAAATTGTGGACTATAATTTGTAGTGAAAGTGATCATCATTGTTATGTATCTTAGACGATATTTTCTTTGATTTATTAGGTCTGAACAATTTCTTTTCATACGGATCAGTTGACCCACAGGAATATTTTTTAGGGTATGGGATGCATGATAGGAAGTCGCCCTCAAAATAGAGTTAGTTGCTGTCGGTTTTCTATATGGTACAATAGATACCCTGATATTCTGTATGATCAAAGATATATCAAGAAAATTAACAGTGGTAGGATGTGAATAATGGGTGAATCTTAAGTTACATTCGTTGGTATTCATATACCGTAAGTCACAAATTCATCCATCTCATCCTCGGAGCCTACCCAGACGATTAAAAAATTGTCCAGGTATCTCCCATACCAGTGTATACTGCCGTCAAAAAGATTATTATTATTATACAGGAATTCTTCCTCCCACCTGGCCATCACTAGATCTGCAAGCGAGGGTGAGAAACTTGCCCCCATACTCACAGTCTTGATAGGTGTCATGTCTTGACTTACCATAATTCCTCTTCATTTTTCTACCTCCTATTCTCCAGATATCAGATAAATAAAAAAAAGCGACTTTTTAAGTGAAGCGAAGGAAGAGTTGGCTGTGGAGTCCAGTATCCGTCTAAAAATTAGAAAAAAAAGACTATGAGAAAGTCATATTCAAAATACATAGACATACATTTTATAATATTTTTGTTATATTTTAAAATAATAGAATATAAATATGTCGCAAAATAAGAAAAACTCAATAATAAAAATACTCAATAATTTATCAGGCCATAGTGTCTAAAATCTGCCTGCCTCATCTCTCAATTTTTTTCTTATCAGAATACTGCATATGTGGTAGTAAAATCCAATGATAAATTACATGTCATGGCCTCTCAAGGAATGTGAAATTTCAACAGACAGCTATCAGAATATTGGCTCTCAGAAATGAAATCATCTCCAACTAAGAACATCAAGACGTCTTAAGATCAAATTAATTAATTATATACAGCCAGGAACGGACTGAGACTGAAATTCAGCCCTGGCATTTTAAAGCATATGTGCCGTCCCCATGCCAGCAGCCGGTGCTGCTCGGGTCCGAGCCTTCAGGGGAGGTAGCTCGAGGGTTTACGGACCCGGGAGTCTCGCGGACACGCCGAATAAATGGGGGGTCGTATATGTACGGACCGGACCGTATTGAGTTTGCGACGCCACCCACGGTGTGTGGTGAGGTAGGACACCACCGCTGCTGTGACGGGGCACCCGGTGGAGATGTTGTGCATCAAGTTGTTAACCCCTCCGTGGGCAGGGATGGTGGCCCCGGGACCCGGATGGCGCATGCAGGAGATGGCGACCGCAGGGGGTGCTGGTGTACTGACAGTTAGAAACACACGCAAGTCTCTGGTAAACCAAGGTGGTGGTGGCCGGTGCCGCGGCCGGTTGCGTTTTGGTCCCCCACCTGGCTGGTGGTCTCTGTGAGGAAATAGGGATATATTCTGAGCTATGAAGCCATATTCCTATAGCCACCATCTTGTCAAGGTACGTAAGGCCTAAGGAGGCTTCAATCAGTATGCTAATTAACTGGAGGAAATTGTCTGTTAGCAGTGGTGTGACCAAAAGGCAATCTCCTATGATATGGAAATTAGATGAGCTGACGTCCCTCGGTGACACTGCAGAAGTTACAAACTAATTAGAGGCATCCTGTACACCTGAGACAGACAGGCACCAGGAATAAATGTTTAATATCTCATGAGCCGTGCTTCCTATAAACATGTCAAGCAGAAATATTGCATCCAGGCATTCTGACGATTCCAGCACATATTTTATATAGGTATGGGACCTCTGTAGGTATCCCAAACTTGATATTAGCCAGTGGGGTACCAGCAGACTAATCATTTGTCCTATCATTGTGAAGATAAAATCATAACTGTAAATATGAAAGCATTGTCGTCCGCCTATGATATTCCCAGGCAAAGTTATGGCCAATAACCACTTTGGGATATTATTTTAGACTCAAGACAGGGTGAGGCGTACACCCCTGTTAGGTCACCAAAAGGGGAGAGGACATGGATTGTAGCCAGTTTGATAAAGACAGTGGGAACATTCTTGGCTTGTCTTTGCTCGGGGGCCATGCGTACAATACACATGTGAGGAAGTCCATGAAACCCTGGTCGAACAGCACCCCCCTGTGGCCAGACGCATAAGGTAACTGCTTGATCTAACTCTGTTGTAACCCCATCTTATCTGTAAATGTACTCTGACCAATATATATATATATATATATATATATATTCTGTAAATTCCATATTGTATATATTGTAGTATCTAGTGTGCCTTAGGGCGATTAAAATATATAATTTAATCTTGGGCTGTTCTGTTATCTCGATCCTGAATTCCACGTCTGTGTGCTCGGCTTAATAGTTATCGTAATCGATTGGTGGCAGCGAGTTTATGCCAAGGATCATTGTGGGGCAACCAGTGAGATCTGGGGAGGTTTAGATATATTCCGTCCGCAGTAGTCGGGGGAATATATACCTTACTCTCACCGGGAACCCTTCAATCAGCGGCATAGTAGAATAGCGACCTCCTTGCTTATTGTCGGGCAATTCCATAATTGGCCTGACTATAAGAGGGGCGCTAGAGAGCGAGTCACGTCCTCGGTCTGTCAGGTGGTGGAAAGGGGGGCTGTAACTTCCACTTCCTACCCCCTGTTTCATGACAGTCTCTATCCTTTTCCTGCACTTCTTTAAGTAGAAATGACTTCCTAGTGTGAAACGTAGGAGTCCGCTCCCTGCCGGATGTGGCCTAAGGAGCCGTGCCCGCAGAAGCTGGCCCGTGGGATCTATGGACCTTGGCGGTGACCTCTTATCCCTAATTGGTGGGCTGTTGTCTTCTATGAGGGATTTTGGGTGGGACAGGACCTCTAGTCCTGGCCTCAATCTGTTAATTAAGCAGTTCCAGTAGGTTCTCGCTCCTGGCTTCAGGGTCTGAGTACCCCCCTTTGTGCTACGGTTTCCGGGTTGGTTCCCCATGTTGGTACCGGCGGGCTACAACCCTGGCCCGGTCCACCTCGGTTCCACCGAGCCATCTTACCGTCTCCTGTCGACGGAGACCACCGTGTGCCTCCTAGCCAGTGGCACCAGGGCTCCTACCCTGGTACCTGTTAGTTTGCTTCAGGCCTGACAAACAGGCCTGACCTCCACTCTCACTGAACTCTCAACTGAACTGCCTGAACTGCTTTCCCGCCCCCGGGCTATCTAAACCCCTGGGTGGGTGTGCAACAACCGCCTGGCCACGCCCACTGGGGCGTTTAATGGTTGGCTGTGTGTTTCCTAATAAGGGAACGGTGTTATGCAGGGGCCTATTTGTGACTACCTGGTTTTGCCAGGGTGTCACACATACAGGTCCACATAGAATGCTTGCAGACAAGCCTGGACAACTCCATTAACCAGAACCACTGTACTAGACGGATATCCCCCCATATAACGACAATATAATCGTTCTATCCACTCTCCCCCACGGCTCTGCAGACCATATACGGTGCCTTGCGAAAGTATTCGGCCCCCTTGAATTTTATAAACTTTTCCCACATTTCAGGCTTCAAACATAAAAGATAAAAATTTTAATGTTATGTTGAAGAATCAACAAGTGGGACACAATTGTGAAGCTGAACGAAATTTATTGCTTACTTTAAACTTTTGTAAAAAAGAATAAACTGAAAATTGGGGTGTGCAATATTATTCGTCCCCTTTACTTTCACTGCAGCAAACTCACTCCAGAAGTTCATTGAGGATCTCTGAATGATCCAATGTTGTCCTAATGACTGATGATGATAAATATAATCCACCTGTGTGTAATCTAGTCGCCGTATAAATGCACCTGCTCTGTGATAGGCTCAGTGTTCTGTTTAAAGCACAGAGAAAAAACAAAAAAGCTAGCACTGAATGTGCACTACAGCACTGAAAATTCCAACTGTACTTATTATAAATTTGAGATGTTTGGCAAAAAATTGCAATTTCTTGAGCCACCCCACCACTCTACGGCAAATCTCATTTGGGGCAGTCCTAACACTAAAATATTTTTATAAAATGTGCCAAACGGCCTCACATATGAAATAGTAGAACTGCTCTTAGCAGCACTCACCTGGTCTATTTCAATCCCGTACCCATGAGTCATGGCTGTGGGCGGGACAGGTCCAAGCAAATGCTGCATGAAGCAGTTCTACTATTTCATATGTGAGGCCGTTTGGCACATTTTATAAAAATATTTTAGTGTTAGGACTGCCCCAAATGAGATTTGCCGTAGAGTGGTGGGGTGGCTCAAGAAATTGCAATTTTTTGCCAAACATCTCAAATTTATAATAAGTACAGTTGGAATTTTCAGTGCTGTAGTACACATTCAGTGCTAGCTTTTTTGTTTTTTTCTTCATTGAATTGGTCGGTGGCTGACCCCCACCTTGCTATGCACCCCAATTTGGGATGTATGCCACCTGTCTAGATTTTGGCGATTGGTGACTGTTCACATTCAGTCATCAGGCCCTGTCCACAGGCTATTTACTTCATGCAGCATTTGCTTGGACCTGTCCCGCCCACAGCCATGACTCAGTCATGGGTACGGGATTGAAATAGACCAGGTGAGTGCTGCTAAGAGCAGTTCTACTATTCACATGTGAGGCCGTTTGGCACATTTTATAAAAATATTTTAGTGTTAGGACTGCCCCAAGTGAGATTTGCCGTGGAATGGCGGGGTGGCTCAAGAAATTGCAATTTTTTGCCAAAAATCTCAAATTTATAATAAGTACAGTTGGAATTTTTAGTGCTGTAGTGCACATTTAGTGCTATCTTTTTTGTTTTTTCTTCATTAAAGCACAGAGAGCATCATGAAGACCAAGGAACACAACAGGCAGGTACGCGATACTGTTGTGGAGAAGTTTAAAGCCAGATTTGGTTACAAAAAGATTTCCAAAACTTTAAACATCCCAAGAAGCACTGTGCAAGCGATCATATTGAAATGGAAGGAGTATCATACCAATGCAAATCTACCAAGACCCGGCCGTCCCTCAAAAATGTCATCTCAAACAAGGAGAAGACTGATCAGAGATGCAGCCAAGAGGCCCATGATCACTCTGGATGAACTGCAGAGATCTACAGCTGAAGTGGGAGAGTCTGTCCATAGGACAACAATCAGTCGTACACTGCACAAATCTGGCCTTTATGGAAGAGTGACAAGAAGAAAGCCATTTCTCAAAGATATCCATAAAAAGTGTTCTTTAAAGTTTGCCACAAGTCACCTGGGAGACACCAAACATGTGGAAGAAGGTGCCTGGTCAGATGAAACCAAAATCGAACTATTTGGGCACAATGCCAAGCGATATGTTTGGCGTAAAAGCAACATAGCTCATCACCCTGAACACATCATATTTTTCCAGGACCTGCAGCCTCTGCAGAATCCACAACTTTTGCTACCTTAGAAGTACCTCCTTAAATAATGCTCCCCTCTTGACCCCTTATAATAATGATTCCCACACAGTATGATGTCCGCCACATCACAGTATGATGGCCCCCTAGCCCCTATATAGTATGATGTCTCCCATTACCACTGCGAACAGTATGTTGGTCCCCCCACGACCACCCCATACAGTATAATGGCCACCACAACCACGTAGTATGATGGTCCTCCACAGGAACCGTACCCACTATAATGATTCAACACAGTCGCCACACACTATGAAGATTCCCTACACCCCTAATACAGTATGGTGGTCCCTACATAATATGATGGTCCACCTCACAGCCCAATATATAGTATAATGGACCACCTCACAGAAACCTGTATAGTATGATGGTCAACCTTCCAGCCCACTCTTTCGTATGATGGTCCACCTCACAGCCCTCTATATAGTATGATGGTCCACCCACAGCCCCCTATATAGTATGATGCTCCACCTCACAGCCCCCTTTATAGTATGATGGTACACCTCACAGCCCCCTATATAGTATGATGGTACACCTCACAACTGGGGGAGTTTGGGGTGGAATAATATACCGGCTGCACAAACACTGACCTCAACCACATCCAACACCTTATATCAGATTGTGAGCCAGGCCCATGGGAGCTCAGAAAAGCTCCTGAAGAAGAAATGTGTAGGGGGCACTAACTTTTTCTCACATATTATGCTTATGCTGTGCACTACAAACAAATGACAAACAAATGAGAAAAAGTAGCATTAGCTTATTCCCCTTTACTCCACTCCTTGTTTGTTTGTTTTTTACATAAACCATATTATCTGTCCTGTGTTACAATTAAGAATTGCAGTCTTCTCTCAAAGGACATTGCATTACAACACTTTCAGTCACAGACAGGATGAAGACTCCAATAAGAGGGGAGAGTTCAGGTTATGTCTGGGAAAATGTCAAAATGTTAATTCCATAGCTGCTACAAATGGCTGGGGTAGAAAAAACAAACAAATGGCACGGGGGGGCCCCAATACATCAAAGTGTTAATGTAAAACACTCGCAAAACTACCAGTCCCAGCTAGATAGGCGGAACGGGATGTGGTAGCAAATTTATCAAAAGTTACAGCAGAAATGTTTCTCCAGTCCCTGCTGGTGAGGTGCACAGAGGCAATGCCACTGGCATGTACCTCTTATTGAAGTAAGCGGTGGAGTACAATGTGCCAAATTCATTAAAAGGGGCTATCCACTATTCAGAGAATCCATATGTAAAAGAACAACACTCAGCTCAGGTGCTGGCACCATATCAGCGGTGTTTACACTTCCTCTCCTGGGGCTTGCATTGCATGATATTATGTCATGCAATCCCTGCTGCTAGTTGGTGCTGGATTCACTCATCTCTCCTACAGGTTAACTGACATCCGGAGGAAGTGAGAGAGCAGTTGCACGTCTCACTTCCTTTGGATGTCTTTATTTGTCAGAAGGAAAGGAGGGTGAAGCCAGTGCTGATTGTCCTTAGGGATAGCATGACATAATGTCACACAAGCCCCAGGAGAGGAAATGCCAACAATGCGAGAACTGCACCAGAGATGAGTATAAGTGATGTTATTTTACTAAAGTGGACACATAGTAATTTAGAAGGGCTTCTCTGACAATGATAATCTTAGTGATAGGCCAAGAAAAGATCTTGCAGTAGCTAAAAACCTTTAAAAGAGCCATCTCAAAACGACCGACTGCCATGGAAGGGATTTCTTCTGATAGGATGCCTTTTTATGTCAATGCTTTAGAAAAACATTGAGTGCTGCAGCATCAAAGCTGTTTGACCGAAGAAGGTCAAACACTGGTCACCACAAAACTCAATCACGAGGGTCAAAATGTTCCTTACAGTAGCCGTTGTCCTAAAGGACCCCATACACATTGTATTATATTCAGAACACCTTTTTAACCTACGACGATGAAGCAGCACTGAACACACAAATACACTGTGTGCTGAATTATTAGGCAAATGAGTATTTTGATCACATGATACTTTTTATACATGTTGTCCTACTCCAAGCTGTATAGGCTTGAGAGCCAACTACCAATTAAGTAAATCAGGTGATGTGCACCTCTGTAATTAGGATGGGTGTGGTGTAATAACATCAACACCCTATATAAGGTGCCCCTTCCTTTCGCAAAATGGGTCAGAAGAGAGATTTGACAGGCTCTGAAAAGTCCAAAATTGTGAGATGTCTTGCAGAGGGATGCAGCAGTCTTGAAATTGCCAAACTTTTGAAGCGTGATCACCGAACAATCAAGCGTTTCATGGCAAATAGCCAACAGGGTCGCAAAAAGTGTGTTGGGCAAAAAAGGCGCAAAATAACTGCCCATGAATTGAGGAAAATCAAGTGTCAAGCTGCCAAGATGCCATTTGCCACCAGTTTGGCCATATTTCAGAGCTGCAACGTTACTGGAGTATCAAAAAGCACAAGGTGTGCCATACTCAGGGACATGGCCAAGGTAAGGAAGGCTGAAAAACGACCATCTTTGAATAAGAAACATAATAAAAAACGTCAAGACTAGGCCAAGAAATATCTTAAGACTGATTTTTCAAAGGTTTTATGGACTGATGAAATGAGAGTGACTCTTGATGGGCCAGATGGATGGGCCAGAGGCTGGATCAGTAAAGGGCAGAGAGCTCCACTCCGACTCAGACGCCAGCAAGGTGGAGGTGAGGTACTGGTATGGGCTGGGGTCATCAAAGATGAACTTGTGGGACCTTTTCGGGTTGAGAGGAGTGAAGCGCGACTCCCAGACCTACTGCCAGTTTCTGGAAGACAACTTCTTCAAGCAGTGGTACAGGAAGAAGTCAATATCGTTCAAGAAAACCATGATTTTCATGCAGGACAATGCTCCATCACATGCATCCAACTACTCCACAGCGTGGCTGGCCCTTGTTCACCTGATCTGAACCCCATAGAGAACCTGTGGTCCCTCATAAAATGTGAGATCTACAGGGAGGGAAAACAGTACACCTCTGGGAACAGTGTCTGGAGGCTGTGGTGGCTGCTGCACGCAATGTTGATCGTAAACAGATCAAGCAACTGACAGAATCTATGGATGGTAGGCTGTTGAGTGTCAACATAAAGAAAGGTGGCTATACTGGTCACTATTTTTTGGGGGTTTGTTTCTGCATGTCATAAATGTTTATTTCTAAATTTTGTGCAGTTATATTGGTTTACCTGGAGAAAATAAACAAGTGAGATGGGAATATATTTGTTTTTTATTAAGTTGCCTAATAATTCTGCACAGTAACAGTTACCTGCACAAACAGATATCCTACAGATAGCCAAATCTAAAAAAAAACCCACTCCAACTTCCAAAAATATTAAGCTTTGATATTTGAGTTTTTTGGGTTGATTGAGAACATAATTTTTGATCAATAATAAAAAAAATCCTCTAAAATACAACTTGCCTAATAATTCTGCACACGGTGTATGTACATTAAGATAACAGCATAAGGACATCGTGAATTTGTCTTAAGTTTTTTTTTTGTTTGTTTTATTTTACTTCAGTTTCACTTTGAGAGTTTTGAAACAATTCCTAGAATCGGAGACATGGAAATTTTTCAGGGAAAGTTTTTCATAAGGAGCATTCCACACTTGACCCCGTTTTTTTGCCAAATGGGACATCTGCACAACACATGCAGTCAATGAAGAGGACGGTGCTTCATCAACATAGAAACTTTGGACCCTGGACCTGCATCAAGGTCATCCTGCTCTGCTAGTGTTCACAAACCCCCTGTTCTCTGTCTCTGCAAACACCCCTCCTTTCAGTTAAAAAAAAAACCCACTGACTGATACCACGAAAATTCCAGCTCATTCTTTCATACAGGCTGCGCCACACAAGCCTATAGCAGTCACCATGATTGGGAGCTCGTTGCTCATGCTTGTATGTAAGTATCATTTGTTTTTTTTAGCTTTACAAACAATTTAACTAAACTGCTACAAGGTGATCACAGATTATTACAAATGATGATTACTAAAGGATTAGTGTTTTGTTGGATGTGTTGAACCATAAGTACTTGAACTGCCTGGGGCAAACAGAGGATTGCCTAACTTATACTACTGCTCATAGCTAAAGCTGAACAAGTGGGGAAACTGGAAGCCCCCATTCCTTCAACTACTGAACTGGATAATTTATTGCACCACATCCTGATTAATAGTAGCAGATACATTCTTACACATAGGGGCAGTATTATAGCAGTTATATTCTTGTACATAGGGACAGTATTATAGTAGTTATATTCTTGCACATAGGGACAGTTTTATATTAGTTATATTCTTGTACATAGGGGGCAGTATTATAGTAGTTATATTCTTGTACATAGGGGCAGTATTATAGTAGTTATATTCTTGTACATAGGGGCAGTATTATAGTAGCTATATTCTTGTACATAGGAGCAGTATTATAGTAGTTATATTCTTGTACATAGAGGGCAGTATTATAGTAGTTATATTCTTGTACTTAGGGGCAGTATTATAGTAGTTATATTCTTGTACATAGGGGCAGTATTATAGTAGTTATATTCTTGTACATAGGGACAGTATTATAGTAGTTATATTCTTGCACATAGGGACAGTTTTATATTAGTTATATTCTTGTACATAGGGGGCAGTATTATAGTAGTTATATTCTTGTACATAGGGGCAGTATTATAGCAGTTATATTCTTGTACATAGGGGCAGTATTATAGTAGTTATATTCTTGTACATAGGGGGCAGTATTATAGTAGTTATATTCTTGTACATAGGGGCAGTATTATAGTAGTTATATTCTTGTACATAGGGACAATAATATAGTAGTTATATTCTTGTACATAGGGACAGTATTATAGTAGTTATATTCTTGTACAAAGGGAGCAGTATTATAGTAGTTATATTCTTGTACATAGGGACAGTATTATAGTAGTTATATTCTTGCACATAGGGACAGTTTTATATTAGTTATATTCTTGTACATAGGGGGCATTATTATAGTAGTTATATTCTTGTACATAGGGGCAGTATTATAGTAGTTATATTCTTGTACATAGGAGCAGTATTATAGTAGTTATATTCTTGTACATAGGGAGCAGTATTATAGTAGTTATATTCTTTCTTGTACATAGGAGCAGTATTATAGTAGTTATATTCTTGTACATATGAGCAGTATTATAGTGGTTATACTCTTGTACATAGGTGCAGTATTATAGTAGTTATATTCTTGTACATAGGAGCATTATTACAGTAGTTATATTCTTGTACATAGGGACAGTATTATAGTAGTTATATTCTTGTACATAGGGGCAGTATTATAGTAGTTATATTCTTGTACATAGGGGGCAGTATTATAGTAGTTATATTCTTGTATATAGGGGCAGAATTATAGTAGTTATATTCTTGTACATAGGGGCAGTATTATAGTAGTTACATTCTTGTATATAGGGGCAGTATTATAGTAGTTATATTCTTGTACATAGGGGCAGTATTATAGTAGTTATATTCTTGTACATAGGGGCAGTATTATAGTAGTTATATTCTTTTACATAGGGGCAGTATTATAGTAGTTATATTCTTGTACATAGGGACAGTATTATAGTAGTTATATTCTTGTACATAGGGACAGTATTATAGTAGTTATATTCTTGTACATAGGGGCAGTATTATAGTAGTTATATTCTTGTACATAGGAGCAGTATTATAGTAGTTATATTCTTGTACATAGGGAGCAGTATTATAGTAGTTATATTCTTTCTTGTACATAGGAGCAGTATTATAGTAGTTATATTCTTGTACATATGAGCAGTATTATAGTGGTTATACTCTTGTACATAGGTGCAGTATTATAGTAGTTATATTCTTGTACATAGGAGCATTATTATAGTAGTTATATTCTTGTACATAGGGACAGTATTATAGTAGTTATATTCTTGTACATAGGGGCAGTATTATAGTAGTTATATTCTTGTACATAGGGGGCAGTATTATAGTAGTTATATTCTTGTACATAGGGGGCAATATTATAGTAGTTACATTCTTGTATATAGGGGCAGTATTATAGTAGTTATATTCTTGTACATAGGGGCAGAATTATAGTAGTTATATTCTTGTACATAGGGGCAGTATTATAGTAGTTACATTCTTGTATATAGGGGCAGTATTATAGTAGTTATATTCTTGTACATAGGGGCAGTATTATAGTAGTTATATTCTTGTATATAGAGGCAGTATTATAGTAGTTATATTCTTGTACATAGGGACAATAATATAGTAGTTATATTCTTGTACATAGGAGCAGTATTATAGTAGTTATATTCTTGTACATAGGGAGCAGTATTATAGTAGTTATATTCTTTCTTGTACATAGGAGCAGTATTATAGTGGTTATACACTTGTACATAGGAGTAGTATGTCATGATGTATTTTACCTTCTCACTGTATTTGCTGTAATACTATGTCAGGATGTGATGTCACTTTCCTTTGGTTGTACTTACTGAACACTTTGAAATGTCTTGGGATGTAAGTAACCATACCTTCCCCCCATCTCCTGTGTCTCTGGGCCCATAATGCAATTATCTCTTGTCCACACAGCCAGGGGAACTTCTCATTGTTTCGTAAGCAGTGGATAACGCCAACTACACAAACCTGTAGACATCTCGGAGCCAACCTTCTAGAATCTTCTAGTGGGCCCAACCATTGCATAGACCCCTACCCTTGAGGGGCGGGCCCACGAGCTCAGACAATACACTCCTGTTTCTAAATGCAGTTGGGAGTTGAGTTTTTGAAGAGGAAGGGAGCGAGATCTGAATCTGCGGACAGACCTCGCCGTCCAGTGGATTGTGTGGGATTTCTGGGACTCTGAAAAGGACTATTACGTTGTGATCTGGCACTTTGGATTATCGGGAGGTGCCCCCGAATCTGTTTTATTTGGACTTGTCGTGTGCTGTTCCTGTATTCCTGTTAGTAAACCTGTTGGATCATCCTCGGCCTGTTGTCTCTCTTTGCTCTGATGTACACCCCGTCACATAGTATTATAGTAGTTATATTCTTGTACATAGGGGCAGTATTATAGTAGTTACATTTTTGTATATAGGGGCAGTATTATAGTAGTTATATTCTTCTACATAGGGGCAGTATTATAGTAGTTATATTCTTGTATATAGGGGGAAGTATTATAGCAGTTATATTCTTGTACATAGGGGCAGTATTATAGTGGTTATACTCTTGTACATACGGGCAATATTATAGTAGTTATATTCTTGTACATAGGGACAGTATTATAGTAGTTATCTTCTTGTATATAGGGGACAGTATTATAGTAGCTCTATTCTTGTATATAGGAGCAGTATTATAGTAGTTATATTCTTGTACATAGGGGCAGTATTATAGTAGTTATATTCTTGTACATAGGGACAGTATTATAGTAGTTATATTCTTGCACATAGGGGCAGTATTATAGTAGTTACATTTTTGTATATAGGGGCAGTATTATAGTAGTTATATTCTTCTACATAGGGGCAGTATTATAGTAGTTACATTTTTGTATATAGGGGCAGTATTATAGTAGTTATATTCTTTTACATAGGAGCAGTATTATAGTAGTTATATTCTTGTACATAGGGACAATAATATAGTAGTTATATTCTTGTATATAGGGGGAAGTATTATAGTAGTTATATTCTTGTACATAGGGGCAGTATTATAGTGGTTATACTCTTGTACATACGGGCAATATTATAGTAGTTATATTCTTGTACATAGGGACAGTATTATAGTAGTTATCTTCTTGTATATAGGGGACAGTATTATAGTAGCTCTATTCTTGTATATAGGAGCAGTATTATAGTAGTTATATTCTTGTACATAGGGGCAGTATTATAGTAGTTATATTCTTGTACATAGGGACAGTATTATAGTAGTTATATTCTTGCACATAGGGGCAGTATTATAGTAGTTACATTTTTGTATATAGGGGCAGTATTATAGTAGTTATATTCTTTTACATAGGAGCAGTATTATAGTAGTTATATTCTTGTACATAGGGACAATAATATAGTAGTTATATTCTTGTACATAGGGGCAGTATTATAGTAGTTATATTCTTGTACATAGGGGCAGTATTATAGTAGTTACATTTTTGTATATAGGGGACAGTATTATAGTAGTTATATTCTTTTACATAGGAGCAGTATTATAGTAGTTATATTCTTGTACATAGGGACAATAATATAGTAGTTATATTCTTGTATATAGGGGGAAGTATTATAGTAGTTATATTCTTGTACATAGGGGCAGTATTATAGTGGTTATACTCTTGTACATACGGGCAATATTATAGTAGTTATATTCTTGTACATAGGGACAGTATTATAGTAGTTATATTCTTGTATATAGGGGACAGTATTATAGTAGCTCTATTCTTGTATATAGGAGCAGTATTATAGTAGTTATATTCTTGTACATAGGGGCAGTATTATAGTAGTTATATTCTTGTACATAGGGACAGTATTATAGTAGTTATATTCTTGCACATAGGGACAGTTTTATATTAGTTATATTCTTGTACATAGGGACAGTATTATAGTAGTTATATTCTTGTACATAGGAGCAGTATTATAGTAGTTATATTCTTGTACATAGGGGCAGTATTATAGTAGTTATATTCTTTTACATAGGGTGCAGTATTATAGTAGTTATATTCTTGTATATAGGGGTAGTATTTTAGTAGTTATATTCTTGTACATAGGGGCAGTATTATAGTAGTTACATTCTTGTATATAGGGGCAGTATTATAGTAGTTATATTCTTTTACATAGGAGCAGTATTATAGTAGTTATATTCTTGTACATAGGGGTAGTATTATAGTAGTTATATTCTTGTACATAGGGGCAGTATTATAGTAGTTATATTCTTGTATATAGGGGACAGTATTATAGTAGCTCTATTCTTGTACATAGTGGTAGTATTATAGTAGTTATATTCTTGTACATTTGGGGCAGTATTATAGTAGTTATATTCTTGTACATAGGGGCAGTATTATAGTAGTTATATTCTTGTACATAGGGGCAGTATTATAGTAGTTATATTCTTGAACATAGGGGCAGTATTATAGTAGTTATATTTTTGTATATAGGGGCAGTATTATAGTAGTTATATTCTTGTACATAGGGACAGTATTATAGTGGTTATACTCTTCTACATAGGGGCAGTATTATAGTAGTTATATTCTTGTATATAGGAGGCAGTATTATAGTAGTTATATTCTTGTATATAGGGGGAAGTATTATAGTAGTTATAGTCTTGTATATAGGGGCAGTATTATAGTAGTTATATTCTTGTATATAGGAGGCAGTATTATAGTAGTTATATTCTTGTATATAGGGGGAAGTATTATAGCAGTTATATTCTTGTATATAGGAGCAGTATTATAGTAGTTATATTCTTCTACATATGGGCAGTATTATAGTAGTTATATTCTTGTACATAGGGGGCAGTATTATAGTAGTTATATTCTTGTACATAGGGGGCAGTATTATAATGCACTTTGTTTTTATTTTTGCAGTATTAATTGTGGAAAATGCAGGTAAGAGTTAATTTTTTAATGTATATATTACTGAAGAGGAACTCCTAAATGTTCTCATTATAAACAAAAGTGATAAAGAAACCTAATTAGTTTTCTTCTGAGGCCATTAATGTAAAACAATATATAACTTATTGTGGTAGAACGTTCTTATCTATAGGAGGCAGTATTGTAGGATGCCATTCAGTCTTATGACAATGAAGACCATAACATGGCTGTCTTATTGCCTTACAGGATCAGTGGTCAGCCCAGTGGTGACTTTTAACCCAGACTTGAATAAGATATTCACAGGACAGTCTCTCCAGATGACCTGTGATGTGGACTCCACTTTACAAGAAGATATCACATATTTCTGGTTTAAAAACGATAACTGGATCCACTCCGAGAAAACATTTTCCATAGCATCTGCACTATCATCGGACAGTGGAAACTACCAATGCCAGACGAGTGCTAGTGACCTAAGTGACTCTACCAGACTGGAAGTCTATAATGGTTGGTGGCACTATAACAGTATATCGCATTCTAAAAATGAAAAATGTGCGCACAAAATCACCCATATAGTTGAAAAATTCTGCAAAAACTGAAGCTTAAAAGGGAAAGTGTTGAAAAATTCACCCCCTTTAAAAGGGTTTTCTCCACAAAGTTGATTTTAATCAATAGATCTTTGAATAATACTGAAGGCCACTTTACACACAGATAAATCTTTGGCAGATCTGTGGTTGCAGTGAAATCATGGACATATTGTTCCATTTGTGCACAGCCACAAACCCTTATCTGTGTCTAAAGTGGCCTTAAGTTCTACAATTGGATGTGTTTAACACTAGAACTACTGAGGTAGTCATTTTGACTACTTTGCATCATGTATTTCTATATAGGTGTCACGAGTCCAGTAGTTCTAGTGTTAAAAGATAAATAAAAAAAATAAAATAAATCTTTATTTTTAAATAGCGCTGACATATTCCGCAGCGCTTTACATACATTAGGAACATTGTCCCCAGTGGGGCTCACAATCTAAGGTCACTATCTGTATGTCTTTGGAGTGTGGGAGGAAACCGGAGGAAACCCACACAAACACGGGGAGAACATGACCAGCTGAGGGAGTATTCTCCGGTCGTGATGTCTGTGTTACCAAACCCCTTATACTATAAATAAACACACGGACTGCATGCGACTTGGTTCAAAATGGCCACAGCAGCCTTTTATTGCCTATTGTTCACAAACTAAGCACCTTAGGGACGCCGTCCAACGGGCGACCCAAAACAACACACAGATAACAATAGACAATGCCAATTACATGACCCTCCCGGGGGCAGGCCCAGTCCATAACTACTACTCCCCTTGCCCCTGGCCGCAACACACCGACCCAGAGACGAGGTGCCAATCACCCACGGATTGACACCCCCACACTTTGGCAGAACCCCGTGCCTGCCACATCCCGGAACCGAGAGCCACCATACCGAGACAATGACTCCCGGTCCAGTTACCAGTCACTTCCAACCTCTGGACCAGACCTACCCCCCCGCCACAGGACAGACCACGTGACACCTTACGTGGCCTGGACCCGCCACACACCAAAAGCTCGCTCAACACCATCCTGCAGGCCCAATGCCCATAAATCCACTCCAATGTCGTTGAGGTGCACTCCGTCACCCCTCCGAAACCGCCAATCTGCCGGCTCCAACTCCCTGTGCCTCACCACAATCCCACCGTTCCTGATCACAAACCTGGCAACCACCCGATTCACCTGGGCCCTGGCCTTATTGACCTTTTCCACCGACCGAGCCCCCCTCCATGACAACCTGGTCACTATGTCTGACCACACGACAATCAAACCCGGGTACTGCTTCCACAACCGCAGTAAGTCAATCTTTATATCCCGGATCAGATCACGTGACGCCCGTACTCACAGATCATTACCTCCCACGTGTAATACCAGCACATCCGGAGGCCGGTCAACCTTACAATAACGACCAAATTCTGGGACCACCCTGCCCCACTCCATGCCCCGAACACCGATCCACCGAACAGTCGCCTGCCCACGATCCAGCCCTAGCTGCCGACCATTCGGGCGAACCGCCGCCCGCCGAGCACCCCAGAACACGAAGGAATGCCCCAGAATCCAGATTAGGCACATCCCCACAACAAAGAAAGACAACGAAAACAGAAATTAAAAACCAATAACATCACCACCATCAACGCCTCTCAGAAAAAACCCATTCTACCTCCGTCCTCTAACACTTGTACATTACCCCCTCTTTTTTTTTTTTTTTTTTTACATATATAAACCACTTCCAAACCGCCAAACCACCTGTACCTAGACCAAAGTTACCATAATGCTACAACAGCTGCGGCCTCACGTACCGCCGAAAACAAGAAGATTCCCATCTACCAATACGCTTTACCACCTCATCTCCAAGCCCCCAATGAGCGGCCTCCGTAGCTGCCCCTATCCGAAAGGAATGCGACCCAAAATCCTCCGGGCGCTCCCCCACATTCTGCAAACTTCGCCGCAGAACCGCTACAAACTGGAACCTTGATAAAAAGGACCCATCCACGTGCCGCAAAAATGGGCCCGGTAAACCCCCCCTCACGGCCATGAATTGCTCCACTAAACGTACTGGGCACAACTCCTCCCCCGGGACCGCGTATAACACCACCAACCTACCCCGACCCAGCTGATCCGTTTTCGACCGACTAATCCGGCACTCCACCTGATCACCGCCCACTCGCACATCCTCAAGCAGCAACCCGCCGCCTGTCACCCTGGACGGGCTTACCAACTCACCGATCCGGAAAGCCCCATAAAAAGCAAGACCGAAAGCTGTTGTAAACAAAACAGTCTCGTAAACCGACTCACAAATGCCGCTCAGGCCCCCCACCAACCGCCTCAACAAACCAAACGATACGGGACGCCTCTTGTCCCTCTCCCGCACACCGCGGCGGAACCTCCGCAAGGCCCGTCGAACCCGAAAATCCTGCGAAACATCTTGTTCCCCTCTCATTTTTAACCAAAACGCCACCGCCGCCACCCGATGCGCCACGGCCGACGCCGATCGCCCGGCCGAGAAATCCACACTCACCAACGCCAGTAATGCCACCAAGTAATCCACGCTTACCCCATCAAACATCCGACCCAGCAACTCCTCCCATTCAGCCCACACCTTAGCATATCGGCACCAAGTCACCTCAGTCACCGAATTCCGAATCAATTCTGAGATCACCGCCTCACCAGATTCCATAAATCCACGGGACACTCCACTCCGACTTCGTCCGCCCAAGGCAGTAGCGCCCGAAACCTGCTGAACTGAAAACGAGACAAAGCGTCAGCCACCCCATTGTCAACTCCCGGAACGTGCTTTGCCACCACCTGTACATTCAGCTGCAGACATCTCAACACTAAATGCCGCAAAAACACCACCACTGGCTCCGACTTAGCCGACAAGTTGTTAATAGCAAACACCACCGCCTGGTTATCACAATGGAAGCAAACCTTCCTCCCGGCAAAACGCGACCCCCACAGCTCCACTGCTACCACGATAGGAAATAGCTCCAACAGAGCCAAATTCCTGACCAAACCGCTCTCCCGCCACGCCTGTGGCCACCGACCCACACACCAGTGACCTCGAAACACGGCCCCAAACCCTGCCGACCCAGCCGCATCGGTGAACAGCTGTAACGCCCCGTTAGACGCCACCTTCTCCATCACCAGGGCCCGGCCATTGAAACACTGCAAAAATTGATCCCATACCAAAAGATCGTTCTTGATCGCCTTCGTGATTCGCACGAAATGTGTCGGCGACCGCACACCTGCCGTCGCCGTTGCCAAACGTCTCGCAAAAACTCTCCCCATCGGCATAATCCTGCAAGCGAAATTCAATTTCCCAAGCAAGGACTGCACCACCTTAAGCCGCACCTTCTTTGCCGCCTTCACCCCTGCCACCGCGGCCCTCAAATCACGAACCTTCTCCTCCGGCAACCTACATTCCATGGCAATAGAATCAATCTCAATCCCCAAAAAACGCATCACAGGCGCCGGGCCTTCCGTCTTATCGGGGGCCAAGGGAATTCCGAAGCTGTCTGCGACTTTCTGCAACGCAAATAACAACCCCGCACAAACCATTGAACCCGCCGGCCCAACACAAAGAAAATCGTCCAAATAGTGAATAATGGACATAAGCCCAGACACATCCCGAACCACCCACTCTACAAACGAACTAAACGCCTCAAAATACGAACACGAAATTGAACAACCCATTGGCAAACAGCGATCAACATAATAACTGCCATCCCACCAGCAACCCAACAAATGCTGACTATCTGGATGATCCGGTAACAACCGAAATGCCGCTTCCACATCAGCCTTTGCCATCAACGCCCCCCGACCCGCTGCCCTGACCAGGTCCAACGCCTTGTCGAACGACACATAATATACCGCCGCTAACTCCGGTACAATGCCATCATTCACCGACAACCCCTCTGGGTAAGACAAATGATGGATAAGCCGAAATTTGTTCAGCTCTTTCTTCGGCACAACCCCCAACGGCGAAACCACCAACTTCGAACACGGCGGGGCGTCATAAGGACCGCCCATTCTGCCCAAAACCACCTCCTTTCTCAGCTTCTCATCCACCACATCCGCATGATCCCGAGCAGAACGTAAATTACGGTACGGTGGGGGCGATGGACTAACAGCCGACGGGATACGGAAACCGTCAGAAAAACCAAACCATAACAACGCCGCTGCCTCGCCGTCCGGATACCTATTTAAAAAGGGGGCCATCGCTTCTACCTTCACCAGCGTCATCCCTTTTTCCAACCCCGTCACCCGCTTTTCCTTTCCCCTTTTTAAAGCACTTGGACAGGCTATGTCCTCCCCCACAACCTGACCATTCATGCTTAAACCGGCATGCCGCTCCAAACCTGCACTGCCCCTCATTATATTGCCAACAGAAACCTTTTTTCTGACTTGCCGGGGACCCGGCCCCCGGTCCCCCGGCACCCCCCCGAAAGGGCTGAGTCGGTGCCGACATCAGTCGCAACCATAAGGAAATATACTTATGGTCCCATCGCATATCCGGCCGCAACGCCTTCCGCTGCCGGAATTGCTCGTCGTAACGCAGCCACGCCAGCCCGCCATAAACCCGATAAGCCTCCCCTATCGCATCCATGTAACCAAACAAGGCCGAACAATGCTCCGACTCCTTTTCCCCGACCACGCTCGCCAAAATCGCAAACGCTTGCAACCAGTTTGCAAAAGTCCGAGGAATAAGCCTATAACGGAGCTTTTCCTCCTCGTCCTTCTCCTTTTTGGAGTCGCTCGGCTTAACCCTATCCAAATTAAATTTCTCCAGGGGAAGCAGAGAAAAAATCTCCACATATTCCCCTTTCCAAATTTTTTCCCGCACCTCCTTCTTTAAATGAGCCCCCAGCGGGCCCTCAAAACAAACATAAACTTCGCTTTTAGCCCTATCATCTAGGCGCACCACCTCATCCTCCTCCTTTTCTTTTTCCTTTGCCCCCTCTGCCGCACTCCCCCCTGCGCCCCCCCCCCCTTCCGCCGCGCCCGATCCGTCCCCCCCTCCCACCGCCGCCGCCCCCCGACCTGTCGTCCCCACCCACGCCGCCGCCGGCGCCTGCGCCGCCCCCCCCCCCCAGCCCCGGCAACCGCCGCCAACCCCTGCAACAGCCCCAACAACTGGCTCCACACTGCTACTCCGCCAGGCGCTGCTGTGTCCACAGCCGCCCTCCCGCCCCCGACACTCCCCGCCAGCGCAGCCCCTGCCGCCCCCGCTGCCGTCTCACCCAACCGCGGCTCAGCGTCCCCCGATACCGCAGCCTCGCTGTCCTCCGTCTGCCGACCATCCGACTCTTCCGACAGCACGACCTCCTCATCCTCGCCGCTGACATCTTCTTCCATCCGACATCCGGGGGCTCTGGATCCCAGCCGTCGCCGCCTCTGGCCCTCCTGGGCCGCCGCAGGCCTCCTGCCGCTGGGTCCTCCCGCTCCCACGGGACACCGCCACATCCGGGGGCTGCACAGCGGTCCTGAGTGACCGGGCGGTCGCCGCATGGCTCACGCCGTCACCCCTGCTCACTGCCGCGCCAGGGTCAGGCACCACAGACCTCCCCCTGGCGCTGGACCTACCGCCGCCTGCAGCCCCTCGGTCCCCCCGCCGACTGCAGGGGGAACTGCTGGCCTCCATCCCTCGCCGAGCGCGCTGCCGACCTGGATCCGCTGCTGTCACTGGAAATCCAGCCCGGAGGCCGGGACCGGAAGTAGGCCCCACGCTGGCCACTCCCACCTCCCGACCACCGCGGCTGGAACGCAGATTCCTCCCGCTGCTGCTGGGAGCAGCAGCCGGACTGCGCTGCTGCTCGGCCCGCTGCGGAGGGTCCCTGGAGGGGCTCTGGCATCTCCTCCTCGCCCCCCCCGCACCCGGGGAATACCTGCGGGGGGGCCGCGACTGGCGCACACCACGGCTGGGGGAGCGAGGGGCAAGCGCCGACGGGTTAACCCCGGCAGCCCTGATGTGGGTCTGCACTGCCAGGGGCCCGTGCGCTGCAATGGCTGCTGCAATCAGGCGCTGAAGTTCCTGGAGATCAGCCATGGTGACTCGTGCTGCTGATCTCTTGGCGTCCGGAAGAAGAAGAGGAGGTAACCCCCTCCTCTCCCAGACTAACCCTTTCCCTACTCCTCCTCTTCCTCCCAAGCTAAAACCACCCCTTAATGCCATATTAGGCCTGCCAAGCAAACTGTCCCTATTAACCCCATCACTCCCTAACTCCCCCTTGGTCATGTCGCCCCTCCTCCCCAAGGGGGAATCCATGGCTGTCTTACAAACTCCTTGCAGATGGTGTCCTTGGTGGGATTTGAACCACAGTGCTACAAGACTACAGTGCTAACCACCAGGGCCGGATTAAGGTTGGTGGGGGCCCCTGGGCAGAAAATCTGGTGGGGGCCCCATAACGTTAACATTTTTAGCTATAACAGTAGAGCGCGAACCGTAGCATTTAGATATAAATCCAATGAACATTTATCTTATCCTGTTCTGCCACATTCAGATTTACAGTACACACACACAGCTCTGACACACACACACACAGCTCTGACACACACACACAGCTCTGACACACACACACACACAGCTCTGACACACACACACACACACACACAGCTCTGACATACACACACACACAGCTCTGACACACACACACACACACACACAGCTCTGACACACACACACACACACACACAGCTCTGACACACACACATCTCTGACACACACAATGCACCCACCCATCACCCCCTACACACACACACACACAATGCACCCCCCTTTACCGCCTACACACACACACACAATGCACCCCCCATCACCCCCTACACACACACAATGCACCCCCTTTACCCCTACACACACACACACACACACACACACACACACACAATGCACCCCCCATCACCCCCTACACACACACACACAATGCACCCCCCATCACCCCCTACACACACAATGCACCCATCACCCCCTACAAACACACACACACACACACACACAATGCACCCCCATCACACCCTACACACACACACTCAAATACAATGCACCCACCTTTCCTCCCCACACACACACACAAATACAATGCACCCCCCATTACTCCCCCCACACAAAACACACATACAATGCACCCACCCATCACCCCCTACACACACACACACACAATGCACCCACCCATCACCCCCTACACACACACACACACACAATGCATCTCCCCATCACCCCACACACACACACAAATACAATGCACCCCCCATTACTCCCCCCACACAAAACACACACACAATGCACCCACCCATCACCCCCTACACACACACAATGCATCTCCCTTTACCGCCTACACACACACACACACACACAATGCACCCCCCCATTACCCCTCCCCCCACACACAATACAATGCAGCCCTCATCACCCCCTACACACACAAATCACACTGCCCCATCCCTACACCCTCCTGCCTCCCCCCTCCCTCGGAATACAGTGCTCCCCCTCTGCCTGTCACAAAGCTGTGTTCCACTTCCTTCACAGATGTTGCCCGTTATGTGTCCTCAGCCCCTCCCCACTCATCATCATTAATTAAACCTGTCTCTTCGGCTCCTTCATGGAGCGCTTACCATCTGATCTCCCCTGTGTGCCGGCGCCCGCAGCACTGTGATGACGTCAGCAAGGTGCTGATCTCATCACGTTACTGCACGTCGGGGGCGGGGCCCAGTTCCTGCGCGCTGTTCAAATGTATTTACGTCTGAAAGACGCAAATACATTTCAATAGGAAGAAGGAGGAAGCTGCAAGCACCGGCTCCGGCGCGCTCCTCTGCATTGTGTGCATGCCGGACACACAGCACACAGCAGAGGTGGCACAGCACAGCGCTGCCTCCTGCTCCTGCTGCAGCTAGTGTGTCAGGCCTGCATGCACACACTGCGGAGGAGCGTGGCTGCACATACAGCGGCCCATTACACCATGCCCCTGCTTCTAGGGTGGGGGGGCAGGTGCCCCCCCGCCCCTCGCTGGGTACGCCCATGACGGCCGCAGCACATAGCAGGGAGCTCATTGGCACACCTTGACCCCGGAAGTACAATCGCTGGTACTTCCGGGGTCATTCAGCGTCCTGTGCCCGCAGTTTGTTTTTGCATCTTAAAGACGCAGATACAAATAAATGCCGGTGCACCGCCCGCCCCCCCCCCCCCCCTCCGAAAACACAGCTGATTTATTAGACTGTCTTTACGGAGGGGGAGAGGGTGTGAAGAAAAAAAAAATGCTGACAAGTATGGCCCTCGTGGTGGGGGCCCCCTTAGAAGCTCTTTTGGTGGGGGCCCCTGGGCTGGAGCCCCGCTTGCCCCGCCTATAATCCGGCCCTGCTAACCACTAAGCCACCGTGCCGCCCTAGAAGATGCCCAAGAGCTGTGGTATGATCAGACCATGTCCCTGTACGGTCAGACACGGCCATTACACAGTACACAGCAGGGACACATATATAAGATTATCTCAGCACCGGAGATGTAGTATGATCAGACCATGTCCCTGTACGGTCAGACACGGCCATTACACAGTACACAGCAGGGACACATATATAAGATTATCTCAGTACCGGAGATGTGGTATGGTCAGACCATGCCCCTGTACGGTCAGACACGGCCATTACACAGTACACAGCAGAGGCACATATATAAGATTATCTCAGCACCGGAGATGTGGTATGATCAGACCATGTCCCTGTACGGTCAGACATGGCCATTACACAGTACACAACAGGGACACATATATAAGATTATCTCAGCACCGGAGATGTGGTATGGTCAGACCATGTCCCTGTACGGTCAGACACGGCCATTACACAGTACACAGCAGAGGCACATATATAAGATTATCTCAGCACCGGAGATGTGGTATGATCAGACCATGTCCCTGTACGGTCAGACACAGCCATTACACAGTACACAGCAGAGGCACATATATAAGATTATCTGAGCACCGGAGATGTGGTATGACCAGACCATGTCCCTGTACGGTCAGACACGGCCATTACACAGTACACAGCAGGGACACATATATAAGATTATCTCAGCACAGGAGATGTGGTATGATCAGACCATGTCCCTGTACGGTCAGACACGGCCATTACACAGTACACAACAGGGACACATATATAAGATTATCTCAGCACCGGAGATGTGGTATGGTCAGACCATGTCCCTGTACGGTCAGACACGGCCATTACACAGTACACAGCAGAGGCACATATATAAGATTATCTCAGCACCGGAGATGTGGTATGATCAGACCATGTCCCTGTACGGTCAGACACGGCCATTACACAGTACACAACAGGGACACATATATAAGATTATCTCAGCACCGGAGATGTGGTATGACCAGACCATGTCCCTGTACGGTCAGACACGGCCATTACACAGTACACAGCAGAGGCACATATAGAAGATTATCTCAGCACCGGAGATGTGGTATGATCAGACCATGTCCCTGTACGGTCAGACACGGCCATTACACAGTACACAGCAGGGACACATATATAAGATTATCTCAGCACAGGAACATTTTTTTGAAACACTTCCAATTGTGGAACTTATTATTCTAAGATTTATTGATTAAAATTTACATTGTTTGTGGGGAAAACCTCTTTAAGTCTTCTTGATTATCACTCTACCAACCTGTTTAGAAGAGCCCAGCTCCCCCACCTAATACCTTATTCCTGTGCTGTGTGTATCCCATGTGGTCCAGTTCAATGGTTGTCGCTGCTCTGTGCTTGACGCCTCTTCTGTTCCCACAATCACCAGCCCTCCTTTCTTGACTAACATGGTTGACATCTTCTACGTCATCTATGGTTTGTCCAAATCTCACGCCTGAAGGGTAAAAAACAGGAGTCGCTTAGGCACAACAAGCTGTGTGGATGACATAAATCAAGTCAGAAGGACTTTGGTTTTGGGAATAGAGGTGGAGCTGAGCACAGATAATGACGATCAGCATATGGTATGGGAACATTGTAACACATATTCTCTTAGATATGTGGAGGAGCTGAGCTCTTGCGAAACGGTTGGTAAGGTTCTGATTAAAATGACTTACAGTGGGGGAAATAATTGATCCCTTGCTGATTTTGCCCCCTGACAAAGACATGAACAGTCTATAATTTTAAGGGTAGGTTAATTTTAACAGTGAGAGATAGAATATCCAAAATGCAATCCAGAAAATCACATTGTATAAATTATATAAATTTCTCAGGGTTGCATGAAAGGAAAGAGACCATGATTCCAGTGACATGTCTCTCACTGGGCTACTTGCTGCAGTTTTAATAAAATCCCTGTTTGATCTGATGCAGCTCTACCATGTTCTCTGTATAAACCCGCCCACATCAATGATTGGCAGCTTTCTGTGTATACCGTGCATAGGTAGAAATCTGCCAATCACTGTTGGGGGTGTTGTTGGACAACCTGCCAGCAGGTTTACTTATTCTCTACTGATAATCTCCTGCTGATAAAACAAGGATTTATTTTTTTTTAAATAAGATAATTAAAAAAACTAACATTTTAGTTTAACAACAGATAAACTCAGCATACATGAAAGTATGCAAACAAATCCCCTTCCCAACCCCTCTCCCCCCAAACAAAAATCCCTATTCACTCAGCAATCAGACTATTCATGTGTATATTTTACATTCAAAAATACAATTAGGCATAGATCGGCAACCAAACAGCAACTAATAGAGTATCTGACTGGCACACCTGAAATCCGACCTGACAACTTAACCCATTGCCAGGCAGCCAGGCAAAAACAGGTTCGCTATCAGGGCTCTGGCCCAGGTCAGCGTCGCCGGAGCCAAATTTGGGGTATCAAGCCACGGGGCCCACATATCCTCAAATTTCTTGTACACCCTTCTCTTTTGATAAACATACTTCTCAAGATGGAGGGTGTGGTTTACCCTATTGTCACGAACAGCCGGGGAAGTCCCTCAGAAATCCGCAGCTGTTCACTGATTTGTTACACACGACTACTCTCTAGCGCCCCCCTTGTCTGCAGGCCACTTTTGGTACTGCAGGACAATGCATAAGATGAGGCTGCTGAGCTGATAATGCCAAATATTGGAGGTCTCACAGCAAGGGTAAATGTATATATCCCCAATTCCTGCTAATGGAATATTTATATACCTCGGTACCCTTAATGATAGCACTCCAATAATTCTATGCAATAACAATTACGCTGCCACCACCCAGACTTTCTACAGGTAGCTGGGAACCCGTTTCAGATAGCATAAGGCCCTTCGGGGTTTTGGATTCGTATATAAAGCATAAGGAAAGAAACTCTTAAATTTTTATATATTTAATCCGAAAATAGGCAGTGTTTAAAGAATATACAGGAATTTACAAAAGGGAACAATACACATTACGGCATAACAGTTACATAAAATAAAAGGTATAAACGTGAAACTTACTAAGCTTGTGCCATAGAAGTGACGTCTGCTTAGGGAGTAGGAGGGAACTCCAAGAGATGTTAGAATCGGCCAGCATCACCCTTCATGATGCCCTCCTCGTGCTGACTGAGCCCCCAAGACAGGAACTGTCTCTTATGCTCTTGCTAGCCCCCCTTGCCTGTGACATCATTTTACAGTCACTTGTGGGCTGGGCTTGAGATGGTCACAAAGTTCCATAATTCTAGGGTTTTCCATATCTTTGCCCCTGGGTCACACAGGTGAAAGATATTAGCGTCATATTTAATATCTCGATTTTACAGTTACATTGATACCAAACACAACGCCTCTAGCACAATTTTACTGGCCAATACTAATTTGTCGTGATTCCGTCGATCTCCTCGTCAGGTGAGACGGTGCGCTGGGTTCCGCACGACGCAGGGATTCTGGCAATGTGTTTTTCATCTTTCTAGCATTAAAGTCGCACTTCAAAACCTGCTTTGGGAGTTTTCCCGCCAATATTACAAAGAATTGTCTTTCTCTGCAGCTTTTGGCTTTTCTTCTACCATCACCCAAAGTCATAAATACCTTAAGCTTCCAGGCCAATCAGATAATCGCCATGACGACCTGTGGCTGGTGAAGAAGAGGGGGATGAAGTCCCTTCAACAGCTCTACATGACACCTCCCCCTTTTTGAGGTAGCATGGGAGATTGATTTGCCAATCGTCTCCTAAGCCTACCTCGCTGGCATCCCCCTGCCGGGACAGCCCATCAGCGTTGCCATGCTCAACACCCTTCCTGTGTTGAATGGTAAAGTCATACTGCTGTAGTGCCAAGCTCCACCGCAGTAGCTTACCATTGTCGCCGGCCACCCGATGTAGCCAGCTGAGAGGGTTGTGGTCTGTCACTATGGTGAAGTTGCGTCCATATAGGTAGGGCTGCAGTTTCCGCAGGGCCCACACTATAGAGAGGCACTCCTTCTCCACAGTGGCGTAGGCCACTTCCCGGGATAAGAGCTTGCGGCTGAGAAACATCACCGGATGCTCTTCTCCCTTCCCATTTACCTGGCTGAGTACTGCACCAAGGCCAAACGCACTGGCATCTGTCTGAACTATGAACCGTCGGGTGAAGTCCGGAGCTTGTAGGATTGGGGAACTGGCGAGGGCAGCTTTTAGTGCCCTGAAGGACCGTTCACAGTCATCTGTCCAGGTGACTACTTGCGGTAGCTTCTTTTTGGTGAGGTCCGTCAACGGCTTAGCAAGAGCACTATAGTTAGGAACGAACTTCCTATAGTACCCTGCCGTACCCAAGAAGGACATCACCTGCTTCTTTGACTTGGGGGTAGGCCAGGAGGTGATGGCATCAACCTTCCCTGGCTCTGGTTTCAGGGTCCCGCCACCCACTCTGTGTCCAAGGTACTGTACCTCAGTCATGCCGATCTGACACTTCCCTGGCTTTATAGTAAGACCAGCGCTTTGGATCCGCCTGAGCACCTGCTCCAGGTGCCCCAGGTGTTCCTCCCAAGTGGGACTAAAGATGGCAATGTCATCCAGGTAAGCTACTGCAAACCCTCCTAGTCCCTCGAGCAGCTGGTCGACCAATCGCTGGAAAGTGGCAGGAGCATTTCTCATGCCAAAGGGCATGACAAGGGATTCATACAGCCCGAATGGGGTGATGAAGGCGGACCTTTCCTGTGCTTCCTTGGACATAGGAATCTGCCAGTACCCTCGACTCAGGTCCATGATGGTCAGGTACTGGGCCCCGGCTAAGCAATCCAGTAACTCGTCGATGCGTGGCATTGGGTACGCATCGGGTGCTGTGATTGCATTTAGCCTCCTGTAGTCCACACAAAACCGGGTTGTCCGGTCCTTTTTGGGAACCAAGACTACAGGCGAGGCCCATGCACTTTTGGACCTCTGGATCACTCCCAGGACTAGCATTTCATCGATCTCCCTTTTTATGTCCTTTTGTACCTCTAGGGAGACACGGTATGGGGGTTGACGAACTGGGGAATGACTCCCTGTGTCCACCTGGTGGGTGGCTAGGGATGTCTTCCCTGGGACATTCGTGAAGGTCATCAGGTAGGGCCGGAATACCTCCCGCAGCTGGGACTTTTGGTCCAAGGATAGCTGTGGGTTGAATGCCGCCTCCTCGATAGACCCTCCATCCCGGGCTGAGGCGAGCAAGTCCACCAAGACTTCACTTTCGCCTTCCTCGGGAAGACTACACACAGGAAGAGCAAAGGCTTCCCTGTCATGATGAGCTTTCATCATGTTGACATGGAAGACCTTTTGCCTCTTCCTGGCATGGTCGATGGTGACCACATAGTTTACGTCATTGAGGCGCTGATGCACCAGGTATGGACCCTCCCAGGCCGCCTGAAGCTTGTTCTGGGTCATTGGGACTAGGACCCACACCTTCTGACCCACTTCATACACCCGCTCTCGAGCGTGTTGGTCGTACCATCGCTTCTGGCTGGCCTGGGCTTGCGCCATATTCTCATGCACCATCTGCGTCATTGACTGCATTTTGTCACGGAGCCGAATGACATACTCCACAACGGACACTTCTGGGGAATTCAGTTCCTCTTCCCAGGATTCCCTTACCAGACCAAGAGGCCCCCGGACTCGTCTGCCATACAGGAGCTCGAAGGGGGAAAACCCCGTTGAGGCCTGTGGTACCTCTCTGTAGGCAAACAGCAGGTGTGAGAGATACCGCTCCCAGTCGCGTCCATGTGACTCAACCAGCATCTTAAGCATCTGCTTAAGTGTACCATTAAATCGCTCACACAAACCATTGGTCTGTGGGTGATAAGCGCTTGATATCAGATGCCGCACCTGCATTTTCTTACAGAGAGCCTCCATTAGACGAGACATGAACTGAGTCCCCTGGTCGGTAAGCATCTCCCTGGGAAATCCTACTCGGGAGAATATGGTCAAGAGGGCATCTGCCACCTTATCGGCTCTAACTGAGGACAGAGCCACTGCCTCCGGATACCGGGTAGCATAGTCTACCACAGTAAGGACGAACCGTTTTCCAGAGCTGCTGGGGACGGCCAGAGGCCCGACAATGTCCACAGCGACCCTCTGGAAAGGCTCCTCTATCACCGGCAAAGAGATCAGGGGAGCTTTGGGAGCAGGCCCTGACTTTCCCACTCTTTGACATGTGATGCAGGAGCGGCAGTAGTTGGCAACATCTGTCCCCATTTTGGGCCAATAGAAGTGGTGAGACAGCCGGGCCTTGGTTTTGCTAACCCCCAAGTGTCCGGCGAGTGGGATCTCATGGGCAATCCGCAGCAACTCACTCCTAAAGCGGTGAGGCACCACCAGCTGTTTTTCCTTCAGCCACTCTTGTTGGGGGTTACAGGGAATTGTCTCCCGGTACAACTTTCCCTGGTCCCAGAATACCTTCTCCTTATCGGTCTCGGAAGAGGGCTTCTCTGCGAGGTCCCTTAACGTCTTTAGACTGGCATCAGTTCGTAGAGCCACCTGAAACTCTTGGCTAGAAGCAGCCAAAAGTGACGTTAAGGTTCCAACCTCACCAGGACCCTCTGGGACCTGCTCTGGGTCCGTAACCAGTTCCGTTATCCCTCTGGGTGAAGAGGTGTCAGCAGGCAAGGTTTCATTTGCGTTCTGGGCACTCTGACTGCGGGTGACAGCACCGATGAAGGCTGTCTCCCCGGGGAATAACCACTCTTCCCCATCAGCCTGACAGGTACTACTGGCTGTGTCACTGTCCGCTGTGACACTGCTCAGCTGCACTTGACCACTGTCCTCGTGGTTCTCATGTCTGCCTCCATCTCTGTCGGTACAGACACTTGCTACCTTGGGGTCGTCCTCAGCCACGTCACCCTGCCGCGTGGCATGGCTGAGTTCCCCTGTACAAATCTCCACTTTATTACCATGCACAACATTTGTAATTACGTTCTGGGTATCCGCATTCGGGTCGCATGACTTATCAACAACATTTGCATCACATGATTTAACAACATTTGCATCACATGACTGATCAACAACATTTGTATCACATGACTTTTTGGATTCGGGAGGATCATCAGGGAGAAATTGTGCAACTAATCGCCCCAGATCAGTCCCCAATAAAACATTGGTTGGTAGATGTTCATCCACCCCCACTTCCCTCCACCCTCTCCCAGCACCCCAGTCGAGGGGAATCAGGGCCATTGGGAAGGAGTGGTGGACACCCCCCGCCAAGGCGACAGTCAGGAGTTTTCCCGGGATAAAGTTTTCAGGGGGTACCAGTTCAGGGCGGACCAGTGTTCTGTCGGCCCCAGTGTCCTTGAGCCCCACAGTGGGGGTTCCGCCTACGGTGACGGGGTGTAGGTTTTCGCAGGCCCTACCACCCGCCTTCCTTGCCAAAAGGACAGTTCCAGTGGGCCCTTGGGCCTTGGATGTGGGGTTCCTCTTCTGCCTCTCTGGGCAACCAGAGCTGAGGTGTCCAGGCAGGTTGCAGGAAAAACACCTGCGAGTGTCAGAGGTGGGCCGGGCACTGGTGGATGAAACAGGACCTACGGGAGGTCGGCTGGTAGGGGCAGGGGTGGTTGTAGTTGTCATCTTACCCCCTTTCCAGCTAGTGGTGGACGGCTTCCGCACCTCCGATGCACGGTTGGCCACATAGGCGTCGGCAATCTGGGCTGCTTTTGAGGCCTCCTTGGGCTCTCGGTCCATAACAAACTGTCGAACCTCCACAGGACAGACATGTAGGAGTTGGTCCTTCACCATGAGGTCCTTTAACTCCTCAAAGGTTGTAACGGACAGTCCTTGGATCCACTGGTCAAAGGTGCGCTGGAGCCCACCCTCCAAATCGCTGTAGCTGTCATGAGGTCCGAGCTGGAGGGTCCGGAATTTTTTTCGGTACACCTCCGGAGTCAGCTGATACTTCCGTACTAGGGCCTGCTTTATGGCCCCATAGTCTCCACTCTGCTCTTGAGGGAGACTGGCAAACGCGTCCAGGGCCTTGCCTCGCAGCCCTGGGGTTAAGTATTGTGCCCATTGTGTTGAGGGCAACTGGTACTGCAAGCAAGTCTTTTCAAATCCCCTCAGAAAGGTGTCCAAATCCCCGTCCTTTTCCATCACAAGAAAGTGCTCCGGTCGGGGCTTAAAGCTGCTGGCATTATTGGACTCACCGTTTAGTGAGGAAGATGTCTGCTGCCGGGCTTTGAGGATATTCAATTCATGGTCTCTCTGGGCTTGGCGCTCTCGCTCGGCTCTCTCAGCCTCTCGCTCGGCCTGAGCCTGGCGCTCGGCTCTCTCAGCCTCTCGCTCGGCTCTCTCAGCCTCTCGATATTGCTGAATGAGGCTTAGCCGTCCCTGCCGGTCATCTGCAGCGAATTGTTGTAGAGCCATCTTCAGGAAAGAGTCCATGTTGCCCCGGTCACTGCTCTGGCTTGCAGTTGATGGTGGGGACTCTGCAGAAGCACTATCCTGGGCTTGGCTTGCCTCCTCTTCTCCAGCACTGGGGGAATGAACGTGCTCTGCGTCCCATTGTAAAAGTTCTTTAATGAGGTCTTGCCTCGTTTTGCCATGGCCATCAATCAACTTGGATCTGCAGAGTGCAGCAAGAACTTCCTTCTTCTGCTGATTGTACCAGGCTTCTGACACAGCATCCATAATTGCCAAATAAAAGATAGGATAGAAAACAAGAGAGAAGGGGAGGGGGTAACTGCTACACGTACAGTATTGTTCCAGGTATATTTAAACACTGAGTTCAATCCTCAAAACTTTTGCAAGTTTTTAGTGAAAGGGATGATTGCTCAAACCAGATTACTAATGCTTTATATATCCCACCGCTTGCCACCAATTTGTCACGAACAGCCGGGGAAGTCCCTCAGAAATCCGCAGCTGTTCACTGATTTGTTACACACGACTACTCTCTAGCGCCCCCCTTGTCTGCAGGCCACTTTTGGTACTGCAGGACAATGCATAAGATGAGGCTGCTGAGCTGATAATGCCAAATATTGGAGGTCTCACAGCAAGGGTAAATGTATATATCCCCGATTCCTGCTAATGGAATATTTATATACCTCGGTACCCTTAATGATAGCACTCCAATAATTCTATGCAATAACAATTACGCTGCCACCACCCAGACTTTCTACAGGTAGCTGGGAACCCGTTTCAGATAGCATAAGGCCCTTCGGGGTTTTGGATTCGTATATAAAGCATAAGGAAAGAAACTCTTAAATTTTTATATATTTAATCCGAAAATAGGCAGTGTTTAAAGAATATACAGGAATTTACAAAAGGGAACAATACACATTACGGCATAACAGTTACATAAAATAAAAGGTATAAACGTGAAACTTACTAAGCTTGTGCCATAGAAGTGACGTCTGCTTAGGGAGTAGGAGGGAACTCCAAGAGATGTTAGAATCGGCCAGCATCACCCTTCATGATGCCCTCCTCGTGCTGACTGAGCCCCCAAGACAGGAACTGTCTCTTATGCTCTTGCTAGCCCCCCTTGCCTGTGACATCATTTTACAGTCACTTGTGGGCTGGGCTTGAGATGGTCACAAAGTTCCATAATTCTAGGGTTTTCCATATCTTTGCCCCTGGGTCACACAGGTGAAAGATATTAGCGTCATATTTAATATCTCGATTTTACAGTTACATTGATACCAAACACAACGCCTCTAGCACAATTTTACTGGCCAATACTAATTTGTCGTGATTCCGTCGATCTCCTCGTCAGGTGAGACGGTGCGCTGGGTTCCGCACGACGCAGGGATTCTGGCAATGTGTTTTTCATCTTTCTAGCATTAAAGTCGCACTTCAAAACCTGCTTTGGGAGTTTTCCCGCCAATATTACAAAGAATTGTCTTTCTCTGCAGCTTTTGGCTTTTCTTCTACCATCACCCAAAGTCATAAATACCTTAAGCTTCCAGGCCAATCAGATAATCGCCATGACGACCTGTGGCTGGTGAAGAAGAGGGGGATGAAGTCCCTTCAACAGCTCTACATGACACCTATCAATTAACTCTTTGATATCGGGGACCTTGCTGTCTATCCAGTACCGTGCAATGAACTTCCGTACATGGTATAATATACGCGCAATGGCAATCTTATGGCTCTCCTGGATAGGGAGTTCCGCAGTGTATCCAAGAATACATGTCAGAGGTCCGCGGTCCGTACGACAATCATACACCGAATTAACAAGGTCAAGCATCCCCACTCAGTATCTTCTCAAGCGCAGACAATTCTACATGAGATGAATCAGGTCAGCATACAGGACTCCACATTTCCAGCAGTATGAGTCAGGGCCAGCGCCTATTTTGAATAAAAATGCCGGGGTTATATATATCCTATGTACTAAAAACACTTGTGACAGCCTCTGTGACTCACAGACAATAGCGGAATATTTTGCAGTACCTCCTTAGAAATATTTTCTAGGTCTCGCTGCCACCTATCCGTAAGACCGCAGGTCACCACCTAGAATTTGGCATCTTGGAGATACACGTAATACCAGGAGATCGCACCCTTAGTGTTCCCAGTCGCCACCGAGACATCCAATATTGGCGTCTGGTTCACCGGTGACAAACTCACAGATATCGATTGTACCTCACAAGCATGCCGAACCTGAAGGTATTGGGAAAAATCTGTTGTTCGGGATATCAAATTCCCATCTGAGCGTTTCAAACGTCTTTACCCGCCCCTCTTCAAACAGATGCTGCACCTTCTTGATCCCCTTCCATTGCCATAACGCAAACCCACATAGTTTGTCTAGTTCAGGAAGATTCGGGTTTCCCCATATAAGTGAGTATTTGGTGACTACTCCCACTTTCAATACGTTCTTTACTTTTTCCCAGGTGTTCCCCATTTCCCTTAAGGTTTGATATTCAGGGGTATAAAACAGGGATTTTATCAAAACTACAGCAAGGAGCCCAGTAAGTAATACATTGTTGTAATCAGGGTCTGTTTCTACATTATACAGCTCTCAGATTAAGTGGCAGATTCGCTCTAAGAAGAACACTTGTTCCAATCTATTAACTGAAAATGGCCCAAAGGGGTTTCCAAACCAGTGTTTGAATATTTTCCAATCTCATACTGAAATGGATTTTACTAAAAACACATCATCGTATCTCATCTTAGGCTACGTCACCCTACAGACACCTACTAATGTTTACGAAGGAGACAACCTCATCCTTCGATGCCAACATTACCCTGGACATTCAGCAAAGCAGACAATATTTTACAGGAACAACGCTGTAATACAAGACTGGGGTTCTGAGAATGAATTACATATCGAGAATGTTAACATGACATCGAGTTGCAAATACAAATGCACAAAGCAGGTCAACCATCACCTACTGTATTATCAGCATTCGGATGAAACCTCTGTTTCAGTTCAAGGTAAATTACATCTTATTTCTTATTTGGACTTAAGGGCACTTTACACGCTGCGATATCGCTAGCGTGCGTACCCACCCCGTCGGTTGTGCGACACGGGCAAATCGCTGCCAGTGGCGCACAACATCGCTTGCACCCGTCACACATACTTACCTTCCCTGCGACGTCGCTGTGACCGGCGAACCGCCTCCTTTCTAAGGGGGTGGTTCTTTCGGCGTCACTAAGTGGCCGCCCAATAGCAGAAGAGGGGTGGAGATGGGCCAAACATCCCGCCCACCTCCTTCCTTCCTCATTGCCGGCGGGACGCAGGTACGGTGAGTTCCTCGTTCCTGCGGTGTCACACACAGCGATGTGTGCTGCCGCAGGAATGGCAAACAACCTCGTTACTCACCTGTCAATCATTTTTGGTGTTGGAGCGACCTCTCCAATACCAACGATTTTTACCTCTTATGCGATCGTTTTAGGACGCTCAGAGGTGTTACATGCTGCGATGTCGCTAACGACGCCGGATGTGCGTCACAAACACCGTGAACGATATATCGTTAGCAATGTTGCAGCGTGTAAAGCACCCTTTAGAGTCTCCAACCATTTGGCTTCTGTAGCATATCCCATAAAGAGTGACGTATATTAATGCTCACAAGGAGCCCTCCCCCACTTTTTTTTTTTAAGACCAGTACTAACAGGTCTTCCTACGGCATATGAAAAACAAAACTACTGTAACACAAATGTTTGCATTTCTTATCGGAAATGAACAGTTATGCATCCATAAAGCAAAATCGCCTTCTCCTCAGCATCAACTTAGATGCACGTATGCTTTACTAATATCTGAAGGGTGAAGCTGGGGGTCACTATAATTTGGGAGGGTATTAGTTTGTTAATGTTGTTCTAGTGATGCCATCTTATCATTTAGGGTGCATTCAGACAATCATAGAAATCAGTCTGAGATCAGAAAGCAAGGCACAGACTGGCCATGGGTCTCCTGACCGGAGAGCTTCATATATTTCCTGGTCAGGAGCCTGGTGGCCAGGCCATACATAGGGGATGAGGAGGGGTTTTATTTTGGAGAACATGTAACTTATTAACTTTCATTAGCTCCATGAGAGGATCTAACAGAGGGTGTGCGTTCCCTCAACGTCCAATATTCATGACTGTTTAGCCGGTGCAAATCGATGTTCATGACCCCAATCCATGGGACGTGACAGTGATCTTTGACCAGAGGACGTGAGCCATGAGATCATCATAGCTTCTTTTGATTAGCCAGCCTGGTGCCGTGTTACATATCCTTCATGCCAAAGAAAAACTGCGGACACCATCATTTAAGAGGAGGCTGTCGTGGCTGCTGTCCAAATTCTGAGAAATTACTGTAGTAGGGTATGCAAATCAACTTGCTTCATGGCATCTGCTGGGATCAGGGTCTGCACCAGGTGCCAGCCATGTATAGTAGCCGATCAGATGAGTATATGAGTAGTACCCAAGCAATCATCATGATGGAGACAACCATCATTGGGCACCAATTTGAAAATACACATGATGGATATAAGGGGAAAAACCAGATACAGATACTGCATGTGGCAAAAAGTCGTGTATATCATGTTATACCCTATTTTTTGGAAATGGGCATCCCACTTTTCATACAGGATAACCTAGAACATATTCTATAACCTAGTCTTTTACCTCTTATGCCCGTGTGGCCTTATTTCTTTGTGTTCTTGAATTTTCTAGAACTTTTCTCACTTCCAACAATAACTCAGAGCCCACAGTTGGTGACAGAAGGTGACCACGTGACCCTGACATGTCACACAAGGCTCAGTCCCCACAGGAAGACCACTGTGCTTCAGTTTGCCTTTTACCGAGAGGGACAGAATATTCAGGAATTCAGCTCGGCTAATACATATGAAATTCCATTCGTGAAACTTAGTGACTCCAGGGATTATAAATGTGAAGTGCAGACATCTGATTACAGAATAAAAAAGGCGAGCACAACGACGACTATACAAGTGAACAGGATCGGAGAGCGTGGTGAGTGGGAGATTATTAATTATAGCATTACACTGTGTCTGTGATCCAGTCATATACTTCAATCACACATTCAAAAATGTTAAAATGTTGTATATTACTATTTGTTCTTGGAGAGCATTATTGGAAAGGACCACCGTTGAGTGTCATTTCTATTATCTCTGGAAGTGCAAAGGAGTTGTTCCAAGTTTGAAAGTTATCCCTTCTCCGTAGGATATCTTCTCGATCGCTGGGGGGCTTTGATGCAAACCCAGCCTTAGTAATATCAAAGTGACCTCTCTTAAATGGATATGGGTAGACTGATGGCAGTGGTTTTTCATGGTTGTGCTGCCGCACTTTCCATAATGTTTATTAGTTTTTGGCTGCTGCATTCCCTTCCTCAGCTTTTATACAGTTTATGATAGTTCCTCCAGATTGGCTGTGCAATACTTTGTCATGTGATAGCTGCAAGGCATTATGGGAAAGCCTGAAACACGTGTGATCCTGCTTGAACCACAGTGCCTGGGATCATGTGAGCCTGCTTGAGCCACGGTGTCTGGGATCATGTGAGCCTGCTTGAGCCACGGTGTATGGGATCATGTGAGCCTGCTTGAGCCACGGTGTCTGGGATCATGTGAGGCTGCTTGAGCCACGGTGCCTGGGATCATGTGAGGCCGCTTGAAACAGGCTGCCTGGGATCATGTGAATCTGCTTGAACCACGGTGCCAGGGATCATGTGAGGATCTGATGTTCAAGATAGTGGCAGGCATTTTGGGGCGAATCGCAAATTATTTGACTTTTCTGGGACTGGCAAATTTTTCGAAACTGTGATGTAAATTCTGTTCCAAATCAATTGACTCATCTCTACCACTCATAATATGAGCTCAGGCCAAGATATGATCTTCTAATGCGTACTTACATGTCAGGTCATTTTGGCTGGATTACACCCTTTACGGAACGATTAACTGTCCAACAAAAAATTCGGTAAAATCCTATTGTGATTATTTTTCTCTCTTGTAGAGCTGTTTAATCAGTCGGAGACAGAAGTAACATCAAAACCAGGTGATTTACTTATTTAGGCAAAAGCAAGAATTTTCACCTGAATCCTCTACGAGCTTTTCTTTTTGAAAATCGTTTTGCATATACTGCTCAGAAATCATATCAGGTTTTATATTAAAGTCTTCAATTATATCCATAACTGTGTTCCTAATTATGGAACTCCAAGAAGGCATTCGAATTGGGAGACTTGATAAATATTTCTCTGGGCAAATATTGAGAGCAATTTATGTGTAAAATGGTGCATAGGAAAGCAGCAGCGGGAAGGGCAACTCCAAAGTAACTGTCTTTTCCAGCATGGAGATAAACCGTATGTACACACAATTTTTTGCAGTGTGTCTACTTCAAAAACGACCTGACAAATCATGCCAAAAAACATTTGAAAGACTAGTCCAATTCACCTCTGTTGTAAAGCTTGATGGTCATATTTTCAGTTTGTTGAGCATTTTTCTTCCACTTAAGGTTTTGGGGAAAAAAAAATAAATGTATGGCACTTCTTCGTAGTGTTTCCTGATAGAAAACACTCCAAACAAGACATTGTCAAACTAAGACTATGTGCACACGGAGTATTTTTGCTGAGTTTTTGGAGCAGTAATTGGCAAGGTGCACATGAAGCCCTTTTGGAAATTTTCAACGCGGAGACTTTGCGGGAACTCCAACTTTTTGAGTTTTGAGAGTTTTGAGCAAAGAGAGTTTCCTCAACATTTACGCTCACTTTCTGCTCTAAAACCTCATAAAAAATTTCTGAGTGAACAAAACTACTGAGTGGAAACTCTGAATTTTGAGATTTGGAGGAGGATTAAGAGAGTTTACGTTCAGTTTCTGCTCTAAAATCACTTTGAAAAACTCTGAATTCACATAATCCAAAGCGATTTCAATTAGAAAACTCATCTTTTTTTGGCTGACCTTCAAAAAAAACTTGGTGTGCATATACCTAAAAGCTATTACAATTCATTAGGTCATGTTAAAAAAACAAAATGCATCCTTGAAATTATTTACGTTTCATTTAGCTCTTTTTAATAAAGACAACTTTTTGCTTATCCCCCTTCTATGAGTTTTCTGGTGTATATAGGGGAGGTTGTAGAAGAGCAGGATTTGAATCAAACTACATCTTATTTTAAAGGCCTGTGATTGTATGAACATTTCTGGAGCGAAACCCACTTTTTCATAAACATTTAAAGTCAGAATAAAAAGTTTGAAAGTTAGGCGGCTACTATAAAAACTTTATATAGTGCCTTGCGAAAGTATTCGGCCCCCTTGAATTTGTCAACCTTTACCCACATTTTAGGCTTCAAACATAAAGATAAAAAAATTGAATTAATGGTGAAGAATCACCAAGTGGGCCACAATTGTGAAGTTGAACGAAATTTGTTTATTTTAAACATTTAAAAAAAAAAACAAACAGAAAAGTGGGGCGTGCAATATTATTCGTCCCCTTTAAGTTAATACTTTGTAGCGCCACCTTTTGCTGCGATTACAGCTGCAAGCTGGGGTATGTCTCTATCAGTTTTGCACATCGAGAGACTGAAATTCTCGCCCATTCTTCCTTTAAAAACAGCTGGAGCTCAGTGAGGTTGGATGGAGAGTGTTTGTGAACAGCAGTTTTCAGCTCTTTCCACAGATTCTCGATTGGATTCAGGTCTGGACTGTGACATGGCCATTCTAACACATTCTAACACCTGGAAACGTTTATTTGTGAACCATTCCATTGTAGATTTTGCTTCATGTTTGGGATCATTGTCTTGTTGGAAGACAAATCTCCGTCCCAGTTTCAGGTCTTCTGCAGACTCCAACAGGTTTTCTTCAACAATGGTCCTGTATTTGGCTCCATCCATCTTCCCATCAATTTTCAACCATCTTCCCTGTCCCTGCTGAAGAAAAGCAGGCCCAAACCATGATTCTGCCGCCACCATATTTGACAGTGGTAATGGTGTGTTCAGGGTGATGAGCTGTGTTGCTTTTATGCCATTTGGCATTGTTCCCAAAAAGTTCGATTTTGGTTTCATCTGACCAGAGCACCTTTTTCCATGCTTGGTGTGTCTCGTGGCAAACTTTAAATAACACTTTTTATGGATATCTCTGAGAAATGGCTTTCTTCTTGCCACTCTTCCAAAAAGGCCAGATTTGTGAAGTGTACGACTGATTGTTGTCCTATGGACAGACTCTCCCACCTCAGCTGTAGAACTCTGCAGTTCATCCAGAGTGATCATGGGCCTCTTGGCTGCATCTCTGATCAGTCTTCTCCTTGTTTGAGATGAAAGTTTGGATGGACGGCCGGGTCTTGGTAGATTTGCAGTGGTATGATACTCCTTCCATTACAATAGGATTGCTTGCACAGTGTTTCTTGGGATGTTTAAAGTTTTGGAAATCTTTTTGTAACGAAATCCGGCTTTAAGCTTCTCCACAACAGTATCACGGACCTGCCTGTTGTGTTCCTTGGTCTTCATGATGCTATCTGTGCTTTAAGCAGAACACTGAGACTATCACAGAGCAGGTGCATTTATATGGAGACTTGATTACACATAGGTGGATTATATTTATCATCATCAGTCATTTAGGACAACATTGGATCATTCAGACATCCTCAATGAACATCTGGAGTGAGTTTGCGGCACTGAAAGTAAAGGGGACGAATAATATTGCACGCCCCACTTTTCAGTTTTTTGGGGTTTTTTTAAAAAAAGGTTTAAAATAAGCAAAAAAAATTGTTCAGTCGCATAATTGTGTCCCACTTGTTGTTGATTCTTCACCATTAATTTAAATATTTTTATCTTTATGTTTGAAGCCTGAAATGTGGGTAAAGGTTGACAAATTCAAGGGGGCTGAAAACTTTTGTAAGGCACTGTGCCTAAATTTCAATGCCCTCACTGGTATCATCCATCAACCAAAAGGTGTAGATGGAATTGGTGGATAAACTTTTGTGCATTCACACTTCGGAGGTGAAACTGGTTATTACATGACTGCCCCCTTTAAGTGACACCAAAAGTATTGGAAAAGCCAACTTTAAATACATTACTGATACTGCACTAGAAATTCAGCTCGTGGAACGACACCATGCAGCGAAATACCTAATGTACTAGTAGTTTGTTATACTTTTGGAGGGAGCAAAGCCATCCCAATCCGGGAATCTGGAACAAGGTGTATTTCTGATGTAGGTTTGCTTTCTCTTGTTCGTATAGTTACATATACAGTTAGGTCCAGAAATATTTGGACGGTGACACAAGTTTTGTTATTTTAGCTGTTTACAAAAACATGTTCAGAAATACAATTATATCTATAATATGGGCTGAAAGTGCACACTCCCAGCTGCAATATGAGAGTTTTCACATCCAAATCGGAGAAAGGGTTTAGGAATCATAGCTCTGTAATGCATAGCCTCCTCTTTTTCAAGGGACCAAAAGAAATTGGACAAGGGACTCTAAGGGCTGCAATTAACTCTGAAGGCGTCTCCCTCGTTAACTTGTAATCAATGAAGTAGTTAAAAGGTCTGGGGTTGATTACAGGTGTGTGGTTTTGCATTTGGAAGCTGTTGCTGTGACCAGACAACATGCGGTCTAAGGAACTCTCAATTGAGGTGAAGCAGAATATCCTGAGGCTGAAAAAAAAGAAAAAATCCATCAGAGAGATAGCAGACATGCTTGGAGTAGCAAAATCAACAGTCGGGTACATTCTGAGAAAAAAGGAATTGACTGGTGAGCTTGGGAACTCAAAAAGGCATGGGCGTCCACGGATGACAACAGTGGTGGATGATCGCCGCATACTTTCTTTGGTGAAGAAGAACCCGTTCACAACATCAACTGAAGTCCAGAACACTCTCAGTGAAGTAGGTGTATCTGTCTCTAAGTCAACAGTAAAGAGAAGACTCCATGAAAGTAAATACAAAGGGTTCACATCTAGATGCAAACCATTCATCAATTCCAAAATTAGACAGGCCAGAGTTAAATTTGCTGAAAAACACCTCATGAAGCCAGCTCAGTTCTGGAAAAGTATTCTATGGACAGATGAGACCAAGATCAACCTGTATCAGAATGATGGGAAGAAAAAAGTTTGGAGAAGAAAGGGAACGGCACATGATCCAAGGCACACCACATCCTCTGTAAAACATGGTGGAGGCAACGTGATGGCATGGGCATGGGCATGGCTTTCAATGGCACTGGGTCACTTGTGTTTATTGATAACATAACAGCAGACAAGAGTAGCCAGATGAATTCTGAAGTGTACCGGGATATACTTTCAGCCCAGATTCAGCCAAATGCCGCAAAGTTGATCGGACGGCGCTTCATAGTACAGATGGACAATGACCCCAAGCATACAGCCAAAGCTACCCAGGAGTTCATGAGTGCAAAAAAGTGGAACATTCTGCAATGGCCAAGTCAATCACCAGATCTTAACCCAATTGAGCATGCATTTCACTTGCTTAAATCCAGACTTAAGACGGAAAGACCCACAAACAAGCAAGACCTAAAGGCTGCGGCTGTAAAGGCCTGGCAAAGCATTAAGAAGGAGGAAACCCAGCGTTTGGTGATGTCCATGGGTTCCAGACTTAAGGCAGTGATTGCCTCCAAAGGATTCGCAACAAAATATTGAAAATAAAAATATTTTTTTTGGGTTTGGTTTATTTGTCCAATTACTTTTGACCTCCTAAAATGTGGAGTGTTTGTAAAGAAATGTGTACAATTCCTACAATTTCTATCAGATATTTTTGTTCAAACCTTCAAATTAAACGTTACAATCTGCACTTGAATTCTGTTGTAGAGATTTCATTTCAAATCCAATGTGGTGGCATGCAGAGCCCAACTCGCGAAAATTGTGTCACTGTCCAAATATTTCTGGACCTAACTGTATCATAATTCAGGAGATAGGTGGAATAAAAACGTTTCCTAAATTATAACTACCGTATTTCTGTTTGTTAAAGGTACAAGTCACGTTATCACCGCGGTTGCAGTGACTTCATTGGTTTTAGTCCTATTCCTCATCATCACAGCCCTGATGTTTCTGTACAGGACAAAACAGTTTTCCCTGCCTGGTGATAACAAACCGTCGTCAAAAGGTAACTGTGCAATAAAGATTCTGAAAAGTTCTATATTATTATACTGTACTATTAGTAAAAAAGAATAAAACATGATTTAGACAGGAGAAGCTCACCACCTAATGTGGTCTAGACTCTTCCAAGACAGATGAGCGGCCATTCTAGATTTTAACATGCTCTATACTAGTAACCACCATAGGCAGCGGATTATTCACCTCTGCTAAAAGGGTGGTCCAAGTCTTCTGACTGTGTGTGAATATATATATATGTTCCAAGAGGTAAAGCAGAAAGCAGGTTTCAAAATCCGCGCCACACCACAGAGAATCCAAATGCTTGTTAGTAAATCCTTTCTTTATTTATTTTTCTCACAGGTCTGGCTATAGTCTTTCTTTGTACTTTGTCCTGATGATG
The DNA here is from genome assembly GCF_048569485.1 of Anomaloglossus baeobatrachus. Lineage (NCBI taxonomy): Eukaryota > Metazoa > Chordata > Amphibia > Anura > Aromobatidae > Anomaloglossus > Anomaloglossus baeobatrachus. The sequence continues at coordinate 92,504,194 of NC_134364.1, read as the reverse complement.
AGGACGGATATGTCCTCGAAACGCGTAGACCTGTGAGAAAAATAAATAAAAAAAATAAATAAAGAAAGGATTTACTAACAAGCATTTGGATTCTCTGTGGTGTAGCGCGGATTTTGAAACCTGCTTTCTGCTTTACCTCTTGGAATATATCTACACTGCGGGACCGCTGCCTTCCACATTTATTACGTGCCTTCATAGGGGTTGTGACTTGCACAACCCTTTCAGGTGAGTGTACTAACCCACACTTGCCCCCACGTGTCATACCAGGTAAGACCCTATTTTGCGCCTTTCTTTCCACAGTTATTTCCATTGAATATATATATGGGTAGTCCCTCTGTCATAGCAGATTGTTGATGTTTCTTTGAAGCCCTATTTCACAATGTTGTGGCGAGTTCATCGAAAGGATATTTTCTCTTGAAGGACGACGGAAGAGGACCCCGCTTTTCTGGTTTCTTCTACTCTGTTTTGATTAGGGAACTGATTTTCTCATTGATCAGGAAGGCCCGACGCTTCTTCTGCTAAAGGCCCCCGAACGGTCTTACGGATTTTTTCCTCTACTATGCCCATTGTGGACATAACTGCTCTGCCCAGTCTATCCGTATCTTCTAGAGGGAAGCAGTTACGCCCACCATATCGTGTCAGAGGATGATGAATGGGAGGAGTCTGAGGACCTGTCTGATTCACTTGATAGTGGTGACTAGAGCCATGCCTCCTCCTTCCTTTCCCTGGACTAGGGAATTAAGGGAGCTCTTCACCTCAGACCTAATAATAGCCCTTAGATCGTAGGCGAAGCCAGGGGTTTCCTCACAGACCGTCACCTTAATGCAAGACCGGCATAGACTCTTGGGCCAGGCGCTGGTAACCCTTCCCTACAGGGGGTGCACTCTCTGTATATTAGTCTTCATGAGACTTTTCTTGGGCCTCTCCTAACAAAACACAATAGGAGAAAATGGGAATCCTTTATAAAGTGAACTTTCATGTAAATCACTTACCAAAGGATATTGCTGACAGTACTGGATAAGGAGGAGAAATCAGGTCAGGTGACGAATTTCCTCTGGAGGCAGTGGAATCAGTCTTCTTTCCCAGATCCATTTTACTGGAGCCGTGACTCTGCTGGCTGGTCCCGCTGCCACTCTGCATGGACTGCCCATCAGAGTGAATGCCATCCTTTCCACATCGTCCCTGCTGCTGCCGAGTCTTCTTCTGCTGATCTGGTCCAGTCTGCTGTTGGCGCCTCCAGGACTCCTCGGTCCAGCAGTAGCAGGGACCCTTCCGCTGCCTGTCCCAACAAGCGAGGTCTGGGAACTTCTTCTTGCCAGTGAGTACCGCTTCAGAGGTTCCCCCTCCAAGGACAGGAAACCAACTGATGCATGGGAAAGGTACCACCCTTTTATTCAGTAGGTTTCTTGTCCTTGAAAGGCAGATCCCCTCTCTCCGTGGTGCTATCATAGGTGGTAGGAAAAAAAACAATTTAGTTCCATGAAATGTTTAGTGACTGTTGCTGGGTTGGCCAGGTCTCACATGTTGATGAGTGGACCATAGGATAGATCGATAGGAGACTAATGGAGGTCCGAGAACTCATCTAATCCAGATGTGGTCGACTGTACACAGCAATAGGGACATGGTGAGGGCTTGGTTGAAAAGGCAAGGGTTCAGGATAGTGTTAGGACTAAAGTTAGGCTTTGGGATATGCTCAGGACTATGGATAGGGATAAGGTTAAGGGTTTATGCAGATGTGCGTGGATCTAAGTCAAACCACAGACCACAATACAGACCGGAGCACATACAGAGGAAAACAATGCAGTTCCATGAAACGGATAGTAGCTGGTGCGAGAAAATCCCTTCTACTTCATATACTACTTATATCTGACCACTGTCAAAAACATATCAGCTATGCTGCTCAGATGTCAGATCCCTACATATCAAAATTAAATGTTTTTGCCTCTGCTGGAGGCAGCAACCCCTTCCTTGTCATGGCAGCTCCTATCTCACAGCATAGTGATAGATTCACAAGTTTACTCACTTATACATTTGTAGCTAAGAGTTGTTGCTAAAAACTAAAACCGTATGTTCACATGCGGTCAAACCGTGGTGTTGTCTTGATTTTTGAAAATCGAGAGATAATGATTCATTTCTACCAAGATTTTGGGTGAAAAAACCCCCCACTGCACAATCATGACGTGTGAGCATACGCTTAAACTTTTCCTTGATAAAATGCTTTCTCTGCTCTTGTATGTTTAGAAACATATTTTCCTATATCCCAATAGCTGAATTTGAAGAGCCAAACGATGAAACCGAGAATATTTATACGGATCTGAACACGAACACCGCCAGATGGCAAAGTAAGTGCGATGGTGGCAAACAGATTCAAGTTATGTTATTTCTCTAATTTCTACGTCTTTTTGTGAGTATAAAGCCTGCTTTACACGGTATGATCTATCGTGCAATTTCACGATCGATCGTACCCGCCCCTGTCATTTGTGCGTCACGGGCAATTAGTTGCCCGTGGCGCACAAAGTCGTTAACCCCCGTCACACGCACTTACCTGCTGTGCGACGTCGTTGTGGGCGGCAAACATCCTCTTCCTGAAGGGGGAGGGACATTCGGCGTCACAGTGACGTCACACAGTGGCCGGCCAATAGAAGCGGAGGGGTGGAGATGAGCGGGACGTAAACATAGTGGTTACAATAAGTTAAAAAAAAACAAAAAAAAACCGGAACAGATTGTTATAAATGTTCATCTTTTTTGGTGTTATTTTAAGCGCTTTTTCAGGCTGGATTAAGGTAGAATTTGCCTGAAAAAGACACTGTGTGCTTCCAATTTCAGAAAAGCGGTTTGTTTAAAAAAAATCTGTGCTTTACTCATTCTTTACGAGTCCAACATTGAGCCACCGTAGCTGCTCCCGATGTCTTTTATTGTCTGTAGCACTGATATCGTACCGACAACGCTGCAGCCAATCAGTGACCTCAGAGAGTCTATCTGAGGTGATGGCACAAGATACCAAGTGGAACTGAACTGAGCACTATCGAATTGACGACATCTGTGCTGCAGACAGTCACAGACCACAGGAGCAGTGGTGGAGACTCAGCGCTGGACCCAGGGAGAATAACTAAAGTACAGTTTGTTTGTTTTGTAAAGCAAACCGGACCAAGTCAAAAGGCACTGAAAATTAAAAATGTTAATAAATAATCACCATTTTAAAATTCCTAGTTCTCCATACTTCTCTTGTACACTGCGATAGATAAAGGTCGACCGAACACAACATAATGAGATTAAAAGGTAACTGAAATCATACTAATCACAGTTAATAAATCAGAAGGAGTTGCGGCATTCACAAGACTTCTCATCACTATGTCCTAGAATCATGCTGTTTGCAGAAAGATGACAGAATAATCATTGTGTATATTTCACAGGCTTTTCGCAGAACCCCCAAGAGGCCATGAAGGACCATGTGACAGAAAATCACTACATCGTGTGTTAACGTCTTTTCGGTAAAATGTTCAACATCTTTGTCAAATGTCACATAAGTCGAGGGTGGAGAAGGTTTGTAGACAACTCACACAGTGATACACACTGAACGACCACTGGTCACAACTGGCCATCAGAACTGCAGAGATTCTTCCTGGCATAGATAGGTGGTGTTGATATTGTTCTGTAGTTATACTGACCCATATGGACGGGACAGCTTTTCAGAAATTAGATGGAGGTACGGACATGCTCCAAGCAGAAATTATACGTCCACTCAGATATACTCTTTGGAGACTAAAGCCTATACACATTGGCGCTCGTTTGTTAGAGCGGTGCTATGTTATCTTCGAGAGCCGCGCAGTGGTTAATGTCCAGGAAAAGTACGAAATAAGATGTGTCGGATAATTAATTCCCCTGACAGTCAATTGTCAGGAGCCCCCATACACATTAGGCCCCTTTCACACATCAGTTTTTTTCCGTCAGTCACAATCCGTCGAATTTTGAACAAAACGGATCCGGCGATTGATGCTGCTAGATCAGTTTTTTTCTCATTGACTTGTATTAGCGACGGTTTGCCTCACGTTTCATCCGTCATTCGATGGATCCGTCGAAAATTGTTTGTCCATCGGACTGACACAACGGACAAAGAAAAGTTTTTTGTCTACGTAGAAAAATCGGACAGCGACAAATCCGTCGCCGTCCGTCGTTTGGTAGAATGGAAGCCTATGGGCGCAGGATCCGTTGTGATCCGTCAAATGATGGAATCCGGCGACGGATTCCATTTTTTTTTAACTGAGCATGCTCCAATTTATTTTATTTAGTATCAAATAGCCAGCCTTTGTAAAAACGGATCTGTCACATCAGTTTTTCCACAATCTGCGACGGATCCGTTGAGACAACGAATTGAGACTGACGGCAAAAAACTGATGTGTCAAAGGGGCCTTAGACGTTTGTCAAACCCACTGCTATCAGAAGAGAAGCTCACTGTCATGTTCCTGGAATCAAAACATGATTATACAACCCTTGTGGCTCTCAATCTCAGGTCTAGTTGTTGGATGAGATTGAGGTCCGGGGTCTGTGCAGCTGGTTGTGTTCTTCTACACCAAACTCTACCAACCATGTCTTTAAGAACTTTGGGGAGCAGAAAAAGGCATTTACCAAACTGTTCCCATAAGCTGGAAGACACAATTGTCCATAAGGTCTTATGCTGAAGCATTAAGATCTTTATTCCTTGGAACTGAGAGGCAGACCCCTGATAACGGTTCAGCGCATTATACTTCCTCCACCAAACTGTACAGGGGGCACAATATGGTTATCGTTCTCCTGGGATTCACCAAACCCATACCCCTCCATTAGTAAACTTTGATCTGTCACTGCACAGAACACGTTTTCTCCAGAATCCAGTGGTGGCGGCTTTACACCGCTCTATCCAATGTACGACATTGTGCTTGGTGATGTACGGCTGCAACCAGCTGTTCGGCTATGAAGTGGACTCTTCAGTTATGGGGTCAGCAGAGTGGTAGTGACTTTTCTGTCCTCAGCACTTGGCCCCTCGCTCTGAAACTTTACAAGATCTCAGTCGCTGCGGTACTTTCCACTTCTCAATAATATCACTCACAGGTGATGGGGGAAGATTCAAGAGGAAGAAATGTCCTAAACTGACATGTAACTGTATAAAGCTGTGGACAAAGAAGCGCAAATAGGGTATTACCCCAATAATATGGGGTGAGGGAAGGGGAGTGAATACTCACCAGATGGAGCTGTGCAAGTCACAACCCCTTTGACAGCATGTAAATCGTTAATCCAGGCAGCAGCCACCCGACGGCAGATAACAGAGAACAGTAGAGATAGGTGATAATGCCGCGCCACAGATCACTTCAGGAACAGTAAGATTAACGTATCTTTATTGGCATAGGTCTACGCGTTTCAGGAGCCACGCTCCCTTCCTCAGGACCGTAAGGAACCAAGAGACATCAAATCTAAAATGGTGTCCACTGACATACATTAAATAACTCCATTGACGTCACAGGGACCATCCCCCATGAAAGAAGAAAAAAAAGAAAAAAAAAAAAAAACGAGCGGGAAGAACACGTTGCATTAGAGAACATGACATCATATACATATTTGCATATGCTAATCAAAACACACTATGAGCAGAAAAACATTTAAAGAAATTAATTAGAAACATGTAACATATCTATAAGACAACCAATGTGAAAAAGAACAATAATCAAAGCTAAACCTTTGTTGACCCAGAATATATGAACAAACTGAATAAAAACCAATAAAGGAATGATGTGTAAATAAGATGTGTGTTAAATAAGTGTAATGAATGTCTGTATTACTCATAAAGCTAGGGATTAAAACTCCCACGATATAAGCCAAAAATTGAAAAGAACATGAATGAACCATCACGATCCATTGTGGCCATCGCGGCATAAGTGAACACATTACAAACTATAAGGTGCTCACACTTTTTACTGGTTGATAGCACCTTATAGTTTGTAATGTGTTCACTTATGCCGCGATGGCCACAATGGATCGTGATGGTTCATTCATGTTCTTTTCAATTTTTGGCTTATATCGTGGGAGTTTTAATCCCTAGCTTTATGAGTAATACAGACATTCATTACACTTATTTAACCCCATAGCGACGGCCTAACGTCTCAAGACGTCGGAAAAACAGGGTACTTATTCTGTTCCGACGTCTTGAGACGTCAGGCCGGAAAAACCCTGTAGCGCCCCCCAGTGACGAAAAATCTCGGGGGTTTCAGCTACCGGGGGTAGCTGAGACCCCCCAGATTATGAATCGGGGTGTTTTGTATGCACCCCGTTAATGCGATCGCCGGTATACACCGTATACCGGCGACAACATAAAAAAAAAAAAATGGCTGGTAAAATTTATTTATTTCTCATCTGACGTGATCAAACATGTCAGATGAGAAATAAATGTGAGCCCTTAGTGCCCCCAAAGCCCCCGGTACCGGAGAAATCCATCCAACCCCCCCCCCCCTCCGGAAAATCCAAGATGGCGCCGACGCGCGCTGAAAACTCCCGCCGCCGCCTCTGCATTCATTTCCCTCCGATCTGAAATGATCAAACATTTCAGATCGGAGGGAAATGTCCCCCTCCTGACCTCTCCTCCGGTACACCGGAGCTCTTTGGTCCCTGGAGCCCCCTCCGGTTCCTCAGAGCCCCCCTCCGGAGCGTGCAAGATGGCGCCGACGCGCGCTGAAAACTGCCGCCGCCGGCTCTGCATTCATTTCCCTCCGATCTGAAATGATCAAACATTTCAGATCGGAGGGAAATGACCTCCCCCTGACCCCTCCTCCGGTCCACCGGAGCCCTCTGGTCACCGGAGCCCCCTCCGGGTCTCCAGAGCCACCCCCCCTCCCCCGCATTCATTCTGCTCTTTCTGCCGCATGTGACACGTCACATGCGGCAGAAAGGTGTCCCCAGGTCCCCCCAGGTCCCACTAGGTCACCCCCCATCACCCTCCCCCAGCCCCCCAGCCCCCGAGCCCCCGGTCATACGTTACCTGTCTGGTGATCCGTCCCGCGATCACGCCGCCTCCTTCTTGAATGCTGACGGCGCATGCGCAGACAGCGGCTGTCAGCTGGATTCCTCCCCCGGTCCACAGTGGAGCAGCCTGTGCATCAGCGACGTCAGTCTTGCAGGGACGCTGACGTCGCTGATGCACAGGCTGCTCCACTGTGGACCGGGGGAGAGTGAGTGCAGTAATCAGCAGTCTCTCCATGTGAGGAGTGTGGTCCTCACATGGAGAGACTGCTGTTCCAGAAAATGTGGGGTACGTTCTGTGAGCGTGCCCCTCATATTCTGGAATGAGGTTACTGCAGGTCACTCTGCCCTAAGTTGGACCGGGGCAGTGTGAGTGCAGTATTCTCAGATTACTGCACCCACACTGCTCATGGAGAGCTTGCTCTTCCAGAAAATGGGGGATACGTTCCCTGAACGTGCCCCCCATATTCTAGAAGATCCAGAGTCGGCGTGGGACCTCACGGATTACAGCGGATTACAGCGACCGTAATTTCTTTATTTTCAATAAATTGGGGAAAGAGGAATGTTTCGGGGAGTTTTTTTTTCAAATAAATTTTTTTTTTGTCTTTTTTTTTTTGTCTATTACTTGACTGGGTTAGTGATGTCGGGTATCTGTTTAGATGCCGTGACATCACTAACCCCAGGGCTTGATGCCAGGTGACATTACAGCTGGTATCAACCCCATATATTACCCCGTCTGCCACCGCACCAGGGCGCGGGATGAGCTGGGGCGAAGCGCCAGGATTGGCGCATCTAATGGATGCGCCACTTCTGGGGCGGCTGCGGCCTGCTATTTTTAGGCTGGGAAGAGTCCAATAACCATGGCTCTTCCCACCCTGAGAATACCAGACCCCAGCTGTCCGCTTCACCTTGGCTGGTGATCTAATTTGGGGGGGACCCCACGTTTTTTTTTTTTAAAAAAAAACGCCTGGGGAGCCCTCCAAATTGATCACCAGACAAGGTGAAGCTGTCAGCTGTGGTTTGCAGGCTACAGCTGTCTGCTTTACCCTAGCTGGCTATCAAAAATGGGGGGGACCCCACGTCGTTTATTTTAATTATTATTTTTTTGGGGGGCTAAATACAAGGCTAGGCACCCTTTAGTGCCACATGAAAGGCACTAAAGGGCGCCAGCTTAGAATATGCAGGGGGTGGGACGTTATATATGTTTGACATGTATCCATTCATCCATTGTAGCATTTTAGGCTGTGCGCCCACAATCGGGATTTGCAGCGTTTTGGGCGCAGAGTGTTTTCCCTGCGTCCATAACGCTGCATTGTGCAGTAGAAGCACAGTGGAAGGATTTTTAGAAATCCCATGCCCAATGTGCTTGCCCAATGTGCTTCTTTTCTCCGCAGCATAAACCGACCTGTGGCGCAGCTTCCCGAGCCTCAGCATGTCAATTTATGCTGCGGAGATGAGTGTTCTCTGCAGGTAGCATAGAGCTCCACAGCGGCCTGAACCCAAATCGTGGGCATGGGCAGCTGCGTTCTCCCGTGGACAACACTCACATCTCTGCAGGAGGCTGACACTGTGTACTAGACGCCGTGTCGCTGGCTCATGGCCACATAGCCTAAAAGTGAGACATTGGTTGCTACAGCAACATTTTTGTGAAGTACCTGTGGATTCAAAATGCTTATTATACTCCTGAATAAAATCCAGTTTCCAAAATGGGGTCACTTGTGGGGGTTTCTAATGTATAGGTAACCAAGGGGCCCTGCAAATGTGACATGGTGCCCGCAATTTATTTCAACTTTTCCAGAATTCAAATGGTGCTGCTTCCATTCCAAGCCCTCCCATTTATCCAAACAGAGGTTTTTGGCCACATGTGGGGTATCCCTGTGCTCATAAGACATTGGATAACAACCTGTTGGGTCCACGGTTTGTTGTTGTCTCTTGAAAAAGTGAGAAATTTGATGCTGAAGCAACATTTTTGTGAAAAAAATGAAAATTTTCAATATGGCAACCTAAGCTTATCAAATTCTGTGAAGTATTCGTGGATTCATACTGCTCACTATACACCTAGATAAAAGCCTTGAGGTGTCTTGTTTCCAGAATGGAGTCACTTGTGGGGGACCTCCACTGTTTAGGCACCTCAGGGGCTCTCCAAATGCAACCTGGCGTCCGCTATTGATTCCAGCCAATTTTGCAGTCAAATGGCACTCCTTCCCTTCCGAGCCCTGCCATGCGCCCAAACAGTTGATTTCCACCACATATAAGGTATCGCCAAACTCAGGAGAAATTGCACAATAAATTTTATGCTGAATTTTTTCCTTTTACTCTTGTAAAAAAAAAAGCTACCTGGTTGAAATAACAATTTTGTGGTAAAATTTTTTTTTTTTTTTTCATGGCTCAACGTTATAAAATTCTGTGAAGCACCTGGGGGTTCAGGGTACTCACCAAACATCTAGATAAATTCCTTGAGGGGCCTAGTTTCCAAAATGGGGTCACTTGTGTGGGGTTTCTGCTGTTTAGGTACCTTAGGGGTCCTCCAAATGTGACATGGTGCCCGCAATCTTTTTCAGCCAAATTTCCTTTCCAAAATTCAAATATTGCTCCTTTCGTTCCAAGCCCTCCCATTTGTCCAAACAAAGGTTTCAGACCACATGTGAGGTATCACCGCGCTCATAAAAAAGTGGTTAACAAACCTTGAGGTCAAATTTTTGGAATTACCTCTTGAAAAAGTGAGAAAATTGATGCTAAAGCAACATTTTTGAGAAAATTATTAAAATTTTCAATATGACAACGTAACGTTAACAAAATCTGTGAAGTACCTGTGGATCTAAAATGCTCACTATACCCCTAGATAGAAGCCTTGAGGGGTCTAGTTTCCAAAATGGTGTCACTTGTGAGGGGTTTCTTCTGTTTAGGTACCTTAGCGGACCTGTAAATGCAACATGGTGCTCGCAATCTATTTCAGCCAAATTTGCTTTCCAAAATTCAAATATTGCTCCTTCTGTTCCGAGCCCTCCCATTTGTCCAAACAGAGGTTTCTGACCACATGTGGGGTATCGGCGCACTCATAAGAAAGTGGGGAACAAGTTTTGGGGTCCATTTTGTTGTGTTAGTTCTTCTAAAAGTGAATAAATTTGGGTTAGAGCAACATTTTTAGGTAAAATTTAATTTTTGCTTTTTTTCATTCCACATTGCTTTTGTTCATGTGAAGCACCTGAAGGGTTAATAAACTTCTTGAATGTGGTTTTGAGTACTTTGGGGGGTGCAGTTTTTATAATGGTGTCACTTTTGGGTATTTTCTGTCATCTAGGCCTATTGAAGTCACTTCAAATGTGATGTGGTCCCTAAAAAAATGGTTTTGTAAATTTTGATGTAAAAATGAGAAATCGCTGATAAACTTTGAACCCCTCTAACTTCCTAACAAAAAAAAATTTTGTTTCCAAAATTGTGCTGATGTAAAGTAGACATGTGGGAAATGTTATTTATTAACTATTTTGTGTCACAGAAATCTCTGGTTTAACGGTATAAAAATTCAAAAGTTGAAAATTGCTAAATTTTCAAAATTTTTGCCAATATTCAATTTTTTTCTTCAATAAACGCAAAAAATATTGTCCTAAATTTGGTACTAACATGAAGTCCAATATGTGACGAAAAAACAATCTCAGAATCACCGGGATCCGTTGAAGCGTTCCAGAGTTATAACCTCATGAAGTGACACTGGTCAGAATTGCAAAATTTGGTCTGGTCATTAAGGTGAAAATTAGCTCCGTCACTAAGGGGTTAACACACATCTTATTTACACATCATTCCTTTATTGGTTTTTATTCAGTTTGTTCATATATTCTGGGTCAACAAAGGTTTAGCTTTGATTATTGTTCTTTTTCACATTGGTTGTCTTATAGATATGTTACATGTTTCTAATTAATTTCTTTAAATGTTTTTCTGCTCATAGTGTGTTTTGATTAGCATATGCAAATATGTATATGATGTCATGTTCTCTAATGCAACGTGTTCTTCCCGCTCGTTTTTTTTTTTTTTTCTTTTTTTTCTTCTTTCATGGGGGATGGTCCCTGTGACGTCAATGGAGTTATTTAATGTATGTCAGTGGACACCATTTTAGATTTGATGTCTCTTGGTTCCTTACGGTCCTGAGGAAGGGAGCGTGGCTCCTGAAACGCGTAGACCTATGCCAATAAAGATACGTTAATCTTACTGTTCCTGAAGTGATCTGTGGCGCGGCATTATCACCTATCTCTACTGTTCTCTGTTATCTAAACTGACATGTAAAGATAGGGTCACATGTGGAAAAACTTTTATGCTGTGGACTGAAATTTACTCTATGGCAAAAAAAGTAATGTGGATTTTTCTAGAGATGTGCAGCAGAATTCACTACTTTACTTAATAGAAGGGTATCAACCATGCGTGATCACCACTCCATATTACATCTATAGCAGTGACCGACGAACCCCAATCCATTGATAAACATTCTATATGGACAACTCAATAAAGGAAAGGTTACCTTTAAGAGTATCTTCGTTACTTCAGAAGTCCTGTGTCTTAAAAACAATATAATAAATGACTGCAGATGTGCCTTAAGTAAGAACTAACGTTTTTTGTTTCTCCTCCCCTCTACGCACATGATTTCTGAAACGTGGAACAGACGGCAGCTCCTCCAATAGAAATATCTGGTCCTCTCAATGTAATAAAGCATTAAACCCGGCATTCTACATTTATCTAAAGATGTTGACGGACAAAAGTTGTACTGTAGAAAAAAAAAAAGAAACAAAAATGAGACGTCTACAAGAAAAGAAGAAATGGAGAGCGCCTATGTGGTCTGCAGATTCCCATCATGTAAAGTTGTCATCCTCTCACCGATCCGGAGGATGAAAGACGGTCAGGGTACCGCCTGCAAATGTAAACTATTCACAGGAAGGAGGAGACCCCACTCATCATGGAATGACGGACGGACACTAGGAGGAGTTGGCAGTGTTCTAACACTTTTCCTCTCCCCGCCGGTCACACGCAAGTAACTTGTAAAGACTAAAAGGACGACCTCCTCACCAAAAATCCATGTTTGTAGGACCCTGGTGTGAAATGGGAGAAATTTTATGTTGACATGTTAGTTTTGTGTGGGGTCGAAAATGTAAAAAATACTTTCAAATAAAACTTAATTTTTTTTTTCCAAAAGAAATAAGATCTTTTAGGTCTTGATAAGTAGCGATCCGTATTACTATCCTACCCTCGAGTGACTCCATGTCATCCCATCCAGCACTTCACACAGTGGACAGACGCCTTTGGTAGCGACAAGGACCAGATTCCTCGGGGAGAACTCGGGTTTAAATAATGGGACGACGTCCCACTGAAATCCTGGGCGGAAAGAGGAAAATATAACATTATATGATGGAGTAAAAAAGAGCATAAAGTCATAGTATAGGTTGAGATCACTATATCACGGGTGGGGAATATCGCAGATTTAGGACTGCGCCTCCATTGCAGCCTTACCCTGCACAGTGGAGGCCAGGCCCGGTAATAAAAAAGGACACCAGCTACACTCAGCTCAGGTGTCGGCACCACTCCAGAAGTGTCGACTTCTCATGAGCTTGCTGACTACGCCGACTTCACTGTACTATCCTACGGACACAATTGACATCCGGAGGAAGTGTGAGCTGCCACTTTGCCCAAAGGAGAAGAGAGTGAAGCCAACGCTGATTGGCCGCAGACATCGTGTAACGTAACATCATCATACGATCTCAAGTAGAGGCCATGCCAACGCTTCTGGAACGGTGCTGGAGCGGAGAATAAGTGATGTTATTCTACTGGGGGGAAAACAAAAAGATTCATACGAGGTTGTCCAAGTAGTGTATTGAACGTAGGAGTTCTCAGTAATGCGAATATGGAGCAGTTTTTGGTCACACCTAGATGGATAGCAGCAGTCTTGTCGGTCATGCGTCACACACACTGTACCTGTAGAAAAATTATCAGGTCCAGCAGGATCAGGGTTTCCACCAGTGGGGTCAGCAGCAGAGCCAGACTAAAAAATGCCACCACTTTCTATTGCTGTGACAACATGTCTGCTACTAAGGTGAGACAGCGGGGGGTATCAGGATCCAACCCGACTCGTTGCAGGCTTTGTTTGGCATATCTGAAAAAAACAATAGCACAATGTCCATCAGCGCCACATGTGGAAGTAAGCGGCGCTCGAGAACCCCTTTAAGATTAGTCTTAAGCCTGCTTTACACGTTGCAATTTCGCATACAATATCGTATGCGATTTGCAACGCCCCCATCGTATGTGCAGCACGTTCAATTTGTTGAATGTGCTACACAAACGATTAACCCCCATCACACATACTTACCTTCCATACGACCTCGATGTGGGCGGCGAACGTCCACTTCCTCTAGTTTGCTTGCAACTTTGTTTTTAATTTGGTACATAATGTTTATTGATGCATAGTACCTTTTATTGTATTATACACTTCACTTCATATATTTTATGTGCGGGGAGGTCACCTGAATGTGCTCTACTATTTAAGGAGAGCTGGTCTTACCCCACATGTGGACCCGTAGAAGCCTAATTACAGGCGAAACGGCTGTCGTCCGCAGCGGGGGGCCGCATCCAAGTCTCCTCCACCCGCTTACAGCTTACACCTTTTAACCATGAATATGGAATAAAGGTTACCGGACGAAATATCACAGCTTTGGTGCGGTCTCATTCTTCTTTTTGTGGATTATTGGGACTTCCTTCTCCTGTTTTGACCTGCACGCTAATCCGGATTCCCTACTGACAGTTGGTAATGTGTTTCCTTACCTACAAGTGGTATGACAGATATGCATGTGTAGTGCAGGACTCCGCTCTTTTTGGATATCTACGATTAATCTTAATCTTTGGGGTCCTTTGCACACTCTGCGTTCACCTTTATATATACAAGTGGATTGGACTTGTGTTACGGGCTACACGATGGATAATATGGATAACATGGACAGCACCAGCATGTCTACGATTAATACTACAGGTGTTCAAGCGGGTAGATCTGATGCGGCTTTTTTCTTTGTGGAGTGCAACCAGAAAAAGGATACAGATGTAATGGGTGTAAAAACCCTGGAACAAAAAATGTATTCCCTCTCTGAGAGAGAAGTGCGGTTGTTTTGGACAGTGCGATCTTTACAATCTTATGTGGACTGCAATAGGGTCCCAAGGGGCTTGCGTATTATTACGTCTGTGTCACAATTTCAGCATGATTTGACTTTTGTAAAAGAATGGGAAACCATACAATTGGATTGTTCTATGAAGTTGTTGCAATTAAGCCTGCTTTACACGTTGCAATTAGTTGTACAATCGCATTTGCGATGTGACACGCCCAGGTTGCATACGGGATCTTATGAGATTGCACGTAGGTCGTTCATTTGCTGTCACACGTGCGTTAGTAGTCTATGTTAAATTGATCAATTTTATGTGCGATCCTTTAGATCATGTGTTCTGTGACGTATGCATTGGGCACCTTTTTTTTTTTTTATTTATTGACTTGACAAGCGTGTGTAATGTGTAGGGATGCGTTTTTACTATGTCATCTGCCATTCAGCTCTGCTACATGGCCGCTGACAGCAGACACAGACAGCCATGTAGCAGAGCTGAATGGCAGATGACAGCAGACACAGAAAGAGCCGCACGATCAGAATGAACTCGGGTGAACTTCCCCCGACTTCATTGTCAAGCTGCGGCTCTGTCTGTGTCGCGCCCTGATTAGCGGTCACCAGTGAAGGACTCACCGGTGACCGCTAAACTCCTGAGTAACTGAATTGAGCAGCCCTCTCTCATATACTCACCGATCCCCGGCGCTGCACGGCATTCACACTGCTCCGGCGGCTTTTACTATTTTGAAAAAGCCGGCCGCCCATTAAACAATCTCGTATTCCCTGCTTTCCCCGCCCACCGGCGCCTATGATTGGTTACAGTGAGACACGCCTCCACGCTGAGTGACAGGTGTCACACTGCACCCAATCACAGCAGCCGGTGGGCGTGTCTATACTGTGCAGTGAAATAAATAATTAAATAATTTAAAAAAACGGCGTGCGGTCCCCCCCAATTTTAAAACCAGCCAGATAAAGCCATACGGCTGAAGGCTGGTATTCTCAGGATGGGGAGCTCCACGTTATGGGGAGCCCCCCAGCCTAACAATATCAGCCAACAGCCGCCCAGAATTGCCGCATACATTAGATGCGACAGTTCTGGGACTGTACCCGGCTCTTCCCGATTTGCCCTGGTGCGTTGGCAAATCGGGGTAATAAGGAGTTATTGGCAGCCCATAGCTGCCAATAAGTCCTAGATTAATCATGTCAGGCGTCTATGAGATTCCTTCCATGATTAATCTGTAAATTACAGTAATTAAACACACACACCCGAAAAATCATTTATTAGAAATAAAAACACAAACATATACCCTGGTTAACCACTTTAATCAGCCCCAAAAAGCCCTCCATGTCCGGCGTAATCCAGGATGGTCCAGCGTCACTTCCAGCGCTGCTGCATGAAGGTGACCGGAGCTGCAGAATACACCGCCGCTGCTCCGGTCAGCTTCACACAGCAACTGAAGACAGCCGTGCGATCAGCTGAGCTGTCACTGAGGTTACCCGCTGTTACTGGATACAGCGGTGGCCGCGGGTAACCTCAGTGACAGCTCAGCTGATCGCGCTACTCACCGCCGCTCCTCTCACCTCCACGCAGCAACTGAGGTGAGTAGCGCGATCAGCTGAGCTGTCACTGAGGTTACCCGCTGTCACTGGATACAGCGGTGGCCGCGGGTAACCTCAGTGACAGCTCAGCTGATCGCACGGCTGTCTTCAGTTGCTGTGTGGAGGTGACCGGAGCGGCGGTGTATTCTGCAGCTCCGGTCACCTCCATGCAGCAGCGCTGGAAGCGACGCTGGAGCATCCTGGATTACGCCGGACATGGAGGGCTGTTTTGGGGCTGATTAAAGTGGTTAACCAGGGTATATGTTTGTGTTTTTATTTCTAATAAATGATTTTTCGGGTGTGTGTGTTTATTTACTGTAATTTACAGATTAATCATGGAAGGTGTCTCATAGACGCCTGACATGATTAATCTAGGACTTATTGGCAGCTATGGGCTGCCAATAACTCCAATAACTCCTTATTACCCCGATTTGCCAACGCACCAGGGCAAATCGGGAAGAGCCGGGTACAGTCCCAGAACTGTCGCATCTAATGTATGCGGCAATTCTGGGCGGCTGTTGGCTGATATTGTTAGGCTGGGGGGCTCCCCATAACGTGGAGCTCCCCATCCTGAGAATACCAGCCTTCAGCCGTATAGCTTTATCTGGCAGGTTTTAAAATTGGGGGGGACCGCACGCCGTTTTTTTAATTATTTATTTCACTACACAGTATAGACACGCCCACCGGCTGCTGTGATTGGGTGCAGTGTAACACCTGTCACTCAGCGTGGGGGCGTGTCTCACTTTAACCAATCATAGGCGCCGGTGGGCGGGGATCAGGGCCGGCGCCAGCACCCGGCAAACCCGGTCAAATGCCGGGGCCCTGAGCTGCCGGGGGGGCCCAGTCGCGGTGGCAGGAGTGGCGCACCGCTACTCAGGGCGGCCTGGTGGCCGCGCTGTCACCGCCCCCCGCCGAGGATCGAGCTTTCAATTGCATCGGCATCGCAGGTGCCGATACAATTGAGAGCAATGATGAGAGAGTGAGCGGCGCGCTCCCTCTCTTATCATTCTCCCCGCTGTGACTGTCGGCGTTCTTCTGACAGCTCTGCAGAGGACCGCGGTGACGTCATCACTGCGCGCCTGCTGAGAGGTCAGAGTGAGCGACAGCAATGGACGACGCGTCGAGGAGACCGGATCAGCGGGGGAACGAGGAGAAGTGAGCCGCCCCTCTACTGACACTGGGTTCCCCTGACTCACAGGCCAGCCACTACACAGGGTATGTGACATATGGGGGTGTAGTGTGTGAGATCTGGGGGGGTGCAGGCTGTATGGGAAGCAGTGTGTGTGGGATATGGGGGGTGCAGGCTGTATGGGGAGCAGTGTGTGTGTGTGATATGGGGGGTGCATGCTTTATGGGAAGCAGTGTGTGTGAGATATGGGGGTGTAGTGTGTGTGATATGGGGGTGCAGGGTGTGTGACATTTGGGGGCAGGGGCGTAACTACCGCAGTCGCAGGGGTCGGAAGGAGAAGAGAGGTACTTGTTTTTTTATTTTGCTGGCTGCATGACACATGGAGGCCTGGGGGTGCTGGCTGCATGATACATGGAGGTCTATGGGACTGCATAATAAACATGAAGGACACCTTATACATGGACTAGGGGTGCATTATACATGGAGGAGTATGGGGCTGCATAATACAATATGATGATTTATGGCGCTACATTATAATACATATAGCACTATGGGGGCTACATTATAATAAATGGAGAAATATGGAGGCTACCTTACACATGGTCACACATGGGTGTGCGTTATAAAACATGGAGGACTGTGGTGCAGTATAATATATGGAGTACTATGGGGTGAATTATAATACATGGAGAACTATGGGGGTGCATTATAATATATGACGGGTTATGTGGGACCCTTTATATTATATGGAAGGCTATGTGGGGGCCATTATAGTATTTGGAGATCTATATACAAGGAGGACAAAGATACAAGTATGGGATGGGAATGTTTTGTGCTGAGGGAAAAAGGCTCTTTCCCTCAGCACCCAGCTTTCCCATGCTCTGCTATACATCTCTCAGCACCCAGCTTTCCCATGCTCTGCTATACATCTCTCAGCACCCAGCTTTACTCTGTTATGGGAAAGCTGGGTACTGAGGGAAAGATGGATATCAGAACATGGGAAAGCTGGGTACTGATAGAGGGATTTCAGATCATGGGAAACCTGGGTGCTGAGGGTAAGAGCCAAGTGACAGCATCATTATCCTGTACCCCGAGTGTCAGTGTCATTATCCCGCACCAGTGTCGGTGTATGTGAAGGGGGGCCCCGGTCCAAATTTTGCACCAGGGCCCATCAAACTCTAGTTATGCCACTGAGTATTAATCACTGTATTCTACATGAGGGTGCCTACTGCTATCTGGCTCTGCACTGTGCTATATACAGGCTATGCTATATACAAGCTGTATGCTACATGAGAGTGCCTAATGCTATCTGGCTCTCCACTGTGCTGTCTGGGTCTGCACTGTACTATATAGGTCTGTGTACTACATGAGGATACCTAATGCTATCTGGCTCTGCACTGTGTT
Source organism: Anomaloglossus baeobatrachus (assembly GCF_048569485.1). Taxonomy (NCBI): domain Eukaryota; kingdom Metazoa; phylum Chordata; class Amphibia; order Anura; family Aromobatidae; genus Anomaloglossus; species Anomaloglossus baeobatrachus. Next base: position 92,485,954 of record NC_134364.1, on the reverse strand, counting down.
ATATAGGTGCTGTGTACTACATGAGGGTGCCTAATGCTATCTGGCTCTGCACTGTGGTATTTAGGGGCTGTGTACTACATGAGGGTGCCTATTGCTATCTGGGTCTGCATTGTGCTATATGTGTGCTGTATACTACATGAAGGTGCCTAATGCTATCTGGGTCTGCATTGTGCTATATGGGGGCTGCATAGTGCATATGGGGGCTACATAATGCTATATGGAGGACAATGGGGGCTTCATAACACAATATGGGGCTGCAAACTACTATACCCCCAGAGTTGTATGTCCCCCCCACCCCAGAGCTGTATACACCCAGAGCTGCATGTCAACCTCACAGCTGTCCCCCCCACCTCAGTCACTGCCCTCCTCTAGAGCTGTATACCCCTTTCCTCAGTAATATGTATTCCCCCCAGTATTGTGTTTGTCCCCAGCCTCTCTTGTGATGTATATACAGCAGTGTTAGTGTGCCCTATGTGCGGCCATGTCTGTTAGACAAGCCGGGAAGTGAATGAGGCTGTTGTCGGCTTCCCAATATTAGAAATATATATACAGGATAAATATATAAAAATAATGTGTGTGTGTGTATGTATGATGTGTATCTATGTATGTCAGTGTATATGACTGTGTCTAGATTTATGTCTATTTATGTGTTTTTGTGAATTTCTCTTTAAATAAGTATGTGTACGTGTGCCTGTATGTGTATGTATCTGTGCATGTCTATGTGTGGATGGGGCCCACTGAGACTCTTTTGCCCAGGGCCCACAAAAACCTGGAGCTGGCCCTGGCGGGGATAGCAGGGAATACGAGATTGTTTAATGGGCGGCCGGCTTTTTCAAAACAGTAAAAGCCGCCGGAGCAGTGTGAATGCCGTGCAGCGCCGGGGATCGGTGAGTATATGAGAGAGGGGGATAGACTGACATGGACAGAGAGTGAGGGACAGAGATAGTGACCGACTGACAGAGATTAGTGAATGACAGACATTGTGAGGCGCTTCAGAACGCAGCTTTTCAGCTGCGCTCTGAAGCGGACCTTTTTTAAGCTGCGGTGCAGAGCGCACACCTGCGCACACAGCATCAGACACCAAAATCGTATGAGGGATGTCACACGTTACAATTGACTAGGTTCGTGCAACAAAACGCTCAATTCTAGACAAAGATACGATGTGTTTGCGATCAACGGTTTTGCGTTCAATCCTGATCGCACGTAGATGTCACACGCAGATACCTCACAAACGATGCCGGATGTGCGTCACTTACAACTTGACCCCAACGACGGATTGTGAGATATATTGAAGCGTGTGTAGCGGGCTTTAGTCTTAAAGAAAAATATAGAGGATTATAATGCTTTGAACCTAGAACTAGAAAATTTAAAGCAGGATACTCGCTCCAGGGTGGCAGAGGATTATTGGTCCTCGTTTACATCTAGATTAGATAAAAAATTGATGGATGTTCAGACGGAAATTAAAAATAAAAAAAGAGAAAAATTTCTGAGAGACAAGCATGATTATGACAATAACCAGATTCTCTGCTGGACAAAAGATAAAACAAAGGGATATAAAAAATATCCATATATGCATAATAAAAATAAAAAAATCGAATGCACAGAATAAAGGATATTGGACAACTGATTCAGAGTCCAGTGGCTCTGAAGAAGTACTCCCAGGTCCTTCCAGGGAGACCCCCTCGGTTGTGCCCACTCCGGCCCCTTTAGGAAACGCATCCGACGGGGGGGCAGGAAGGGGCACAAGAGGAAGGGGACGAAAAAGAAAATCAGTGTCATGGAGGAATTGAGTAGTCTCTTCAAGTAACAACATAATAAATCTATCTGAACATTCACTAACAAATGATATGGTGTCCGTTTTGTCAAAAGGCTTAAGTTTTTGTGTTCCTGAGGAATTTAATTTTGTGGAGTTTAGAATTGATCTATATAAAGCGATAAGAAAGATACATTTATTTAAATATTTCAATCAAATGTCTCAAAATAGAAATGTGGTTCTTGAGGGTGAACAACCATGTACAGTGAGTCAGGGAACTTTTGATGTGACAGGGACATTTGACCCCAACACATTAAAAGAAGCTGCGTTATTACTCAGTCTGAATGATCCTATACAAGAATTTGATGTGGATATAAATGAAATCATTTGCGAACCTATGAGATTCACAAAGGGGAACAAATCAGACTTCTATCCACCCACAACACATGGGAATTTGATTGATCTGTTTCAAGACACAGTAGTAAAAGAAGTGGAAGCTCTAATGTACCCACGGTCAAACATGAACTTGAACAAGGGCGAACTAACTGCAGTTAAAATCATGCGCACGTGGGAAGACACAATCTTCCACGAAACGGATAAGGGTGGCAACATTGTGCTCCTGTCCCGAGATAGGTATCTACAAGAATGTTTAAAACAGCTACAAGATCGTACAACATATAGACCCTTATTATCTAACCCCATTAGTGAATACAAAAAACAACTTATGCGTCTCCTGGACAGATATATAACCCTTGGTTTTCTTTCCAAAAAACAAGTAGAAAAATTAATCCCGCCCTTTCCCACAAGGCCACACTGGTATTGTATACCAAAAATGAAAAAAATCCTCCTGGCCGTCCAATAGTGGCGGGAATTGGCTCACTCACTGAGCCACTCTCCCACTATTTGGATTGGCTTTTGAGACCACTATTAACCCATATTCCATCCTATGTTAAGGACAGTGGAGATTTTCTATCGCTCCTAAAAGAAGTAACATGGCAGGAGGGCTATAGTTTAACTAGAATTGATGTGGACAGTTTGTACACACGGATCCCACGAGTTATGGGTATAAAAGCGGTGAAAGATATAGTTACACGCAGCGGTAAGAGTCCGTTATTTTGTGAGTTTGTGGGTGAGGCGCTGGACTTCTTGTTATCTAAAAATGCTTTTATGTTTCTAGAAAAATGGTATGTACAATGCGGGGGTACTGCGATGGGTACCCCCGTCTCGTGCGCCATGGCTAATATATTTTTGGGGTATTTTGAAGGCAAATACGTATATACGGCCAATAACCTCTATTTGAAGCATATTAAGCATTATTTAAGGTATGTCGATGACGTGTTCATGGTGTGGGATGGAACAGAGGAAGAGTTTTCCAACTTTGTTTCCTACCTCAACACCACCAACACCATGAACATGTCGTTCACCTCTACCTTCGGTGGTAACTCCATAAACGTTTTGGATGTTGAAGTTGGAGTAATTGATGGAGTAACAACCACAAAGGTTTACAGAAAACCCACAGCTTCAAATTCTGTCCTACACTATGAAAGCGCCCACCCCAACACACAAAAACCGCTTTACCTTACTCTCAATTTTTGAGGATAAAAAGAACTAACAGTACCAGTGTGGTCTTCTCGGAACAGGCGGTGGAATTAAAACACAGATTACAGGAACGGGGTTACTGTCCCGATACTGTCATTGATGCAGCGTATAAAAAAACTTTATCTGAGGGATCTCATCTCTGTCCAGCAGACTACTTAATGGATAAAAAAAAGAAAAAGAGAAAAAAGAATAGTACTAATGACAGATTTGCCATTAGTTTTAAATTCGGACCCATGTTTGAAACTATAAGAAAAACTCTTAATAGTAATTGGCACATCCTGGAGAGAGATCCTGAGTTGAAAAATATGACCACTTCAAAACCGTTGATTTCCTATAGGAGATGCCATAATTTGAGGGACATACTGGTCAGAAACAGATTGACAGGTCAAAACACATGGTTGGACAGACAGTCCCCGGTTGGCAATTTTAAATGTGGCCAATGTAGATTTTGTAATCTACATATGACCGGAAAGTCCGTAAAAATTGGCTCTCATTTACATCAAATTAAACAGTTTATATCTTGAAAAACAAAATTTGTAGTCTACATAGTAACGTGCCCTTGCGGAAGATTTTATATCGGAAAGACTATTAGATGTCTATATATTCGGTTTAGGGAGCACTATAATTCAATCGCAACAGGCAAGGGCTCTCCTAGACTGATAGAACATATACGGGAATCGCATGATGGTTGCCCTGATATCCTCAATTTTGCCGGTTTAGAAAGAGTCTCACTTCCCCCACAAGGAGGGGACCATCAAAAATTACTTTTGCAGATGGAAGCAAAATTAATCATAAAATATGGAACACAAGGGGCATTAGGAATGAATGACCGCAATGATTTATCAGTATTTTTGTAACAGTGAGGTTATTTTGCTGCAGTAATATCGTCATAAAATGAATCTATATGCCTATATGCCTAAAGATTAATGGGACTAATAACAATGAACAAAAAATATATGTATATATATAAAAAAACAATGCATGAATAATAATATATATAAAAAAAAAATTCTCTTCTTTGAAAATTTCAATACTGTATGGCAATTATGTATAAACTCATGTATTGTATGAGCAGCTTTACAATCTGTATTTCTATGTATTTTTGTTTACAATCCTACTCTGGTTTGCTTGCAACTTTGTTTTTAATTTGGTACATAATGTTTATTGATGCATAGTACCTTTTATTGTATTATACACTTCACTTCATATATTTTATGTGTGGGGAGGTCACCTGAATGTGCTCTACTATTTAAGGAGAGCTGGTCTTACCCCACATGTGGACCCGTAGAAGCCTAATTACAGGCGAAACGGCCGTCATCCGCAGCGGGGGGCCGCAACCAGGTCTCCTCCACCTGCTTACAGCTTACACCTTTTAACCATGAATATGGAATAAAGATTACCGGACGAAATATCACAGCTTTGGTGCGGTCTCATTCTTCACGGGTGGGGAATATTGCAGATTTAGGACTGCGCCTCTGTGAGGTAAAGCCTGGGATATGAAGAGGAATTATGACGAGAAGTCATAATTGCTCTCATCACTCCCTGGCAGTGCCCCCCTCCCTTCTTGTTCCAAATGTACAGCATCTGGAAGGTGTCACATTCCACTTACACAACTCATGGCCATCTCCTCTGATATGGAGATGAGATGATGTGAGGACAATGGATCCAGGATGACTCCCTGCCGTCACCCTGTAACAAGAGTTGTATCTCATTAGCAAGGCTTGGAAGTAGCCAGACAGAACGACTCCAGTAAAAAATGGTTCATATCTCGCAAGCCATATCTCCGATAAATATGGCAACCATAACAATGGTGTCTCCGCATGTGGACGATGCTGGCACACCCTTTTTATGGAAGTAGGACATTGGGAAACACACCAAACGTGATATCAGCCATATGGGAACTCGTAGACAGGTCATGAGTCCCCTCGTTCTGCAGCTAAATTCATAACTGTCACAATGAGAGCATTGGCGTCCGTCTACGACGCTCCCAGGCACAGTTATGGCCAAAATCCCCTTTTCTGGATAATTCTGATCCATGCAGGGGGAGTGGCAGTGCTTCCCCGTGAGGTCACTAAGGTAGGAGGAGACCTGGATTTGCCCAGGTTGATAACCCTGCTTCGGCCATTTTCCAAGGTTCTTCTCGCTGGGGGCACGTGTAGGAAACATCTGTGGGAGTTCCTGGAAACCTGGTCTACAGCGCCCCCCTGTGGCCAGACGCACAAGGTAACTGATTGAATTGCATACCTGTTTGTAAACCATGCTTTATCTGTAACTGTACTCTGACATATGTATATTCTGTAGATTCCCTATTGTATATATTGTAGTTTCTAGTGTGCTTTAGGCGATTAAATTATATAATTAATCTTGGGCTGTTCTGTTATCTCGATCTTGAATCCCACGTCTGCGTGTTCGGCTAATAGTTACCGTAACGGATGGTCAACACCCTGCTCAAGGGACTTGAAGGGTACGCGGCCGCGTACCTGGATGACATTGCCGTCTTCAGTCCCACCTGGGAGGACCACCTAGAGCATCTAGCACAGGTGCTCAGGCGGATCCACCGGGCAGGATTGACCATCAAGCCGGGAAAGTGTCAGCTGGCCATGAGCGAGGTCCAGTACCTCGGTCACCGGGTAGGTGGGGGAACGCTGAAGCCCGAGCCTGAGAAAGTGGAGGCCATCGCATCCTGGCCCACCCCCAGGACCAAGAAGCAGGTGATGTCCTTCTTGGGGACCGCTGGGTACTATAGGAGGTTTGTTCCATGCTATAGTAGCCTAGCAAAGCCCTTGACGGACCTCACCAAGAAGAAGCTGCCCTCTGCAGTCGATTGGACAGTGGACTGCGAGACAGCCTTCCGGGCCCTAAAGGACGCCCTGTCCAGCCCGCCCGTGCTACAGGCAGCCGACTTCACGCGGCCGTTTGTAGTACAGACCGACGCCAGTGACTTCGGCCTCGGTGCGGTGCTCAGCCAGGTGGACTCTGCGAGCCAAGAGCACCCAGTCTTGTACCTGAGCAGGAAGCTGTTACCAAGGGAAGTGGCCTATTCTACAATGGAGAAGGAGTGCCTGGCCATAGTGTGGGCCCTGCAGCGCCTGCAACCCTATCTATACGGGCGCCACTTCATCGTGGAGACGGACCACAATCCCCTCAGCTGGTTGCACACCGTCTCTGGGACGAATGGGCGATTGTTGCGATGGAGCCTTGCGCTCCAGCAATACGACTTCACCATTCGCCACAAAAGGGGCCGTGACCACGGTAACGCAGACGGGCTGTCCCGACAAGGAGAGGTCGCGGACGGGCGCACGGGGGAACACCGGAGGGTGCTGCCCCCTAGCGCCCTCAAAAGGGGGGAGGTGTGAGGTAAAGCCTGGGATATGAAGAGGAATTATGACGAGAAGTCATAATTGCTCTCATCACTCCCTGGCAGTGCCCCCCTCCCTTCTTGTTCCAAATGTACAGCATCTGGAAGGTGTCACATTCCACTTACACAACTCATGGCCATCTCCTCTGATATGGAGATGAGATGATGTGAGGACAATGGATCCAGGATGACTCCCTGCCGTCACCCTGTAACAAGAGTTGTATCTCATTAGCAAGGCTTGGAAGTAGCCAGACAGAACGACTCCAGTAAAAAATGGTTCATATCTCGCAAGCCATATCTCCGATAAATATGGCAACCATAACAATGGTGTCTCCGCATGTGGACGATGCTGGCACACCCTTTTTATGGAAGTAGGACATTGGGAAACACACCAAACGTGATATCAGCCATATGGGAACTCGTAGACAGGTCATGAGTCCCCTCGTTCTGCAGCTAAATTCATAACTGTCACAATGAGAGCATTGGCGTCCGTCTACGACGCTCCCAGGCACAGTTATGGCCAAAATCCCCTTTTCTGGATAATTCTGATCCATGCAGGGGGAGTGGCAGTGCTTCCCCGTGAGGTCACTAAGGTAGGAGGAGACCTGGATTTGCCCAGGTTGATAACCCTGCTTCGGCCATTTTCCAAGGTTCTTCTCGCTGGGGGCACGTGTAGGAAACATCTGTGGGAGTTCCTGGAAACCTGGTCTACAGCGCCCCCCTGTGGCCAGACGCACAAGGTAACTGATTGAATTGCATACCTGTTTGTAAACCATGCTTTATCTGTAACTGTACTCTGACATATGTATATTCTGTAGATTCCCTATTGTATATATTGTAGTTTCTAGTGTGCTTTAGGCGATTAAATTATATAATTAATCTTGGGCTGTTCTGTTATCTCGATCTTGAATCCCACGTCTGCGTGTTCGGCTAATAGTTACCGTAAATCGGTTGGTGGCAGCGAGTTGTGCCAAGGATTATTGTGGGGAGGCCAGTGAGATTCGGGAAGATATTATATATTCCGCCCGCGGAGGTCGGGGGAATATATACCCTACTCTCACCGGGGACCCTTCAATAATCGGCATAAGTAGTATAGCGGCCTCCTTGCTTATTGTCGGGCAATTCCATAATTGGCCTGACTATAAGAGGGGCGCTAGAGAGCGCGTCACGTGCTCTGTCTGTCGGTCGGGAGGTATAAAGGAGGGGTGACCCCACTTGTTACCCCCCGATTGTGACGTACTGGTAGCCAGCGCGGGGGATTTCTGAGTGACCCCCCCGGTGGTTTGTGACAGCCTCCATTGCAGCCTTACCCTGCACAGTGGAGGCCAGGCCCGGTAATAAAAAAGGACACCAGCTACACTCAGCTCAGGTGTCGGCACCACTCCAGAAGTGTCGACTTCTCATGAGCTTGCTGACTACGCCGACTTCACTGTACTATCCTACGGACACAATTGACATCCGGAGGAAGTGTGAGCTGCCACTTTGCCCAAACGAGAAGAGAGTGAAGCCAACGCTGATTGGCTGCAGACATCGTGTGACGTAACATCATCATACGATCTCAAGTAGAGGCCATGCCAACTCTTCTGGAATGGTGCTGGAGCAGAGTATAAGTGATGTTATTCTACTGGGGGGAAAACACAAAGATTCATACGAGGTTGTCCAAGTAGTGTATTGACCGTAGGAGTTCTCGGTAATGCGAATATGGAGCAGTTTTTGGTCACACCTAGATGGATAGCAGCAGTCTTGTCGGTGATGCGTCACACACACTGTACCTGTAGGAAAATTGTCAGGTCCAGCAGGATCAGGGTTTCCACCAGTGGGGTCAGCAACAGAGCCAGACTAAAAAATGCCACCACTTTCTAGTGCTGTGACAACATGTCTGCTACTAAGGTGAGACTGCGGGGGGTATCAGGATCCAACCCGACTCGTTGCAGGCCTTGTTTAGCATATCTGAAAAAAACAATAGCACAATGTCCATCAGCGCCACATGTGGAAGTAAGCGGCGCTGGAGAACCCCTTTAAGATAAGTCTTAAGCCTGCTTTACACGTTGCAATTTCGCATACGATATCGTATGCAATTTGCAACGCCCCCATCGTATGTGCAGCACGTTCAATTTGTTGAACGTGCCGCACAAACAATTAACCCCCGTCACACATACTTACCTTCCATGCGACCTCGATGTGGGCGGCGAACGTCCACTTCCTGGAGTGGGAGGGACGTTTGGCGTCACATCGACGTCACGCGGAAGCCGGCCAATAGAAGCGGAGGGGCAGAGCTGAGCGGGGCGTAAACAACCCGCCCACCTCCTTCCTTCTGCATTGTGGGCCGGGAGCCGCAGGAGGCAGGTGAGATCTGTTCATCGTTCCCGGGGTGTCACACACTGCGATGTGCGCTACCCCGGGTACGATGAACAATCTGACGTTCAATGCGTCAGGAATGAACGACTTGCATGCGATGAACGGTTTTTCGTTCAATCGCAATTGCATGTCGCTCTCACACGCTACAACATACCTTACGATGCCGGATGTGCGTCACTTACGACATGACCCCGTCGACACATCGTAAGATATCTTGTAGCGTGTAAAGCAGGCTTTACTCTGTGAAAAGCAGCTTGTGAGCGTTCTTGATGGTCTGGATCCCGGAGCGTTTCATGGTGGGATCTATACCCCGGATCACAGTCTCCAGCACGGCCCTGTAACAATGAATCCTTAATACGTCACTCTCAGGCACACTATGTAGTCCTCGATGGCATGGCAAGCCATCTCTCTGGTCTTGTAGGAAAGTTTGTGGCCGGGGAGTCCATAGACCCAGGAGCTTACGGGGTAGCCGAATTGTTGTAGTTGTGAGTCACAGCGGCGTGATGAAACCAGGACCCCGGGAGGCTGCAGCACTTCACAAGTTGTCAATTTCATATACCCCGTTTCCCGAAAATAAGACACTGTCTTATATTTTATTTTGCCCTGAAAAAAGCACTAGTGTATATGGACTTGGACCCTACCTGAGCACCCAAACCCTCACAGAAGTGCCGTGATAATTTCTCATTATTTTCAGGGTGTGTCTTATTCTCGAGGAGACATGGTTGGGGGTAAGTTTACCTCCACAAAAAGCAAAGCCCCCCCCTTCCTAGGTTCGTAATACTTACCAGCCCCAGGCGTCTGTATGGCTCCCAGATCTCCCTGTGATCTCCCAGTAGGTGTGCTGCACGCCTCCCCTGTGTCTGGCTGACACTCGCATAGATCACATCACACTCACTCATACTCATACAGACACATACATATCAGACTCCACATCATTTCTCCCTGTGACCTCCCAGCAGCTGTGCTCCCCTACATCTGACTGACACTCACATACATCAGATCTCTCTCTCTCTCACACACACACACACACACACACACACACACATCACATTCCACATCATTCCTCCCTGTGATTTCCCAGAAGGTGTCAGACATCATAATAATAATAATAATAATAATAATAATCTTTATTTCTATAGCGCCAACATATTCCGCAGCGCTTTACAATTCAGGAGGATCATATACAAACAAGTAACAGTTATAGAAATACAATATTTAGAGGGAAAAAAAAAGAAAAAACACAACCCTGCTCGTGAGAGCTTACAATCTACAATGAGATGGGGGGGGAGAGGCAAGGTTCAAGTGTTTATTTACAATGACAATCCAGCCATCTCACGGACATGGGGGATAGATAATGGTTTCCTCGACCAGTGGGCCAGAGCCTTGAGATGCCTTTGGGTGCCATGGAGTTTGATGTGCAGTTTTGTGAGAAGTTGTAGAGGGACTATGTGAATCGAACTGATTAGGGAGTGTGATAGGCCGCCCTAAAAAGATGTGTCTTTAGGGTGCGTCTGAAGCTGAGTAAGTTGGGAATTGTCCTAACTTCTTGGGGTAGAGCGTTCCAGAGGGTTGGTGCAGCTCGGAAGAAGTCTTGGATCCGGGGGTGGGAGGTTCGAATTAGTGTGGATGTTAGTCGAAAGTCGCTTGCAGAGCGTAGAGAACGGGTGGGGTGATAGACAGAGAGGAGGGTGGAGATGTAGGGGGGTGCCGCACTGTGGAGAGCTTTGTGGGTGAGAACAAGCAGTTTGAATTGGATCCTGTGATATATGGGCAGCCAGTGCAATGACTGGCACAGAGCAGAGGCATCCGAGTAGCAGTAGAGGAGAGAGTCTAGTTGGGGGGAGACCAATTAATAGAGAGTTACAGTAGTCAAGGCGAGAGTGGATCAGGGCCACGGTGAGGGTTTTTGTCGTTTCCATAGTGAGAAAGGGGCGGGATTCTAGAGATGTTCTTAGGTGCAAGCGGCAGGAGCGGGCAAGACATTGTATGTGGGAGGTGAAGGAGAGATCGGTGTCAAGTATAACCCCCAGACAGCGGGCCTGAGGCCTAGGACTTATCATGGTGCCACACACAGAGAGGCAGATGTCAGGTTTAGGAAGGTTGGAGGATGGAGGAAAAAGAAGAAGTTCAGTTTTGGAAAGGTTAAGTTTCAGATAGAGAGCAGACATGACATTGCAAACTGCAGTCAGGCAGTCACTTGTGTTCTTTAGTACAGCGGGGGTGAGCTCAGGGGATGAGGTGTATAGCTGTGTGTCATCAGCATAAAGATGGTACTGAAAGCCAAATCTGCTGATGGTCTGTCCAATTGGGGCAGTGTAGAGGGAGAAAAGAAGAGGGCCAAGGACTGAACCTTGAGGGACCCCAACAGTGAGAGGGAGAGGAGAAGATGTGGAGCTAGCAAATGATACACTGAATGAACGGCCAGAAAGAGAGGAAGAGAACCAGGAGAGCACAGTGTCCTTTAGGCCGATAGAATGGAGCATAGAGTTAAGGAGACTGTGGTCAACAGTGTCGAAGGCAGCAGAAAGGTCAAGAAGAATAAGCAGAGAGTGGTCACCGTTACGTTTTGCTGTCAATAGGTCATTGGTCACTTTGACAAGGGCAGTTTCTGTTGAGTGAAAGGGGCGGAAGCCAGACTGTAAAGGATCTAGAAGAGAGTGAGTGGAAAGGTAGCGGGTGAGGCGAGAGTAGACCAGGCGCTCCAAGAGTTTGGAGATGAAGGGGAGATTAGAGACTGGTCTGTAGTTGCTTGTGCAGAACGGATCGAGAGAAGGTTTTTTTAATAATGGAGTAATGATAGAGTGTTTGAGGGAGCAGCGGAAGATACCAGAAGAGAGAGAGAGATTGAAGATTTTAGTTAGGTGAGTGGTGACGACCGGAGAGAGTGTCTGGAGTAGAGGTGAGGGGAAGGGATCAGTAGGGCAAGTGGTAGGACGAGAGGAGGATAGGAACCTGGAGACTTCCTCCTCTGTGACTGGGTCAAATGTGGACAGTGAGCTGGATGGGATATGGGGATGGATGGGATTCACAGCGCTTGGTGGCTGGGAGCTGATCTCTTGGCGGATGTTTTCTATTTTCTCTGTAAAATACCAGGCCAGGTCATCAGCATGAAGGGCTGTGACAGGGGTCTGTACTTTGGGACTGAGGAGGGAGTGAAAGGTGTCAAAGAGCTTTTTTGGATTGTTGGCAAGTGAGGAAATAAGGGTGGTGAAGTAGGTCTGTTTGGCGAGGTGAAGGGAATAGTTGTAGGTCCTTAACATCAGACAGCATACACACAGCTTTCACATCATAACTTCCTGTGCTCTCCAGTGGACGCTCCCAGCAGCTGTGCTGCACACGCCGTCCTGCTCTGCCTCCTGTCGAGTGTCGACACTCACACATCCGATCGCAAACACTCACACTCACATACACACACACACACACACACACACATACTGTACATAGCATACCCGCACACATCTGATCGCATACACTCACACACAATCACGATATCCCAAATACTGGTACAATCGCGCACACACACTCACAACATCTGGAGATACCACATGCTTTCGACTATGTGATCCTCCAGCAAGTCCTGGAAGCTCACTGCACTGCACAATATCGCCGCCGAGAAGCAAGCGATATCGCTGGATGTGGTGAGTGTGTGGATGCGATCTGTTGTGTGAGCTCTGATGTGTGTGTGCATGTGTGTTCCGCCGCAAGACCTTGATGCGCTCACCTGCTCCCGGTCGGCGTCTGGTAAGTATGATCGGGGGTCTTCTTTCTTTAGGGGGTGCCCACTGTCTATAATGAAGTGTCCTGCAGTGTCTTTAACTTTTTTAACACTGCATGGACACTTCATTATTGACCACGGTTAGGTCTTGTTTTCGGGGGATATCTTATATTTAAGCATCCCTGAAAACTCCTGCTAGGTCTTATTTTCGGGGGAGGTCTTATTTCCGGGGAAACACGGTAGCAGCAGGCAACTGAGGTGATGCCAACAATGTGGTGGCACCACGTGAAGTGGCGCAGCATGGCAATGCTGAGGTGTCCGCAGGCATGGAGTCCGGGTAATATAAAGTTGTCCTTCTGAGTAAAATGGCTCTAGTCTAAAGGGCTTACTCTCAGGCAGGCAGCCTCCATAGGGTCTTGTGTACAGGTGGGACTCGTATTGGATCCGGTCTCTTCATGACTTGTTAACTGATGTGCAAACTCTTCCAAAGAGGCTTGAGGGTCTACACAAGCCAAAATGTGACGTGGAGGTATGATTGACTTGATGTTGGTGATATTGTAAGCAGTGATCTTAAAGAAAAGAGGTAAAAAATGCATAAGTGAAGAGAATGAAAAGATTTTGCTTGCCCTGTCCCCCAGCCACGGCTGTACCAAACTAGTCAAAAACATAAATTTCACGTTACAGGTAAAGTGGACTTCTAAAGTCAACTTTGTCGGCCTCTTTGCTTCTTTTTCAGGAAGTAAATTAGATCCCGGTCGAATTTGACAGCCATGAGAATAAAGTTGAGGTCAGCATCTACTGCTGTGACGACGACTCCCTTGAGCGAAGGATGAGACTCTTAACAGGTGACCCTAAAAAGAAAATGTAGTGATAGAGAGGTGATCAGCAAGCATCCAGCGGTCATCTTCATGGATGGACATTATCAGATACAAAAAGAACAATGCTAAACACTCAAATACCATTTAAAGGAGTGAGAGGCTAATGATAAGCAATAAGACATTCATATGTCAGTCAGCTGTCACTGTTCATTTACACACCCCATGCCTTGCAACAAGGAATTCACCAGATCTTGTTGCCAAATGGCCAGGTGACAAATCCAATCAACACTAAGGACGCCAGAGTAGCCCCCTTGCTGTAAAGAGTATTCAGTCAGGGAGATGGGGGGCATCTACAAGTTTTACAATCAGCTTCAAATGAGAATCCTAGACTTTGAGGCTCCTGTGTAAGAGATACAACATTAGGGAGCACTTTGCTCACGCATATAGGGCAGGCATATTTCCTGCTTCACGATGACGAAAAACATGGCACAAATATTTTCTATTAATAGTGCAACGTGCAGATCAGCTTAAAATTAATAATTATCCAAGGGAAGCCCACAGATCTATCATGTTTCATAACTATGGATAGATCAAATCATAACTAGAAATATAATTGATGAGATGCTGAAGATGGGGGAGATCGAGGCATCAAACAGCACTTGGGCCTCACCTGTAGTCCTTGTCCCAAAGAAGGACCGAACAACTCGGTTCTGCATGGACTACAGGGGCCTCATCGCTGTCAAGGTTGCTGATGCATACCCAATGCCATGCATTGATGACCTGCTCAATCAGTTGGCTGGGGCCCAGTACCTGACCATCATCTAACTGAGCCAGAGATATCGGCAGATTCCCCTCACACACGAGGCATGGGTACGCTCTGCCTTTATCACCCCGTTTGGACTGTACGAGTCCATGGTGATGCCATTCGGAATAGCAGGGGGGCTCTGAAGCAAGAGCCTGGGAAAGTGGATGCCATCACATCCTAGCCCACCCACATGAGGTTCATTTCACACTATAGTAGCCTGCGAAGCCCCTGACGCACCTCACCAAGAAGAAGTTGCATTGTCGTTTGGACAATAGACTGCGAGACAGCCATCAGAGTGCTCATGACCGCCCTGTGCAGCTTCCCAGTACTACAGGCAGCCGACTTCATGCGGCCGTTTGTAGTACAAACTAATGCAAGTGACTTTGGTCTTGGTGCAGTACTCAGCCAGGTTGACTCTACTTGACAGAAACACCCCATTTTGTACCTCAGCAGGAAGCTGTGGCTTACTGCACGATGGAAAAGGACTAGCTATAATGTGGCCTCTGCAGCGTCTGCAACCCTAACTATACGGGCCCCACTTCATCGTGGGGATGGATCACAACCCCCTCAGCTGGTTACATGCTGTCTCTGGGATGAATGGGAGGGTGTTGCGCTGGAGCCTTGCACTCCAGCAGTCCCACTTTACCATTTGCCACAAGGGCTGTGATCATGGTAACGACAATGGGTTTTCCCGGCAAAAAGAGGTCGTGTACGGGAGCATAGGGGAACACAGGAATATGTTGCCCCATAACACCCGATAAAAGGAGAGGTGTGAGAATTATAATGTTAGTCAATCATTCATATGTCAGTCAGCTGTCACTGTTCATTTACACACATCCTGCCCTGTAGCCAGGAATTCCCCAGATCTGGTTGCCAAATGACCAGGTGACAAATCCAATCAACACTAAGGAAGCCAGAGTAGCCCCCCGCTGTCAAGAGTATTCAGCCAGGGAAATGGACAGCCATCTACAAGTTTTACAACCAGCTTCAAACGAGAATCCTAGATTTTGAGGCTCCTGTGTAAAGCCCGCTTTACACGCTGCAATGTATCTTACAATGTGTCGGCGGGGTCACGTCGTAAGTGACGCACATCCGGCATTGTAAGTACATTGCAGTGTGTGACAGGTACGTGCGATTGCGATTGAACGATAAAACGTTCATCGCATACACATCGTACCCGTCTCTAGAATTGCACGTTAGGTTGTTCATCGGACCCGGGGTAGCGCACATTGCAGTGTGTGACACCCCGGGAACGATGAACAGATCTTACCTGCGTCCTGCGGCTCCCGGCCCAGAATGCGGAAGGAAGGAGGTGGGCGGAATGTTTACGTCCCGCTTAGCTCCGCCCCTCCGCTTCTATTGGCCGGCTGCCGTGTGACGTCGCTGTGACGCCAAACGTCCCTCCCACTCCAGGAAGTGGACGTTCGCCGCCCACAGCGAGGTCGTATGGACGGGTAAGTAAGTGTGACGGGGGGGTTACTCGTATGTGCGGCACGTTCAACAAATTGAACGTGCCACACATACGATGGGGGCGTTGCAAATCACATACGAAATCGTATGCGAAATTGCAACGTGTAAAGCAGGCTTTAGAGTTACAATATTGGAAAGCGGTTCGCTCTCACATATGGGGCAGGTATATTTCCGGCTTTACGACGACGAGACGCATGTCACATATATTTTCTATGAATAGTGCAACGTGCGGATCAGCTCAAGATTAATAACTCTCCAACGGAAGCCTACAGACCTATCATGTTTCATAACTATGGAAGGAACAAATCATAACTAGAAATATAATGGTCATATCTTACTGTGTATGGCATGGCCTCAGCTCCTGAGAGTATACTGTACATTACATCAGATACTATCAGGTGCCGGCTGTGTATGATGTGGACTCAGCTCCTGAGAGCGCACTGCACATTATATCAGTGACTATCGGGTGCCGGGGCTGTGTATGGCATGGGCTCAGCTCCTGAGAGCGGACTGTACATTACGTCAGTGACTATCGGGTGCTGGCTGTATATGACGCGGGCTCAGCTCCTGAGAGTGCACTGCATATTACATTAGTAACTATCGGGTGCCGGCTGTGTATGGTGCAGACTCAGCTCAAGAGCGCACTGTATATTACATCAGATACTATCAGGTGCCGGCTGTGGGAGCACTGCACTTTACAAGCATACCTACACGATAACCATCATGTGTATGTACTAGATAACTTGCATTCATCTACCTTGTATTCCTTGTGTTACTGTCCGATAAGAGTAGATCAGCCAACTCTGGGGCAGCCAGGTCTGACAAACGCTAATCTCCAAGACACGGGCAGCGTCTCCCACAGGTTGTTGGTGACAAATTCCTAGAAAAAAAGGATTCTAAATAGAGGCAAATACTGCAACATGTAATATCGTGCAACTTACTTTTTCTGTCCAGCATGAATTGCACAAAATATCATATTTTTTAAACTATGAGATGTTATTTATAGCAATAAACAAAAACTATTGCAGTGGCAGCTTTCTCCTGATACAGCGTCCACCCAACTACCGTGAGATCTGCCCCCTCTTCCTCACACCGATTGATCTTATCAGGAGATGAAAAAATAGGGTCTGCACGGAGGCCTTCAGGTCTGCGTAGAGGCCGCGGGGTCTGCACAAAGGCTGCGGGGTCTGCACGGAGGCCGCACAACCTGAGCAGCAGACGGACCTCTCAGATCTTATCAGCCACATGCCTGGAAGGAACTTAATGTTTAGTGCATTTAGCAGAGTCGCACACATGTGTGTAGCAGAGCCAATCAAGTGTGTATGTATGTGTGTATAGCAGAGCAACGTACATGTGTGTGTGTGTGGAGCCCCTGACCTGGTCAGGCACCACTGCTTACTGCACCCAT
Organism: Anomaloglossus baeobatrachus; assembly: GCF_048569485.1. NCBI lineage: Eukaryota > Metazoa > Chordata > Amphibia > Anura > Aromobatidae > Anomaloglossus > Anomaloglossus baeobatrachus. The sequence goes on along the minus strand of NC_134364.1, from coordinate 92,468,670 downwards.
GCTGGGGGCAGTACAATACAGGTAATCCAGAAGGCTGACCGAGGTGTGACTACACAGGCGCATAGTAATCAGGTCTCACACATCTACCTTTGGGAGGACTCCTGAGAACTTCCAGGAGGGGGCGTGGCCTCCATGTCCACTCAAGGGGTGTGGTGGAGAGCCTGGTTGCTAGGTGGCGTAGGCAGGCACAGAGGGGAAAGAGGAAGAAGGAGGAACAAGAGTCTGGAGCAGAGTGTTGAGGAGAGAGGAGTCTGGAAGTGGAGCTCAGAGGGAGCAGACGTGCAGAACCCACGAGTGAGCCAGTTTAGTGTGCAGGTCAGGGAAAGCAGACGTGAGGAGCGGACCCTGGAGCTGTTGCAATCTAACAGCGTCCGCACAGTGACTACTGACGGGGGAGATCGGTCACCTGGTAGTGCCACCGGAAATCCACCCAAGGCTAAAGAGAGAGCAAACGGGTGGCAGAGTAAGGGGACTGCTGGGGAGGCACCAGGCCCGCAAAGGGTAACAGGTCCCGGTGAAGAGATAGATTCATTTTTCTTCTGTCAAACCTGCCTGAGGGGGCACTTCAGACCCTCAAGACAACACCACAGAGTCCGGAGCCACGTAGCAAAGAGAGGGCCCATAGTTCACAGGAGGCAAGCAGCCAGAGTGACCTGGTCCAGGCTACAAGCAAACGGGCCAAAACGAGGGGAGTACAAGCAGCAACTTCCCTGAGAGACCCCCGTCGGGACTGCAAGTCGGGGTCATCACAAACAACAGAAGGGCTAGAAAAGGTGAGTCAGCAGCCACCCTCACAAGTCAGCCTGAAGGACGCCTGGATCCAGCCTGGTTCATCCCATCTACGCCCGGGTTACTCACCCTGCCACCATCAGTGAGTAAAATGCCTGAAAGACTGTTTGGACTGTGCCTGAGTCATTCTGCACCTTGTGGTTCCACACACCTACACAGGGTCCTGGGGCTTGTCTCACTTTCGGGAGGCCACTACAACTGACTGCACCCACCATCAGCCCCAGGCACCCCTTAATCTGCAGTGGCGGTCCCCACTGACCGCAATACCGAGAGTGGCGTCACGACAATCCTAAGAAGACATCTTACCTGTGACCAGACTGTTCCATCCATGTGGAGTCCCTGAAGGTAATGCACCGACACAACACCTGTGGGGCTTCACATGTGCAGCAGAACTATGTATGTGTGTGTAGCAGAGACTTGCACATTTATGTGTGTAGCAGAGTCGCACAAATGCAAATGTGTGTTTAGAAGATCCGAGTGTGCGTGTGTGTAGAAGAGCCGCGTACATGTGCATGTAGCAGATCCAGGTGGCATCACTAGGGAGGCATAGACAGGACTGGGGGAGCATAGAGATCACCAGGAGGGCACGGACTGCACTGGGGGGCATAGATAGCAGTGGAAGGGTACAGACAGCAGTGGCGAGTACAGAGCACTGGGGGGTACAAAGTACTGAGGGGTGGCACACAGCACTGGGGAGCACGGACAGCATAAGGGGGGCACGGACAGCACTGACCGTGGCATGGACAGCACTGATGGACAGCATTAGGCGGTGCGGACAGCACTGGGAGAGCATTGACATCACCCAGGGGGTTCACACAGCACTAGGGGGGCATGGACAGCAGTGGGAGGTTACACAGCGCTGAGGGGGTACACAGCACTGGGGGGTACAGACAGAATTGAGGGTACACACAGCATTAGGGGGTACACAGCACCGGGGGTACACAGTACTAGGGGTACACAGTACTAGGGGTACACAGTACTAGGGGCACACAATACTAAGGTGTACACAGCACTGGACGGTACACAGTACTAGGAGGTACACACAGCACTGGGGGGTACACACAGCACGAGGGGGTACACAGCACTGAGCGGAGGGGGGGCAGCGATGGGTTGAGTACTCACAGTACAGGGGTGGGGGTGGGGGCAGTCACACACAGCACAGCACAGGTCCGGGAAGCCGGTAAATCTGATGCAACTCTTCTGTGACTTTAGCGCAGCGTGCTGCTTACCCCGCCCACCAGAGCATGCTAGCCCAGGCCAGGGTTAAGCCTAGAATGTATGGTCTGCAGTCAGGTCCTGAAAGGAGCCTGTACATTCTAGCGTTTAGTAGTGAGTCTGTTTACAATGTACAGGCTGAAGTCAGGATCTGGATGGAGGCCATACATTCTAGCATCTACTTACAGGGCATTAGGCAGTGGGATTTAAAGGGCCGGCAGCCAGGAAAAGCACGGCTGCCACCAGATCACTGCGGTCCCCGAGAGTGTGCCCAGGGGCCGCATAATAAGTCGTCATGTGCCGCATACGGCCCGTGGGCCGGAGGTTCCCCACCCCTGCTCTAAGGTCTGGAGAGACATAATAATAATAATATTTATTAATTTATATGGCACTATTAATTCCACAGCGCTTTACATACATTGGTAATACTGTCCCCATTGGGGCTCACAATCTATATTCCCTATCTGTATGTCTTTGGAGTGTGGGCGGAAACAGGAGTACCGGGAGGAAACCCACACAAACACGGGGAGAACATAGAAACTCCTTACAGATGTTGTCCTTGGGGGGATTTGAACCCAAGACCCCAGCGCTGCAAGATTGCAGTGCTAACCACTGAGCCACCATACATTTGCAAAATATATTTTTTTCAATTAATCCTTAGCAGTTATGCAATGTTACATTTTCAATTTTTCATATGGATACACCTCGGTTACTTACCGGTAGCCGGTTTTTCCAGAACCCATGACAGCACCACCTGAGAGAGAGATCCGCCCAGCGAGGACAGGAAACCATTCTGAAATAAAAGGGCGGTACCTCTCCCCTTCGTCAGTTGATTACCGAGAATTGAGAGGACCTCCAACAAACGTTAGAACTTAACTCTATCACCAACTATAACACACATGCACACCCAGAATAGTGCACACTAAGGATGAAAAGGGAGGGATTATATGGGTGCTGTCATGGGTTCTGGAAAAACCGGCTACCAGTAAGTAACCGAGGTGTTTTCCCCTCACCCATGACAGCACCACCTGAGAGATTTCCAGAGAATAACGTATTAGGGAGGGACCAACGTCTCAAGCACCCTTCTACAAAACGAGAGATCAGCAGAGGAGGATAGATCCAACCGATAGTGACGGAAGAAAAAGGAGAATGTGAAGACCAGGTAGCGGTCCTACAAATCCGGTCAATAGATACCTGCGTCTTCTCAGCCCCGGAGGACGACACCGCACCGGTGGAATGGGCCCTTAAGCCCTCAGGGAAGGCAGCCCCACTAGATGAGTAGGCTAAGCAATGGCCTCCCTAATCCACCTAGAGATAGTGCAGTTTCACACGAAGATCACTCACCCACCACAGGAGATCAAGGGTACCGGTCCTGGAGGCTTCGTCAGAACACCCACAGGTCCCGCAGAAGTCGTGGAGCCACAAGAGGATTTGCCCTTCTGGCTATCGAGGCCGGGCAGGTCTGTTTCACTTAGAACGGTGACTGTTCATACGGCTATGCTGCCGGCGCTCCAGAGAGTGCTGCTGCCTTTCTGAAGCCATCCTGGGATGTAGGCATGAGCACATGTGCTGCTCCTCCACCTTCCGGTCCCATAAAGGTGCCCCCCCCCCGTTTCAATGCGCCCAGCTGTGTCCAGACGGCGGGCATCTGCCCTGAAACACCGCCGCTGCTGCTGCATGGGCGCCGCCATCCTCTTCAGTAGACGTCACGCAAGCACGCCTCCTGTACCCTGCATGCCTTGCGCTCGTCCCAGAGTGCGCCACATTCGGAAGTCCTAGGCAGCAGGGGAGCGCAAGAAGGGGGGGGGGCGGCGGTCCGGAACCCCTGATGGGCCCTGCCGCACACCCCCGCACGGACACCAGGTTCCCCAAGGGCTGGCGGACGGCGCTTCCAGCCCCGAAGAACGGCGCCGCAGGACTCACCCTGCTTTTCCAGACACCGGACGGGGCTGGGTAAATACAGCTTCTGTACTTCAAACTTCTTACTTCAACCGCCGTATTCCAGAACAAGGTCTCCCATCAAGGACAGGAAACCAACTGACGAAGGGGAGAGGTACCGCCCTTTTATTTCAGAATGGTTTCCTGTCCTCGCTGGGCGGATCCCTCTCTCAGGTGGTGCTGTCATGGGTGAGGGGAAAAATTGTATTTTTCATTTCTTTATCTATTATAGAGCAGTTATGCTTATTCATATTTCTCTGAATTTGGTGTGCAGCTTTCACTTTATATAAATTGTGTATTTTTTAGCTACCACCCTGGTCAACATTTGCAATGGTGTTCGAGCAGTCTTTTTGATTGTTGAGCCATGTATCTAATCTTATCCTGTGTGATACTGTGTGCTGAGCCGTGTATCTAATCCTTTCCTGTCTGATGAGCTGTGTATCTAGTCCTGTCCCTGATACAGTCTGCTGAGCTGTGTATCTAATCTTTTCATGGGGGATACGCACATCTTTCTCCTGCTACACTAATAGGTTACCATGGTCCGTCTGCCACCATCTTAGTACACCTGCCATAGACTGAGCCGCCTTCTTGGTACACCTGCCATAGACTGAGCCGCCTTCTTGGTACACCTGCCATAGGCTGAGCCGCCTTCTTGGTACACCTGCCATAGGCTGAGCCGCCTTCTTGGTACACCTGCCATAGGCTGAGCCGCCTTCTTGGTACACCTGCCATAGGCTGAGCCGCCTTCTTGGTACACCTGCCATAGGCTGAGCTGCCTTCTTGGTACACCTGCCATAGGATGAGCCACCTCCTGAAGGCCTCCACATTTCGTGTGCCTGGTAAGTCCCGTCCTCCCCTCCCGTGTATTGTCTATCCATTAACCGTCTGTGCTCCGCTCCGGTAACGGCCTATGCATCCCCAGCCTCTTCCCACAGCGCGGCCGAACCTCTGAGGTAAAGATTCGGATTCCTGTGCGGGAAAGTCCGCGGTCTGACGTGCGGCCTCCTCGCTGGTGTCGAGCCAGAAGTGACTGTTGTGTGTGAGATTTCCACATTTTTTGTATATATTTGTGTCTTTCTTATTATTATTGATCCTTTTGTCAGGTTTTAGGCCCAAATACCCATGATTTAAAGTGATTTTTTTTACAGGACCCTGTATTATGCTGTGTGATAATAGAACAATACCATGGTACTCATTTATGGCGAAAAATTAGTAAAAAAAAAAGAAAAAAAAAGACATGAAATGCGTTCAACAAGCAGGCCGGATGTACAAAAGTGTTTGCTTTTGTTAACATAGCAATCAATCGGCACGCAGTGGTGAAATATGCATAGGGTTAATTTAAAAAAAAATCTTCTTGAACCCCTTTAGGCCTAAGCCACATGGCGAGAAAATTGGTGTGAGTGGAGTGCGATAAAACATCGCATTCCCCTCGGACCAATTCTAGCCTGTGTGTCAGCGCACATGAGCAATTATTTTCTCAGCCCTAATCAGACCGAGAAAAAAATCGCAGCATGCTGCGATTGTAAGCTGAGACTCTTTCTCTCGCACCCATTCAAGTGAATGGGGCGAGAGAAAAATCGCACTGCACTTGCAGTACACTGGTGTACTGCCAGGGCAGTGCGAGAATGGCAATAGCCGACTACGGAGGAGAGAGGGAGAGAAATCCCTCCCTCCCCTCCTGAGAACCAGCCCGCCCCCTGCAGCTGAGGTCTGCTCACATGATCGGACCTCAGATGCAGGCACACTCGTATGACACTCGGCTCCTGCTGTGCTGCCAGCACGAGCCGAGTCTCATGCGAGCATCGCAGTAGTGCCCCGTGTGGCCCCAGCCTTAAATGTATAAAAAAAAAAATATATTTGGGATTGGTGCCCTTTTACAAGGAGAAAATCGCTCAATTATACATACATTAATGGAGTCCGTCCTTTTCGGGTCGTCACATAGAGCAACGGAAAAGATTCTTTACAGTATGAGCATTAATGTGTAACCATGTATCTTGTGTGTTGTTGCAGGTGATGTTGGTTTGTCGTCATCAGATGAAGCAAAGAGAAAACACGTAACATGGTCAAGGATTTTTTGAGATAGCGGAAATATCTGGAGAAACGTGGATTCCTCAAGCAAAAACAGCTGCCTAATAAGAAATCTGGAGTCGGCTGAATGGCCAGGCGGAGGGTCATGGGTCAGGGAGGCAGCAGGACAGACATCCCGGACTGTAACTGTGGGCGCCCCGTGCCAACTGGGCACGTTAAGCATCAGTGTTCTGTCTCCTATTCATTAAATAGGATAAGGGTAATATCGTTTGTTGCCCACAAGAGGTCACTGTTGGCTTTCTTATGTTTTCCTCATACATCTCCATAGTATTTCTGTGGGTTGGAGCCTGTTGCTTTAAGGAAGAGATACTTCCTTGGACCGCCCTTTTCACTTCCCTTCCTGAGTTGGAGAGGCAGATGTCTTGGTGCCTCCATAGGATTCAGAGGTGCTATAGCCGGCTCCAGTTCCTTTTCTTCAATCGTTCCTCCTGACTAGTGGATCCCGGTAGGAATCATTGTACTAAACTACATATTTATGTTAGAATATGTGTACAGTTGTTATGTAGGCACTGTGAAGTAACAGTGGCTCTACTCAGATTACATAGGCCGTGATACATGCAGAGCAGGTGTAGGGCAGCTTCAGCAGTGTAAATGTTGTATTCAGTCATATGCATTGCTCTCTATGTTATGCAGATTCTGTAAATACCAGTACTACTATGTATGTCATTCTGTTATTTGTGATATGCCTGTACTGATTTGGATTTGTATCTTTTGTTATAGTTTTTACCAATCAATCATTCATTTCTTATGATCATCCACCTATTCATCATCATTTAATAAATAAAGACTTAAAGGCAACACAGTCTGTTTATTGAAACAGTGGATGAAGGTTAGCTGTATGCCGGAGTCCACACAGCTCACACGTGGACGAAGGCAGAACAATCAGTATAAGCTGCACCGCTAACCGCCATTGTCCTCCCACCCCCTCCAAACACCACCATTCCCCTGCCGTGGATGGTGTCATACCGCACCACAACTTGCTTATCAGCGTGTACGAAAGAGGCCTCCCCGCAGCTGCGTCGGCGCCCAGCCACACGGTGCTAGCCGTTGACTGTGAAATGGTGGGCACTGGGTTTAAGGGTTGCAACAGCGCCCCGGCACGGTGCAGCATCGTGAATTACCAGGGGGACGAGGGAAGATAGCTTTCGGGGGAAGGAAGGATCGGACTTGTTGGATTGCAAGTCCATGCCCAATCTTTTTGTCCTAAACCGCCGCCAGCCATGTCTGCCCTCCACCTACTTCACTTTGATGCGATTTTAGATGTGTTTTTGACAATGCGTTTTTTTTAATCAATGGGTGAAAAATAATGATGGGCACACCCGGATTGTAGAGTTCGACCCTCACAGGTACAAAGGCACCCGAATGCCTGGGCGGGAATTCTCAGGGAATTCTGGGTATTGATCCAGAATCGACACTCGGGAAACAAAAAAATAAAGAAAAAATAATAAAGAGAGCGCGATATACTTACTGAGTAACCAGTGCCAGCTGTAACTGCTCCCGCGGCCGCTCATTCTCTTCCCCTCATTACCTTCATTGTATATGCAATGCTTTCTCCACCCACCGGTGTCTGTGATTGGTTGCAGACAGACGTGCCCCCACCCTGAGTGACAGCCTGTCTGACACTTCTAATCAGAGGTGCTGTCTGCGGGTCTATAGTGTACAGTAAAAATAATTAAATAAAAATATTTGGCGTACGGTGCCCCCATATTATGTTACCCAGCATAGATAAAACATACAGCTATAGGGTGCAGCGCCCAGCTGTGCGCTTAACGTGGCTGTGTATCAAAATAGGAGGAACCGCATGCGTTTTTTTTTTGTTTAAAATATATAAATTATTTTTAAAAAATGGCATGCGGTCCCCCCAATTTTGATAACCAGCCATGATAAAGTCTGACAGCTGGGGGCTGGTATTCTCAGGCTGGGGAGACCCATGCTTTTTGGGCTCCCCCCAGCCTAAAAATAGCAGCCTGCAGCTGCCCAGAATTGCCGCATACATTAGTTGTGACAAACCCGGCACTTTACCTGGTTTTTCCCAATCGCCCTGGCAATGGGGGGTAATAAGGGGGTAATGTCAGCTCACAGCTGCCACGAAGGCTATGTGCGCGCTGAGTGTTTTTCACAGCGCCTTTGCACATTTTTCGGGTGCGTTTTTGGTCTCAAAACTGAATGAGTTTGCTTCCCCAGCATAGTCTATGAGTTTTCATTTTTGCTGTCCGCACACAGCTATTTTTTTAGCTGCATTTTTTTAGCTAAAAAAAAAATGGACATGGTAATTCTTTCCTGCGTTTTACTGCGTTTTTTACCCATGCAATGCATTGGAAAAACGCAGCAAAACACAGTGATCAAAGACACAGCAAAACGCACTGAAACGTGGTAAAAACGCATGTGTTTTTACCGCTGTGTTTTTGCGGCTGGTGCCTTTTTAGACATTTTTTGCGGCCAGAAACGCAGCGTTTTTGAGAAGTGCAAAAACGTCATAGTGCGCACATAGCCTAAGTGCTAGATTAGTAATGGCAGGCAATTAGTTAACAAACGTGTCCAAAATTAAATCATGAAGCATCACTCCAATTCAACAATCTAGTAATGGCAGGCGTCTGAGACCCCTCCCCCCATTCTTAATCTGTAAGTGAAAAGAAATAAACAGAAAACTCCTTATTACCTTGATTAGCACCGCAACAGGGCAATCAGGTTGAGCCAGGTAGAGTGCTGGGATTGCGCATCTAATGGATGCAGCAATTCTGGGCAGCTGTTGGCTTTATCATGATTGGGTATCAAAATTGAGGTGACCGCACACCATTTTTTTTTTAAATTATTTATTTAAATAATTTAAAAAAAAAAAAAAAAGCTGCATGCGGTTCCTCTTATTTTGATACACAGCCAAGATTGGTGCACGGCTGGGGGCTGCAGCCTGATTTTATCTATGCTGGGTATAGGGGAGGACGCTACACCAATTTATTTTACTGTACAATACAGACCTGCCCACCGGTGTCTGTGATTGCAAGCATCAGACAGGCTGTCACTCAATCGCAGACACAGGTGGGCACAGAAAGCAGTGCATATTCAATGAAAGTAAATGAAGTGAATGAGCGGCCGCGGGAGCAGTTACAGCCGCATCGGTGACTCAGAAGTATGAAGTGCTTGCTCCTACCCCTTTACACAAAGATGCAGCCAAAAAAGCTGTAGCAGGCGCACACATATCTGAAATCTCAAACGTTGCTGAGGAAGGAAATGCATACAGTTTGGTGACCCAAACTGCACCCTAGAAACGTGGCAAACAAACACAGCGGAAATATAGGTTTTAGTCAGCTCGCCAGTCCTTTAGAAGAGCAGCCGTCACGGATCCAGTGAGTTTCCAGTACAAGTAGTATAAAGAAAAATCTCCAGCGTCCGTTCTTCTAAAATAAATTTTATTCCAAATTCCTTCTAAAAAAAAGTGTGCAATCACTGGTGCATGAAAGGTAAAAACAAATTCATGACACAATCATCCCCGAGATGCCTAGAGTCTGTGTAGACACAGACATGTTTCGGACATTGCGTCCTTTCTCGATGTGTGTAAAGGCCGCTTTACACGGAACGACATCGCTAACGCTATATCGTTGGGGTCACGTAATTCGTGACGCATGTCCGTTCTCGCTGCGTGTGACACGTACGAGCGACCGCTAACGATCAAAAACACTCACCTTATCATTGATCGTTGACACGCTTTCCAGTTCCCAAATTTCGTTGCTGTTGAAGGACGCAGGTTGTTCGTCGTTCCTGAGGCATCACACATCGCTATGTGTGACACCGCAGGAACGAGGAACCACATCGTATGTGTGGCCGCCCGCAATGAGAAAGGAAGGAGGTGGGCGGGATGTTCGTCCCGCTCATCTCTGCCCCCTCCACTTCTATTGGGCGGCCGATTAGTGACGTCGCTGTAACGCCGAACGAACCACCCCCTTAGAAAGGAGGCGGTTCGCCGGTCACAGCGACGTCGCTAGGCAGGTAAGTAGTGTGACGGGTCCGAGCGATGTTGTGTGCCATGGGCAGTGATTTGCCCGTGACGCACAACCGATGGGGGCGGGTACGCTAGCGAGATCGCTGCGTGTAAAGCGGCCTTAACTCTACAACTAGTTTAGGTGTCTTATAAACTAATTGCAAAACCTTACACCTGCACCAGGAGCGGAGGTAGGGGATCCATTACACCCACCACAAACTGCCACTAACACATGGAGTTACCATTTTACTCATATCACCTTTCAAGTATTGTCAAACAGTTAATATTAAAATAATTAACTATAAAGATAATCAAATATAAAAATAGTTCATATCATGTCTGATATTCACACCATTCAGTGATCTTGTATTAAGCAAATTAATCCACCATGTTTCTCGATCTAACAACAGTCTCCTAAGATCTCCCCCTCTCCTTGGAGGATTAACTCTTTCTATACCCTGAATAGAACAGTAAGTCAGATCACCCTGATGCACCTCTGAAAAATTTTTCGAGGCCGCTGAACACTTAAAACGTAGTATGTTCCTTGCGTCAGACAGACAAATGTCTGCGGATTCGAAATTTTAACACACCTGAAGTGCATCCAACATACTGAACCCGACAGCTAGTACACGAAATCAGGTATATAACATTAGTACTATTGCAATTAATATACCGGGTAATGGGATATATTTTAGATGTAACAAATGATTCAAAATTTTTCGATGGATTTGCTACACTACAACATGTGCAAATATTATGTCCGCATCAGTAAAAGCCATTAGTTTGTAGCTGGTTATCTTTTTTATCATTACAGTCAGATGAAAAATAGGAAGGTGACTAGCTGGTTTTTTTTAAAGTGGGGGCCTTACGAGCTATAAATCTAATTCAATCTTGTAATACCTTTTTTAATGGTTCTGAATCATATAAAACGGGAATATATTTATTTATGATGTTTTTAATATTAAATTGGGGGCTATAAATAGTGACAAATGAAATCATTTTATTTTTGTCATTATTATAACATTTATTCTCGTTGCATCCTCTCCCCTTCGGTATTTCTTTCAGTACATCCTCTCTACTTTTCTGTTCCACAACTCTATCAGCCCTTATTAATGCCCATTCTGGGTATTTCCTATCTCTCAATCTCTGAATTGTTTTTTGTTTTTCAATTTGCCAATTACCCGGATTATTGGTATTTCATTTAATTCTAGTTAATTCACCTATGGGGATATTTCTGATACTGTGACTTTGATGACAGGAATCAGCTCTCAATATTATTACAAGAAATTTCCTTTCTGAAAGGGGCAATTTCCAACTGGTTATTCTCCTTTCTTTTTAAAGTAATATCTAAATAATCAATTTGGGATTCCTGAATATTCATAGTAAATTTTAGATTCATGTTATTTTGGTTGATGTAGTTCTGAAAACCCAGTGCCTCCTCCTTAGTTCCAACCCAGATAATTAAAACATCATCTAAAAATCTCCCATACCATTGAATTTTGGTTTTAAATGGATTTTCCATTGAGAACATAGATTTTTCCTCCCAAAGGAACATATAGATATTTGCAATTACTGGGGAGAAACTAGCTCACATTGGTGCTCCGGGCTTCTGTCTATAAAATAGACCATCATAACTAAAATAATTTCGACAAGTAAGTATTCAGTAGCAGAGCACACAAATTCACAAAAAGTATGTTCAAAATTACTATACTTAACCAGAAAAGACTGCAAGCATTCAATAACAACATGGTGAATCATTGAAGAATACAAGGCCACTATATTGCACGTTATCAACAGTAAATTATCCCCAGTATGAAAACCGTCCAATGAGGAAATCACATATTTGGTATCCCGTAAATAACTCGTGGTATCTACATTCAGGGGTTGGAGAAGTGAGTCCAGCCACAAACTCAATCTCTCCCCTAGGCTACCAATACCAGCCACAATAGGTCTCATTGGTGGTGGAAAAACATTCTTGTGAGTCTTGGGGAGAGAGTGAAATATGGGTCTGATAGGACAATCAACATATAATTCCTCCATTAGTTTCTCAGATAACACACAAAAATGATTACCCCTCTTCAATAGCTCATGGAGGTCTTGTTGGTATCTCAATGTGGGGTCACCACTGAGTGTCTCATACGTACAAGTATCTTGCAACATTTCCAAATTTAAATTTGTGGTCTAACCCCGCATTGAGAACCACAATCATGCCTCCTTTATCGGATTGTCTGACAACGAGATCCTTAAGGTCGCTTTACACGCCATGATATATCTAACGATATGTCGTCGGGGTCACGTCGTTAGTGACGCACATTCGGCCTCATTTGACATATCGTAGCGTGTAACACAAATGAGCAACTGTGAATGAACAAAAATACTCACCTTATCGTTGCTCGTTGACACATCGCTCATTTTCAAAAAAATCGAACGTCCTTCTGTGCTCCGGTTGTTCATCGTTCCCGAGGCAGCACACGTCGCTCCGTGTGACACCCCAGGAACGATGAACTGCAGCTTACCTGTAGCCGCCGGCAATGCGGAAGGAAGGAGGTGGACGGGATGTTTAGGTCCCGCTCATCTCCGCCCCTCCGCTTCTATTGGCCGGCCGCTGTGTGACGTCGCTGTGACGCCGAACGTCCCTCCCCCTTCAGGAAGAGGATGTTCACCGCCCACAGCGAGGTCGTCCGGGAGGTAAGTGCGTCTGACAGGGGGTTAACGACTTTGTGAGTCATATAGAAGTTAGAATTATCCATCGCCATTAGAAATATCCACATTCTCCCCAGGACGATTGTTAGAAATGGCAGCAATAGTCAAAGTAGAATCTATAACTCCTCCAGAGTTATCCATTTGAAAGATAAGGTGCTCAAAAAAGAATTAAAAAAGGAGTTTTCTTCTAAATGAAATATCATAAAATTATATGAGCATCCAATTGATAAACTGGGAGCAAGACCAAAAATCTCATAGTTATCAAAGAAAAAATAGGTTTTAGTCAGCTCACCGGTCCTTTAGAAGAGCAGCCGTCATGGATCCAGTGATTCCAGTACAAGGAGTATAAAGGAAAATCTCCAGCGTCCATTTTTCTAAAATAAATTTTATTCCAAATTCCTTCCTAAGGTCTCCCACCTCCAAGAAGAGGGGGAGATCTTAGGAGACTGTTGTTAGGACGAGAGACATGGTGGATTAATTTGCTTAATACAAGATCACCGAATGGTATGAATATCAGACATGATATGAACTATTTTTATAATTGATTATCTTTATAGTTAATTATTTTAAATATTAAATGTTTGACAATACTTGAAAGGTGATATGAATAAAATGGTAACTCCATGTGTTAGTGGCAGTTTGTGGTGGGTGGAATGGATCCCCGACCTCCACTCCTGGTGCAGGTGTAAGGTGTTGCAATTAGTTTATAAGACGCCTAAACTAGTTGTAGAGTTACACACATCGAGAAAGGACGCAATGTCCGAAACATGTCTGTGTGTACACAGACTCTAGGTATCTCGGGGATGATTGTGTCATGAATTTGTTTTTACCTTTTATGCACCAGTGATTGTTCACTTTTTTTTAAAAGGAATTTGGAATAAAATTTATTTTAGAAGAACAAACACTGGAGATTTTTCTTTAAAAAAACACAGCGTGCGCACGGGCCTTATGGCTCTTGGAAAAAAAATATTTTGGACACTCTACAACCTATAAGTACCACTAGAGGGCGCCTACAACATAGCCTTGTTTAATTGTAAATATAAACAGTTCACAGCCAATGTTTTTAAGCAAGAATCTTGCACAGTATTTGGTGCCGTCAACTCACCGTGTACAGTAACTTATTAGACCCTTCATGTTATTCATATTCTTATATATAGTGGACTGTGTTGGTATAACCAGGGTATCTTCTGTATATAATTATATATATACAGCTGGTATAACCTGGGTATCTCCTGTATATAATTATATATATACAGCTGGTATAACCTGGGTATCTCCTGTATATAATTATATATATACAGCTGGTATAATCTGGGCATCTCCTGTATATAATTATATATGTACAGCTGGTATAACCTGGGCATCTCCTGTATATAATTATATATGTACAGCTGGTATAACCTGGGCATCTCCTGTGTATAATTATATATGTACAGCCGGTATAACCTGGGTATCTCCTGTATATAATTATATATGTACAGCTGGTATAACCTGGGTATCTCCTGTATATAATTATATATATACAGCTGGTATAACCTGGGTATCTCCTGTATATAATTATATATATACAGCTGGTATAACCTGGGCATCTCCTGTATATAATTATATATGTACAGCTGGTATAACCTGGGCATCTCCTGTGTATAATTATATATGTACAGCCGGTATAACCTGGGTATCTCCTGTATATAATTATATATGTACAGCTGGTATAACCTGGGTATCTCCTGTATATAATTATATATATACAGCTGGTATAACCTGGGCATCTCCTGTATATAATTATATATGTACAGCTGGTATAACCTGGGTATCTCCTGTATATAATTATATATGTACAGCTGGTATAACCTGGGTATCTCCTGTATATAATTATATATATACAGCTGGTATAACCTGGGCATCTCCTGTATATAATTATATATGTACAGCCGGTATAACCTGGGCATCTCCTATATATAATTATATATGTACAGCCGGTATAACCTGGGCATCTCCTATATATAATTATATATGTACAGCCGGTATAACGTGGTCATCTTCTGTATATAATTATATGAGTACAGCTGGTATAACCTGGGCATCTCCTGTATATAATTATATATGTACAGCTGGTATAACCTGGGCATCTCCTGTATATAATTATATATGTACAGCCGATATAGCGTGGGCATCTTCTGTATATAATTATATATGTACAGCTGGTATAACCTGGGCATTCTTCTGTATATAATTATATAAGTACAGCCGGTATAACCTGGGCATCTTCTGTATATAATTATATAAGTACAGCTGGTATACCCTGGGTATGATATATCCTATAAACTCAGCTATTTCTCGGCAGTGATTGTGATTTATTCTGCCATCAGTCTGCAGATGATTTATTGTGAGTTTTTCTTGCTTTCTTACATTACAGTAGGTAGTGTTACAGACCATGACATACAGATCCACCATAACATCTCGGGGGATGAGAGCTGCTTTATTACATGTGACGTCAAGAAACCAGATGTGACGACCACTTGGAGCGGAGTGACTACACAGAGGAGACGCCCACCCTCCACCTTGATCGGACACGAATGAACTTCTCTTGGGTGTGCACCGCTGCAAATGTGATGCCCTGGACTATCCAGGTCGTCCCAGGTAGTCACACACAACACCACACCCCTGCCAGTTAGGTAACACCAGCCAAAACAAAACCCTTGTCACCACCCTCCAGGTTTGATGTCCACACGAGGGGGGCGGGGCAGGCAGTTGGCTCCGCCCACCGAGGAGTTCACAGGCCTGGAGGCGGGAACCTAAGTAGTCAAAGTCAAGTTCAAGTAGAAGCAGAATAGTTTTGACAGTGAAGGAGGGAGGTTGAGTACACAGGCAGACCTGCGCTCAGGCCTGCCAAAGACTACCGGTGGCTGGGTCGGAGCCCAGTCACCATTGGCAAGGAGGCAGACGGTGGTGGCCGCCTGCAGGAGACCGGGAATACGACCAGGACAGGGTAGTGGCCCGCCGGGACCAAACCGGGGAGCCAACTGGATACCGGAGCACCAGGCAGGGTACTCAGACCCAGCACAAAGCCCTGAACTGACAGGGCCGAGTCGAATCAACTGATTACGGGCTGGACTTAAGGACCTACCCCACACAAGTCCCTTTAGAAGACAACAGCCCAACCATACCGGGTAACGCCACCGCCAAGGCATAGAGACCCAAAGGGCCAGCATCTGAGGGCAAACGGGCTCCCCTGGCATATACCAGTCGGGGAGCGGACTACCGGTGTCTAGGCACAGGAGTCAAAACATTTAAACAGAGGTGCAGGAGAAAGGTGGAAACCACCAACCTAGTCTGGAAGAAGCTGCAGCCGGCTGCGGGCCCCGTTCATCACTCCGTTTGGTTTACCAGCGACTCCAGTGTCTTGTGTCAGAGTGAGTACACCAGTGCCATCAGGCACCGCAACACTCCATCCTGCACCCCGGCTCTCGCCTACCGGGCCCCGGGACCAACAACCCCTACCCACGGTGGGGTCAACACCGAGCTGCGCCATTACACCGCTCCCGGGATCCCAGTACTTTCACCGCAGCGGTGGTGTCCATAATCACCACAACCCGTGGGTGGCGTCACGAACTGTCATTCGAAATCAAACACCCAAAGCCCCGTGTGTAGCGCCAACTCTCTTACAGAGCGACGTGACCCCCGGGTACGTGATAGGCTCGAGCCACCACCCGCAGTACGAGCACAGATCTGAGTGGCTCGGCGGTCGCAGCCGAGCCCGCGGGGTGGTACACATCGACTCTTCTGGCGTCACGAATAGGATAGAACCGTCCACTTACCTGTGGAAGTGCGCCTTCAGATCATTGCCAGCGGCGTCCCGCTGAAAAATTGGAGAATCCGCCATCTTGGGCGCTAAAAGTTCCCGCCCAAGCCGTCTTCCCTGAACAGAAAGGGCGCGAAGACGAAGCCCCGCCCCCCGAGAGCGGAGCAGAGCAGAAAGCAGAGAGTGCTCGGAAAATACCACAGGGGGAACGGATGGAAAGATGTCGACGTTCCCGGACGGGAGTGGAGGCTTAGAAGATGCAGAGGAGGAGTAGCCTTTGAGGACTGCGGCCAGGGTGAGCTCCCCGCCGGAACCGCTGCTTGGTTGGAGCGGGAGCTGGGCCGGTTCTGTATGAAGGTGAGGGCGCAGAGTCTGCAGCAGCTGCTCGATTGGAAGGTGGAGGTCCGCAGGATGGTCGCTGTGGTGTGGGCCCGTGAGCAAGGGACCGTCGCAGGCGTGCAGCGCCAAGATCAAGCCACGCAGACTCCCGATCCAGCCCTTATCCATTGGGACCCGGGACCCGGCAGTACCGCAGCAAGTGGGCTCGAGATGGTGCAACTCATGGAGGAAGAGGTACCGAGTACGCTGCCCCCGCCGCCGTTCCCGCTAACGGCCTACAGCCCCGGCACCTACTGCACATGGATGGGAAACCCGGTAGATCATCAGACCGTCGGCCGGGCCGGTCCTCTGCGGTGGTAGCTGCACTCCGAAATGATTCCTGAAGTTTACAGTTCAACGTTTTAAAGTTAAAGTTTTAAAGGACCCGGAGTCCTTTGTTGAACGTACCCATGTTCCCGGGAGACGCCATTCGGTACGCCGGGTGGAAGGAGCCGAACCCTCCCTGACTTGTTGAACGCCGCCGGGGACGGAGCCTCGGTGGGCGCCATCAGGGGTCGGAGCCCCTGGTGGAGGACAGCAGGGAGTTCTAGGAGCGAGGACAGTTCTACAGGTAGAGCCCGGCTACCGTACCCGCACCGCAGGCAGCGGAAGACGGGGTCCTTATGGACGGTGCCACCGTGAGTGAGTGTGGCATTGGGGACCCGTGCTGTCCTGTGGTGGACAAGGGAAATTGGCTGGAGGAGGCCGCGCCGGTAGCGGAGTTTTAAAGGAGAAAATTAAAGTGCGGTAGCGTTTCCCGGCTACCATGTTAAAGTCCCCATTGGGACCCTGACTGCCCATCCCTATTGGGACTTTTGTTGCCCCTGTTACAAAGACAAGGCCGAGAACTTTCAGGCCAACCCAAAAACTTTTGGGCATGTAAATAATCCCCCCCTTACCGGCCGGCTGGTTTCACCGCCTCCGGAGAGGCAGACTGGAGGATGGGCCTGTGAAAAGCTGTTGGCCGAGGCCCGCCACCACTACAACCGGTGGCAATCATCCGAGTCAGGGGTCCCCTGGACGTGGGGCCTCTGAAAAGACTGTGAAACACGCACCCGTCCCGTTAACACCTGGGTCCATTGCTGGACTGGGGAAAAGGGGTGCTGCCCACTTCTGAGGGGCAGCATCAAGGTCTAGGTTGTTTGGGTGGGTGACTGAGGACCCGGTTCCCGTGTTATTAAAATGTTACAGTAACATTCAAGTATGTGCCTCCCGTATGGGAAGATTCGAAAATATAAAATTGTTGAAAATGTTATTATACTTGTATTGTTTGTCCAGTTTTCTATTTTGCATAAACAAAAAATAAACCGGTGATGGACGGGCAGCACGCGGACGGTCTGCGTTAAACCAAGGTGGAATGTGACGCCCTGGACTATCCAGGTCGTCCCAGGTAGTCACACACAACACCACACCCCTCTCGGTTAGGTAACACCAGCGAAACCAAAACCCTTGTCACCACCCTCCAGGTTTGATGTCCACACCAGGGGGGGGGGGCAGGCAGTTGGCTCCACCCACCGAGGAGTTCACAGGCCTGGAGGCGGGAACCTAAGTAGTCAAGTTCAAGTAGAAGCAGAGTAGTTTTGACAGTGAAGGAGGGAGGTTGAGTACACAGGCAGACCTGCGCTCAGGCCTGCCAAAGACTACCGGTGGCTGGGTCGGAGTCCAGTCACCATTGGCAAGGAGGCAGACGGTGGTGGCCACCTGCAGGAGACCGGAAATACGACCGGTGGAACCGTAAGGGACCGGGACAGGGTAGTGGCGCACCGGGACCGAACCGGGGAGCCATCTGGATTCCGGAGCACCAGGCAGGGTACTCAGACCCAGCACAAAGCCCTGAACCGACAGGGCCGAGTCGAATCAACTGATTGCGGGCTGGAGTTAAGGACCTACCCCACACAAGTCCCTTTAGAAGACAACAGCCCAACCATACCGGGTAATGCCACCGCCAAGGCATAGAGACCCAAAGGGCCAGCGTCTGAGGGCAAATGGGCTCCTCCGGCATATACCAGTCGAGGAGCGGACTACTGGTGTCTAGGCACAGGAGTCAAAACATTTACACAGAGGTGCAGGAGAAAGGTGGAAACAACCAACCTAGTCTGGAAGAAGCTGCAGCAGGCTGCGGGCCCCGTTCATCACTCCGTTTGGTTTACCAGCGACTCCAGTGTCTTGTGTCAGAGTGAGTACACCGCACCGCAACACTCCACCCTGAACCCCGGCCCTCGCCTACCGACCCCGGGACCAACAACACCTACCCACGGAGGGGTCAACACCCAGCTGCGCCATTACACCGCTCCCGGGATCCTCGTACCTTCACCGTAGCGGTGGCGTCCATAATCACCACAACCCGTGGGTGGCGTCACGAACTGTCATTCCAAATCAAACACCCAAATCCCCGCGTGTAGCGCCAACTCCCTTACAGAGCGATGTGACCCCCGGGTCCATGAAAGGCTCGAGCCACCACCCGCAGTACAAGCACGGATCCGAGCGGCTCGGCGGTCGCAGCCGAGCCCGCGGGGCGGTACACAAACAGTCATCAACATCTCCAGAATCATCCAGCCGGGGACATTATATTATGACGGTAAATTGCGGGATCAGTCACTTTAGGGCTTTTTCCTTAAAAAGATGAATATTTCAGTAAACTCTCTTTATATTTCAGGGAAAGAGAAAAGCAAAATAGTGAGAAATCTAATCCTGGTGTGCGCTGTCCTGACAGTATTGGGGCTGGATTTGCTTTCTACCTAAAGAAAAAAATAATAATCAATTGTTCTACCTGGTGAGCATTTTAGGGGGTTTTTTTTGTATATTTTCCATCAGTCAGTTAAGAATAGCAAAGATTATTCTGAATGTTGTCCTGCCTGGTATTTCACAGGAGCCGGTCAGCAGACATAATGCAGTAAATGTCACCTGTAGTCCTATGTAACGCCACAGCTCGCCACATTTATTTTACCTTTTTGTTTACATCTGTCCCACACTGCTATGACAACTTCTTCTATTCATGACTTGTCCCTGCAAAAAAAGTTGCAAGTATTGGTGAAAGAGTGAACACCAGGGATCTCTGGGGGCTTCCTAATTGGCACTATTCAGTGTCTCTCCTTTTTGAGTTGATAGTTCTTGTTTTATTAGTTTATTATGGATCTATGTAAATAGTTGAACACATCTAATACAACAAGTGGTTTCTACATATTAATATTCTGAATTATTCACCCCCCCTCATTCTTTAGCACTTAGTAGAGCACCTCTGGCTGTTGTGACCTGCTGCAAACATGATGTATAGCCAGACAGCACTCCTCATGGTCAATGGCCTCCATGTCACGCATATCATTGAGTTATTCGGAATGTAACTGTGTAAATACTGTACATGAAATAAATAAGGATATGAAAGAGAAAATGTGATCATGGGGAAGAAAATAAGTTATGAGTTACAGACATTTATTTCAGTTTTGATGGTTTAAAGAAGTAATTTTTGTTTTTTCTTTTTTGTATCAGTGAGAAAAATATTGAAGATTTCCAGAATGAGAATTTTGATCATGAAATTGAAATAAAGGAACTGCCGTCTGTTATGTAAGTACATACAATAAAATAGAAGTGCTCAGTCTATGTATATAGTAAATTACTCCCACTGGTCAAGTTAATTTTTATCGTCACTAATCCAGATAAAGACATAAATTGGATTATTTTCAAATCCCTATATTTATACCCTCCCTATTTGTGTATCATAATTCCATATCACGAATTTCTAAAATATTTCCTGGACAAAACAGTTAATATACAGTGTATATATATATATATATATATATATATATATTTTCATTTATTTTTATTTTATAGTTTTCAATATTCCTAAGAAACGTGACTTAGTGACTTAGCCCCTGCTTAGTTAAACCACACCCATGATTAAAGGATAAAATACCCCCTTCCTTGAAAACTGCATCTTTATGTACTGCGAACAGGGCTGTATTTGGCCTTTGTGCTGCCCCAGGCACTTTAAGTGGTCGCGCCCCTTACTGACAGCGTAAAACTATGAGTCTGTGCACACGACATGTATGTAAGGCAGATCTACTCTGTAACACACTTTAAAAAGTGCTAAATGCTAAAAGAACGAAGATCTGCACTTTCTTACTAGCACAATACAATTTCAATTTAAAAAAATAAAAAATATGGTAGTGTTTGCTAACCAGTCCTCTGCCTGAAAAACTCAAAGGATGTGGTACTTTGAACACTACGATATCGCAGGTGCGATGTCGGTGGGGTCAAATCGAAAGTGACGCACATCCGGCGTCGTTGTCGAAGTGTGTAAATCCTTTATGACACGATTAACGAGCGCAAAAGCGTCGTAATCGTATCATCGGTGTAGTGTCCGACATTTCCATAATGCCGCTGCAGTGACAGGTACGATGTTGTTCCTAGTTCCTGTGGCAGCGCACATCGCTGTGTGAGAAGCTGCAGGAGAGAGGAACATCAGCTTACCTGCGTCACCGTGGCTCACGCCGGCTATGCGGAAGGATGGAGGTGGGCGGGATGTTTACGTCCCGCTCATCTCCGCCCCTCCGCTTCTATTGGCCGCCTGCCGTGTGACATCGCTGTGACGCCGCACGACCCGCCCCCTTAGGAAGGAGGTGGTTTGCCGGCCAGAGCGACGTCGCAGGGCGGGTGAGTCCATGTGAAGCTACCGTAGTGATAATGTTCACTACAGCAGCTATCACACGATATCACTGCTGCGACAGGGGCTTTCGCGCTCGGCATCGCAAGCATCGGCTTGCAATGTCGTAGTGTGCAAAGTACCCCTTAGGCTATGTGTACATGTTGCGTCGTGTCCATGCTGCAAATTCTGCAGCGATTTGGCAGTGCATGTGCGCTTTAAATCGCTGCAGAAACACTGCGTAATGGATGCAGTGTGTCTGCAGAATAGATGCCGATTTCATGCGCTCGGGATGCTGCCTCTCCCATAGACCGAGTGGGAGCAGCATCCAAAGCGCACAAAATAAGTGACATGCTGGATTTTTAAATGCAGAGATTTTGTCATTTTGACTCAAATCGCTGTGTTCGAAAAATTCGAAAAAGCATTGTGTGCACGGATTATGCACAATCTTCAAAGATTGTGCAGGGGACGCAGGACGCATGCATTTACGCTGCAATGCTATACACGGCGAAAATGCATGAAATTATGCAACGTGCGCACATAGCCTTACAGTTCACATACCCTTTAGATACAGTAGTTAAGGTGCTCGTACACAGACTACAGTTGGCTGAACCCGGAGATAGACAGGATTGGCCAACAGTCTGATTCTCAGGGAGATGAGGACCCAACAGGTCCAATTTCCTACCGTGGATCCTTTATTTCTCTAAGAGATGAGTCACTGCCAGAGATGTGTAGTAGTGTGTCTTATAGAGAACACGAGCACTTAAAGTAAGTGCTCCTGTGTATGGGAGAGCCAGGGAGATAGCTGCCAGCCGAGTGATGGGACACCTGTCTATAGTGTATGGGAGAGCCAGGGAGATAGCTGCCAGCCGAGTGATGGGACACCTGTCTATAGTGTATGGGGGCTTTAGTCAAATACTCATTTAGCTGACATATGGACTCAGACAGCTATTTATTTAGTCTGGCACAATGACCCTATAATAATCTACTATCAAGTCTAATAAATTAAATATTGCTACATCTAAACGACTACATCACCAGAACCAACCTCATATCACTGCTACATCACCAGAACTACTATTGGTACTTGATTACATCACCAGAACCAATTTGAATTCAAGATTATATCACCAGAACAAAAACCAGCCCAACATATAATTGTCTGACATGAAACTGCAGCTGTTAGTATGTCTGTAACAATGGCAAGGAGATACCAGGAGTTGTTACCGGCCATCATCAGACTGCGGACCATACAGGAACCACAGCACTGATGGTGCAGGCAGTAGCACTATTGAACATTTAAAAAATACCTTAACTTTTTGGAGAACTCTTCTATGTTTTAGGTCCATTAATTCTGAGCACATTACTGCGGGTCTGAGTTCTGAGACCCTCATAGATTGTGCAAAAGACCCCTTAGAAGTGCACAGCTTAGGAGACAGGACTATGACTTTTAGGCTGGAATCACACGAGCGTATGGCATCCGATGCAAGAGCATGGGATGCGATATGCTAATGACCCCTGGCTCAGGCTCTGCTGCGAGTGTGAGCCGAGTGTCATGCGACTGTGACCCGATCTTGTGATCGGGTCACAGCTGTGAAGCTGAGAACGGGCGCTGCAGAGGAGAGGGAGGGGTTAATCCCCCCATCTCCTCCATTGTCAGCCTGTGCTTTTGTGACGCCCTGGGCAAGCCAGGGGTCACAGGTCACAAAACACACGCACCCCACATTCCCTGCAGGTACACCAAAGTCAAAACTAAAATCCTTGTTGCCTTCCTCCGGGTGCTGGTGTCCGCACCAGGGGGTGGGCCAGGCGGTTGGCTCCGCCAGCCGAGGAGTTCACAGCCCTGGAGGCGGGAAAGCCAGGCAGATGATTGTTAGAGTTCAAAGAGTGAGGAGCAAACAGTGAAGTGGAAGGAGGAAAAGTAGAGAAAGTGACAAGAGAAAGTGACAGCAAGAAGCCTGAAGCTGGTCCGGGTGTGTGCCCCGGACTGAGACAGCAAGGTTGACAGACGGTGGTGACCGTCTGCAGGAGAGATGGCTCGGAGGTTGCCGAAAGGACCGTGGACGGGTGGTGACCCGGCGGTACCGGAGCGGTATACAAAGAACAGTCAGCACCAGGGCAGGGGCCTTTTGGATCCCGGCAAGGCTAGGAGTCGCCATAATTTGCCAAATCCGTCAGTGAAGGGGACGACTGTCTCCCAACAACCAAGTCCCGATTGAAGGCAACAGTCCGACCGTTAAGGGGAGACACCGCCACCGCCAAGGCACCAGTTTCCCAGGGCCAGCGCCTGCGGGCAAGAGTGGGGCTCCTTCGGCCCATATGCAGGCTGGGGAGCGGGTTACCGGTGGGAATCCATCGCTACCAACAGACTACACATAGGTGCAGGGAAGAGACCGTCACCGTCAACTGCAGGGAATAACAGCACCGCAACCGTCCGAGGGACCCGTCCAACCAGCCGTTTGTTTACCGAGAACTGTGTCGTGTTTACTGGCTGAGTGAGTACCTCCGTGCCGTGCGGCACAGCGCTGCCCCTGCGCCCCTGCACCTCCACAGGCCCCATAACCCGCCTGTCCACCATCCCAACCCCCATCACTGGGCCCCGGGACCACCAATCCCCTACCCACGGAGGGGCAAATCAACAACTGGCTGCTCCATACCACCACTCCCGGGATCCCCAGCCAGAGCAGCAGTGGTGTTCACCTAATCACCACAACCGTGGGTGGCGTCACGGACAATAAACAATCCCCACAACCAAACCCCTTTCACTCACGGGCGAGGAGCGCCGCTAGAGTCCCCGGGATCCGGCCCATCGCTCGAGCCACCGAGCAGCAGCAGGCCGCGGCAGCAGCGGCAGCCGGACCCGAGCAGTGGGAGAGCGCGGCGTCCCCTCCTCCGCCCGCGACACTTTTAACCCGTGTTACCCCCTGTTATTATATTCTTGTGGCTGAGAGGGCGGCGCATGCGGTCACAACAGCAGTGGAGATCAGCTGATCTTCGCGATTAACTGCCGAATAGGACATCGTGCCACCCCCAGAAACCTGGTAACGGGGTAACACGGGCGTCACAAAGATTGTGCTGGAGATAAGCGCTATGCGCAAGTGCCAACTCCGACGCCATCCTAGTGAATAGAAAAATTAGCATAGAGCCAGAGAGAGGGAGGAACAACAGGCAGGGGGGGTGGGAATCCTTATGCATAATCCACCCCGCTATTATCTGCTGCAGTGCAACTGTCACTCAAAAAGCTGACAAATTTTTAACCTTCACTTTCTTGGATTTGAAAACCGAAACATCCGAGCTGCCCACTACAGGTATGTATAGAATCAGCCTGATAGTGCCAGTATAGCACTGGCTTTATATTATATAGGAAAATCCTGGTGATTGGTTCCCTTTAAATAAGCCCCATGCTGTGCCCCTGAAAAAAATATTGCTCCTCACTGTGCTCCCTGCAAGCCAAAAAAAAATTACTCCACACTATGCCTCTCTTACAGCACATGGCTTCCACGCTATCCTTTCCTATAAAATATTCCCACTACACTGTCCTCCCTTGTATACTATGACCACCACACTGTCCGCCCTTGTATAATATGAATGTCACACTGCCCACTAATAAGTAAAAATGGCACATTGTCCCCCCCTTATAAATTATACCCACCACACCTGCCTTAATTATGATTCATGATCTGCACACTGTCCTCAAAATGCCCCATTCATGCTGCCCCTGTCTGTACTGAGCCCTCACACTGCCCCTCTCAATACTCCCATGCTGCCCCTTCTCCATAATGAGCTCCCAATGCTGTCTGCCTCTTTCATAATGAGACCTCCACGCTGCTCTACTGATCATACTGAGACCGCCAAGCTACCTCACGCCTAATGCTAAACCCCCCCACACTATCCTATTTTTCTTACAGAGTCCCCTTCATTGCTCCACTCCGTACCGAGCCCACCCATGCTGCCCCCTTTCCATAGCAAAAACTGTGGAAAGAAAGCGCACATAGGGTTTTAACCGATAGAGATAAGTGCAGGGAATAGGACAGGTACTCACCTGCTTCAGTTGTGACAGGCACAACTCCTTGTCAGCACGGAAAATGGTAAATGAATACAAAAGTGGTCAGCTGCAGCCCTAATATTGCAACAGGATGGGGGATGATCAAAAGAAATCGGGTTAAATGCTGCGCTAAAAACCACAATCCAAAGATATAACGTGAATTCCTTTTCTTTATTTTCACAGGTCTACGCGTTTCAAAGGCATCTCCGCCTTCTTCATCAGGACAAAAGTCAGAAAAGAACAGCATAACACATGCTGCATGCAGAGGATACATATATACAACTGAAGTAGCCACGTTTAAAGAGATGACATCAGCTGGCTGATGACTAAAGGCCCCGTCACACTAAGCAACATCGCTAGCAACATCGCTGCTAACGAACAACTTTTGTGACGTTGCTAGCGATGTCGCTGTGTGTGACATCCAGCAACATCCTGGCCCCTGCTGTGAGGTCGTTGGTTGTTGCTGAATGTCCTGGGCCATTTTTTAGTTGTTGCTGTCCCGCTGTGAAGCACAGATCGCTGTGTGTGACAGCGAGACAGCAACAACTAAATGTGCAGGCAGCAGGAGCCGGCTTCTGCAGAGGCTGGTAACCAATGTAAACATCGGGTAACCAAGAAGCCCTGTCCTTGGTTACCCGATATTTACCTTTGATACCAGCCTCCTCCGCTCTCACTGCCTGTGCTGCCGGCTCCTGCTCTGTGCACATGTAGCTGCAGCACACATCGGGTTAATTAACCCGATGTGTGCTGTAACTAGGAGAGCAAGGAGCCAGCGCTAAGCATTGTGCGCTGCTCCCTGCTCTGTGCACATTTAGCTGCAGCACACATCGGGTAATTAACCCGATGTGTGCTGTAACTAGGAGAGCAAGGAGCCAGCGCTCAGTGTGCGCTGCTCCCTGCTCTCTGCACGTGCGGTGGTAACCAAGGTAAATATCGGGTTGGTTACCCGATATTTACCTTAGTTACCAAGCGCAGCATCTTCCACGCAGCGCTGGGGGCTTGTCACTGGTTGCTGGTGAGCTCACCAGCAACTTGTGTAGCGACGCTCCAGCGATCCCTGCCAGGTCAGGTTG
The DNA here is from genome assembly GCF_048569485.1 of Anomaloglossus baeobatrachus. NCBI lineage: Eukaryota > Metazoa > Chordata > Amphibia > Anura > Aromobatidae > Anomaloglossus > Anomaloglossus baeobatrachus. The sequence goes on along the minus strand of NC_134364.1, from coordinate 92,442,024 downwards.
CTGGTGGGATCGCTGGAGCGTTGCAGTGTGACATCTCACCAGCAACCTCCTAGCAACTTACCAGCGATCCCTATCGTTGTTGGGATCGCTGGTAAGTTGCTTAGTGTGACGGTACCTTAAGAATCACATGGGGAGGGCAGGAACATATAGATAAAAAGAGAACAAAGAGAGAGAGAAAAAAAAAAAAGAGAGAGATGTGAGAGAAAAAGAAACAAGAGCAAAGAGAAGAAGGAGAAATCAAAAAGGAAAAAATGATAAAAAACTGGAGTACGAATAATTAATATTAATAAAAATGTAATAATGTGAAAAATTGCTATTTTTTGATTATTTATCAGTGTAAGTAATAATAAAAAAATAAAAAAAACACACCTATGGGGGAAGTGTTATTTGTGAAAATGAAAAATCATGGTAGAACATTATAATCGTTCCTTGAAAATAATGTTATAAGGGGCAATGAACTGGCTGGTGCCAGAAAAACCATATAGGGTTATAAAGAGGGATTTATGAAAATCATATTTAAAGATTGATTATTTATTTTTATTATTCACCAAAAAGGGATTGTATGGAGAAAAAGGTGAGTGTAAAAGGGAACAAAAATAGTTTCAAAGAATGTAAATGGGTCCTCACAAACAATTGTAATAGTCTTGGAGGGCCAGAAAAAGGCAAAAATCACTAGATGGAAAGGTAAAAAACCTTTTTTTTTTTTTGTCGAACGCGAGGATACTGTAGCAGAGTGATAGGGGAAAAAGACCTGTGCTGTGAAGGAGGTGACAAGAGTTCAACAGCATGAGAAAAAATATACTGCGCATGCGTGAAGAGGCACTGCTGCAGAGAGTCTTTTTCCCCTATCACTCTGCTACAGTATCCTCGCGTTCGACAAAAAAAAAAAAGTTTTTTACCTTTCCATCAAGTGATTTTTGCCTTTTTCTGGCCCTCCAAGACTATTACAATTGTTTGTGAAGACTAGTGATGAGCGAGTACTAAAATGCTCGGGAGCTCGAGGCTCGGGCCGAGCATCTCAAAATACTCGTGTACTCGGCCCGAGCACCGAGCCCAATGTTATCCTATGGGAGACCCGAGTATTATTCTGAAATGACCCCCGGCAGCATGTAGAAACCATAAAACTGTAAATTAAAAAAAAAACGTGCGTGTGTGTGTAAGCATGCATATATATATACACGCGGAGTGGAGTGCGGGAGGGGCCGTAGCCGAGCGGGGAAGTGTCGGGCTAAAGGCACGGTCATGCTGTGCGGGCCGGCCAATCACTGCAATTCCACAAGTAACAGGGCTGTGGCATTGCAGTGGTCTGCCAGCCAATCCCTGCATAAGGGATGGCTGTAAAAAGAGCGCCAACATGAAGACCACGAGTACAGCACGAGTATCGCGAGATTACTCGGTCCCCGCCGAGTAGCCCGAGTACAGTGATACTCGTGCGAGTACCGAGTAGTAACAAGCATACTCGCTCATCACTAGTGAAGACCCATTTACATTCTTTGAAACTATTTTTGTTCCCTTTTACACTCAGAACTAACAGAGTTAAATAGATGGGTAGAGTGCTCAAAAAGGGACTAACATGTAATCTCAACCCTATTTTAAAATGTGCAATTTTTAATAATATTCATTAAAATGTACCCACAAACAGACACACAAACATATAAATGAGAATGGATCATGATATCCTTGTAAATAACCAAGGAGTTTTATATACACACTCACTTTAGGAAAGGGAAACTAATATAGCCCTATAAGGGTAGTGTATCCCTACCTAACAACGGAGGGTATGACACCATAAGTTACCGGGCGCCCCCGTTCCACGTCGGCTCTCCCTCTCCCTGAACCTGATATAGGGATGGGATGGAAAGCCCTATAGTGGTGCTTGCACAGTACAATATATATGAGTTCCCAAATGGTAATACTCTTCCCTGTATTGTTTTCCTTAGATCAAGAAGGTATCAATTTACTGATCTACAACCAGGAATTCCTATTCATGATACTAGCACTGTACAAGACGTATAGACTTCTATTCCTAATAAATTATCTTTATGCAAGGTAGTGATCCATAAGAGTTATTTACAACCACATATGTTACAGGGTGGTATACCCCACAAGTATATTACAGTCACCTAGAGTCATATCACAAGGGGCTCAGATAATCTCCCCATTATACCCCAGGAGCTGAAAGAAAAATGGGATACAAACACCCCTGCAAATTACTGCAAAATAGAAAAGGTTGCTCCAATCATATTCTATATAATATAGTATAACAGGGAGAAAAGATGAATTACTTCCCTGAGAAGCAGGAATCCAGGCCTGCCAGGCCTCAACGCGTTTCTCCTCTCCCTTCAGAGGTTCATCAGGAGGCTAAGGGGAGACGGCAGTGGGTCCTGTTCAATAACAATCCATGGCTTCCTAAAGTGAGTGTGTATATAAAACTCCTTGGTTATTTACAAGGATATCGTGATCCATTCTCATTTATATGTTTGTGTGTCTGTTTGTGGGTACATTTTAATGAATATTAATAAAAATTGCACATTTTAAAATAGGGTTGAGATTACATGTTAGTCCCCTTTTACACTCACCTTTTTCTCCATACAATCCCTTTTTGGTGAATAATAAAAATAAATAATCAATCTTTAAATATGATTTTCATAAATCCCTCTTTATAACCCTATATGGTTTTCTGGTATCAGTCAGTTCATTGCCCCTTATAACATTATTTTCAAGGGACGATTATAATGTTCTACCATGATTTTTCATTTTCACAAATAACACTTCCCCCATAAGTGTGTTTTTTTTATTATTACTTACACTGATAAATAATCAAAAAATAGCATTTTTTCACATTATTATATTTTTATTAATATTAATTATTCGTACTCCAGTTTTTTTATCATTTTTTCCTTTTTGATTTCTCCTTCTTCTCCTTGCTCTTGTTTCTTTTTCTCTCCCATCTCTCTCTTTTTTTCTCTTTTCTTTTTTTTTTTTCTTTCTCTCTTTGTTCTCTTTTTATCTATATGTTCCTGCCCTCCCCATGTGACTCTTAGTCATCAGCCAGCTGATGTCATCTCTTTAAACGTGGCAACTTCAGTTGTATATATGTATCCTCTGCATGCATGTGTTATGCTGTTCTTTTCTGACTTTTTTGTCCTGATGAAGAAGGCGGAGATGCCTTTGAAACGCGTAGACCTGTGAAAATAAAGAAAAGGAATTCACGTTATATCATTGGATTGTGGTTTTTAGCACAGCATTTAACCCGATTTCTTTAGATCATCCCCCGCCCCCTTTCCATACTGAGTCTTCACACTGCCCCTCCCCATATTGAATCATCATGTTGTCCCTTCTCTATAATGAGCTCTCCATATTGCCCCCCTCTCCATACTGAGTCCTTACTTCTCCCAGAGATTCTGTCCCTTGCACTCACTCTGTAAACCCTAAACCCCCTCTACAGCAATAGGCCCCCTAAACCCCCCATCTACAGTAAAAGGCCCCCTTATCCCGCCTCTCTCCCCCCCAGCCTCTCTCCCCCCAGCCTCTCTCCCCGAGCCTCAGCCTCTCCCACCAGCCTCCCACCAGCCTCAGCCTCTCTCCCCAAGCCTCAGCCTCTCCCCCCAGCCTCCCACCAGCCTCAGCCTCTCTCCCCCAGCCTCCCCCCTGTCCATACTGAGTCCTTACTTCTCCCAGAGATTCTGTCCCTTGCACTCACTCTGTAAACCCTAAACCCCCTCTACAGCAATAGGCCCCCTTATCCCGCCTCTCTCCCCCCAGCCCCTCTCCCCAGCCTCCCCCAGTATCAGCCTTTCTCCCCCCAGCCTCCCCCAGTATCAGCCTCTCTCCCCCCAGCCTCCCCCAGTATCAGCCTCTCTCCCCCCAGCCTCCCCCAGTATCAGCCTCTCTCCCCCAGCCTCCCCCAGTATCAGCCTCTCTCCCCCCAGCCTCCCCCAGTATCAGCCTCTCTCCCCCCAGCCTCCCCCAGTATCAGCCTCTCTGCCCCCAGCCTCCCCCAGTATCAGCCTCTCTCCCCCCAGCCTCCCCCAGTATCAGCCTCTCTCCCCTCAGCCTCCCCCAGTATCAGCCTCTCTCTCCCCAGCCTCCCCCAGTATCAGCCTCTCTCTCCCCAGCCTCCCCAGTATCAGCCTCTCTCTCCCCAGCATCAGCCTCTCTCTCCCCAGCCTCCCCCAGTATCAGCCTCTCTCTCCTGAGCCTCCCCCAGTATCAGCCTCTCTCTCCTCAGCCTCCCCCAGTATCAGCCTCTCTTTCCTCAGCTTCCCCCAGTATCAGCCTCTCTCTCCTCAGCCTCCCCCAGTATCAGCCTCTCTCTCCTCAGCCTCCCCCAGTATCAGCCTCTCTCCTCAGCCTCCCCCAGTATCAGCCTCTCTCTCCTCAGCCTCCCCCAGTATCAGCCTCTCTCCCCCCAGCCTCCCCCAGTATCAGCCTCTCTCCCCCCAGCCTCCCCCAGTATCAACCTCCCTCCCCTCAGCCTCCCCCAGTGTCAACCTCTCTACATCCCACCTCCAGTATTAGCTTATTTACCTCCCCCCCGTAGCATTAGTCTTCCCCTCCCCCTCATGCCCTATCTGTAGCTTTAGCGACAAGAAGGGGCGGGTACAGGGCCCTCCTTGCATGATTATAGTGGAAAAAGGCATCGCAACAATCACCAACTAACCTGTAAGATGCCCATACATTCTAGGCTCTGCCTTCGCGCATACCTGCTCCGCTGCCGGCTGCCCTGCTCTGGTGATTATCCTCTTCTGGCTGGCTCCAGCTTCAGTCGCGTCCTCCTCCGCGGCGTATGTCGTCTGCAGCATTGGACGCTGCAGCATGGGGCAGTGAGGTGATTGACGCGCCCGCGCGCCTCTGGCCTGGAAGTGCACGCGCTGGAACTTCCGGGGTCAATCAGCTCACTGTGCCTGGCGCCTGCCGTGTTTTAGTAACAAATAAATAAACAGAAGTGCGTCTCTCCTCCCTCTCACCCCCCCCCCCCCGAGAACACAGCGGATCCACTAAATGCAAATCTTTCTCGATAGCCAGAAGAGGAGGAGTCACCATAGACAGGAGCCCCACAACTCTCCTTAATTTAAATGCACGTTGCATCGAAGGCCTCTGTGCGCTTGACTAGGTTCTTTAACCTTTTTTATGGTCTTCTATGGTCTTTTTATGGCCTTCCCATATAGAAAGATGTGGCACTAGTTCTTTTAACTCTCAGTTTTGCTGTGGCCTTATGGTCAGGAGACTGGTTCTGGAATGGGGGACTGGTTCCTTTAAACCTCATCTTTTCTGTGGAGTGTGTAATATGTATTTGCATAATTATAGAAGTATGTAACTCTTACATGAAGAGTTGGAGTCACCATAGACAGGAGCACCACTGTGACACCAAAGCCAGGTCTCTTTAATCTAAGTGAACGTTGTGAGGTTGACTAGGACATCCTTTATTCAGGGTAAGTGAATAACATTTATTACTGATCCTTGTTGTGGCCTTCAAATCTGGATAAACCATTGCACTGGTTCCTTGGATACTGATTTTTGCTGTGGTCTTCCTGTCCGGTGGGTTGGAGCATTTGTTCTTGTCCTCACTGTGGGCTTCTGGCAAGAAGGAATGAGGGAGTGGTTTAATTAACCCTGAGCTTTGTTGCTGTCTCCTGGTGCAGAGAGGCGCACTGGTTCTTTTAACCCTGGCCTTTGCTTAGGCCTCTTCTTATTAGATTGAATGATATTTGCATAATTATGGTAAATATGTAAATTATACTTCATAGCAGGAAGGAGAGGAGTCATAATGTGCCACCCCTGGAGCAGTCGGACTGCTCGGATCTGTGGGTTTTGCTGTGGCTCGAGGGTCCCCGGACTCGGGGCTCAGCGGTCACTCAAATAAAAAGGGGGGAGTTATTTACAAGGGACAGTTCGTGACGCACGGGTGGCGTCACGAACTGTCCCTTGTAAATAACTCCCCCTTTATTATTTGAGTGTGCGGTAAGGGAGTAGCGCCGCTGTCGATGGGAGTACCCGGGGTGGATGGAGCGGGGCAGCGAGATGGTGGTCCCTCCACGGGTAGGGAAGGCCCCGGTACTCCGTAGGGATGGTGAATGGGATGGTGGAGGTTATTTGGGTAGGTCAGGACCCGGGGAGGCAAGTGTACTCACTCATGCGGTGCAGTTGTTAGTATGGCCAATAAGCAGACTCTGACACAGGAGTAAACAAAGTCTCTGGGTGCCGCTGCCGCTTTGGGGAGCTCGTCCAGGTGTCTGTCCCCGCTGGTATTGCTTTGTGGTCCAGAGCCTGCCTCCATGCACAATTGCGTAGATGTTCCTGAGTGACCCTTCGGCCTGAAGCTGTCAGGGTCCTGCTCCCTATAGTGATATAGTGGAGCTGTGCTCTCAATGGCTGACACTTGGGATTTCAGTGGGCTGCATAAGCTGGAAAGCCCTATCCCCCTCGTTGTGTTGATGCCTTCGATCTCTAAGCTCTTGGGGAAAGTTCATAAAGAGACTATCCTCCACAGGTGAATTATCAGGTTGCGTGAAGCTACTCCCTAATCTAGGGTCCTGTACCCCGCCATGCTCGGTACCGGTCCGGATACTGGACTTCTGGTGCCGACCGTTCTCCAAAACTAAGTCTGTTACACCTCCTCCAATACCCTGCGACCGGGTCTCCGACTCCTCTGATCCCAGACAACCGTCTGCGACCCAACCAAGGTCACACAGGGAGCTCCAACTCCCTCAGCTCCTCACTCTTTGAGGGCTACTACTGTTCTGACTAAATCCCTCCCACCAGTCTGCCTGACCCCTAGGCGGGTGGCCCTATTCCAGCTAGACCACCCACTGGTGTGCCTGACAGGGTGTGGTGTGAGGTGTGGTTAGGATTTGAGTGCTGATGGAAGCAATACCAGTAGTTAGGATCCCAGAACCATGGAGGGTGGGTTCTGCATAAAGAAAGAGAGGAGAGTGCAGTTCCCTGTGACACCCTGATATAGTCAGGGGAGTTACAATAATAGACGGCAGATCCACTGTATTGGCAAAACTCTCCTTAGCCTAAATGAACGTTGTACTGTTATCCTCCCTGTTATGTGTGATCAGAAGTATAAAGATGGCTGAGTGCTAAAGAAGTCCAAGTGAGAATGAATATGTTTTCTTCTGATAGATGACCTAAGATGTTGCTTTATGCCAGCCAGATGTACCGTAGCTTTATGTATGTGATGGTGGACATGCTCAGTGGTCACTGAAGCTTCTGGTATGGTAAAGTAATAAAATACAGAAGGTTCTATGCATTTCTTTTCCAGACCTCATGTATCCCCAAAACGTATATGGAAGCCCTGGATTAAGTCCTGGTCAAAAATAGCCTCAACTCACATTTCCAGGTCCCATCAGCAATATGTTTTTTTTTTTCATTATTTTTATGACTAGATAAGTTAGGAAGCGTTTTATGTTAATGAGGTAGTTTTTGGAAAAAATTATTCAAATAAGTCAGGCAGATCCTGATCAGGAAATACTGCAGCTGAGGCCCAAGCCTTGGTGTCTTCACTGGTTTAGTTAAAAAGGAGTCGAAGATACCTGGACAGGAAGCAAAGAGGGGGCACTGACTGTTGATCAGTTAAATTGACACTTATCTTTGGTCAAATCAGTTTCATTTGATGAAATTAACATAAAAGCATACCTCCCAACCGTCCCGGATACAGCGGGACTATCACGCTTTGCATTGTTTGTCCCGTTGCCATGGGCGGGACGGCCGTATCCCGGGCTCCGCCCACCCACTCTCTCCCCGCCTCCCTGCTTTTCCCTCCTACCATCCTAACACGTGACGTGCCCTGCAGCATTGAGAATAAACAGTGTTTGCTTCTCAATGCTGCAGGCACACCACGGTAGATCAGGACATTGGGGAGAGGACAGTGTACTTACCACTTGTGTCCTCTCCTGCAGGTGCACAGCACTGGCCGGTAATATGCACAGATAGAAGCATTGCCAATGCTTCTATCAGCTACCGACCACTGATCCCCTGCCTGGCAGAGCTGCTGTCACACATCAGTGCATGATCCCCTGCCTGGCAGAGCTGCTGTCACACATCAGTGCATGATCTCCTGCCTGGCAGAGCTGCTGTCACACATCAGTGCATGATCTCCTGCCTGGCAGAGCTGCTGTCACACATCAGTGCATGATCTCCTGCCTGGCAGAGCTACTGTCACACATCAGTGCATGATCTCCTGCCTGGCAGAGCTGCTGTCACACATCAGTGCATGATCTCCTGCCTGGCAGAGCTGCTGTCACACATCAGTGCATGATCTCCTGCCTGGCAGAGCTGCTGTCACACATCAGTGCATGATCCCCTGCCTGGCAAAGCTACTGTCACACATCAGTGCATGATCTCCTGCCTGGCAGAGCTACTGTCACACATCAGTGCATGATCTCCTGCCTGGTAGAGCTGCTGTCACACATCAGTGCATGATCTCCTGCCTGGCAGAGCTGCTGTCACACATCAGTGCATGATCCCCTGCCTGGCAGAGCTACTGTCACACATCAGTGCATGATCTCCTGCCTGGCAGAGCTACTGTCACACATCAGTGCATGATCTCCTGCCTGGCAGAGCTGCTGTCACACATTAGTGCATGGTCCCCTGCCTGGCAGAGCTGCTGTTCACACATCCGTTTTTTCCCAATCAGGCACAATCTGCTTTGTGCCTGATGCAACGGATCCGTCTCAGATTGTGAAAAAACTGATGCGACGGATCCGTTTTTTTTTTTTTATGCTGAGAGAGACCCCACACGCACACACGCAGGCACTACCTCGCACGCATCATCACCGCACACGCCAGCACTACCCAGCACGCATCATCACCGCACACGCAGGCACTACCCAGCACACATCATCACCGCACACCCCTGCACTACCGCACGCAGCATCACCGCACACGCCGGCACTACCCAGCACACATCATCACCGCACATGCAGGCACTACCCAGCACGCATCATCACCGCACATGCAGGCACTACCCAGCACGCATCATCACCGCACACGCCGGCACTACCCAGCACGCATCATCACCGCACACAATCCGGCATTACCTCAGTGATGTCACCGCTGACAGCGCGACTCTCTTCAGTTGCTGTGTGGAGCTGATAGAGAGAGGCGGTGTTCTACTGCCTTTGCTGTCAGCTTCATGTAGCAGAGCTGAAATCGTCGTGGGACCTCTGTGGATTACGTCGGACCTGGAGGGGTATTTGGGGATTTTAATAAAATGGTGAAAGAGGGTGGTTTTTTGCCTTTTATTCCAAATAAAGGATTTTTTTGGGTGTATGTGTTTATTTACTTTCACTTACAGGTTAATCAATGGGGGTGTCTCATAGACGCCTGCCATGATTAACCCCTTATTACCCCGATTGCCACCGCACCAGGGCAATTCAGGAAGAGCCGGGTAGAGTCCCTGGACTGTCGCATCTAATGGATGCGGCAATTCCGGGCGGCTGCTGGCTGATATTTTTAGGCTGGGGGGCTCCCCATAACGTAGAGCTCCCCATCCTGAGAATACCAGCCTTCAGCCGTGTGGCTTTATCTTAGCTGGTATCAAAATTGGGGGGGAACCGCACGCCGTTTTTCTTTTAATTATTGATTTATTTTACTGCACAATATAGACCCGCCCACCGGCTGCTGTGATTGGTTGCAGTGAGGCAGCTGTCACTCAGCGTGGGGGCGTGTGTCTGCCTGCAACTAATCATATAGGCGCCGGTGTGCGGGGAAAGCAGGGAATACGAGATTGAATAATGAGCGGCCGGCATTTTCAAATCAGGAGAAGCCGCCGGAGCAGTGTGACAGCCGTGCAGCCCTGCGCCGGTGATCGGTGAGTGGGTGAGAGTTAGTGAATGAGTCAGTGAGTCAGTCAGTGAGTGAGAGAGTTTGAGAGTGAGTGATTGATTGATTTTCTGACAAGCAATGAATTTATATCACTTCTGGGCATACCATTTCTCGACAGATATCTACAATTGAGGGACAACTCTCTAATATTTTTTCCTCAACTGAATTAAATAATATGAAAACTAAAATGGAATCCACCATATTGGAATATAAGAAGTCTTTGCAAGAACGCAAACGTAATAAATTTACAAGAGATGAGGAAGATTATAAACGTGGACAGGTATATAGATGGCGGTGTGGCGAAACATTTCCACGTAGACGATTTCCAGTCAGATCTGAATTCTCATCCTCTGCCAGTTCCGGTAGTGAAACTGAGTCCCATGGCAGTTCTTTTTTAGAACCACGTCGCACCTACAACCAAAGAAGACGAGGAGGGGGCCGAGGAGAGCCACATCCGGGAGAACGTATAACAACGAGATCCCAGGTAGGACGGACCTCATTTTCAATATTTCCTCCTATACCTTGTCCCCCCTCGAGTCACAGGTTTTACAAAAAGGTCTAACCTTTTGTCCGACTCCCCATCTTGATACATTTAAATTGGAACAGGAACTAAACAAATTTTATAGGTCGGTAAGACTTAAGGTACACTTTGGTCAGCTTCCCCCTGATCGTGATATTGCACTTTCGGATACCCATGATATTCAAAAATTCTCCTTCAGTGATCTCAATCTCACTATGCCAAGCAGTTTCATGCCACCTAAGACTTATCACCCTGCAGAGACCTTTGTCTCTCTTGTCAAAACGGATATTGACAATTTCATTAACAATGTTAAAAATGGTGATTTACATATCAAAAATAATCTCACTCCAGGTGAAACCCAGGCTTTAAAGTCCCTTCGGAATAATACCTCTATTATAATCAAACCGGCCGATAAAGGCGGAGCCCTAGTAGTGATGGATAAAAACTATTATATTTCTGAAATTATGTCACAATTGGCAGATACGTCCACATATTTGCCTATTTCCCGTGATCCCACTAATGACATTAAACAAATTATTTTAGAGAAGATCCATCACTACTCATCTTTGGGCGTTATAGACGCCAAACTAGCCACTTATCTTAATAAGATTAGTCCGGTTGTCCCTGTCCTTTACACCTTACCTAAGGTGCATAAAAACCTGTGGCACCCACCTGGACGTCCCATTGTGGCATCTATTGATTCCCTGTTATCTCCTTTGGCTATAACTCTCGATCATATTTTGTCACCCTTAGTGACTAAGACTCCCTCATATCTTCGCGATACAGGTGATTTCCTACATCAATTACGCTCTTTGGGCCCTCTTCCTCCTAATTCTTTCCTTGTTACTCTCGATGTGAATTCCTTATACACATCTATTGATCATGTATTAGGCATGGAAGCTGTTACTTGGTTTCTTGATCACTATAGTGAATTCTCTCCCATACAGAAGGGATTTTGTGTAGATTTATTGAATATAGTACTTACCAAAAATTATTTCCTGTTCCGTGATCAATTTTATTTCCAGACAAAGGGCACAGCCATGGGCTCAAACGTTGCGCCACCGTACGCAAACATCTATATGACGCATTTTGAGTCCATGTTTGTTCATACCCATCCTTCATTTCAAGATCATGTTCTTATGTACAAACGATACATAGATGATATTTTCATCATTTTTACAGGCTCTTTGACACAGTTCACCGACTTTTTTGAGTATCTTAACACACGAGTACAAGGTCTATCCTTTACTCAGCATATTGATTCTTCCACTATTAACTTTTTAGATACTCTTATACATATTGATTCCAGGGGCATCGTTACATCTGATTTGTACACAAAATCTACTGACCGTAATAGTCTACTCTATTATACGAGCAGCCATCCACGTCACCTTAAAAATTCTTTACCTGTTTCTCAATATAAAAGAGTATCTAGGATTGTTACATCGCAGGCTCAACGTCAGGTCAGACATGATGAGATGACACAAAAATTCTTACAACGTGGTTATCCTTTTTCGGTTGTTAACTCGGCCTTACAACAGAGTCTACAAACTCTTCATAAGTCCAAAAGAGTTGGTCCATCTATTCCTTTCGTGAATACATTTCACCCCTTTCATTCTATTATTAAGAAAATTATATTAAAACATTGGCAGGTTTTATCAAGATCATATCCTCAGATACCAGAGTTCTCTTCCTTACCTTTGTTCAGCTATAAACGTTCCTCCAATCTTCGCGATTTATTGGTTAGGGCTGATATAGGGTCTACGGCCCTCAAATCCCGTCAGACATTTCTAGCTACTCCCAAACAGGGGAATTTTCCTTGCCTTCACTGTCCTCACTGTTCCAATATTATAAAAGGCAGCCAATTCACACACCCTCGTACTGGCAAAGTTTTTCACATTAAAGAATTCTATACTTGTGACACTTCATATGTTGTCTATTTAATTAAATGTCCATGCGGTCTCGGGTATGTTGGTGAGACCACCCAACATATCCGAGACCGCATTGGAAAACATAAGTCCACTATCAGGTGCAAGTTGACCATGTTGCCTATTCCATTTCACTTTATTCAGTGTGGACATTCTATTTCACAATTGAGGTATCAAGTTTTGGAGCACGTCCCCATGCTGAGACGCGGGGGGGACAGGGTTAAAAAATTAAAAGAAAGGGAATCCTTTTGGATCCACACGCTCAATACCCTCTCCCCTCACGGTCTCAATAGGGAATATGAGAATTACTGACTAGGAGGTATGAGGTCCGTTCTGCCTGACTTTCTAATTATTTATGATTTTTCCAAGGTGTTATTTTGGAGGAATTGGGGTGCACACGCAAATGGACTCATGCAGGATAATAAATATTGAGTTTAATGTTGGAGTGAAATCTCAGTAAGTGCATGGGCCCATTTGTTTGTGCACTCATATATATGCTTATATTATGTATATTGTATGTGCATGCATTTTCATATTCTATATCATTAGATACTAGTCCTTTCATATGTTCTATATTATATCCTGCCGTTTTTTTTCGTTTTCCTATAGACACGCACTTAACAGCGTTCCGTTTGGAGCTCCAAGGTGTCTGAACGCCTGCGATTACAAAAAATGCTTCTACGCATGCGCGCAATTTGTGTTCTTCTGCGCACGCGTGGCGTGCGCTTCACTCTGCGTCTCACCATACAGGAATGTTTATCACGACTGCGCATGCGCGCACTTCCGGATTCTTCCGCGCACGCGTGGCGTGCATTTCACCGTGCGTTCCACGATACAGGAAATGATTATCATGACCCGCCCCCTCTTCACATATAAACCTCTCTCGTGGTTACATGGTTCCTCATTCACTGCTGACCACCGGCTATACAGGTAATGCACTGCGTCTCACCCTTTGGTATTTGTCTATGGGACTTTAACTTTGTGATTTCATTTTGTGGTTCTTATTCCTCACTTTAGTGAGATGTTCTAATAGTTTCCCTTTTCCTTTTCCTTGTATATAGCGACTTTTCCACTTTGCCCCATTGGGATATGGCAGTCTTTTTTCTCCTTTTCCCTCATTGAGGTAATATTTGTATAATGATTGATCTACTTATATAGATGTGATTTTCAAACATTGAAACTTTATTATTTGTCCCATAGATTAACCCTTGCTTATACTGATAAACATTGAATATTCCCATAGATGGAGCCATAGAATATTGTGAGCTCCTATTAGGTATGTTGTATACCACTTGTTACTTTGACTTTGATTATAAGTTTCCACTGTTACAATTGGTTGCTCTCTTGTCTTTTTCTTAGATATACTGTATACAAGTACAATTGAGGTTCTTCTTAAAATTGAGCCCCCCTTTTTTCCACCTACTAGGTAAAATAATTTCTTTTCTGTATAATTTGATGTTACATGGGATTACTGATATGTATATATGTATGAGAAAGAATATATATATGTTTGGTACTGACGTATACAATTTTTTACTTTTATTGAAATTTCCAGTTTATGAAGAAGGCATTAGCCGAAACGTTATGTTTTGTCAATTTATGGATATGCAATAAAGAACCAAATCCTTTTCATCACAATACGAGTGCCAGAGTTTTTTGATTATCTATTTGTGAAGTTCTCCTGAGCACCACCGAGCAGTGAGCCAGACCATCACGGTTTTTGCAACTAATCATAGGCGCCGGTGTGCAGGGAAAGCAGGGAATACGAGATTGAATAATGAGCGGCCGGCATTTTCAAATCAGGAGAAGCCGCCGGAGCAGTGTGACAGCCGTGCAGCCCTGCGCCGGTGATCGGTGAGTGGGTGAGAGTTAGTGAATGAGTCAGTGAGTCAGTCAGTGAGTGAGAGAGTTTGAGAGTGAGTGATTGATTGATTTTCTGACAAGCAATGAATTTATATCACTTCTGGGCATGCTCAGAAGTAAAAACCGGATACGGTACATGCTTCCGGCGTTTGAAGCATGACACCGAATCCGGCTCGCATAGACTTTCATTATGCACCATGCCGCACAGCGCCGCACCCGGAGCTATGCATTTTTTTGCCGCTGGGAAAAAACGTTCCTCTCTGCGTCCTGTGCGGCCACCGGAGTGACGTTTTTTGCCGCATCAGGCAAAAACCGGATCAAACGCAAGTACATGCGGCACAATCCGGCGCTAATAAAAGTCTATGAGGAAAAACCACACCCGGCAGCAAAAAAAACCCAGATGCGTTTTTCCCGCAAGGCGCCGGATTGTGCCGCACAGCAAAAACCTGATGTGTGAACATACCCTTAGCTGCACACCCTGTTCAGCTCTACTAGGTCCTAGCTGCCTGCACACTCTGTTCAGCCCTCCTCCTGGGTCCTAGCTGCCTGCACACCCTGTTCAGCTCTCCTCCTGGGTCCTAGCTGCCTGCATACCCTGTTCAGCTCTTCTCCTGGGTCCTAGCTGTCTGCACACCCTGTTCAGCTCTTCTCCTGGGTCCTAGCTGCCTGCACACCCTGTTCAGCTCTCCTCCTGGGTCCTAGCTGCCTGCACACCCTGTTCAGCTCTCCTCCTGGGTCCTAGCTGCCTGCATACCCTGTTCAGCTCTTCTCCTGGGTCCTAGCTGCCTGCACACCCTGTTCAGCTCTCCTCCTGGGTCCTAGCTGCCTGCACACCCTGTTCACTCTACTCCTGGGTCCTAGCCGCCTGCACACCCTGTAGTTAACTCCCTGCCTGTTCTGCACATTGCTGATCTGTGGCGGCTCAGAGCGATCACGGACAGCTTCTGCAGTTTCAGTTTGCTGGATGGGTGTAGATGGGGAGTGGATATGGGTGTGGCCGTTTGTAAAATGGGTGTGGTTAGGGGGCGTGGCCTAAAAAATTGCCGCAAACTTTGTCCCTCTTTCCCTTCTTTAAAAGTTGGGAGGTATGTAAAAGGGATATTATTAAGGGTCCCCACGGCGACTCTGGCTGTGACACAGGCAGCCAAATATCGCTTGGTGCCACTACTTTATCAACATGCAAGTGTCTAGAGTCACATAAAACTGACAAAGTTCAATGACCGGGAAAGCAACAAAATCACAACTTGTTTAATTTTTGGCATCTTTCTCTCCCCCATCGCAGTACCTTGCAAGCTGCAGAGCGGCTTCAGGCACTCGCACTATCAGCAGCTATCTTTGGTTGTAGGACCAGTGTTGTAGCCAAAGTTGAAGTGTTGCCAATTTGCCCTATCCTAAGACAATAAAATATGGGCATAAAGAAGTAACTGACAAAAGGGACAGGATCACGTGTTCATGTCTACTCCCGTCCACTGGTTGTGCGCAGTATTACAGCACAGCCCCATTCACTTAGAACTGAACTGCAATACCTGAGACATCTCATGGATAGGAATGACTGTGTAACGAGGCGAGCAGCTCTGACTGTTTTGTGACTGAAAAGGACATGGAGACTGACATTACACAGGATGGTGCTGCCACCTTGTGGACAAGTGCTGAAATTGCTCGAGGGGTGGATGCTGTAAAATCTGATTCCCTCCCACAGGCACTTGTTGTACAGGAAGAAAAAGTGCGGGAAAAAGGACACTGAGCTACTGGAGCTGGACCTGAGCAGACCTGCCTCGGACTGCCCTCATCGCTGAAGTGTGAGGGATTGCCAGAACTGCTGCAGATGTGATACTGGACTCAAGGGACCTCCGGACCGTCTCCTTCCTCCATACCAAGAGACTGTAAGCTAGTCCTCTGGTGAGAGGGCTGAAGATCTCCTCATCTCTCTTCCTTGGAGTCGCCGTCGTTTACCCGGAGTCCAGGCCTGCTACGTGGGAGCCCTCCCTCCTTGTGTTTTGGACTGGTAATATAACCCATAGGGCAAGTCAGGGACAGAATTCTTGTTTATCATTGCTGTTTTTTTTGTGTTCTGCGCCGTGTGTCTGAAGTTAAAGACCCGGATAGCAAACCCTGGTTATGTGTGCTGCTAAGCCAGCTGCGTGTGTCATTGGGATGTTTACCAGTAAAGAAATGTACCCTTGCAAAAATCTGAGCGTGGGGATTTTGTTGGCGCAGATTATGGGAACTCGGCCGCGGTCAGACCTGCGGCCACTTCATCTGGCGTAGTCGGCAGGATCTGTGACCAGCAAAATCCCCTCCCGGTGGTAGCTTATAGTCAGACAGCTCCTCCGGCGTATATTGTAAATCAAGTGAGAAAGTTTAATGGACGGAATTACCCTGTACCTGAATGGGCGGAACAACTTAGGATAGTGGGGGAAATGTATAATGCTGACCCTAAGACCTTAGCGGAAATGGCTATGCTGACGTTAAAGGGGGAGGCATGGACGACAGTCAGACTGGAGACGGTTAGGGGTCAGCGTACATTAGATGACTTGATACGGGTGCTAGAGAACACCTATGGGCCGACCAGATACCTGGGAACACTGCGCTACATGTTCTTCCAGCGCACACAGCTCGAGTGGGAGGACATTCCACAATATGCGAACGCCCTCCAAGTACTACTGGAACAAGCCTGCAAAAATGGAGAAAATCTAGCTGGTACATTCTCCCGCGACCTGGTGCTGAGGGACCAATTTGTAATAGGACTGAGAGATCCGTATCTCAACTACTCATTGCAGGACTTACTCCGGATAAATCCAGCCCTTACGTTTGCTGAGGTTCAACAAGAAGCCATAGAACGTTCTAGGGGACCTGTTACGGGAATAGAGACTTATAGCGCTACTTGCAGATCCATGTACAGTACAAATACTCCGAACAGCGACACGGAGAAACTGAAGCAGATGGTGGTGGATTTACAGAAGCAGGTGTTGCAGCTCACACTAGACCGACAGGCAGATAGGCAAGTGAGACGGCAACCTAGCCGGGCTATGGGAAAGTGCTGGACATGTGGTGATCCCTGTCACAGAGCAAACCGTTGCCCCCAGAACTCCTTCCAACCCGACCCGCAGCCGTCCCATCGAATGGACTCTCAAACACCCCAGCAAGCGGAGTTTCACTCGAAACAGCGGGTGGAGCCCCAGGCATATTCACTAGAACCGCCAAGCCATGCCTCTCAACAGCGGCCACCTTTAAACTAGACACCCCGGCTGAGGAGGCTCACTCGACCGGGAAGGCCAAAGAGAAAAGGAGCCAACAAAGGAGCAAGCTTGCATCAAACAGCCCTACACTGAAAGTAATGCTAGAGGGAGTTGCTGTGCAAGGACTAATGGATACTGGATCCCAGGGTTCCACCATCTCAGAGCAGTTTTACGAGAAATATCTATAACCACGGGCTGCGTATGACCCGAATACCGTCATCAAGATCCAAGCGGCCAATAATCTACCCATTCCAGTAACGGGAGTAGCTTGGATGAACACCGAAATGTGTGGACAGGACCTCGGGAAGAGGGGGATAATCATGGTCAAAGAAGGGTTTGGTTCGGAAACGCCCATGATTATTGGGATGAACATCCTGAAAGACCTGGACCTGGTATTGTTTACCAAGCGGGGACCCAAGTACTGGCAGGAAGTTACCACACACGGGGCCACCCGCCGAGCATTCCAAAGAGTGGTTCGGGTCTGCAGCCTACAGCAAATGGCAGAGGAGCAACGGCCCATAGCCACTATCACCGTGCCTTGCCACACTAGGATCACCTTAATGGATGAAAAGGAGACAATTATCTCGATACCCCTTAGCACCACAAGACCGTTTGAAGGCGTGGAGGTACTGATTGAGCCGCGAACCCCGAGGGAGGGAAAACTGAACCCATTAGTCGCTCGCACTCTGGCTGTCGTGAGGAGGGGAAGAATCCCTGTCCGTCTGAGAAATACGGCTAGTGTAGGCGTCGACCTAGAAGCGGGGACACAGCTCGCCAGAGTCTACGCCCTACCTACAGAGGTGAATCCCAGGGGCCCCCTCCAGTTTGCCCCATCGACAGAAGGAGACTGGACAGTGACTGTCTCCGCCATGGCCACCGCCACAGATGATACTGAAGCTGGAAAGGAGCTGCTAGAGAAGTGTCAGCTGGATACATCCCAATACTCTAAACAGGAAGTGTCACAGGTGGAAAAACTACTACAGGAACACCAGGCGTCCTTTGCCCGGCATGACACCGACTTTGGATGCACCACCAGTATCCAACACGAGATCCCTACGGGTAACGCTTCTCCTATCCGTGAGAGATACTGGCAGATACCACCCCAGCAATACCAAGAAGTGAAAAGCCTCCTGAATTCCATGCTCCATGCCGGAGTGGTACGAGAGAGCCAGAGCCCCTGGGCTGCACCGGTGGTAATAGTTAAAAAGAAAGACGGATCCCTGAGGTTCTGTGTGGACCGCCGCCTGAATGCTTGCACCATCCGGGACTCATACCCTTTGCCGAGGATCGAAGAATCCCTGACGGCTCTGAAGAAAGCCAAGTACTTTTCCTCCCTGGATCTGGCCAGCGGCTATTGGCAGGTACCCATGAGCGAAAAGGACAGAGACAAGACCGCTTTCATCCTACCCATGGGCCTGTACGAGTTTGACAGGATGCCCTTCGGCCTGAACAACGCGCCGGGAACTTTCCAGAGGCTGATGGAGCGCTGCTTGGGAGACTTCAATTTCGACTTCACCCTCATCTACCTTGATGAAATTGTGGTCTATTCAGCCACGTTCGAAGAACATCTACAGAAGCTGGGCCGCGTGTTCCAGAGGTTAAGGGAACATGGCTTGAAGTTGAAACCCAGCAAGTGCCGTCTTCTACAGCAGGAGATCGATTACCTGGGCCACAGGATCTCGGCTGAAGGTGTACAACCATCGCCGCAGAAAATAGCCGCCATACGGGACTGGCCCCAGCCCACAACTGTCAAGGAGGTCAGGGCTTTCCTGGGACTGGCAGGCTACTACCGTCGGTTCGTCAAGAACTTCGCCCGGCTTGCCGCACCACTGCACGACCTGCTTTGAGGGACCACCAACAGTCCCAGAGGACGCCGCATCAATTGGGGGCCTACCCAAGAAGAGTCCTTCCAAGCTCTAAAGGGTGCCTTGATGTCGTCCCCCATCCTGGCATATGCAGATTACACCCTGCCCTTTCAATTACATACTGACGCCAGCCTACAGGGTCTGGGGGCAGTACTCTCACAGGTACAAGAAGGCAAGGAACGTGTTGTAGCCTATGCCAGTAGGTCCCTACATGAAGGTGAAAAGAATCCCAGTACAGTTCCTTCCGGCTGCAGCTGTTGGCCTTGATGTGGGCAATGGCTGAGAAATTTGCTGGATATCTGACGGGGACAGAAATACTAGTCCTGACGGACAACAACCCTTTGGCCCACTTAGAAAATGCGAAACTTGGGGCTATAGAGCAGTGATGGATGGCTCGGCTCTCCAAGTTTAACTACAAGATTAAATATAGAGCTGGGGCTGAAAATCAGAATGCGGACAACCTGTCCAGAAGGACATCCCCCTCGCCCACTAAGGACCGGGACAAAAAGCTGGAAGGAGAAGAAATGCCTGACTTCGCAAGACTAGCCCGACAGATGATGGATTGCCGCCAGTATGCTGTGGATGAGGCTGGCACTCCAGTAGGGTCCCCACTGTCCCCACAGGAATGGTGCAGAATCCAGGACCGGAATGCTGAATGTGCCCTACTCAAACAATGGGTGAAGAAGCGGCAGCAGAAGCCGTCCTCTGACACGCGGTCACGACTGTCCACCAGTACCCTGACCCTGCTCAGCCAATGGGATCATCTGATTCTGAGAGAAGGAGTGCTATACCGGAGGATCTTCCTATCCCACATGCTGGAGGAGTGCCTACAGGTTGTAGTGCCGGCCCAAATGGCCCGTGAGATGGTGGGGGAAGCACACAAGAGGAACGGCCACTTTGGAATAGACAAGACCTTCCGGTGGATCCAACAGTCCATCTACTGTCCGGGACTCCGCAAGCTGGTTGAAGATGTCTGCCAAGCCTGTCGCACCTGTGAGCTTTACAAGTCCGCTGAGCAGCGTGCACCTGTCCAAAAAGTTGAGATATCCCGGCCCCTTGAGCTGTTGATGGTGGACTACCTGTCGATTGTGATGGCGAGTTGTGGCTACTAATACTGTCTGGTTATGGTAGATCATTTCACAAAATTCGCAGTTGCTGTTGCTACCAAAGATCAGACTGTCAAGTCAGCTGCGCGGGCCATCTGTCGACAGTTGATCCAGGTCTATGGGTGTCCGGAGAGGTTGCACTCTGATCAGGGGGCTTGTTTTGAAGGTCAAATTATCGAGGAGCTGCATCGGATGTATGGGATCCAGAAGTCCAGAACCACCCCGTACCACCCACAGGGGAATGGTGCGTGTGAGCGCTTTAACCGGACTCTACTCCAGTTGATCCGCACCTTAGCCGATGACAAGAAAGACCAATGGCCCCAATTCCTCCCGGATCCAGTGTGGGCCTACAACAATCAAGTTCACTCCATGACGGGCTTTACCCCACACACCCTTCTCTTTGGCCGCCCAGGAAAAGGGGTCCATGACCTAAACCTGACCAGTCCTGAAAAAGATACCGGCGGTACCTATCCATCCTGGCTACACACTCATGGTCAGAAGATGGAAACTGTATACCGACTGGTAGGCCAACAAATCCGGGGCCAGAGACATGCTGACCCGCTCCCCGTACAGGAAGAACCCTTAGAAGTAGGACAGCTAGTCCTGGTTTGTATTAAGAAGCCTCAAGGAAAACTCTGAGCTAAGTGGGAAGCTGAAGTCTATTGGGTAGTTGAGCGCCCCTACCCTGATGGTCATGTGTACAGAGTCCGGGGCGAAGATAGCGGCAACTCTTGCACCTTGCACCGGAATATGTTGCGCCCCTGCCGATCCCAGCCTGACCCCCTGACCACAGTACCCGGTGAGGACGACACTGCTGACATGACTGACACCATTGACATTACTCAGCATAGTGACCTTGTTGACTCCGGAACTGGTTACCCGCCTGCGCAGACTGGCTCTCCCTCTAGGGAACTGACGGAGGTAGAGAGTGTAACCGGTGATAGAGTGGAGGGAAATCAACCTCTGCGGCGTACTACCCGCACCACTGCCGGGGTTCCTCCTGGGCAGTCTTATAGGGACCAGTATGTATGGCCCGCTTCTCAGCCTCCCCCTGCCACAGCCTCAGTCCTCGCTGTCCTGGAACCTGTGATTGTTGACAGGGACTGCCAACCTTTCAGTGGGGGGATATGTAACGAGGTGAGCAGCTCTGACTGTTTTGTGACTGAAAAGGACATGGAGACTGACATTACACAGGATGGTGCTGCCATCTTGTGGACAAGTGCTGAAATTGCTCGAGGGGTGGACGCTGTAAAATCTTATCCCCTCCCACAGGCACTTGTTGTACAGGAACAAAAAGTGCGGGAAAAAGGACACTGAGCTACTGGAGCTGGACCTGAGCAGACCTGCCTTGGACTGCCCTCATTGCTGAAGTGTGAGGGATTGCCAGAACTGCTGCAGATGTGATACTGAACTCAAGGGACCTCCGGACCGTCTCCTTCCTCCATACCAAGAGACTGTAAGCTAGTCCTCTGGTGAGAGGGCTGAAGATCTCCTCATCTCTCTTCCTTGAAGTCGCCGTCGTTTACCCGGAGTCCAGGCCTGCTACGTGGGAGCCCTCCCTCCTTTTGTTTTGGACTGGTAATATAACCCATAGGGCAAGTCAGGGACAGAATTCTTGTTTATCATTGCTGTTTTTTTTGTGTTCTGCACCGTGTGTCTGAAGTTAAAGACCCGGATAGCAAACCCTGGTTATGTGTGCTGCTAAGCCAGCTGCATGTGTCATTGAGATGTTTACCAGTAAAGAAATGTACCCTTGCATAAAATCTGAGCGTGGGGATTTTGTTGGCACAGATTATGGGAACTCGGCCGCGGTCAGACCTGCGGCCACTTCAACTGTGTCAGTCATGTTTTTCTAATGCTGAACAACTCATTTAGTATTTCCTTTTTGTTAATTGGTCAATCAAACCTAAAAGGTGGAGGATTTGACTTAAGGATCTTCCAGACACAGTGTCCCTATAATTACACCCCTGAATAAAAAGGTTCAAATTTTTTTTTTTATTTTGTAGGGCTTATTATGACAGTTCCCAGGATTCTTTACTTGCAGTACCACAGTCCACCACTGACAGCAGTGCGTTGTCATAATAAGGCCCTATACAACAGCTCCCCACACAGTGTGGTTTTTCCAGTGTAGATGGAACGTAGAACAGAATTTGTGATACTTTGAACAGAGAGAGGACGCGTCCAAAACTAGAGATTCTTTCTGATCATTTTGAAGGAAGCAATGTTTTTGATTTCCAGTTATAATTTTACATTTCGTTGGTACCCCAATGATGAAAGTGGCTGTGCTCTTCGGTCTACAGGTAGCCAGTATAGCAGGAGGGAACAGCAGATAATTGGAGCTTCCACTGCTGGAAGTAAAAGAGTAATAAAATCAGCTGGATATCTTGGGATAGCTAACTGCTATCTTCACTTTCTGCTGGAATAAGTGACAAGGTGACTGCCCCGGCAGCTGATGGAAACGGGGGCTGTCACACGAGGGTACAAAACCTTTGTTACTTCACTTTAAAACCCACCAAAGATGCCAGACTAGATGATGTACGCAGAAACAGAATGTGCTAGACCTTCCGGTTGAAGGCAGCTACAGCCCAGGTGCAAGATCTTGATGTCACAGCCACTCAACCCATTCAACCTAGAAGGGAGGGGGGCGGCTACTTAGCAAAAAACTTGCACACTAAGGCCTAAGGCCGGTTTCACACATCCAGCTTTTTGCCGTTTTGCCGGGTCCGGCGCTCTCCCGTACAGATAATACAGTACAATGACAGCGCTGTAACTTCCGGGTCACATGCGCCGGTCACATGACAGCATGTGACCGGCGCTTGTTGCGCTGTCATTGTACTGTATTAACTGTACGGGAGAGCGCCAGATCCGGCAAAACGGCAAAAAGCCGGATGTGTGAAACCGGCCTAAGCCACACGGCGAGAAAAACAGTGCGAGTGAAGTGCGATAAAACATCGCATTCTCATCGGACCAATTCTAGCCTGTGTGTCAGCACACATGAGCGATTATTTTCTCAGCCCTAATCGGACTGAGAAAACAATCGCAGCATGCTGCGATTGTAAGCCGAGACTCTTTCTCTCGCACCCATTCAAGTGAATGGGGCGAGAGAAAAATCGCACTGCACTCGCGGTACACCGGTGTACTGCCAGTGCAGTGCGAGAATGGCAATAGCCGGCTACGCAGGAGAGAGGGAGATAAACCCCTTCCTCCCCTCCTGAGTGCCGGCCCGCCCCCCGCAGCTGAGGTCTGCTCGCACGAACGGACCTCAGTTGCAAGGACACACGCATGACACTCGGCTCTGCTGTACTGCCAGCACGAGCCGAGTGTCATGCAAGGGGATTGCAGTAGTCCCCGTGTGGCCCCAGCCTAATAAGGCTTGCACTGGGAGCCCATCATATAGATAGGTGTGATGCACAGTGTCTGAACTGTGACCTATAGATGACGCCCGAAACCCAGGTCAGACGGGCTAATCAGCACTATACAAGTGCATCTCACACAGACAGGCGAGATGCACAGTGTCTGAATTGTGGCCTATAAATGATGCACAACACTAGGCCAGGTGGGTCAGTTAGCACTATATACATGCATCACACATGACAGGCTCACCAATATACCACCTAGAATCAAAGGTCCACACACATCCTGCAAAAATGGATAAAATGTGCCATACCTCAATTGTGAGATATTGGTTGATATTTTGGTCCAAAATATGGAAGCTCGCAATCCTCGTAACGGATTCTCACACTTGCGGGTCCCTACACTAATTTATCCAAAAAAAAACCCACATACAACAAATAAAAAAAACACCCTACAATCTGTTTTGATTTGTTCTATGTGTTTTTTTTCTTGATAAATTAGTGTAGGGAACAAACCCATTTCTTTAATAAAAACAGATAACCAACTTCAGGCATGAGCGATCAACATCTTCATAAAACCGTCCAGAACGTGATAATCCCATGCCCCAGAACATGAAGCATATATCCCGTGGTAATACCGATGCGTCCTCCAGGGCAGACACATCCATGATATCATCTATTTAGGTTGCTGAATACATTTATGTTAATTACATACCATTTATCTGATCAATGAAGAATCACCATGATTTGACAGAAAGTTTAATTATAAGCATAGAATACAGCAGCTTGTTTTTTATCTAATGCCTGCAGTCTGATTATCAAATTTATAATGGAGCGTCTTGTTTGGCAATTTATTCTAAATCATGTGGCAAGGCTCCAAAGCGTTTGATAGTGACCTGTAGGATTAGTACTCCCTGTAGTTAGTACTAGAGTGCCTGTCCTCTCCCTCTATGAAAATATAATTTGCATATTTAGTTTTCCAGAGGAACATTGCATGGCCTATAAGGCTAAGACCCCACTTTGCTTTTTACCTGCTTTTTACCTGCTTTTTCAACTGCAGCGTTTAGGCTATGTGCGCAGTAGAAAAGTGATATTTCTTGAGAAACCTCTGGGAGTTGAAGATTACCGCACCTGCGTTAAAAAACCGCACCAAAACCGCGGGAAAAATGCATGCGTTTTTGCTGCGATTTTGCCGTGGTTTTTCCGCAGGTTGGTCCCTGCGTTTTTTTTATGCTGAACTGCAATAAATAATATAGATAATAGATAGATAATCGATAGATAGACAGATAATGGATAGAGGGAAAGATGGATAGATGAATAGATAGATAGATAGATAGATGAGAAAAACCTATATAATGTCCCACCCCCCTACATATTCTAAGCTGGCACCCTTTAGTGACTTTCATGTGGCACTAAAGGGTGCTTAGCCTTGTATTTAGCCAAAAAATAAATAAATAATTAAAAAAAAAAATGACGTGAGGTCCCCCCATCTTATGTAGCCAGCTAGGGTAAAGCAGACGGCTGCAGCCTGCAGACCACAGCTGGCAGCTTCACCTTGGCTGGTAATCCAAAACAGAGGGCACTCCACGCTGTTATTTTACATTAAATAAATAATTTAAAACGAAAAACGTGGGGTCCCCCCCAAATTGGATCACCAGCCAAGGTAAAGCGGACAACTGGGGTCTGATATTCTCAGACTAGGGAAGTCCACTGTTATTGGACACTCACCAGCCTAAAAATAGCAGGCTGCAGCCGCCCCAGAAGTGGCGCATCCATTAGACGTGCCAATCCTGGCGCTTCGCCCCAACTCATTCCGTTGCCCTGGTGCGGTGGCAAACGGGGTAATATATGGGGTTGATGCCAGATGTGTAATGTCACCTGGCACCAAGCCCTGGGGTTAGTGATGTCACGCGTCTATCAGATACCCAACATCACCAACCCAGTCAGTAAGAAATAAAAAATAGACAACAAAAAAAGTTTTATTTGAAAAAACACTCCCCACATTCCCTCTTTCACCAATTTATTGACAAGAACAATCAAATCCGGGTCCGGCGTAATCCAATAAGGGGGGTCCCACGACGATCCATACCATAGTTACTGTCCCAGTCAATGAAGAACAGAAGGTTCCCCATTGGCTGGGAGAGTAATGCAGTGACCTGAGCTAACATCAATAGGTCAGCCCAGGTCACTGCAGGGGATGACGTGCGCTGCCATCAGGAGGTTAGATGAGATCATTACCTGCTGTGATGATCTCCTGCAGTCTTGCCATCAGCGCTGTCACTGCCTTCTATGCCCGCCGCGTTCTCAGCAGTATCGCGAGAGCCCGTGATGTCACCGCCAGTGACAGTCTCGGGCCGCGGGCATAGACGGCAGTGATGTCAGGAGGCAGGAGATCGTCACAGCAGGTAATGATCTCATCTCACCTCCTGGCAGCAGCGCCCGTCATCCCCGCGGCTGCACGCACTGCTGTGGGTCAGTGTCTGCCTGCGCTGCAGCGTGACAGGCTGCTGATACTGCGGGCAGACACTGACACTGCAGGGCGGGCAGCCGCGGGGCCGGAGCAGGACACAGACTGCACGGGCACCTGGAGATCAGACGGAAGCGCTTCTGTGCAGCGTCCAGGGAGTGTGACGTCTGTGTTTACTTGCTCCGCTTCTGTCATAATGACATCACTTCCTGCAAAACCGCAGGCAGCGATGAACATTACCTGCGGTATACCCCCGGAATTTCGCAATTACATTACAGTGAATGGAGTGAAATACCGGGGGTATACCGCAGGTACCTGCGGAAAAGAAGTGACATGCACATTTTCTCAAGAAATTTTCTCAAGAAAATCTTCACAAAGAATTTTCTTGAGAAAAAAACGCAGCGTGCACACAGCTATTTTTTTTTCCCATAGGTTTTGCTGGGAAATGTCTGCAGAAAGATTTCAAACATTTCTCAAGAAATTTCCGCAGCAAAACCGCAGGTAAATCCGCGGGTAAAAACGCCTAGTGCGCACATAGCCATGCCAAAATGGATGTGTTCTGCTTTTCAAGCAAAGTCTATGGGAATTTGGTTTTCTAAACCCCACTATGCAGTTCAAACTGCAGCCTTTTTGTGGCAGAAATTTGGGCAAAAACTCTGCTTTGCAGTTCAAAATGCAAATGGCAAAAACAATTGACATGTTGCTTCTTTGAAAAGCAGAGTTTTTGCCCAAATTTCTGCCACAAAAAGGCATCATTTTGAACAGCATAGTGCGGACAAGAAACCCAAATTCCCACAGACTATGCTTGAAAAGCAGAACACATCCATTTTGGCATTAACGCTGCAGTTGTAAAAGCAGGTAAAAAGCAAAGTGGGGCCCTAGCCTAAAGGGGGCTTTACACGCTACGACATCGCTAATGCGAACTCGTTGGGGTCACGGAATTTGTGACGCACATCCGGCCGCATTAGCGATGCTGTTGCGTGTGACACCTATGAGCGATTTTGCATCGTTGCAAAAACGTGCAAAATCGCTCATCGGTGACATGGGGGTCCATTCTCAAAAATCGTTACTGCAGAAGTAACGAAGTTGTTCCTCGTTCCTGCAGCAGCACACATCGCTCTGTGTGACACCGCTGGAACAAGGAACCTCTCCTTACCTGCCTCCCGACCACAATGCGGAAGGAAGGAGGTGGGCGGGATGTTCGGTGACGCAGCTGTGACGTCGCTGTGACGCTGAACGAAACGCCCCCTTAGAAAGGAGGCGGTTCGCCGGTCACAGCGATGTCGCCGGGCAGGTAAGTAGTGTGACGGGTCCGCGCGATGTTGTGCGGCACGGGCAGCGATTTGCCCGTGTCGCACAACAGATGGGGGCTGGTAACCACGCTAGCGATATCGGTAACGATATCGCAGTGTGTAAAGTAGCCTTTAGTCTCCCCACTCTGGCAGGTCACACTTCGCCAGGAGAGACAGTTCTGTCTGCAGCAGCCAAATGCTCAACCTCGGAGGACGGTCGTACCTGGACATGGATAAGAAAACATCTGTTATACTACTGCCCTCCTGTACAAAAATATAACAACTGAAACATTACCTCCTCTGTACAAGAGTATAACTACTATAATACTACTGCTCCTATGTACAAGAATATAACTACTATAATACTACTGCTCCTATGTACAAGAATATAACTACTATAATACTGCCCCTATGTACAAGAATATAACTACTATAATACTGCCCCCTATGTACAAGAATATAACTACTATAATACTGCTCCTATGTACAAGAATATAACTACTATAATACTGCTCCTATGTACAAGGATATAACTACTATAATACTGCCCCCTATGTACAAGAATATAACTACTATAATACTGCTCCTATGTACAAGAATATAACTGCTATAATACTGCTCCTATGTATAAGAATATAACTCCTATAATACTGCCCCTATGTACAAGAATATATCTACTATAATACTGCTCCTATGTACAAGAATATAACTACTATAATACTGCCCCTATGTACAAGAATATAACTACTATAATACTGCACCTATGTACAAGAATATAACTACTATAATACTGCTCCTATGTAAAAGAATATAACTACTATAATACTGCCCCTATGTACAAGAATATAACTACTATAATACTGCTCCTATGTACAAGAATATAACTGCTATAATACTGCTCCTATTTATAAGAATATAACTCCTATAATACTGCCCCTATGTACAAGAATATATCTACTATAATACTGCTCCTATGTACAAGAATATAACTACTATAATACTGCTCCTATGTACAAGAATATAACTACTATAATACTGCTCCTATGTACAAGAATATAACTACTATAATACTGCTCCTATGTACAAGAATATAACTACTATAATACTGCCCCTATGTACAAGAATATAGCTACTATAATACTGCTCCTATGTATAAGAATATAACTCCTATAATACTGCCCCTATGTACAAGAATATAACTACTATAATACTGCTCCTATGTTTAACAATATAACTCCTATAATACTGACCCCTATCTAGAAGAATAGAACTACTATAATACTTCACATATGATGACTAACACACAGACCTTCCCACATCTTTTCTGCTTACAGCATCACAGTAAATGTGGCATTTTTACAGTCCAAATTGGAAAATGCATTTTTGGGTGGAGTTACCCACAACATGTTTGTGTCAAAAAAACCCAGCACATTTAGAGCAATATAATACACCCTGTCCTGGAGGTGGCATGTGGTGACCATTTTTTATGCCCACCATAAAGTATCTTGCTCCTTTAACCCTTGCTAGTGGTCGAGTATGTTGACACCAAATTCCTAACCGTCTATTCCTTCAGACTTTATTCCCCCTGCGGTCTGTCGGCCAAATGCATGGAGCTGGCCGCACTCCGCAGGATGAATTTTTTGCTGAGATGACGGTGACTTCACCCCGTTATCTCGCAGCTGCTTCTACTTTACATCCCTCTGATGGAAAAAACAACTGCTTCTTATTCTACCCAGAGATTCACGTGGCTTCAAAAGCTGTTTTTTGCCCCTTCTAGCTGAGAGGGAGGGGGAAAGACATTCCTCCGGGCGCACACAGTGTTCATGGACCCCATTCCACGTAACAACTGTCTTTTTCATGGAGAGTGGCTTTGGCAAAGGAGATGAATGCTCAGTAGATTAGTAACATGTTTGTACATTCGCTCTATAGTTTTCAAGGAAATCCCCACCCAAAACCGAGAAGACGTGAGAGTGTGAAAATGATCCAGAGTGGAGTCATCAGATAAGACATTAGTGTCCAAAAAATCGAGATGAAGTCCCATCTATTGAGACTGCTTGATGTATCAAGAGGTTATATCCGAAGAATATGATAAATATGATGGCAACCATACCAACCGAACAATCCCTGTACCCTCCTGAAACAGGACAGAGAGCTTGGAAAAATGGGGAGAAGCATTACCCGGGAGAGGCATCTAAATGGTCTGTGGAGCTGTGCTGTTCTGGCTTTGTACATAGGTGATAACAGCTGAACAGTCAAGCACCACGTGTCGGACCCTCAGCGATTCTGATGATAGGTCATTAAAATAAGTAGTTTATGGAGACACAAGGGTCAGTGGGTGCTTTTGTCTACTGACCTGGCTATCTTCAGAAAGACCACACGAACTAGAGCTCATTCCTCTGAACACGCGCACTCCTTCCCCATGAGCAGAACGATACTCAGACCACACAGGGTGAGGGAACACCACATTGGTAAGACGGTATCGGTTCATCAACCGGCAAAAACATATCACACATTCCCAGCAAAAACACAAGATGGTAAAAGCAACCTAGTCTCACCCTTCTACTGGCCCGCCAAGGATTAGAATCTTAGTGACTTCAGGGCTTCCAGGGCCAACTACCCCAGCCAGCAGCACCCTGCTTTTGGCAGGCACCTACTGAGAGGAGATAGCGACAAATTTCGGAAGCCGACTGAGCACAGCAAAATATGTAGCCAGGCAACAGAATTGTCCCAACCTGGGTTCTCCAAGTGAATTTGTGGGATAAACGTTGAGGAGTGAAGCAGTTCTGTGATCCTTCAGTTGGAACCGTGAAGCCTAGGCCGAAGTCCTGTAGAATTAATGAAGTCAAGCAGTTCTCTGACCCTCCAGCTTGAACAGCAGCTACTAGGCTGATGTCCTGTAGAATGAGTGTGGTGACAGGAGCAAGGCCTTTTTTAAACCCCTCAGTTTTCATTTCAGGGAATTTTGTATCGCAAGATTTTAAGGTGTATAAAAAGAGAGATCCTGAGATCCCAATGTATTGTTACCCCTCTATAAATCACTTGTAAGGCCACATCTGGAATATGGGATCCAGTTTTGGGCTCCACATTTTAAAAAGGACATTCAGAAGTTAGAGTTAGCTCAAAGGCGGGCAACTAGACCAGTGCAAGGAATGGAGGCCTCCCGTATGATGAGTGGCAGAAAAAGTTAGATATGTTTAGCGTAGAAAAAAAATGACATCTCAGAGGAGATCTCATTTATATTTATAAATACATGTGTGGTCAATATAAAGGACTGGCATATGACTTATTCTTTCCAAAGATAATACTAAGGACCAGGGGGAAGGGTTCTTTATAGTTAGAGCAGCCACACTATGGAATATCTTACCACAAGAGGTAGTAATGGCAGATACTATAACAGCTTTTAAAAAATGACTGGATGATTTCCTCAGTACACAGAACATTGTCCGTTATAAATTACTTAATGACAAAATGTATAAGTGGTGGAGAAAGGATGAACTAGATGGACCAAGGTCTTTTTTTCAACCTATGTAACTATAAAAGAATTGGTGAGAGATGGCTGCTCTCTCATTGATCGTTAGTTCAATCCAACTGCATCATTTTCCTCTGATTGATGTATTCAAAAGGGCTGAGGCAATCCACACTTAACAGATAATAAGGCTCTGGTCAGTCTGACATGAAACAATGGCTAACTTCTCTTGGTTTACCAAACAAAGGAACAATACATCTGGCCTAGTTAAGAGCAATTCAATCTTCACACAAGTGGCCAGATGCAGAGTTGTCACATAGTGGACATCCTGTTTAAAGGGGTCACCTCATCATCATCAATGAATACAATTGAAAAGTGCCTGTAAAAACAAGAAACTTTGGGAAATTACTTTAATTGTATAGTTTCCTGCTCATTACGTAGGTTACCTGCCACCCCTGGAGCCTATCAGAGGTGGCTGGTCCTCCTAGGTAAAGAGACAAACACTTACACGCATCATAGAGGAGAAGATGTAGAAAGACTCTGAAGCTGGCTTGATTTTAGCTCTTTATCTCCTTGATGAAGGTTTTCTTTATCTCTCCAACCCCCACCTCCCCCCATTTTTATCGCTGTGACTATTCTGCAGAGCTGGGAGGGCGGAGAGGCTGGAGGAAAGTGGTTTGGAAAAGTATTATTCATTATTATGTAAGTTTTGTGATTGAAAACAGGAAGTGTTGGAGAAAAGCATTGTTCCATCAGGGGAACGTAATGTGCATCGGGAACGAATGCAAGTCACACGCCCCTTAATATGAGCCGTCTGTACATATTAACGTTCACTGTGAGACTGTTACTACTGGGCTGGTAACCCACTCTGGGAGAAGAACCATAACTAAAAGTGGCTCCCATTGGGCTCTGCCTCAAGAGAACTTGTCATATGGACCTGCCACCAATGGAATAGCTCTTGAGATCCTGCCTCCCAGGACTGTGATGCCACATGTTCTGGTTCACTTCCATCTGAGTGTGACGCCCTGGACTAGCCAGGTAGTCACAGGTAGACCCCCTGCACAAACACCAGCCCCTAAAAAGGTGTAACCAGCCAACCTACAAACCCTTGTCAACTCTCTCAGTGTTCAATGGTCACACCAGGGGGCGGAGCCAGGTGGTTGGCCACGCCCTCCTAGGAGTCCAGAGGGCCTGAGATAGGAAACAAACAGTGAGTCAGTACAGTACAGCGAAGTGGAGTGGAGTTCAAGTTCAAGTGCAGCAGGCCTGTGGCGTCAGGTCTGCAGCGACAACTCTGACCGGTGCCGGGGTCGTAGTCCTGGTACCGTGGCAAGGAGGCAGACGGTGGTTGCCGCCTGCAGGAGCCGGGAAGACGGCTGGTGGAACCGTAAGGGACCAGGACAGGGTAGTGTCCCGCCGGTACCGAACCGGGGAGCCAACTGGAAACCAGAGCACCAGGAGGGGTACTCAGACCCAGAACGAGGTACAGAAGCCACTGGACCACATCAAATTCACTGATTGAGGTCTGAACCTTAGGTTCTTTCCCAACCCAAGACCCGAAAGACGGCAACAGCCCACCGAGGGGGATAGAAAGCCACCGCACAGGCAGAGAGATCCCACGGGCCAGCGCCTGCGGGCAAACTGGTTCCCCGACACACATCAAGCCGGGGAGCGGACTACCGTTGCGGAAGCATAGGCAGTCAAGTTCTACCACAGAGGTGCAGGAGAAAGGCGGGAACCACCAACCTGAGAAAGGGGCACAGCGCAGCCGGCTGCAGGCACCGACCATCATCCTTTTTGGTTTACCAGAGACTCCGGTGTATCTGTCATAGTGAGCACAACAGTGTTCTCGGGCCGCGCACCACACCACACCATCTTGCCCGCGCCTCACAACCACCGGGCCCCGGGACCATCACCCCCTGCCCACGGAGGGGTCAACAGCAGGCTGCATAACATTGTCCCCGGGAGCCTAGTTAATGGCAGCGGTGGTGTCCACATTCACCACAACCCGTGGGTGGCGTCACGAACTTACACCCCTAAACTCCACGGCCTCGGCCGTGAACCCTCCCCACCGAAATCCCTAAACGTAGCGCCAACTTCCCTTCAGAGCGATGTGACCCCCGGGTCCGGTAGGAGCTCGAGCCACCCACCGACGAGCATGGACCCGAGCGGCTCGGCAGCCGGCCGAGCCCTGGGGCGGTACATGAGCACTGCGCATGCACCCGTAGATCGTCCGGCACATGTACAGGATTCAGATATGAATGAGGCAAGTGTCCCACCATCTAGCCATGCAAACTAAAGCCAGGTGTACTTGTCTTAATTTCATCTGAGCACTGCGCATGCGCCGTAGTCAGACAGGAGAGCTCGGCTTCAGCACTTCTCCATGCTGGGTGAGGCTTCTAGATGCTGGGTGATGGGATTTTGGAGACATAAGACCCTCTTTTTGGCATGTTAGTCATCCTGGATGTATGTACTTCAGCGTCGGCTGAAGCTCTTAGCTCCCTGACATCCATCGCATGCGCAGGACACTGATAAGTCTGAGATAAGTACACCCATGTCATTAGACCTTCTAACAGAGAGGACAATGTAACTATTGAACTTAAAGGCCCCTCCCAGATGACTAGTCATGACTAAGTAGTATATTGCGCAGGATTACAAACTTACATTGTGCCCAAGAATCTGGCATCTGAAATGGGTGAGTGCCCGTACGTAACAATTTGTATTGCCACATATGAAATATGGACAGTGGGACAGAATCTGCAGCTTCCCCCCGAAGGCTGATCCTGATCTGGCCATGGAGAGAGACACTGGACCGTACAGTGGCCGGGACCATCAAGACACACCCAGTAAGTAGTGTGCAGAAACCTTGCACTGTGGGTATTTAATCCTGGATCCTCTGGAGAAAAATTTGAGCTGCAGACACAAACACCATAAACTCGGCCAGATGTGATATTGCATAATCCTCCGGCTGCTGTCATGTGGGGGATCCCGTTTCATTACTACATTAACCATTCACAACCCAGGATATGGAAAAGCCAACAATGGGGTGAATCACAAGAGAAAGCCGCCAAGTGGAGGGGCAGGTGCTGGAGATGTGCGGAGGTCATCAAGTCCCTCTGCGGGGCGTCATCCCACATAGTTACAGAGGAGCTCAGGTGTCACAGCACAGACTACAGATGTGACCGTCCACATTCTGTAAGGCCGGTACTATCCTCCAGAGCTACACCAGCCCCGACATCAGCATCACTCAGGATGGGATGAGATACACAGCTCAGCAGACAGTACACACAGGATAGGATTAGATACACAGCTCAGCAAACAGTATCACACAGGATAGGATTAGATACACAGCTCAGCAGACAGTACACACAGGATAGGATTAGATACAAAGCTCAGCAGACAGTATCACACAGGATAGGATTAGATACACAGCTCAGCAGGCAGTATCACACAGGATAGGATTAGATACACGGCTCAGCAGACAGTATCACACAGGATAGGATTAGATACACAGCTCAGCAGACAGTATCACACAGGATAGGATTAGATACACAGCTCAGCAGACAGTACACACAGGATAGGATTAGATACAAAGCTCAGCAGACAGTATCACACAGGATAGGATTAGATACACAGCTCAGCAGGCAGTATCACACAGGATAGGATTAGATACAAGCCTCAGCAGACAGTATCACACAGGATAGGATTAGATACACAGCTCAGCAGACAGTATCACACAGGATAGGATTACATACACAGTTCAGCAGGCAGTATCATACAGGATAGTATTAGATACAGAGCTCAGCAGAGAGTATCACACATGGTATGTGTTGGGGTGTATACATTTTTCTAGCTGGTAACCTTCTTTCTTATTTGGCTCTTCTCATTTAGTAGAGGTCAGGTATACATCAGTCTTTTCCGTCCTCCCTCTTGTTATTTCTTTTTACTTCTATCTTATGATGTAGGTGCATCTCAAACATGTCTAAGTTACTTTTTTGGAAAGCTACATTGTGCCATTCCTCGCTTATTACTCCAGGAAATGTATCACTAGACTGACACTTCGGTGTTACCATTTGGGACCGTTCCTTGCAAACTGACACTATCCAATCGCTGCTGACAATGTCAGGTTGTGTAGGTCCACACTCCCAATTTGTGGCACCAGCTGTCAATGTGTTGATACAGTGGAACCTTGGATTACGAGCATAATTGGTTACGGGAGTGTGCTCCTAAACCAAGTTACTCTTATATCAAAGCAAAATTTCCTATAGAAAATAATTGAAACACAGACAATTTGTTCCACAACCCAAAAATATTTACTGAATTTATACAAACTGATTACAGTAATACAAAATAATGTCCTTGTCACGAACCACCGGGGGGGGTCACTCATAAATCCCCCGCGCTGGCTACCAGTACGTCACAATCGGGGGGTAACAAGTGGGGGGTCACCCCTCCTTTATACCTCCCGACCGACAGAGCACGTGACGCGCTCTCTAGCGCCCCTCTTATAGTCAGGCCAATTATGGAATTGCCCGACAATAAGCAAGGAGGCCGCTATACTACTTATGCCGATTATTGAAGGGTCCCCGGTGAGAGTAGGGTATATATTCCCCCGACCTCCGCGGGCGGAATATATAAAACCTCCCCGAATCTCACTGGCCTCCCCACAATAATCCTTGGCACAACTCGCTGCCACCAACCGCTTCACGGTAACTATTAGCCGAACACACAGACGTGGGATTCAAGATCGAGATAACAGAACAGCCCAAGATTAATTATATAATTTAATCGGCCTAAAGCCACACTAGAAACTACAATATATACAATAGGAGATCTACAGAATATACATAGGTCAGAGTACAGTTACAGATAAAGCATGGTTTACAAACAGGCATACACAGTTCCAGCAGTTACCTTGTGCGTCTGGCCACAGGGGGGCGCTGTAGACCAGGTTTCCAGGAACTCCCTCACAGGTCTTTCCCAACCAGGCCCCCGAGCAAAAGAACACTGGAAAATGGCCGAAGTAGGGTTATC
The DNA here is from genome assembly GCF_048569485.1 of Anomaloglossus baeobatrachus. Classification (NCBI taxonomy): domain Eukaryota; kingdom Metazoa; phylum Chordata; class Amphibia; order Anura; family Aromobatidae; genus Anomaloglossus; species Anomaloglossus baeobatrachus. Next base: position 92,406,057 of record NC_134364.1, on the reverse strand, counting down.
AACCTGGGCAAATCCAGGTCCCCTCCTACCTTAGTGACCTCAGAGGGAGCACTGCTCCACCCCTGGCTGGAGTTATGGACAAAATCCACAACATGGAATATGGCCATAACTTGGCCTGGGAGCGTCGTAGGCGGACGCCGACGCTCTCATTGTGACAGCTATGAATTTAGCTACAGAACGAGAGGACTCATGACTTGTCTACTAGTTCCCCATTGGCTGATATCACGCCTGGGGTATTTCCCCAGGTCCTGCTCCCATAAAAAGGGTGTGCCAGCATCGTCCGCATGCGGAGACACCATTTTTATGGTTGCCATATTTATTGGAAATATGGCTTGCGAGATATGAACCATTTTTTTACTGGAGTCGTCCTGTCTGGATACTTCCAAGCTTGCTAACTAGATAGCAGCCCCTACTACAGGGTCACGGCAGGGAGTCATCCTGTGTCCATTGTTCCCACATCACCTAATCTCCATATCACAGGAGATGGCCATGGGATGTGTTGCTGGGATGTGACACCTTCCCAGATGGTGGACATTGAGAACAAGAAGGGAGGGGGCACTGCCAGGGAGTGATGAGAGCGATTATGACTGGAAGTCATAATTCATCTTCATATCCCAGGGTTTCCCTCACACCTCCCCCCTTTTGAGGGCGCTAGGGGGCAGCACACTCCGGTGTTCCCCCGTGCGCCCGTCCGCGACCTCTCCTTGTCGGGACAGCCCGTCTGCGTTACCGTGGTCCCGGCCCCTTTTGTGGCGAATGGTGAAGTTGTATTGCTGGAGCGCAAGGCTCCATCGCAACAATCGCCCATTCGTCCCAGAGACGGTGTGCAACCAGCTGAGGGGATTGTGGTCCGTCTCCACGATGAAGTGGCGCCCGTATAGATAGGGTTGCAGACGCTGCAGGGCCCACACTATGGCCAGGCACTCCTTTTCCATCGTGGAATAGGCCACTTCCCGTGGTAACAGCTTCCTGCTCAGGTACAAGACTGGGTGCTCTTGGCTCGCAGAGTCCACCTGGCTGAGCACCGCACCGAGGCCGAAGTCACTGGCGTCGGTCTGTACTACAAACGGCCGCGTGAAGTCGGCTGCCTGTAGCACGGGCGGGCTGGACAGGGCGTCCTTTAGGGCCCGGAAGGCTGTCTCGCAGTCCATTGTCCAATCGACTGCAGAGGGCAGCTTCTTCTTGGTGAGGTCCGTCAAGGGCTTTGCCAGGCTACTATAGCATGGAACAAACCTCCTATAGTACCCAGCGGTCCCCAAGAAGGACATCACCTGCTTCTTGGTCCTGGGGGTGGGCCAGGATGCGATGGCTTCCACTTTCTCAGGCTCGGGCTTCAGTGTTCTCCCGCCTACCCGGTGACCGAGGTACTGGACCTCGCTCATGGCCAGCTGACACTTTCCCGGCTTGATGGTCAAACCTGCCTGGTGGATCCGCCTGAGCACCTGTGCTAGATGCTCTAGGTGGTCCTCCCAGGTGGGACTGAAGACGGCAATGTCATCCAGGTACGCGGCCGCGTACCCTTCAAGTCCCTTGAGCAGGGTGTTGACCATCCGCTGGAAAGTGGCAGGGGCATTCCTCATCCCGAATGGCATCACCGTGGACTCGTACAGTCCAAATGGGGTAATAAAGGCAGAGCGTTCCCTGGCCTTGCGAGTCAGGGGGATCTGCCAATATCCCCGGCTCAGATCCATGATGGTCAGGTACTGAGCCCCGGCCAACTGATCGAGCAGGTCATCGATGCGTGGCATTGGGTACGCATCGGCGACCGTGACAGCATTGAGCCCCCTGTAGTCCACGCAGAACCGAGTGGTTCGGTCCTTCTTAGGGACGAGGACTACAGGCGAGGCCCAAGCGCTGTTGGATGCCTGGATCACCCCCAGCTTCAGCATCTCGTCAATCTCCTGGCGCATGTGTTGCTGCACCTCCAGGGAGACCCGATATGCTGAACGCCGGATCGGGGGATGATCCCCAGTGTCCACGTGATGGACAGCCAAGTCAGTCCTTCCGGGCTGGTTGGTAAACAACCCCCAGAAGGGGTGTAGGGTGGCCCACAGCTGGGACCGTTGGTCCTCCAAGAGCTGGTGGCCAACCTCCACATCCTCAATGGATCCGCCTGCCCTAACCTGGGCTAGCATATCCAAGAGGGTTTCCGCTTCTCCCTCCTCGGGCAGGTTGCACACGGGGAGCGCACATGCCTCCCGCTCATGATGTGCCTTCATCATGTTCACATGGAAGGGCTTCCGCCTTCCACGGGCAGGGTCCAGGGTGACCAGGTACGTCACAGGGTTGAGCTGCTGGTACACGAGGTATGGGCCTTCCCAGGCTGCCTGAAGCTTGTCCTGTGGTACGGGGACCAGTACCCACACCTTTTGACCCACTTGGTAGGTCCTCTCACAAGCGTTCTGGTCGTACCAACGCTTCTGATCGGCCTGGGCTTGAGCCATATTGTCGTGTACCAGTTGCGTCAAGGCCTGCATTTTGTCCCGGAAGCGCATGACATACTCGATAACCGACACTCCAGGGGTGGCCAAATCCCCTTCCCAAGCCTCTTTCACCAGAGCCAGGGGGCCCCGCACACGTCGCCCGTACAGGAGCTCAAACGGTGAGAATCCTGTTGAGGCCTGTGGAACCTCCCGGTAAGCAAATAACAGGTGTGGGAGATACCGCTCCCAGTCACGCCCATGGGAGTCGACCAACATCTTAAGCATCTGCTTTAAGGTGCCATTAAACCGCTCGCACAGGCCATTAGTCTGTGGATGGTACGGGCTGGCCACCAGATGTCGCACCTGGACTTGCTTACAGAGGGCCTCCATCAGCTGGGAAATGAATTGGGTCCCCCGGTCAGTGAGCATTTCCTGGGGAAAACCCACTCGGGAGAAAATCTCCAGCAATGCGGTGGCCACCTTGTCAGCCCGAATGGACGACAAGGCCACTGCTTCTGGGTACCGGGTGGCATAGTCCACTACCGTCAGTATGAAGCGTTTCCCGGAGCTGCTGGGGATGGCCAGCGGGCCGACCAGATCCACAGCCACCCTCCTGAAAGGCTCATCGATGATTGGCAGAGATACTAGTGGGGCTTTGGGGTGTGGCCCCGCCTTCCCCACTCTCTGACAGGTTTCACACGAACGGCAGTAGGCAGCCACATCGGCCCCCATTTTTGGCCAGTAGAAATGCTGGTTTAACCTGGCCTTGGTCTTAGCGATCCCTAGGTGTCCGGCCATCGGAATCTCATGTGCGATCCGCAACAACTCCGTCCGGAACGGATAGGGTACCACCAACTGTCGGTCCCTGGGCCACGCCTCCGGTGAACCCTGCTGGACCGTGGCCCGGTACAGCCGTCCTTGGTCCCAGACCACTCGCTCCGGGTCCGAGTCCGAGGGAGGCTGTGCCGCCTGCTCCTTAAGAGCTTTCAGGCTGTCGTCAGCTTCTAACGCTGCCTGAAACCCCTGACTAGATGTGGCCAGAATCGACGAGACTGTCACATCTTCAGTCAGTACCCCGGGACCTGTGTCCTGGCCTCCACCTGACTCGGCTGCCACTTGGTCAGAAGGGGAAGAGCTATCGGACCTCCGGGAGGCCCCTTGGCTTCCAGCACTCCCACTGCGGGTGACAGCGGCCACAGCCGCTGCGACCGTGGGTCGTGCCTGCTCCTCCTCCGTTCCTGACCAAGTCGCCGGTTCAGGCAGACCTACCTGGCTTCCTGACACCCCGGTTGTGGGGGAACCATGCACCGAGATCTTACCTGGGAGCACTTCCGCTCCTGGACCGGCCCCAATCTCACCTGCCTGTTCCCCTCCTGCAGCAACAGAACCCCGCTGTGAAATCTCTGGGGACCCCACATTTGCTGTGGTAGCCCCCACCCCACACACTGGTCCTCCCCCTGCAGCACCCTGCTCTCTGCTTATCCCTGCAGAGGGCAACAGATCCCAGCTCACTGGCTGGTTACTTGTAGAGGCATTGTCACACCTTTCTCTGACCCCCTCCCCTGTCACAGCTGCAGCTGAGTGTGTGTCTATGGTGTCTATGCAAGCAGAAATATCAGAGTTCACTCCCTCCTCCCTTACATCATTCATAGATAACACATTAACATTGTTAGGAGTCATGTCAGTACGGGCTGAAGGTTCAGCCCTTGGGGGGGGCCCAAACTGGGAGGTTATCTGCCCCAAATCTGTCCCAAGTAGCACGTTTGCAGGGATCCGATCAGTTACCCCCACCTCCCTCACCCCTCGCCCTGCGCCCCAGTCCACATAAATGTCAGCAACAGGCAGCGCCGGGTCAATGCCTCCAATCCCAGAGACAGCGAGGGTTTTTCCCGGGATCAAGTCTTGGGGGGACACCATGTCAGGCCGCACCAGAGTCACCTCCGAGGCGCTGTCTCGCAGTCCTATGGTCACAGACCGGCCGACGGTGACAGGTTGGAAGCTGTCCAGGGACCTACCACCACCCCCACCCACACAATACACCTTGGGCGGCCCTTGGGACGGGGACGGAGCCGGGGCCTTGGGACGCTGAGGGCACATGGCCTTGAAGTGTCCAGGTAGGTTGCACTGGTGGCACCGTCTTGGCTCTGCCACGGGCCTGGAGAGGGGAGTTGAGGGGGACACCCCCTGCAGTCTAGGGGCAGGTGGGGCAGTCGCAGAGTTCATCTTACCCCCTCTCCAGGTGCTGCTGGTGGCTGCTCTCCTGGCCTCAGGAGCCCGATTGTTGGTGTAGTCATCGGCCAGGGCAGCTGTAGCCGTGGACCCCTTTGGCTTCTGGTCTCGGATGAACTGGCGGAGATCCTCAGGGCAGTTCCACAAGAGTTGCTCCGTGATGAACAAGTCCAGGATCTCCGGTCCGGTGGAAAGCTGCAGGCCTTGGGTCCAGTGGTCGGCAGCTCGGGCAAGTGCCCGCCGGTGGTCAGCCCAGGAGTCCTTTGGTCCCTTCTGCAGGGTCCGGAACTTCTTGCGGTAGGACTCCGGAGTGAGGTTGTACTGTTGGATCAGGGCCCGCTTGATGGTGTCGTAGCCCTGATCTGCCTCAGTAGGCAAGTCCCCAAGGATATCCAGGGCCTTACCCCTTAGACGGGGGGTCAGGTATTTGGCCCACTGATCCTTGTCCAGATGGTGCTGCAAGCAAGTCCGTTCAAAAGCAGTCAAGAAAGAGTCCAAGTCTCCATCCTTCTCCAGCACTGGGAAGTCCTCAACACGGACCTTTGGAAGTTTGGTGTCTTGAAGGTCACGTGTGGCTGATGAGGGCCGGAGCTGAGCTAGCTGCAGCTGGTGGTCACGGTCTGCCTGTTGCCGTCGCTCCGCAGCCTCACGCTCTGCCTGGCGCTCTTCACGCGCTGCCTGCCGCTCTGCCCTGCGCTCTGCCAGGAGTTCCTTGTAGCCCTCCTGGTCTCCAGCCTGGAGAAGGGCCATAGCCATTTGAAGAAGGCTATCCGAGCCTCCCAGGCTCGGTGGAATGGCACGTGGTGATCTGCGGCCCGCTGCGGAGCCTGGTGATTCACTGTCCATTGCAGAGCGGAGGGCTGGCATCTGGCTCGTTGAGGACCCTTGGGTGAGCTGCTCCTCATCTTGTCCATAATTGCCAGGTTGTGCGCTGTCCTCTGCAGAACGGTTTTCTGGCGTCGAGCTCCTGGAGGACTCGTGGGCAACCTCCTCATTACTGTCCACAGCACCGTCCTCCCTCTCTTCGGCTCCTGCTTTAGCATTGGCCAGTTGCATAGCTCTGCTCCTGGTGCCATCAGCCATTCTTGCAGACTTTTGGTCACTGACACAGAACTGACACCTGATGCCTCCACACACCTTACAGTATCTGCACTCTGACACTCTAGTGTTGAGCTAGTCTGAAGACCCCAGCAGCCACAGCTGCTGCAGGCAGTCTTTAGTGTCTGGGAGTATGGGTCTCACACTCACACACACTATTATCTCGATCCCACCGCTTGCCACCAATATGTCACGAACCACCGGGGGGGGTCACTCATAAATCCCCCGCGCTGGCTACCAGTACGTCACAATCGGGGGGTAACAAGTGGGGGGTCACCCCTCCTTTATACCTCCCGACCGACAGACAGAGCACGTGACGCGCTCTCTAGCGCCCCTCTTATAGTCAGGCCAATTATGGAATTGCCCGACAATAAGCAAGGAGGCCGCTATACTACTTATGCCGATTATTGAAGGGTCCCCGGTGAGAGTAGGGTATATATTCCCCCGACCTCCGCGGGCGGAATATATAAAACCTCCCCGAATCTCACTGGCCTCCCCACAATAATCCTTGGCACAACTCGCTGCCACCAACCGCTTCACGGTAACTATTAGCCGAACACACAGACGTGGGATTCAAGATCGAGATAACAGAACAGCCCAAGATTAATTATATAATTTAATCGGCCTAAAGCCACACTAGAAACTACAATATATACAATAGGAGATCTACAGAATATACATAGGTCAGAGTACAGTTACAGATAAAGCATGGTTTACAAACAGGCATACACAGTTCCAGCAGTTACCTTGTGCGTCTGGCCACAGGGGGGCGCTGTAGACCAGGTTTCCAGGAACTCCCTCACAGGTCTTTCCCAACCAGGCCCCCGAGCAAAAGAACACTGGAAAATGGCCGAAGTAGGGTTATCAACCTGGGCAAATCCAGGTCCCCTCCTACCTTAGTGACCTCAGAGGGAGCACTGCTCCACCCCTGGCTGGAGTTATGGACAAAATCCACAACATGGAATATGGCCATAACTTGGCCTGGGAGCGTCGTAGGCGGACGCCGACGCTCTCATTGTGACAGCTATGAATTTAGCTACAGAACGAGAGGACTCATGACTTGTCTACTAGTTCCCCATTGGCTGATATCACGCCTGGGGTATTTCCCCAGGTCCTGCTCCCATAAAAAGGGTGTGCCAGCATCGTCCGCATGCGGAGACACCATTTTTATGGTTGCCATATTTATCGGAAATATGGCTTGCGAGATATGAACAATTTTTTTACTGGAGTCGTCCTGTCTGGATACTTCCAAGCTTGCTAACTAGATAGCAGCCCCTACTACAGGGTCACGGCAGGGAGTCATCCTGTGTCCATTGTTCCCACATCACCTAATCTCCATATCACAGGAGATGGCCATGGGATGTGTTGCTGGGATGTGACACCTTCCCAGATGGTGGACATTGAGAACAAGAAGGGAGGGGGCACTGCCAGGGAGTGATGAGAGCGATTATGACTGGAAGTCATAATTCATCTTCATATCCCAGGGTTTCCCTCACAGTCCTGTATTCATATACAATTATTACAGTACACTAATACAAAATACTGTACAGAAAAAACATATAAAGCAAATTAAACTCCACGTTAGCTTCTAACAGAATTGTTGGTGAGCGGGGACGTGCACTATAGAGAAAAAATGATGTATAAATATGACAATCTATATTCTAGTACAATACACAAAAAACACACCCCAAATCTATTCTCCCCAAAATAAGGGCAGAACTAAGCCAAATGTGGGGTAGGAATACTACACAGGCAAAATAGATTACAGTACAAGCAATGTGCTGTACTGGTTAGCAGAAAGTACAATACTGTATCCACAAATGCAAATATATAGTATATACTGTACTGTACAATGGTATACTGTATACAATATACAGTACATACATACAGAACGTTATCTCCAGAGCAGGTCAGATCATGGTGAAAGGACGGAACCAGAAGTGTGCACGGTGAGTATTTGCTCTTATTGCAACGCATTGCTCTTAAACCAAGTTACACATTTTTACAAAGCTTTGCTTGTTTTGTAAAACGCTCTCAAACCAAGTTACTCTTAATCCAAGGTTCCACTGGATTTTCAGGGGGAATAACAAAGGGATGTCACCACATAAAGTTATGAGAAAAGAGGATCCAGAATTATTGAGAATTTATTGAAATATTTTGCTGCCAAAACCAGCAGGACGGCCAGCAGACTGGTGGGTGGTTATGACCGGCGGCGGGCAGGGAGGCTTGTACACGGGATGCGGCGCGTGCTTCCAGGCTAAATTTGTATCCGTCGATTTCATGGTATGGAGGAACTGGACGGGTGCAGGCGCGAGAGGCATGTGTGCTGATTTCTTCCAGATGACTTCTGTACAGGCCAGGCCCAGGCTTGACCCCCACCTCAACAGTATGGCCGCCAGAACGGATCTGCAGCCTGCGCCAGCATTCCCAGTCCTCCATGGTAGTAACTGGCAAATGTCCAGAGCAGTTCGTTATTGTCATAACTTATTAACCCCCGAATTCGCAGGGCGCTCTGACATCAGTTTTGCTCATAGATTAGAGGCCCATAGTGGATTAGGGCCAGTGAATTGAGCGCTAGTCAAGAACTTGCTGAATGGAGCTCTACAAAGCATGGGGGAAAATACTGAAAACCTAATCAGATTTTAGAGGATTAGCACAGGTGGGTTGTGGGTACAGAGTCCCTATTCTTGGTGTTCCAGTGATTCCATTTTTTCGAAAATCAGATATAAGAGAAGAAAAGTCTGAGGGGTGTGGTTATCTCTGAAACAGTCTGTGGGGCGGAGTCTGTGAACTTTTCCAGACTGTTGTGTGACCAATCACTGGCTGCAAAGGGGTGTGATTGGTCTGTGTATCTCTGCAGAATGTGGGGCAGGGTCTTTTAACTCCCTATAGGAAGTGGGGAAGGGTCTTTGATTCTCTGCATGAAGTGGGACAGGGTCTTTAACTCCTTATAGGATATGGGGCAAGGTCTTTGACTCTCTACAGGAAGAGGGCCAGGGTCTTTGACTCTCTACAGGAAGAGGGCCAGGGTCTTTGACTCTCTACAGGAAGAGGGCCAGGGTCTTTGACTCTCTACAGGAAGAGGGCCAGGGTCTTTGACTCTCTACAGGAAGAAGGCCAGGGTCTTTGACTCTCTACAGGAAGAAGGCCAGGGTCTTTGACTCTCTACAGGAAGAAGGCCAGTGTCTTTGACTCTCTACAGGAAGAGAGGCAGGGTCTTTGACTTTCTATAGGAAGAGGGGTAGGTGTTATGATCCGGAACCATGGAACACCACCATAAATCATTGGTAAAAGGTGACAAGAGTATTGGCAACTAATCTGGCCGCCATCCCCTTACTAACCATCAACACTAGAAGTAGCCGAGGGGTGAACTAACATCCTGTGCACCGCGAACCCAGCCGGAGAACTAGCTATCCTAAAGGAAGGAAAGATGAATAATTCTCTGCCTCTGAAAATAGAAAAGAATAGCAAGCCCCCCACATTCAAAGACTGCGGTGATATAGGAAAACACAATACACAGATAGATGATAGGATTAGCAAAAGGTGAGGCCCCCACTGACTAAAATAGGAAGGGACAGGAAAGGTGCTGATGGTGGCCAGAGAAAAACCCTGCAAAATTCCAAATTCCTGATAGTACAAAAAGGCCCTCAGATCGCACGATCTGCACTCCGTCCTATACCAGGCGCTCTTGTCATACCAATGAACAGAAAACAAGAATCATTACAAATTCAAAAAGCCACAAACACATAGACTTAAAGGAGCTATACTCCAAACATAACTGCAGGGAGTTTCTCAGCTAAGCAACTGAGAGGGAAACTACCTGCATGCAACTAAACTGAAAACAACCACAGCAAAAGACAAACTCAGATAAGAGTAAAAGAACCAAACAACAAATAAAGAGCAAAGCACTTATCTGGGGTAGATGTTGTGTGGAGCAGAATGAAGCAGGCTGGTGAACAAAGAACAACTGACATCCAGCATAGCCTGCTATCAGACCAGGATTTAAATAAGCAGAGAGTTAGCAATGGAAATGCCCATAGCTCAACACACCTGGTCTATGTCCAAACCATTCCTGGCTACAAGAGGGAACCTCCCAGCAGCCAAAGCATAACTGACATTCACAACAGGCAGGGTCTTTGACTCTCTACAGGAAGAGGGCCAGGGTCTTTGACTTTCTACAGGAAGAGGGCCAGGGTCTTTGACTCTCTACAGGAAGAGGGCCAGGGTCTTTGACTCTCTACAGGAAGAGGGGCAGGGTCTTTGACTCTCTACAGGAAGAGGGGCAGGGTCTTTGACTCTCCACAGGAGGTGGGATAGGGTCTTTGATCCCTATAGGACGTTGGGCAAGGTCTTTAATGTCATATAGGAAGTGGGATAGGGTCTTTGATTCTCTGCAGGAAGTATGGCAGGGTCTTTGACTCCTTAGAGGAAGTAGTGCAGGGTCTTTGATGCAATATAGAAATTGGGACAGGGTCTTTCACTCCCTATAAGAAGTTGGATAGGGTGGGTCTTTGATGACCTATAGGAAGTGGGGCAGGGTGTTTGATGCCCTATAGAAAGTGGGGCAGAATATTTGATTCTCTGCAGGAAGTATGGCAGAGTCTTTGACCATCTACAGGAATTAGGGCTGGGTCTTTGACTTTCTATAGAAAGTGGGGCAGGGTTTTTGACTCTCTGCAGGAATTGGGGGAGTGGGTCTTTGCACGTTCTCTGGCTCGCCTGTCTATCATATTGCATACATCCAGAGCTGAAAGAAGGGATTTCCTTGCATGGCAGGCAAACACCATGGGACAATGTTGGCAACAATTCATGCTGGGAAATTAAGGGAAAGGTTCTTCCAGTACCTAATGTACTGGCAGAATGCTAAAATGATAAAAATGAACCACCCACTCAAAAAAGTGTGTATGGCAAATTACAGACCACAAGACTCATGACAATTCCTAGAAATATTAGACTAAGTAGTTTTACCTTGTTATAGAGGATGAGGTCAGCAAGGTCATCTGAAAGGACAGGTATTGGAAAAAAAAGTATTTGCAAAGTTACTGATCTTTTGTTAAAAGATGAGTTACAGCTAAAACTACATCATCTAACGCCCATCATTCTAGAAGATCTCCAGGTTTCAATACACATAATATACGATGACACTATGGGACTGTCACTAACCTTAAATAATAGATGTGCACCTGGGAGTTTTGCAGCTCCGTAATACCATGGGACACAGGCGTCTACAAGTGTCAGATTCCAGGTTGCTGCCTATTATTGTTGTGTCACCACCACGTAGATGACCGTTCTCTGGGGCCAGGTCTTCTGTGCCCTTTGTTATAGGAGGTCCTGTGAAATGTCATCTTGTGTGGCCCATAATCAGAATATAACGGCATCCCATAGATAATCAGAAGTGCACCAGCAGCGGACTGGGAATTCTTGCCCCTCTTCAGTGTCGAGTAGGATACTGTTTCCAGGGAGCCCTGCCTGGCCTAAAAGTCTCTTAACAATACTTTCCACAAGGAGAAACGCATTCCATTTTTAGGAATAGAGGCTAAGAACCAATAGAACCAATGAATGACTATGGTGGATCCAGATCTGATGAGTGTACGACAGAAGAGGCAGCTGCCTAGAGCACAGCAGTCTACCCCTGGCAGGGGTGCAAATTCCCACTAAGGTGTAGAAAACCTCACACAGCACTCCATCCTGCCCAAGCCCAAGAATGGGCCACAGGGACAAAACCTTCATCTGATCCAACATATCTTCTAGTCTGCATGGGAACAACATTGTAGCAAATATGAATTTAGGTTACCCAGTAACAAGCTGCAGGGATATGCTCTCAAACCGGTGGCCAGAAGAGCCAGAGCAACCATAATATTGGGCATCAGATTGGATTTAGTCAACAAGACAGTCCCAAGCGCTAAAGGAAAGTAACTTGGGGCACAAAATGAGTAACTGGGAGAAGATGGGTCATCAAAAAAGCTACTGTGGGGCGCATGCGAGTGGTCACCTGGAAGCCTACAGGCTCCATGGCTGGTGAAAGTAAGGATCTGGGGCTAACAAACCACAAGACCAAAAAGTATAAAGGGCTAAAAAACAAAATGAGCCACAAAACGGCAGGTCATCTGGGATAAGATGGACCATCAAAAAGCAACATGAGATACAAAATCAGTGGTCACCTGGAAGCCTACAAAAGTCAGTTCCTTAACTTCTGAAAGTAAGGCCATGGGCCAACAAGACTGTTGGGCACCAGATTGGACAAAAGAATCCCAATAGCTAAATAAGGTAACTTGGGTCCAAAAAGAGAGGTCACCAAGGAGAAGATGAGTCACTCAATGTCCAGAAGAAACATGCTCCTTATGTAATGGAAATAGGAGCCTTGTTCTAACAAAACACCTCGGTTCCAAATTGGACCGAGGGGCAAAAGCGTCCCAAGAGCTAAAAAACATACAAAATGCATGGTCACAGGGAGAAAAATGGACAGGGGGCAACGTCCTTGACCCAGAGTGTTGGGCCAAGAAAACTGCTGGACATCAAATTGGATGCAATGGACAAGAGAATCCACTAAAAAAAGTAACATGGGCATTAAACAGGTAGAAGATGGGCCAACTATTGTCGAAGCCTTGGGGGAGGTTCCCTAACTAATGAAAGTAAGAACCTTGAGTCACGGCGGCCCATCAAGCTATGGTAAACTCAAAGCAGCTGCCATATTGTGCCCAATGCAAAACCCTGGCGGAGTGCTTTATAATTTGCTTTCCATTTCATATTCTTCACCTGCGAGGCACATGTGTATATCCAGGTGGAAGAGACAAGGTCTCAAGGTCAAATTTGCACTGATTTTCTGGTTTCGTATCTGGGAGTCCCACAATGAGCCTTCCAGGAAGTGAGATATAATTTGTAGGATTAAACCTTTATTTCTCTCTGTGAGATTCCTTTCACCCAGTCACCGAGAACCGTCAGGAATGTAATGTTATTGTGTGACCACAAGGCCAAAGTCCTCAGAATCGGCATCAGCCTAATGGCACATTCCAGGCCCAAGATTTCGCATTAACTCACGAGAACTCTTTGTAAATAGCTAAATGAGGAATTACTTCCGTCTACTGAACACGGCCAGCAATTAAGTTTGTGGTTTTATTCTCTTTTCCAGAGGAGGGGGGAAATTACATTTTGAAAACCCCAGTATCGTACAGTAAAATGTTACAGATTTGACACCGAAAATTTGCAGCAAATCCTGAATGTGTGACCTTAGCCTGAAACGCAGTACAGTATCAACCGTGCAATAATCGCATTAAGCTCCGATCATCAGTGCCAGTAGGATATGAGATTTTCCCCCTCTTCTGGATGGATATCTTTGTCTTGGGCAGAGTAGATCCAACAAGCCACTGGACAAGGTCCATGATGAGCAAAAGATAGATATGATCTTGTACCGCCCCCGGGGGTCGTGCGGCCACTCGAATGAAAAAGGGGGGTATTTACAGGGGAGTTATAGTTCGTGACACCACCCGTGGTGTGTGGTAATTAGGAGTACCACCGCTGCTGTTGGGAGCACCCGGCGATGATGGAACGGGGCAGCAAGGTGTTGGAACCTTCCACGGGTAGGGGGGATGCCCCGGGACTCCGGTGAAAGGTGGTAAGTGCCGTGGGGATGAAGGGGTCCCTCTCGTTCTCACTCAGTCCATAATCAGACACCGACAACCAGGAAAACCAAGTCTCTGGGTATCGCTGCCGCTGAGGGGAGCTCGTCCGGGTCCCGTCCCCAAGTGATTCTGCCTGGTGGTCCGTGACCTGCCTCCTGGCACTTAGTTTAGACTTCAACTTGATGACCTGGTAGCTTGGAACTAGCCGGGCCCCACTCCCCATTATGGCTAAGTGACGGAGCTTGCTCTCAGGGCTCACGCTATTTTCTGGACCGTTTTTGGTTGGAAACTCCTATCCCCCTCGTTGCGCTAATGCCCTGATATTGGAGCGAGTGGGAACGGATCGTGAAGGCTCCGTTCTCCTCAGGTGAATTGTCGGGTTGCCTGAAGCTACTCCCCGACCTAGGGTCCGTGTATCCCGTCGTGCCTTCGGTCCCAGACCGGTGATAGGGCCAGGCTGCCAGCCGTCCTCAACGAGCCCGAGCACCTTGCCATGATCCCCTGCGACCGGGGGTCCGACTCCTTCTAGGCCCAGACCACCGTCTGCAACCTAGGCCGTTACTTTGGGAGTCCCACTCCCTACCTCCTCTGAGATCCTCTCAGCTCGAGAGCTACTCTCCTTCCTCCTTCTGCACTCACTCAACTCAACTCCCTACACTTCCTCACCTCCCCTCCCCAACCCCCCAGGTAGGCGTCTCTATTCCTCTCAAGCCGTCCACTGCTGTGTTATATGGATGTGGTGCAGGGTGTCTCTAGGGTTTTGATTCGCTGATGGAGGCAACACCACTTAAGTAGGGACCCAGAACCAAGAGGGAGGCGGAATACTGCAAGAGAGGGCAGTTGGTGCAGTACCCTGTGACGACCTAATAGTCCAGGGGCGTCACAATCTAACTGCTAAGACCCCAGGGTGTCAGGGTCCGAAGAAAGCAGTAGAATCAAGGAACCACATCTAGCTCCTGTATCCACAATCCCTATTTGCATCTTCCTGTAGAAGTGACCCCAAATAGCGCCAAGATCTATCCTTGTGATCTATGGGCGTCCAAGTGTTCGGAACCAACTTGTTTGAGCATACAACAGCTGCAGACCTATACTGTGTAGGGACTGCATTGAGCAGCCAGCAGATGGCGCTGTGTTAGCAGTTACTGTTTATGTACATGTGGCTTCTTTATTGTCTGTATTTTATGACCTCGCTCTTCTGTTCTTTTCCCATGTCCTCTATATTGTTGATGATGAAAGTTCCCCCCACCAAAAAACCCCCCAAAACATGTTATTCTCCTAAAATATCGGAGTGCTGATGATTGTGCTGAAAATCTGCAACATCCTTCCCCTCCCACAAGCTGTAATATTCTCAGGTATTAATAATAAACACTCAAGATTGCCTATGGCAATGAAGGAGTTACAAAAGGCACCGCACAGGGCTCAGCCTCATCTCCTGTCCCTTTAAGAGGCTGAGAATACATGTGTCTACAGTGTCAGTTTCACTATGGAGATCAGGCACTGCAGCAGCAGCAGCAGGAGAGGCTGAGCCTGACACCCCACACTGCAGGGGGAATCCCTGCCAGCCTCACAGTCCCAGCAGCAGTGCCCTGTGCTCCAGCACTGCACACATGGGCAGGGGGGTCTTCTAACCACCCCCAGCCCCAACCTATTCTGCAGGACTCAGCTCCAGAACAAAGTCCTCTTTATACTGTCACCATGGGAGCAGCACAGAGGCGCTGACTCTCCCCGTCTACTCAGTGGCTGTCTTCTGCCTCCGGCCACCATGCTGTCCAGACCCAAGAACACCTTCACCCTGAAGCAGGACCCCAGGGAGACCATGGTAAGTGAAGCCCCCCATGCTCCACAGCCTGGGAGAGTCCAGTGTTTGTTTACAGTAAGAAGAAACATTGTGTCTAATGCTCTATGGAGGGGGAGCAGGCTGTACCCCGACCCTTGACTATGCCCGTGGAGTTCCAGTTGCAGAAAGTGAATAGTTAATAGATTACGACTGGATCTTGTTGGGTACCGATAACCAATATCTGTAATTTGGGGTTGGATACCACCACGTATGAGGCATTGGTAACTGTATATATGGATGGAGTAGACCTAGTGTCACCTGGGAGTGGAAATTATAGGTCTGGCTTTAATCCCCTCATTAGGAAACGGTTAGTTGCAAAAAGTCTGGCAGGAGCCGGAGTCCCATGTGTAATCGCCAACGGGGAACGACTGGGGTGAGACGCTGATTAACCCCTCCAATGCAGGTGATCACTACCGAGACTGAATTATGTCCCATTTTACAGGGAAAATCAGAAGGATTAGGACATGGCGTGGAGATGTCACTAAGGAGGCATCTCTCCGGGTCCTATCAATCCCATCCATGCCGTCCTGCTCGGTGGCTGCGGTACATGACAGTACCCGGGTAATACAGCTACATCATGGGGTATAGATACACCTGCCTGCCCTATGTATCATAGCTATACAGCTGCCTTCAGGGTGAAAAAGGCAGGAGCACAGCTACGATATATAGGGGATACTGGACAAAAATGGTCTCATCTGTCCAAAAAACCCACCCATTTGCAGGTGGGAAAAATAATATCTCGCACCGCATTGTCCATCTTGCGATCATAAACACTTGCTGCATCATCGGTAGAAAAAAATCCAACACGACTGACCGATGTTTTCCACTATATGGAGCGTTCATGTGACAAAATGAACGATTTTCTTATCCCGAACCCGCAATCGTTCGCGATGGATGAAACCGGGCAATGTTGTCTTAAGTGTAACGCATCGTTAGGTTCAGTGAACAAAGGTCTGGGGCATTTGCCAAGAGTGAAGGCGTAAATTCAAACTTTTGGGGGCCAATGCAAATTTTCCAAAAGGGCCCCCAATGATTATGGGTCTTTAATACTATTGGTCTATTGGTCTTCACATTTGGGCCAAAAAGACGTTGGGCTCACCTTTGCTCCCCTGTCCATAGGTCTATATTTATCAAACAAAGACCAAAATAGTGTCCTCCGTCCGGGTGGTGGGCATTGGATGACTTTATAGGATCACAGTGAAAAAAAAGGATATTGTCCGCGTACGCCTCTATATGTCCATACTATATAGTATTGGTCGTAGTATAGTAAAGTGTATCTAATTGACCTGCTTTGTATCATAATAGGACATCCAGGTGACGCTGAGTGACATTTTGGAGCCCTATGCTTGGCCTATGTGGTGCAGCGCTTCCAGAGAATTCATGCATAACATAAGGTTTAAAAGCTTATTCTCCCCTTATATCGGTACAGTCGGATAGTCCTTGTAAAAACAAGCACTTTTGCAATTTACAGCTTATTACAATTTGCAGCCATTCTTGAGATATTAACATTTTGTTTTTTAGTTGCCTTGGAGACCGACCACCGCTGCTAAGACAGTAGAAACGTGTGCAGCGCTTACAAGTTCTTTCCTATTACTATTGTAAGCACTGTTTTGAAGCTAGCCCGGATATCTGGAGCGCAGTGTTACCTCCTGATCCTGGACAGTGCTTACAAGCCAGACGGCAGCAGTGGTCGGTCTCCTAGGCAACGAGCTGTAAAACAAAAGAAAAAAGTGTTAATATCTAAAGAACAGTTGAACATTTTAAGAAGCAGGAAATGGCAAAAGTGCTTGTTTTTACCAGCAATATCCAACAATATTGTTTTATCAAGATGAGAATAAGCACTTTAAATAATGCCAATGCCTAATGAAAACTATGGCCAATCCAGACACTAGTGCCTAAAACTGGATTCCTAATAAAGCCGGGAGTTGTATTTAGACCCCACGTGATAGTCATGGATGGACTATTTGCCTCTTGTCCAATGTCAGAAATGGTTTACAAAGGCTGCACAAAATATGATGGTGGCTGCTGCAACGATTGTCAAAACTCATCGTTCAACCCCGGACTAATAATAGAAGTTGAATTATTGGAGGAAGTAACTTTGCCGACCTAGAAACTTCTAAAGAAAACTGTAGCGGGCTTGTATGACGGACAAGATGCTGCTTGTTCTACTGACAAAGCTCGTATTTGTCTGCGTCTATTCTGTAGCCAAGATGTCTGAGGACATAAAACGGCACCAAAACAAAGGCAGTATAAAATAGTCATAGCCGGGAACATAAAGCAGTATTAAATCAGAAATTTCAGAAGATGATTGTCGAGGTCAATATCATTTTATATTCATGCATAAATGGTTAACAGATCAGACTGAAAATTGCCCCATCTGATGTTCGTCAGCCGGTGGGATCACGGTAATCTGTGGTCACTGACTAACACGATATTGCAGCCGATGTAAATATAGAGGAGTCGGCAGCTTTTCTGCCGCAACAGCTGACTGTAGGTGGTGCCGGGAATGGAGGGACGTGGAGGGAACAGCTACTGCTTAATATTCCATATTCCGTGACGCTTGGGCTAAAGCAGGTGGTGAGACTGGAAACCAGTAGCCCCCATTTCCGTAGTTTTTATTTTTAACATTTCGATTCTGGGATCCCACAATGGGAGGTTTCACATTCCAGCCTGGACCCGGGAACATAATTTACAGAACAGAAAACACTTCTCTCTTCCAAAATATGAAGGCTCCGGTGAGTCATACCCTGCAGATTTGGAGACGACGTGTACACGTATTGTCCAGCGGAGGCCGAGATTACAAATCCAGGAGGATGACTGAAATCTAAAATTCAAGGGAAAGTGGCCTCTGACAGTATATTTACTGGGAAGCTCCACACTTCTTAAAGACGTAGGATATAGACCTACAGTATTCTCAGAAAAAAGACTGATGGCACTTGCTAATATGCAAGTGTGAACAGGTGCATACTGAGCATGAGATATATTAAATAAAGAAACAGTTGCACTCTGCAATGCTGAGATATTCAATGAATATAGGAATATGAACATGCAATACTGCTAAGAAAAAACATAAAAATATAGATATTTAGCATATAAAAATGTCAGTTTTATGTGAGCCCAACAGCCAACGTCAAGGCGTATCTCTTGATGTTCGGTCCTGATCTACTGTAAAGCCTCTCTTTGGTGACATCAGTCTTTTTCCTGTAGATTATGGGGTCATGTCTTCTAATTGAGCATTTCTACTCATCAGCCTTAGGTGATTCTTTAGTAGCCGGTTCCTGTCCACCTATAAATTGGAGAGTTTTTTAATCCAAAGAGAGACATTACAGTTGATAGGGACCCAACATTCAGAGATACGCCTTGACGTTTACTGTTGGGCTCACATATTGTCTGTCCTTTTTTATATACTAAGTATCTTAATTTTTATTTGTATTTTCTTAGTAGTAATACATGTTCATATTCCTATATTTATTGTTAACATATCTTAGCATTTCAGAGTGACTGTCTCTTTAGTTGTTACTACAGTGTCCTTAAGTCATCAATATCAGATCTTTGTGATCCAACACCCAGTATCCAGCACCCCTATCCCTCAGCTGTTACCAGGTCCTGGTCTCCAGAGCTGAGATGTGGTCGTTTTTGGGTACCGTTTAAAATGAAGGACAGGACAGTGATGGGGCAACCACAAGCGAAACATTTTTTTTTTTTTACAACCTGACCAGAAATAGTGAAGCCTACCTAGTTTAATACCTCTTATATCCTCTATAGGTGGTCTTCCATAGAGTATGGTGCCCCTCCATGCACCCACACTGCAATTTGATGCCCCATACTCAACCCCACCGGCCTCGTTCCCTTGATGAGCAGAGCAGACCTCTCTCTGAGCCGGATGTGGCCTGGAACAGCTGAAGCCTATATAACACACTGTTGAAAGCAAAACATCCCCGGATAGCTCCCCAAATTCGAGACTGTCCCTCATGACTAGGAGAGGCGGGATACTGAACTTCCAGTGGTGGTTGAACCTGTCAGACAATCACCGATCCAATGATGATGACGACTTCTCCAAAGATATCCAAGTTCTAGAGGAATAACTCTCATCTTGTACATACACCGTATATATAAATAGTTGAAACCACTGATGTATTTGTGCTTTCACCCCTGCAGGTCAGAAGCTCATCAGAGTCTCCAAAAATAAACCAGCGCAGCGTGGGCCTGAAATGCCTGCCAGGTGAGGGTGAAACCATGCCTGCTTGTTACCATAGCATCTGTAGCCGGCCTACAAATCCACACACGTAAACTTCCTGCTCAGCCCGCCGCCTCCTTCTTGCTGTGTCTGCAGACTTCAGACATGTGGATCCACTAAAGCTTCTTTTCTAATTTTGTATTTTATTGTCGCTGCTGCGCTCCAGCCCCCCACTTTATAATTAAGGCCATATTTCTCTGGGGAGCATTTTTTCTGCCGGGCCTGTCTGTCTGTCCTGCTTTTGTTCAACAAGGGAAATTTAACTCCTAAAAGGTTTATCTAGTTCTATGTAAAGAAGCTTTCAATAAATATGTAATTTATTTACCTGGCTTAAATCCTGCTGTTCCCCCGAATCTGGAGATGTTTTTCCTTTGTTCCTACCCCTCTCTGTTCCCGAGATATGGCCTCTTCTTCAATGAACGGAAATGTAATCATGTTAGCCAAGTGTGTGTGGTCCTCAGAAACATGCCCACAAAAAAGAATTATAGACCACACCCACTTGGCTATTAAAACTAGATTTATATATTGGGAAGAGGAGGCCATATCTCCAGAATGGAGAGGCGCAGGAACAAAGGATAAATAACTCCGGATTCAGGAGAACAGCGGCATTCACACCAGGTAACATTTTTTTTTACATATTTATGACAAATGATTGGTTTGCTTTAAGTTAATCTTTGTATTCAGTTGCGCACAATTCCCAAGATCTCTGCTTTATTTCTACTACAGAGACTGAAAACTTGCCCTTATGTCAGGGCTCATTTTAGTTGTTTAGGGTTGTATATTTCGTGACAGTCAGACATCGCACTGAAAACTTCCCATCAACAAGTTGAAATTAGTGATGAACCGTACATTAGGGATGGAAGTTTCCATCAGTGGACCTGTGAGCTTGTATCACTATTGATGTAGAAAATAAATAGGCTTCTTCACTCCAGGGGCTCCCATCAGAGTAATATTCCTACTTTCAGCTTTTTCCAAGAATGGAACTCCCTTTCCTCCAGGTAAGGCAGCCACCATGATCTACGTGGCCATACATATCTACGACTTTCTCCTTACACTTCTATAGAACCAGCTTCCATAGACAGCCAAGCATATGCCTGGCCAACCTTCCAATCACTCCCTGCCTGGATATGGCTGTTGCCTTCCCTGGTGCTACAAAGGATGGGGGACCCCCATTCTAGACTTTGGTCCCTCGATCTCTAGGGCTACCAATTACATAAGACTTCATTACTACTGACCCAACTGATTGTTATGACTATCTCCTCCTCTGTGACCACTGTCCATGTAGTCAGCAGCACTGGGAAAACCACCATAGCACTTGGTGAGTTAGGCACGTGTGATGGGTATCCCTTTAACTTAATTGTACGTACATTTGCTCTCCTCCAGCTTGTCTTATAGTATGTTTTCTATAATATCTTCACAAGCATTGCTGGGCAAAGGTTAGAAAGGAAATACCTTGTGCTGACAGTGTGAAGTCTTTACATAGACGAACCACAACAGGAAGGCACGCAACACCGCGGCTTATCTGCCGAAATACATCCAGCTTCTTCTAAGGTGACCATTATCGGCATGCCCTGCCATAAATCGAGGGACTACTGTTTACGTTTTATAGAGGAAGGTGCGGCCTGGTATGTGCAGTGTGCGCACTCGCTCTAAAGTAATGTCTGAAAATAGGAGCGGTGGTGATCAGTTTGGGTGCGTCAGCCTCCTTATGTTTTGGCCTCCCCGTGAGATAATAAAGTAATTGATTTCTGTCTCACAGGTGAACAGGTACATGAAAAATCCTTAAGGGTTAGAAAACGATTACATTTCAAAGATGGCTACCATGATGTTTTTGGGACCCTGTATTGCACTGGCTACCGGATCGCTTTCCGACCAGATTGTCTCAGTTCCTCTCAGGTAATGACAGATGTATCCCCCGCCTGGGATGGTGTATGTAATATGTAATGGCTGCAGTAATATGGTATATAATGTGACATCTAATACATTGTTGTGACACAGGTCAGCACAGCTGGGTGTATGCGCACCCCTCCCACTATATTCAGCACATGGTTTCGGCAATGTTTGTTTTGTTATAAAAAAAAATGCATGTAAATATGCCAGCGGCTGTAACTGTCATGTAGGTAATTAGAGTGTATATAGCCGACGCAGCGTATACTAAGCGCGTACACTGGTCTCACTCTCATGCCAAAAGTTGGAGTTGGGGCACAGTAAATACACACAGGAGAAGACAACTCAATATATACACGCAGAAGACGTGAACTCAATATATACAGACAGAGGAGGAGAGCACAGCACATACACACAGAGAAGAGAACAGCTCATACATACAGTGGAGGAGCCCACAGCACATACACACAGAGAAGAGCACAGCTCATACATACAGTGGAGGAGCCCACAGCACATACACACAGAGAAGAGCACACCTCATACACACATTGGATGAGCCCACAGCACATACACAGAGAGAAGAGCACAGCTCATACACACAGTGGAGGAGCCCGCAGCACATACACACAGAGAAGAGCGCAGCTCATACACACATTGGAGGAGCCCACAGCACATACACACAGAGAAGAGCACAGCTCATACACACAGTGGAGGAGCCCACAGCACATACACACAGAGAAGAGCGCAGCTCATACACACATTGGAGGAGCCCACAACACATTCTGAGAAAAAAGGAATTGACTGGTGAGCTTGGGAACTCAAAAAGGCCTGGGCGTCCACGGATGACAACAGTGGTGGATGATCGCCACATACTTTCTTTGGTGAAGAAGAACCTGTTCACAACATCAACTGAAGTCCAGAACACTCTCAGTGAAGTAGGTGTATCTGTCTCTAAGTCAACAGTAAAGAGAAGACTCCATGAAAGTAAATACAAAGGGTTCACATCTAGATGCAAACCATTCATCAATTCCAAAAATGGACAGGCCAGAGTTAAATTTGCTGAAAAACACCTCATGAAGCCAGCTCAGTTCTGGAAAAGTATTCTATGGACAGATGAGACAAAGATCAACCTGTACCAGAATGATGGGAAGAAAAAAGTTTGGAGAAGAAAGGGAACGGCACATGATCCAAGGCACACCACATCCTCTGTAAAACATGGTGGAGGCAACGTGATGGCATGGGCATGCATGGCTTTCAATGGCACTGGGTCACTTGTGTTTATTGATGACATAACAGCAGACAAGAGTAGCCGGATGAATTCTGAAGTGTACCGGGATATACTTTCAGCCCAGATTCAGCCAAATGCCGCAAAGTTGATCGGACGGCGCTTCATAGTACAGATGGACAATGACCCCAAGCATACAGCCAAAGCTACCCAGGAGTTCATGAGTGCAAAAAAGTGGAACATTCTGCAATGGCCAAGTCAATCACCAGATCTTAACCCAATTGAGCATGCATTTCACTTGCTCAAATCCAGACTTAAGACGGAAAGACCCACAAACAAGCAAGACCTGAAGGCTGCGGCTGTAAAGGCCTGGCAAAGCATTAAGAAGGAGGAAACCCAGCGTTTGGTGATGTCCATGGGTTCCAGACTTAAGGCAGTGATTGCCTCCAAAGGATTTGCAACAAAATATTGAAAATAAAAATATTTTGTTTGGGTTTGGTTTATTTGTCCAATTACTTTTGACCTCCTAAAATGTGGAGTGTTTGTAAAGAAATGTGTACAATTCCTACAATTTCTATCAGATATTTTTGTTCAAACCTTCAAATTAAACGTTACAATCTGCACTTGAATTCTGTTGTAGAGATTTAATTTCAAATCCAATGTGGTGGCATGCAGAGCCCAACTCGCGAAAATGGTGTCACTGTCCAAATATTTCTGGATCTAACTGTACACAGAGAGAAGAGCACAGCTCATACACACTTGAGGAGCCCACAGCTCATACACACAGTGGAGAGCACAGCACATACACACAGTGGAAGAGCCCACAGCACATACACACAGAGAAGAGCACAGTTCATACACACAGAGGAGGAGAGCACAGCTCATACACACAGAGGAGGAGCCCACAGCACATACACACAGAGAAGAGCACAGCTCATACACACAGAGGAGGAGCCCACAGCACATACACACAGAGAAGAGCACAGTTCATACACACAGAGGAGGAGAGCACAGCTCATACACACAGAGGAGGAGCCCACAGCACATACACAGAGAGAAGAGCACAGCTCATACACACAGTGGAGGAGCCCACAGCACATACACACAGAGAAGAGCACAGCTCATACACACAGAGGAGGAGCCCACAGCACATACACACAGAGAAGAGCACAGCTCATACACACAGTGGAGGAGCCCACAGCACATACACACAGAGAAGAGCACAGCACATACACACAGAGAAGAGCACAGCTCATACACACAGAGGAGAGCACAGCTCATACACACAGTGGAGGAGCCCACAGCACATACACACAGAGAAGAGCACAGCTCATACACACAGAGGAGGAGAGCACAGCTCATACACACAGAGGAGGAGAGCACAGCTCATACACACAGTGGAGGAGAGCACAGCACATACACACAGAGAAGAGCACAGCTCATACACACAGAGGAGGAGAGCACAGCTCATACACACAGAGGAGGAGCCCACAGCATATACATACAGTGGAGGAGCCCACAGCACATACACACAGAGAAGAGCACAGCTCATACACACAGTGGAGGAGCCCACAGCACATACACACAGAGAAGGGCACAGCTCATACACACAGTGGAGGAGCCCACAGCACATACACACAGAGAAGGAGCCCACAGCACATACACACAGAGAAGAGCACAGCTCATACATACAGTGGAGGAGCCCACAGCACATACACACAGAGAAGAGCACAGCTCATACACACAGTGGAGGAGCCCACAGCACATACACACAGAGAAGGAGCCCACAGCACATACACACAGAGAAGAGCACAGCTCATACATACAGTGGAGGAGCCCACAGCACATACACACAGAGAAGAGCACAGCTCATACATACAGTGGAGGAGCCCACAGCACATACACACAGAGAAGAGCACAGCTCATACACACAGTGGAGGAGCCCACAGCACATACACAGAGAGAAGAGCACAGCTCATACACACAGTGGAGGAGCCCACAGCTCATACACACAATGGAGAGCACAGCACATACACACAATGGAGGAGCCCACAGCACATACACACAGAGAAGAGCACAGCTCATACATACAGTGGAGGAGCCCACAGCACATACACACAGAGAAGAGCACAGCATATACATACAGTGGAGGAGCCCACAGCACATACACACAGAGAAGAGCACAGCATATACATACAGTGGAGGAGCCCACAGCACATACACACAGAGAAGAGCACAGCTCATACACACAGTGGAGGAGCCCACATCAGATACACACAGAGAAGAGCACAGCTCATACATACAGTGGAGGAGCCCACAGCACATACACACAGAGAAGAGCACAGCTCATACACACAGTGGAGGAGCCCACAGCACATACACAGAGAGAAGAGCACAGCTCATACACACAGTGGAGGAGCCCACAGCACATACACCCAGAGAAGAGCACAGCACATACACACAGTGGAGGAGCCCACAGCACATACACACAGAGAAGAGCACAGCTCATACACACAGAGGAGAGCACAGCTCATACACACAGTGGAGGAGCCCACAGCACATACACACAGAGAAGAGCACAGTTCATACACACAGAGGAGGAGAGCACAGCTCATACACACAGTGGAGGAGCCCACAGCACATACACACAGAGAAGAGCACAGCTCATACACACAGAGGAGGAGCCCACAGCACATACACACAGAGAAGAGCACAGCTCATACACACAGTGGAGGAGCCCACAGCACATACACACAGAGAAGACAACAGCTCATACACACAGTGGAGGAGCCCACAGCTCATACACACAGTGGAGAGCACAGCACATACACACAGTGGAGGAGCCCACAGCACATACACCCAGAGAAGAGCACAGCTCATACATACAGTGGAGGAGCCCACAGCACATACACCCAGAGAAGAGCACAGCTCATACACACAGTGGAGGAGCCCATAGCACATATACACAGAGAAGAGCACAGTTCATACACACAGAGGAAGAGCCCAGATCACATACACACAGAGGAGGAGCCCCAGTATATACACACAGAGGAGGAGAGCACAGTAAATGCACATACAGGAGGAGAGCACATTATATACACATAAAGTAGGAGCTCACAGCATATACACATAGAAGAGGAGCCCACAGCACATACACACAGAGGAAGAGAGCACAGCACATGCGATGAGCTGCTGATAAGTCTTTGGCTTTGTGATTTTTTTTGTTTCTATGGTAACAAATGTTACATCACATGAAAGCCTTATGTGTCTATATATTGTGAACGTTGCTTACCGCAACCCGGGGGGTTTACTCGCTTGCAGCGATGCAGGGTAGCTTAGGCATACACAGGCAACGCAGTCTCTCAAAAATGCAGCAGTTTATTAGTACAACAGAAACTGCCCTTCCAAATGTAACAAAGCCTCTCCTGGCTTAAAGGAAAATATAACATCCACATACCGTGGGCTTCCAGTCCAATTAAGTGTCCATAGTGGATTCTCCACACTCTGGCTCCAGCCAGCGAACACAAATCACTGTGGTGCTTCCTGCAGCCTCCAGCCCTCTCCAGCCAGGCTGCAGTATTTTACCCAGCCCTCTCCAGCCAGGCTGCAGTATTTTTCCCCAGTCATCACCGGGACTGATTTCCAGGAGTCTCTCTTCAGTCTTCACACAGACTGAGATCTCCAGCACACATCCTCCATGTGCAGCACTCTCAGGCTTCTCTCTGTTTCTCAAACTAACAGTCTCTTAAAACCCAACCGGACACACCCACAGGTGGAGGTATGTGATTCTCCAGCTCTGTCCATCACACTGGTCACAGTTTAAAGGGAACCTAACCCTTAATTACAACCCAAGTTCTGTGGAACTACAAGTCCCACAGTCACACCTTCAGTTTAATATCACAGGGGGATCCTTCTCCACTGCGACCATCAACAACATTGGTGGTCGCTACCTCACATATCCCCCCCCCTCTGTTCACACTTGTAGGGTTGAACATTTGAGAACCCACAGGGGCCCTGAGACAGGGCATTAGTGTCACCTTGCCCTACAAGTCGAGAGGGCCCTCTCTGATAAATTTGAGCTTTAGCTCCTGACAGAAAGTCGGTCATTGCCACCAGACTCGTCTCAGTCAACCTCCTTGTCAGGTACGCCCCCCGGTCAGACCTATCTCTCCATGACTGTCTCCAACGGCTAGTGTAGTAGCGAAAGTCTCTTCCAGTCGAAACTGTCTGTTCTGACTCCGAGCTAGCTAATCCACTAGAAGGGCTACTGTCTGGGCACCTCAGCACTGAGCGGATAGACGATCTGCTATATCTAGACCGTCTGCATTCTCTTTTTGCAGATTTACTATGGCTTGTTCTGCCATGGCGTCTTCGGTTGTCATCGCTCTGTTGGTGTGTTCTCTCAAGACCATCCTTCGCTGTAGATACATCACTCCCTTCATCCATTCCTTTGGAGTTTAGAGTAGAGGACTTGGACCATTCAGAGTCTATGCTATAGCCCAAAGTGTAGTTAGGTCTTCCATGACCTTGGTTCCTTTCATTATAGGACCTACTTTCTGTGCCAACTGAAGCAACACCTTTATCAGGTGGGCAACCCTTCTCCTGGCCCCAGCCTGAAAGCGGTCTCCACTTCATACCCACTTGATGGAGTTGTTCTGCAATATTCTGCCTTTTTAGGTTCAACTGCCTTAGTTCTTCCAGGTAACCCAGGCGGTACTCTAGTAGGACTCGTACATTTCCAACACACTCCTTTGTTCCCACAATGACACATGGGACCATACCGACTTCACAGAGTATCTTGGCTTCATTATGAATATCAATTCTTACTCTCGTCACACCGGACTTGTCAACCATCTCCTGCATGACTCTTCCATTTCTTCCAATCAGCTTCTTAACCAGTTCTCTGGGCACTTGTGTGACCTCCTCCACAAACTCCAACAACCTTCGAGCTGTCTTGACTGCTCCTGCAGTTTTCCCATAGATTCGGAATGTTCCACTGGTTTTTTCCACTTCAATAGCTGTAATACCTGGAACCTTCCTGGCTTGCTGAATGTTACTTCTCAGTGCTCTTATTGCAAGCCCAATTAATGGTTTCTTCACAACCACCACTTCCTGAAACGCTGCGGTGAGCCGCTTCATATGCTCCAATCGTCTGGTGTCTTCTTCCATCTTTGTAGAGATGAGCCACTTCGTGCGAAGACACTGTAGGTGCATGCCACTCAGGATAGCCACCCGCTTCTTTGTGACATCACTTACAGAGCACACCACCAACCGACAAGACTCTGGGGCAAAGTACACTTTATAGGCTCCTACGGCCGTCTTGAATTTTTCATGTACCGCCTCACTGGCACAGGCTTTTCTCAAGTCTGCAGGGACTTCTACCATGCACGTAAAGACTGGCCGAATTTCTTTACCTGTAAGGCCATCGGACCGTTCCTTGGGTCTTCCATATCCATCCTCTTTTCTTATCACAGGTTCCACCTTTGGAGTTGCATTCTCCTCAGGTTTTTCCATAGCCTCAGAGCCTTTGAATTTTTCCTCATCTTTGGGCTCAAGATTCTCAATCTTCTGTACCAAGTCCATCTTTATGGCCTCCATCTTGGTCTTACCAGTAAGTTCAGTTAAGCTCTCAGCTGCTGATGGGACTTCTGGGTTAAATTTCCCTACTTTAAGGGTTCTCTCAATTTCTGCAGCTTCAGCCATCTCTTGGGACTCTGCAGAATCTCCCTCAATTTCCTCTTGATTCTCTGCAACTTCAGAGGCTTTCTTGCACTCCATACCTTCAACCTCAGATTCTCTGGGGTCTACAACAGCTTTTGTGCCGTTTGCACTATTATTCACGCCAGCACTGGTTGGATCACTGGTCTGCTCACCATGACCTTTGTGGATTTTTCCTCCACCAACAGCCTCCATGATTTCTTCTCCTATAGGGTTTTCACTCAACAGACCATCAGCCTCACACCAGGAAATCATAGGGGACATCACCACTACTGTTTTGGTCGGCTCCTTTTCTGCACTTTCACCCTGCTGATTTCTGCCGTTACAATGTGTCAGTTCCAGCTCAGACTCATCTTTCTTTTGCGTGATTTTGCTGTCCAACACTACATTAGCGGTTGCTATTGGCAACGTGCCTTTCTCAACCTTCTCTGCACACTCAGATTCTGGAAGGGAATCCACCCTTTTGGCAGAACTACATGACACTGTCTCTACCTGGACCATATTTTCAGAGGTTGTAGCTCGCTCCGCCTCTCTACGCCTGTTGCGCCTTCGGCGACGGGAGGAGGTTTTCCCCTGTTCGCTCATCAGTACGTCACTGTACTCGTTTGTCACTTTAGTAGAGTTAGTGTATTTACTGGAGTCATCGTCACTCGCCCTGGTGTCCTGGACTAACATGTTCCCACCTAACCAGGTGTTGGCTCCCTTTTCTGGAGCTCCCCTGTCACTAACGGTCATATTGTCATTTATTTTCTTAGACATCATGTCACTAAGTTGGGCATGTCCACCTTTTTCTTTGCTCCCCACTAACTTAGGACAGTCACCTTTAGGGGGTGCTATCTTCACCTTACCACACACAGCCACCCCACAAGGACTCTTTTTAATCTCCCACTGTGGTGGAGCTTCCTTTGGACTGTTACGGCTCTTACAAAAGCAACCGTATACGTCCCCCTGCTTCCACAAGTGCACAAATAATTTAGAGTCCCAACCTATAATAATTGGGTGCAGTAAATCTGAGACTACTCCAACATCATGAGAACCACTGTACCAGGCTGTCTTAATGACCACGCTGGATACCGGGTATTCTGTCTCATTATTGTGGGTGCAGCCGACGTGGATCTTCCTTCCAGGAATCAAGTTGACATCAGAAGTGGCCCTCACCAGGGTCACCAAGCTCCTTGAGTCTACGACCCCTGTTACAGATTCCCCATCCACTTCCACGGAACACAGACGTGGCTTCTCGTCGGATGGGTGGTCTATATTGCAAACAGGACACTTGTGGCATGAACACTGTTGTCCCTGGCTACAGTCCATCTGTGCCACTTCACCCTTGGATTTGGGATGCTCCGCACCCTTTTGGGGGACCACCCCTTTATGGGATTCCACCCCCTTATGGGCAACCACCCCTTTATGGGACTCCACCCCCTTATGGGCAACCACCCCTTTATGGGACTCCACCCCCTTACGGGCAACCACCCCTTTATGGGCAACCACCCCCTTATCTCCCTGGGCACCCAGTGTCCATACTGGCCCCTGAAGGGAACGCTCAAACTGGTCCATGGCTGTGACATCGCTACACACAGACAGCTCCTGCTGTCCCTGGACCAGGAACTGGTACAGCTCCTCCACAACGTCCGCAGGGACCATTCCCTCTTTTTGGCTTTTAGCCCCCACTGCTGTCACTGGACCTCCAGGCACATGCTGTTGGTGCTGCTGGCTCTGCAGCAGCTGGTTCAGGAGCTCCTCCATGCTTTCCGGGTTGTACCGCCCGTACAACCAGGATCTCCAGCCTGTGGTGTATCACTGCTCACCAAGCAGGGCCTTGCAATTCCGGCTGGCCTGGAACCTCCAGTCGCTGGACTCTCGCCACTGCAGCACGGGTCCCCAACGACCGGCTGATTCACCACCAGGTGCTTGAGAGCGCTGTCCCTGTTCGTGGCCCCGCCGATCCACCGCCAGCTGCTTGAGTGCGCAGACAATTTTCGTGGACCCGCCAATCCACCGCAAACCGCTTCAAAAAATTTTCGTGGACCCGCCGACCCACCGCAAGCAGTCCGTATCCACAGGAATATGTCCTAGGCCGTTGCCCCTAGCAACCAGGCTGCGTTGCCCCTAGCAACCAGACCGCATGCCCGCATTCGAGACACCATATGTGAACGTTGCTTACCGCAACCCGGGGGGTTTACTCGCTTGCAGCGATGCAGGGTAGCTTAGGCATACACAGGCAACGCAGTCTCTCAAAAATGCAGCAGTTTATTAGTACAACAGAAACTGCCCTTCCAAATGTAACAAAGCCTCTCCTGGCTTAAAGGAAAATATAACATCCACATACCGTGGGCTTCCAGTCCAATTAAGTGTCCATAGTGGATTCTCCACACTCTGGCTCCAGCCAGCGAACACAAATCACTGTGGTGCTTCCTGCAGCCTCCAGCCCTCTCCAGCCAGGCTGCAGTATTTTACCCAGCCCTCTCCAGCCAGGCTGCAGTATTTTTCCCCAGTCATCACCGGGACTGATTTCCAGGAGTCTCTCTTCAGTCTTCACACAGACTGAGATCTCAAGCACACATCCTCCATGTGCAGCACTCTCAGGCTTCTCTCTGTTTCTCAAACTAACAGTCTCTTAAAACCCAACCGGACACACCCACAGGTGGAGGTATGTGATTCTCCAGCTCTGTCCATCACACTGGTCACAGTTTAAAGGGAACCTAACCCTTAATTACAACCCAAGTTCTGTGGAACTACAAGTCCCACAGTCACACCTTCAGTTTAATATCACAGGGGGATCCTTCTCCACTGCAACCATCAACAACATTGGTGGTCGCTACCTCACAATATGTTTTCAAAATGTTGTGTTTGTTGCTTATGGCAACAGTGTTCTACGCACGCGGGAAAACAAAATGGCGGAGTCTAGTGCGATATTCACAGCAACTGAGAGCAGAGGATGATAAAGCAGGGCTGTGGAGTCGGTAAGCCAAACCTTCGACTCCGACTCCGACTCCGACTCCTCAAATTCTCTTGCACCGACTCCGACTCCGGCTCCGACTCCGACTCCGGCTCCGACTCCGGCTCCGGCTCCTACATATATTGCTTAGTTAGGTGAAAAATTTATTGTAGTACATGAATATGTGTATGTGAACATCAGACATTTAATAATTTTTATGATACGATAATCAAGATATTTGGATAGAACATAAAATATATTTATTGGAATACAACTTTAGAACACAAAAAACTGTAATAAATTGTAAATATGTAATACACTATGTAATATACAGTAGATTACATATATATCTTGTGTGTGTATATACACTGTGTGTATATATATATATATATATATATTACATATTTACAATTTATTAGTTTTTTGTGTTCTAAAGTTGTATTCCAATAAATATTTTATGTTCTATCCAAATATCTTGATTATTGTATCATAAAAACAATTAAATGTCTGATGTTCACATTGTACTACAATAAATTTTTCACTTAAATATAAGCATTATACTAAATGTTATTATTTAGTAAAATATTCAGCACATTCTGCATTGCACTCCTGTCCCCAATTTATTATATATTTTAAGAGTCGGAGTCGGTGCATTTTATACCGACTCCGACTCCGACTCCGACTCCACCAAAATGAGCTCCGACTCCGACTCCACGACTCCGACTCCGACTCCACAGCCCTGTGATAAAGTTCTTGTTTCTGCAAGGAAAGTCCGCGAAGAATATGCATGGTGATATGTCGCAGACATTGGTGTATCAATGCCCTTCATATTCCACAGTTAAGAACTGGGTTGCCAAATTTAAAATGGGCAACTTAAGTAACAATGAAGAGGAACGTCCTGGACGACCGAGAGTGGTTGCTGTTCCGGAGATCGTCAATGCTGTGCACAACCTCATACTGGAGAATCAACAAATTTCAGTTAAAGCAATAGCAGACATCATGGGGATTTCCCGTGAATATGTTTGTGTCATTATCCATAAACATTTGGACATGAAGAAGTGATCTGCAAAGTGGATCCCCAGATGTTTGACAACAGATCAGAGAAGCATGCGAGTGAAAACTTCCCGGTCTATTTGTCAGCGTTTCCGGAGAGATAAGAACTTCTGGGTCGACTGCTCACTATGGATGAGACCTGGATTTATTTGTATGACCCTGAAAATAAGGAGCAGTCAAAAGAGTGGAGGCACAGTGGTTCTCCTCATCCAAAGAAGTTCAGGGTGCAAAAATCAGCCACTAAGGTGATGGTGTCTGTGTTCTGGGATAAGGAGGACGTGCTGCTAGTGGACTCCCTTCAAAAGGATTCCACCACCAATGCAAGGTGTTGCACTGAACGTTTGGACCAATTGAAAGCAGCTCTGAAGGCCAAAAGGAATCTTGTTTCTGCAAGACAACACCTCCGCTCACACTGCACAAGCGACCACGGCAAAATTGGCAGAGCTGGGCTTCCAGCTGGTTGACCACCCACCTTATTCACCAGACCTAGATCCCTCAGATTATCATCTGTTTCCAAAGATGAAGAAACACCTCAAGGGTTCCAAATATCACACCACATCTGATGCCAGGGCTGCTACGGATGCCTGGTTTGAGGCACAAAAGAAATCCTTCTTTTTGCTAGGCTTACAGAACTTGGAATACCGATGTAAGAAGTGTGAGGACAGCAGTGGAGAGTATGTGGAATAAATGTAAAGTTTCATCATCCTATCTCGTTTCTTTCTGGGTAAAGCCAAAGAGTTATCAGCAGCCCCTTGTACACACAGAGGAGGAGAGCACAGCACATATACACAGGTGGAGTGCACAGCACATATACACAGGTGGCGTGCACAGTACATACACACAGAAGATGGCACAGTACACAAACAAAATAGAGGATGGCACAGTACATGCACAGAAGAGCAGTACATACAGAAACAGAAGAGGGTATAGTACATACAGAAAGAAGAGAAGAGGGCACAGTACTTTCAGACACAGAAGAGACAAAGAGGACAGAGTACACAAACAGGAGAGCAGACGATGGCACAGTACACACACACAGAATAGAAGAGGTCACAATACATAATGTACATAAAAGATAAGTGTGTAGAGTACATTCAGACACAGAACAAGATGGCAAGGTAAATACATACAGAAGAGGGCACAGTACCTACACACAGATAACAAGAGGGCACAGTACATAAATACACACAAGGATGGCACAGTATATACAGACACAGGAGAGAAGAAGAGGACACACTACATATATACGAGAAGAAAGCACAGTACCTACACACAGAAGAGAAGAAAGCACAGTACCTACACACAGAAGAGAAGAAAGCACAGTACCTACACACAGAAGAGAAGAAAGCACAGTACCTACACACAGAAGAGAAGAAAGCACAGTACCTACACACAGAAGAGAAGAAAGCACAGAACCTACACACAGAAGAGAAGAAAGCACAGAACCTACACACAGAAGAGAAGAAAGCACAGAACCTACACACAGAAGAGAAGAAAGCACAGTACCTACACACAGAAGAGAAGAAAGCACAGTACCTACACACAGAAGAGAAGAAAGCACAGTACCTACACACAGAAGAGAAGAAAGCACAGAACCTACACACAGAAGAGAAGAAAGCACAGTACCTACACACAGAAGAGAAGAAAGCACAGAACCTACACACAGAAGAGAAGAAAGCACAGAACCTACACACAGAAGAGAAGAAAGCACAGAACCTACACACAGAAGAGAAGAAAGCACAGAACCTACACACAGAAGAGAAGAAAGCACAGTACTTACACACAGAAGAGAAGAAAGCACAGTACCTACACACAGAAGAGAAGAAAGCACAGAACCTACACACAGAAGAGAAGAAAGCACAGAACCTACACACAGAAGAGAAGAAAGCACAGAACCTACACACAGAAGAGAAGAAAGCACAGTACCTACACACAGAAGAGAAGAAAGCACAGAACCTACACACAGAAGAGAAGAAAGCACAGAACCTACACACAGAAGAGAAGAAAGCACAGAACCTACACACAGAAGAGAAGAAAGCATAGTACCTACACACAGAGTACCAGCAGGGAGCACAGTACCGACACACAAGAAAGAAGAAATGGGCACATTATATACTCATAGGAAGAGGAAGGGGCACGGTATATATACTTATCAATTCGTACACAGTTAATGTTATAGAGCCCACCTAATGGTCTATTTATTGTTATTTTATATCACTTGCATTGGACACAAGGTACAAATTGCCAGAGATTCTAAAGAGTATAACAGGGGTTGCCAACAAGTATATAATGGTAATAACACAGGAGTTTTAGAAAAACACTGTCCCAATTGTACTCATAGATCTTCCCTTTCTCAGCCATTGCGGGAATAACTGGATGATTCAGGCAAAGTGATAATGAGCTTAGGCTCAGAATTTTTCTTTAACACTCTTTGTATATTTTAGAACTCCTTTATACTCCATATGTCCCACTTTGTTGTGATCCTGTCTTGTCCTAACATGCAAGAGTTAACAAACCGTGTTTGTTCTGTGGCAGGATTCCTCTGAAGAGGTGATATTTGACAGTGACAATGACATCGCACTACCTTGTGCTGACAGGATTTTGGCAGGTGAGAGCTGACATGTTACTCCGTCCAGTAAATCATTCTTCGCTGCTCAGTGCACGCATTATCCAGATTTACACCAGGGAGATCAAAGGAGTTCTCCGAGATTCTGTATAAGTAAGCAATTTTGCTACTAGATTACTGTAAAACAGCCCAAAAATGAAAGGAGGTGAACATCGGATTTTTGCTGTAGATTTTAGCTTTTTTTGTAGAGAAAAACAAATAGTAACAAGGCTTTAGTGGCAGCTTATGGACGTTGGTTAGGGCAAGAGGGAAAGACAATTAGAGGGACTGTGTGCAATCATGCATGACCTCTAGATTGGCTCCCTCATTATCAAAACCTAAATTTTACACAAGGACACCTGTCACAGGGACAGCAGCTTTCCACATCCTCATCCCACACAGTGGTGCCTGATTGACAGCTCTCTCCTTATTTGAGTAGGTGGAAACTGTCAATCAGGGCAGGCTGGGAAGCAAGAAACAAGGGAGTCACCAGCTAGACTCCCCTTCTTTTTCCTGTCAAGCTTTTAAGTTACGTTTTCTCTGATATAGTACCATGACCCCATCAGATGGTAGACATTACACAACCTCGAGCTTGGCAAATACTAGTATGTTACACCAACTGGGAATACTTGGTTCTAGTGTTATAGATAGCAGCAGGAAAGGCCTTGTACACAGCGTATCAGAGAGGAGGGGGAGAAATATCGAGGAGGACAGTGCACCCAATCTGTAGATAGGCAGGAACACACATGATCAGTTATGAGCTGTAAAATGGGAAATCATTTTAGTTATGAAGCTGTGCTAGTACATGTAAATGAAGAAATAATTCCAGTAATGCAGCTGTGCTATCACATGTAAAATGGTAAATCATTTTAATAATGATAATGAAGCCTGCTAGTAAATGTTTAAGGAGAAATCATTCCAGTAATGCAGCTGTGCTAGTACATGAAAAAAGAGAAGTCTTTCTAGTAATGAAGCCTGCTAGTAAATGCAAAAGGGTAAATCATTCCAGTAATGAAGCTGTGCTAATACATGTAAAATGAGAAAACATATCAGCAATGAAGCTGTGCTAGTAAATGTAAAAGGGTAAATCATTCCAGTAATGAAGCTGTGCTAGTGTACCGCCCCGCGGGCTCGGTTGCGTTCGCCGAGCCGCTCGGATCCGTGCTCGTACTGTGGGTGGTGGCTCGAGCCTCTCACGGACCCAGGGGTCACGTCGCTCTGCAACGGAGTTGGCGCTACACGCGGGGATTTGGGTGTTTGGTTTGAAGGGATAGTTCGTGACACCACCCACAGGTTGTGGTGATTGTAGACACCACCGCTGCGGTGAAGGTGTGGGGACCCCTGGGAGCGGTGTAGTAGCGCAGCTAGGTGTTGACCCCTCCGTGGGTAGGGGATGTTGGTCCCCGGGTCCGGCGGGCCGGGGCCCGGGTGCAGGGTGTAGTGTTGCGGTGCAGCGCGGCGCGGTGCTGGATGGCACTGGTGTACTCACTCTGACACAAGACACTGGAGTCACTGGTAAGCCAAACGGAGTGATGAACGGGGCCCGCAGCCGGCTGCAGCTTTTCCCAAATTAGGTTGGTAATATCCGCTTTTCTCCTGCACCTCTGTGTGTAAATCTTGACTCCTGTGCCTAGGCACCGGTAGTCCACTCCCCAACGTGTAGCTGTCGTATGAGCCCGTTTGCCCGCAGGCGCTGGCCCTTTGGATCTCTTGCCCTTGGCGGTGTCACTTATCCGGAATGGTTGGGCTGTTGCCTTCAATCGGGACTTAGGTGGGAATGAACCCCTGAGGTCCAGACCGCAATCAGTTAATTTGACTATGGTGGTAGCTTCTAGCCTAGTTCGGGGTCTGAGTAC
Source organism: Anomaloglossus baeobatrachus (assembly GCF_048569485.1). Taxonomy (NCBI): domain Eukaryota; kingdom Metazoa; phylum Chordata; class Amphibia; order Anura; family Aromobatidae; genus Anomaloglossus; species Anomaloglossus baeobatrachus. The sequence goes on along the minus strand of NC_134364.1, from coordinate 92,369,332 downwards.
CCTGCCTGGTGCTCCGGTATCCAGTTGGCTCCCCAGTTCGGTTCCGGCGGGCCTCTACCCTGTCCCGGTCCCTTACGGTTCCACCGGTCGTCTTCCCGGTCTCCTGCAGGCGGCCACTACCGTCTGCCTCCTTGCCAATGGTGACTGGGCTCCAACCCAGCCACCGGAGTAGTCTCAGGGCATCCTGGACACAGGACTGCCCGTGAACTTGTACTTGACTCTTCCAGAGCCTGAGCTAGACTTCTACTCACTGTCTTTCCCGCCTCCAGGCCTGTGAACTCCTCGGTGGGTGGAGCCAACCACCTGGCTCCACCCCCCTGGTGTGGACATCAAACCTGGAGGGTGGTGAGAAGGCTTTAAGTTTGACTGCTGTTACCTAACTGGGAAGGGGGTATGTAGTGTTGTTGTGTCTACCTGGGACAACCTGGATAGTCCAGGGTGTCACATTCCCCCTTGGTGTAATGCAGACCGTCCGCGGGCTGCCCGTCGATCACCGGTTTATTTTTGTTGTAAACTGCAAAAGATAATAAACACATTTACATTCATAATAACATATTTACATTTTCAAGAATATGTAGGCTTTCTTTTTCTTCCCTTACGGGAGGCACATCACTTTTAACGTTGCAAACAATTCTAATAACAACAGGTCCATGTCCTTCCGCTTTCCCACCCAAGCAACCTAGCCTTGATGCTGCTCCTAAGAAGTGGGCAGCACCCCTTTTCCCCAGTCTGGATCAGGAACTTGGCCAGGCAACCCAAGCGGGAACAGGTACGGTGCTTCGCACCCGGCAGTCACTCAGAGGCCCCACGTCCAGGAGACCCCTGACCCGGAGGATGGTCACCAGTTCCTGTGGTGACCGGACCCCAGCCTGCTCTGCTGTGGGTCCTCCCTCCAACCAGCCTCTCCGGAGAGCGGCAGTTGCGGAAAGGGTGGTCCAACTTAAAACACTTGACTCCGGTACAGCTTCCTCCTGCAGCTTTCCCATAGTCCACCACCGGGCAGCACGAGCCCCCAATGCCACCCTCACTCACGGGTGACACTGTCCCACAAGACTCCATTTTCAGCTGCCGGAGGTGCGGGTACGACTGCTCCTCCTACCGGATTCTTTAACTTTGGGGGGTTAACTGAAACGGGAATCAGCAAAGTCCCAACGGGGACTTGGAACATGGAAGCCGGGCACCGCTACCTTTCTTTAACTTTCTTCTTTAAACAGCAATCTCGTGGTGCAGCTGCCGCTCCCAGTACAGAATGTCGGCTACCTGCTCCGGGTCAGCCTGTGTGGGGGACGGGCCCAGCCAGAGTCCCTCCGTGCCGGCTACGACCGGCACCTTCGGTAATGAGGGACCCCGCTGTGACGTGGCCTGCTCTGCCGCTTGGCAGCTACATCCCCGCCGTGCCTCAGCCGAGGGCGGGTGCCTGGGAGCGGTCAACGTGACTTGCGGTGCTGGCTTCTGGTCGAGGATCGCCTCTGCTGCGGCCATGCTCGGGGCCAGGTGAAATGCCATCAGCGGGGCGGCCGGGATGGAAGCCAACACGGGTGCCAGGCTGGTGACAAATGTAAGGCCCGGGGGCCCCAGGTCTGGGCCCTCTCCCACAGACGCTGCGGGCTCCGCTACCGGTGGCAGGGGTAACGGGTCGGTTGGGGCGTTGGCCGCGGGCATCGGCAGCGAGGGAGGTGGTGTGGTGGACGGCAGCAGGCCGGGCCCCTCAGCCGTATCGACCGATCCCTTGGGGACATAGGGGCGTGGGTCGCTTACCCGCTCCTCTGAGACCACCTCCACTTCGGATGCCCAAACGATTGCGGCCAGGCCCTTCATCTCCGACGTCCACTTCGCCAGCATGAAGTGGGCTTGGGCCTGGATCTCCCAACACATCCTGCCGCGTTGGTGTCCAGGAACGTGTTTCGGCAGAGTCCTGGCGTCCTTGCACTCCGCAGCGCTAGTTACATGCCGCCATTCTTCACCCGCTCCCCCCTTGGTCTTTTCCGAGCACTTCACTTGCTTCTTGCTCCGCTCCGCTCTCGGGGAGCGGGGCTTCGCTTTCACGCCTTTTCTGCTCAGGGAAGACGGCTCAGGCGGGAACTCTTCGCGCCAAAGATGGCGGATTCTCAAATTTTTCAGCAGGACACCGCTGACAGGGACAGGGACTTCAAGGCGCACCTCCACTGGTAAGTGGACTGGTTCAATCCTGTTAGTGACGCCAGAAGAGTCGATGTGTACCGCCCCGCGGGCTCGGCTGCGACCGCTGAGCCGCTCGGATCCGTGCTCGTACTGTGGGTGGTGGCTCGAGCCTCTCACGGACCCGGGGGTCACGTCGCTCTGCAAGGGAGTTGGCGCTACACGCGGGGATTTGGGTGTTTGGTTTGAAAGGATAGTTTATGACGTCACCCACGGGTTGTGGTGATTGTAGACACCACCGCTGCGGTGAAGGTGTGGGGACCCCCGGGAGCGGTGTTGTAGCACAGCTAGGTGTTGACCTCTCTGTGGGTAGGGGATGTTGGTCCCGGGGTCCGGCGGGCCAGGGCCCGGGTGCAGGGTGTAGTGTTGCGGTGCAGCGCGGCGCGGTGCCGGGTGGCACTGGTGTACTCACTCTGACACAAGACACTGGAGTCACTGGTAAACCAAACGGAGTGATGAACGGGGCCCACAGCCGGCTGCAGGCTTTTCCCAAATTAGGTTGGTAATGTCCACTTTTCTCCTGCACCTCTGTGTGTGAATCTTGACTCCTGTGCCTAGGCACCAGTAGTCCGCTCCCCGACGTGTACCTGTCGTAGGAGCCTGTTTGCCCACAGGCGCTGGCCCTTTGGATCTATTGCCCTTGGTGGTGGCACTTATCCGGAATGATTGGGCTGTTGCCTTCAATTGGAACTTAGGTGGGAATGAACCCCTGAGGTCCAGACCGCAATCAGTTAATTTAACTATGGTGGTGGCTTCTAGCCTAGTTCGGGGTCTGAGTACCCTGCCTGGTGCTCCGGTATCCAGTTGGCTCCCCGGTTCGGTTCCGGCGGGCCACTACCCTGTCCCGGTCCCTAACGGTTCCACCGGTCGTCTTCCCGGTCTCCTGCAGGCGGCCACTACCGTCTGCCTCCTTGCCAATGGTGACTGGGCTCCAACCCAGCCACCGGAGTAGTCTCAGGGCAGCCTGGACACAGGACTGCCCGTGAACTTGAACTTGACTCTTCCAGAGCCTGAGCTAGACTTCTACTCACTGTCTTTCCAGCCTCCAGGCTTGTGAACTCCTCGGTGGGTGGAGCCAACCACCTGGCTCCACCCCCCTTGTGTGGACATCAAACCTGGAGGGTGGTGACAAGGCTTTAAGTTTGACTGCTGTTACCTAACTGGGAAGGGGTTGTGTAGTGTTGTTGTGTCTACCTGGGACGACCTGGATAGTCCTAGTCCAGGGTGTCACACTAGTAAATACAAAAGGGTAAATCATTCCAGTAATGAAGCTGTGCTAGTACATGTAAAAAGAGAAATCATTACAGAAATAAAGTTGTGCTAGTATACAGTATGTAAAAGAATAAATTAATTCAGTAATGAAGCTGTGCTAAGTACATGTAAAAAGATAAATCAGTCAAGTAATGAAGCTGTGCTAGTACATTTCAGGCTGAGTTCACATGCCTTGTTAGAACAGATCACTTGGGGAAAAAGTTTTGCAAAAACAACTTTTCATCCATTTTTAAATAATTGATGTCTCCTGGATCTATTTTTTCAGCATTGGAGTCTATGGAGAACGGATCCGTTACAAATGGACGATAAATAACAATCTGTTTTCCATAGACTCCAATGTTAAAAAATAAAAACGAACTGGCAGAAATCATGTCTCTGCAGGATCCATTCCAATGGATGGCTATAGGACATGTGAACTCAGCCTAAAAGAGTAAATTATTCCAGTGATAGAATATGTAATAGACAAAATCATTCCAGTAATGAAGCTGTGCTAGTAAATGTGAAGAAAGCAGCACCCTGACCCACTGGCGACCAAGTTTTGCTCGTGCAAAGGAGCCCTGGCAATTTGTTCATTTATTTCTTCTTTATATTTCTAGTGGCCAATCAGAGTAAAGTTAAAGTTGTCACTCCCTCATTGAGCCTGAAGTTTGTCCCTGAAGAGTTACTGATCTACTGCAGAGGGTTTCGGCAAATGCACTTTCACTTCAGTGACAATGGCTTGAAGACGGAAGCGTTTAGTGTAAGTGGACAGCTCTAAATCAATGACTATTATTGTGGACATTGTTATTAAAGGGACAAGGCCATTGATGACTCCCCTATTCTGGTTAGGAAAAAAGCAGAACTTTGTCTGTTCTGTTTTGGATTTTTAGGGAAGTTTTATGGATGCTTGTACTATGGTTTCTAGTTCCCTTTCACATCCTGTCCAACTAGAGAACAATTTCTTCTACGCGAGGCACGCAAGCCGGAGAGTGGTCACACTTCCATGAGAAGCACAAGCATAGCGATCACTCAGTCACAAAGTACTGGTAGGCTCACTCATCACCGGCCCAGCCGCCTCATGCAGGCAGGTCACTCCAAACCTGACTGTCTTAAGTGAAAGTATGTTTTTCCGTTGCTTCAGTAGTAGGGCGCTCAGTGCTTCATTAGACACCAACTAAGGCTATGTGCGCACGTTGCGTACAGTCACTGCAGAAATTTCTGCAGCGATCTGAAGAGCACACGTACGATTCAAATCGCTGCAAAAAATGTCCATAGTGAAAAAAAAAAAAGCCGATTCCATGCCATAGACAGAGCAGGAGCTGCCGGCAAAGCGCACGGAAGAAGTGACATGTCACTTCTTAGAACGCGCGCTTCGGGCAGCAGCCAAAGCGCTGCGCTCTAAGACGCCACGTGCGCACGGCCCCTGCATAATCTTCATAGATTATGCAGGGGGCGCAGGACGCATGTAGTTACGCTGCGCTACAAAGCGCAGCGTAACTGCATGTAATTTCGCAACGTGCGCACATAGCCTTAATCTGCAGGACCCAAGAACGTCTACATGAATATACATGAAGATTTACCGCTTCTCCTATTTAACCTACTTTGATGTGTCTAAATTAGATGACGTCTGATAATGGATAACATGGCGTCTAGAGTACTGACCCCTTTACTTTTCATTCTATTAGATGACTCATACAATGGCTAAGAACCAGCAGGTTGTCAGCTCAGTGGTGCAGCAGGAGGCCATGTTACGAAGCCTAGGTGAGGAGTGATGTTACCTTTACTTCTTAGCCCATATGTATCATGGTGTCTACTGTGCCAGCAGTATGTTATAGAGGAGGAGCTGAGCAGGTTGGTATATAGGATTGCAGGGAAAGAGTCACTATAACATGTACTTAAATTCATCTACGCTACTGCTTGTTCAGGGCTTGGGAGTCCTGTAAATAATGCAAAGGACCGCCCACTGGACTACTGAGCCCAGAGCAAGCAGGAATCCAGGTGACTGCACCAGCAGAATAGTGAGTGCAGCTCTGGAGTATAATACAGGAGGTAGCTCAGGATCAGTAATGTAATGTCTATACACAGTGACTGATAGTGAGTGCAGCTCTGGAGTATAATACAAGATGTAATTCAGGATCAGTACAGGCTCAGTAATGTAATGTATGTACACAGTGACTGCACCAGCAGAATAGTGAGTGCAGCTCTGGAGTATAATACAGGAGGTAACTCTGGATAAGTAATGTAATGTGTATACACAGTGACTGATAGGGAGTGCAGCTCTGGAGTATAATACAAGATGTAACTCAGGATCAGTACAGGATCAGTAGTGTAATGTACAGTATGTACAGAGTGACTGCACCAGCAGAAAAGTGAATACAGCTCTGGAGTATAATATAGGGTGTAACTCAGGATGAGTAATGTATGTACATAGAGATTCCACCAGCAGAATAGTAAGTGCAGCTCTGGAGTATAATACAGGAGGTAACTCAGGACCAGTAATGTAATGTATGTACACAGTTACTACACCAGCAGAATAGAGAGTGCTGCTCTGGTGCATAATCCAGCAAGAAATTCACAATTGCTACACGATAATATAATGCCCTTAAAGCGTTACTGATTAGGTGTATTGGCTTTCTCAGATAAGAGGGAAACTACGACACTCATGGACTATCCTACATGTCTGTTTGAGTCGGCTGCAGACTGGGAGAATGAAATTGAGAGGTTGGGAGCGACTGCCTGGAGAGTAACCCCTATAAATGAGCGCTGTGACACGTGCACCAGGTATGGTGATTAGAAAACAATAGAAGCTTTCAATACTTAATGATATTTGTTAAAGAGAACATTTTTTTTTTTATATACCTTCAAGACCCATGACACGTGAATGTACCCTAACCCCAGTACAGTATCTCCTAATGCAAAGCCATGAAGTACAACTTTCTTCCTTACTCACAATCCTTTCCTATACTGGGATGCGTTTTCGCTGTGTCAGCTGACTTAGTCAGGAATACTTTTGGCTAGCACTGGTTCATTCTAGGACGTATCATCATCTAATATGGCAGTATTTCTGTATTTTCCAGCACAAGTTATTCTTATGGTCTCCTGCTAAATGTACTTAGCAGAAGCAAAACCCATAATTACCAAACCAGAACGAGGCTGAGCTTCAAGAACGTTCGCTAGATAGCGGTCCTGGGCTAAACCCGCAATTAGGCATAAAGGCATTCACATGCTGAAATCAGCTGTACAGTCAGCTCTGGTTGATATTTATACACTGCTTCTGTGAGACTCTTGAGCAGATTCTCCCTTTATGTGTTTTCAAATTAAGAAGTAACGGTGATTGGTTGGCTCCACCCATGAGGATCTCTGCTACACCCATGAGGATCTCTGCTCCACCCATGAGGATCTCCGCTCAGCCACAAAGGAGCCTTGGTGTCTCAATTTATCAGCATAGATTTAGGCACCATGTTAGCGTCACGGTCGTCTCTCTGTCTTTGAAGACTAGTGACAGGTTCGGGACTAAAGTCACTTATTACCATCTAAGGCTCTATATTTAAAAGTAGTTTCATTTCTTTTGGCTCCTAAGGAGTTAATGTCAGTTTTGTTGCCAGCAGCTGTTAGCAGAGCATGTCAGCTGCAGCTGCTTTGCAGACACGCCCCTGTGGGTTTAAGCAGAGGTGTTTCCAGCAATCCCTGCTGAAGATACAAATTCATTGTTCTCTGGCCGCTTTGGTGGAAGGTCCTGTTGAGGAGTATTTCTGAAGTCTAACTTTATCCTTTTTGTTGCTGTTTTCCCCTGTTTGTCTTACTAGTATAGAACCTTAAGGCCCCGTCACACACAGAGATAAATCTTTGGCAAATCTGTGGTTGCAGTGAAATCATGGACATATTGTTCCATTTGTACACAGCCACAAACCTGGCACTGATTGTCCACAATTTCACTGCAACCACAGATCTGCCGCAGATTTATCTCTGTGTGTGACAGGGCCTTTAGTCTTGGCTACTTTTATATAAAAATATTTAATTTTTATTGATATCAAAATTACATACTGACATAAACAATTACTTAAAATAGAGGATAGGAAAGAAGAAGGGGAGGGGTATTTGCCCTATCCTTTCCCTTCCTAAACCACAGGGGTAGGAGTCCTAGTCGAAATGACGCCGACCCCCGTATATAATGTCTTACTAGTGCAGCTGTGGGGCTGGCATCCCTCACCTGCCAGGGAAACTACAGGGTAGGGACAGCTGCATGTTTGTGCAGGAGGTGTCCTATCTACCCTCTCACTAGTGCTAGGGCCCACTGTTATTGTGTCCCCTGTGTTCCCCCTTACTTGTTGTATTTATGGTTTGTCATATTTTTGTTGTGTCACGTTCCCCGTTGCTCTGAATGCACATGCCACGCTTGTCATACCCGGCAAGCATAACAGGCCGGGTTCATATTAGAAGGACGTTTTTCACTGTCCATATTCAGACTGCATTTCTGAGAATGATTGCAGGTCTTCCGCTCCAAACGTAGAGTGTCGTATGTGTCTAAAACTCTGTAGGCACCAGTCGGGAGACCAGCAGTTCGGCCAGACATTGGTCTGTATATGCACCGTGATGATATACAACCATGTTAACAGAGATAAAAAGTGCTAAGGGGTACTTTGCACGCTGCGACATCGCTAGCCGATTGTAGCGATGCAGAGTGCGATAGTCCCCGCCCCCGTCGCAGATGTGATATCTTGTGATAGCTGCCGTAGCGAACATTATCGCTACGCCAGCTTCACACGCACTTACCTGCCCTGCGACGTCACTCTGGTCGGCGACCTGCCTCCTTCTTAAGGGGGCGGGTCGTGCGGCGTCACAGCGACGTCACACGGCAGGCGGCCAGTAGAAGCGGAGGGGCGGAGATGAGCAGGACGGGAACATCCCAGCCACCTACTTCCTTCCTCATTGCCGGTGGAGGCAGGTAAGGAGATGTTCCTCGCTCCTGCGGCTTCACACACAGCGATGTGTGCTGCCGCAGGAACGAGGAACAACATCGTATCTCCTATTGATGCAACATTATGGAAATGAGCGACGCTACACAGATCACCGATTTTCGACGCTTTTGCGATCGTTTATCGGTGCTTCTAGGCTTTACACGTTGCAACGTCGTTACCGGCGCCGGATGTGCGCCCGACGAGATTGCAGTAGCGATGTCGCAACGTGCAAAGTACCCCTAAGGCTCAGGAAGACTTGTGGTATAAAAGCCTAACATAGCCATAGGCTGCCATACTTAAAGTGTCCAAAGTTAAACATTGAGAACCCCATTATTAGTTATCACAACAAAGGATGACATACAGTAAGTCTTAAAGAAGGGGCAGAAAGTATAAGAAATTCTAATGATGAATGGACTACACTTCCCCTGTGTGATTCCCCGCAGCTCCGGTGGTCCCGGCCAGACCTTAGATTACCTACCTTTAGTTATCACATGCTTGTTCATCACCATTAGGCCTATAGGACTTTGTCAGATGCAGGGAAAGGCCATTGTTTTTTAATTGAGGTCTTAATGTTCTCCTTGTTTTTTGTACTTTTTCAGCCTGTCAAAATTTTTTGTGGTCCCTTCTAAGCTGCTGGACAATGACTTGAAGAAAACATTTGCACACTTTCAACAGAGACGCATTCCTGTGAGTATGGGCCGACCCCCGAAGTACAGCAGTAAGCGCTTGTCCTACAGCAGGTCTAACACGATGGTGCGATCTTGTGTCGTAGAGGTGGTCGTGGCATCACCCCGGAGGAAGCGATCTACTGAGATCAGCTGGGATTCAGACCAACACAGACCCTAATAAAGAGGACCTGAGGTAAGCGGGACAGAGGCCGGACTGTCCGCCTAAGAGCTGCATATGTACCATATACAATACAGGCAGACATTTTTGCAGGTTAATAAATACGATAAAAGGTACCTGATTATTTTCGTGTCTCCAGGTGTAACATCCAATATTTTCTAAAAGAGAAAACATAGTTTGTAAATTTTCTGCCAGAAAATATAATAATAACGTTGAGGCATTGTAAAGACCAAGTTATGAAAATGCAGTAGTGATGTACAGAAAAAAGGAGCTTGAGGGGGCGCTGTTGCATTACAGTCTGTGTGAATGATTCGCTGCTGCTGGTGATAAGTGGTACTGCAAGTGACAAATGTCACTAGACTACTGACATCTTCAATGTTTTACAAAATAGTCAGAATCTTAATTTTATAGGATGTCATCATCAGCAGAATAGTGAGTGCTGCTCTGGAGTATAATACCGGAGGTAACTCAGTATCAGTAATGTAATGTATGTACACAGTGACTGCACCAGCAGAATAGTGAGTGCAGCTCTGGAGTATAATACAGGAGGTAACTCAGTATCAGTAATGTAATGTATGTACACAGTGACTGCACCAGCAGAATAGTAAGTGCAGATCTGGAGTATAATACAAGCTGTATCTCAGGATCAGTAATGTAATGTATGTACATAGTGACTGCACCAGCAGAATAGTGAGCGCAGCTCTTGAGAGAAGAAAACAGTTGATTAGTAGAGATGGGTGAGCACTGAAATGCTTGGGTGCAGGTCAGATGCTCTGAAAGTGCTCAGATAGAGTAAGGATTATAAAGGAAGTCAATGATTAGGCTCTTTGGCCCTCTACTCACAAGCAGCCAGCCATAAACAGAGCATTTCCGTGAGGGAGGGCTTTTTTTTTTCTTTTTTTCTTTTGACACACGTCATCTGAAAACATTATTTTTAATCCCAGTGAGGCTATGTGCGCACGTGTGCGCTCTGCACCGCACCTAAAAGGTGCGCTTCAGAGCGCGGCTGAAAAGCTCCGTTCTGAAGCGCATGGTGCCGGCAGAGAACGTGCGCTCTGCGTGCAGCTCCTGCCATAGACAGAGCAGGGGCTGCCGGCAAAGCGCACGGAAGAAGTGACATGTCACTTCTTAGAACGCACGCTTCGGGCAGCAGCCGAAGCGCTGCGCTCTAAGACGCCACGTGCGCACGGCCCCTGCACCATCTTCATAGATTATGCAGGGGACGCAGGACGCATGCAGTTAACGCTGCGCTACAAAGCGCAGCGTAACTGCATGTAATTACGCAACGTGCGTACATAGCCTGAGAGTCATTCAGAGACTGTGAATGTCTCTCATCGCATTGAAGCCAGCCTGGGCTTTGTGGTCATGTTTCATGGACGAAATATCCGAGCACCGCGGATTACCCGAGCACCCGATGCTTGCTCTAGTACTGAACAAAGAACCAAAGTCCAGACCCGGGTGTTTTCCTCTATTTAGAGGGATAGGTTCTGGCCACTGCTTTGGACCCGTAGAAGCACATAAGGTATGAAATGGCCGTCGTTCTTGGGGGGCCTGCACCCGGCTCTCTCCTTCCCGCTATTTTACCTGCACGTTATATGGAATAAAAGCACTTTTTGGATCTTGGATGGTGTATGCCGTGGTTTTCTACTTTATGGACTTTTGCTGTAGTACTGAACTGTAGCTATCACGCTCGCTTAGTCATTAGTTATAAAAATTGCAGTAGAATGTCACGTCTTTTGCTTTTTACACCCTCCGGCCTGGGTGATGTTATACATTATGGCGTCCCTTTAAATCCTGCCACTTTTGTCCTTATAGGGTGATGAAGCACAGCTAATTACTTTATAGTGTACACTAGCGCGTACATCACACTTTACTTTTACTCAATGACTGTCCTGTAAGGCGATGCCTCCCTGCACACTGTCATTCTCCGGTTACATGACCTCCTGTCCTGAGATTTCTGTGACTGGCCGCGTCTCCCGTGTATTCGGTTACCTCTCATTATCTCCTGTTTTCCTCTGTGTTATTTTATACGTGAAGCCACAACGTGGCGGGTCCGCGCTCTGAATGCATGCGGGCTTTTTTTTTTGTGACAGAATTTGGGGCTTTGTTCAAGAGTTAATCCGCTGACTGGTTAGTAATTATTGATTCGGTTTTTCCAGGACAATAAGATCCCTGTTATTTGGCAGCCATTCCCAGTGCGTGATTATCGACACCAGCGAGGACCTGCCGTCTGTAGCCGACATCCAGGTCTCCTTCCTCAAGCTACGTGGCTTGTGTTGTAGCGGTAAGACCATCAACTACCGGGCACGCTCGTGTCCAATGCTTTCTAGTAGATTTAGGATTCTTGCACCCCACCCGCCCTACGTAAGACTTTGCGCCATTTTCAGACCTACCAGCGAAGAAAGATTTTGGGCTAAAAAATATTTTTGCAATTGGGTTTATTTAAAAATTTTGCATGGTTTGGCTTTTACAGGCCCATTGCTGGCTGTAAAAGGAGTTAACAGAGAAATCCTTCCTTAGTGAGCTCATCTTTTTTTCTGAGCTCCTGATATGTGAACACATCAAAGTTCAGCTCAACTTTGATGTGATTATAGGGATGCGGTTAGGAAAATTAAAAAAAAAAAAAAAACAAAAAAAAAAAAAAACATAAAAAAAGTTACAATTGCTCCTTCCAGAATGAATGAGCTCACTGATAGATTCTCAGTTACCTCATTCTGCTGCCAGAAATGGACGATAAAAGAAAACAGCTTGTTTAAGCCAAATGGTGCAATGTTTTTTAAGGAAGTCAAATGGCAAAAATAATTTTTAGCAGAATGGGGTCAAAACAAGGAAACAAAAAATCCTAAAACATAACATTTATTAGATATGCAGATAAAAGGTGGACTGCCACCATAAAAGAATAAAACGTTTGTCAAGGGCTGCTGAATGTATAATACCAGCCTCCAAACAAATAATGCAAGGCACACACTGCAGGAGGTATGAATACAAGTCACACTCAAACCTGCATTGATAATGACAGCTAGGATGGTCGCTTCATCAGGATCAAACAATTGTTCGCAACCATTAAAGCAGAAAAAACGGCCTTACCGTATTTTCAAAGGGCATATGATGATATGGCTCAAAGTCAGGTGACCTCATATAGGTCTAGCACAAATACCTTCACTTTGCTCGAACCATACCACAGTACCTCCCGACGCGTTTCAAAGAATAATCATCAGGGGAGTCTTCTCAGGGTACAAGTCGTCTTATCAGTAAACATCACCAGACTGATATATAGTCAAAATTGCCCCATGGACGGACCCAAACAAAGTCCAGCAAGGAAGAACGCCAAGCTGCAGGTGCCATATCATCATATGCCCTTTGAAAATACGGTAAGGCCGTTTTTTCTGCTTTAATGGTTGCGAACAATTGTTTGATCCTGATGAAGCGACCATCCTAGCTGTCATTATCAATGCAGGTTTGAGTGTGACTTGTATTCATACCTCCTGCAGTGTGTGCCTTGCATTATTTGTTTGGAGGCTGGTATTATACATTCAGCAGCCCTTGACAAACGTTTTATTCTTTTATGGTGGCAGTCCACCTTTTATCTGCATATCTAATAAATGTTATGTTTTAGGATTTTTTGTTTCCTTGTTTTGACCCCATTCTGCTATCTATCACTCTCTGAACAGGGGGATTTCATAAAGGTTTTGCTATTGTGAAAAATAATTTTTAGCCCAAAATACATAAGTTTACATACGACTCTGAAGGTATTCAGTTTACGTGACTGTCCATAAAATGTCTCTGAAAGTGTCGGTGTCTTTTATCTGTTACCTAGTTTATATGAATGTCCATAATCCGATCTTGAAAAACATTTCTGTAAGACAAAAAGTAAAACGAGATCATCAACAAATAAAGTTCTCTTTTAAGTCTGTATTGAGGTTGGTTGATGAGCAGAGATCCTCATGGGTGGAGCAGAAATCCCCATGGGTGGAGCAGAAATCCCCATGGGTGGAGCAGAAAGCCCCATGGGTGGAGCAGAAATCCCCATGGGTGGGGCAGAAATCCCCATGGGTGGAGCCAACAACTTCATTTGAAAACATAGGGAGAATAGTCTCAAGAGTCTCACAGAGGAAGTGTATAATTGTTTTAATTTAATTGATCCAGAGGAAGTCAAAACAACAGAGAGAAGTAATATATAAAGGAAAAGGTTATCATTCCCGAGGCATCAGCTGACATAGCGCTGTTTTTTGGAACAGAGCAGCCATATTTTCACAATCCTGCACAACTGCTCGAAAGAAAAAAAATCAGAGTCAAAACCAATGGATGTGGTGCAAATGTTTTCATTACTTTTTTCTGGGGCCTCCTAGTCATTGAAAAATGCTTCTTCCAGATAGCGCCACGCCAGTGCCCAATGAGAAATGGCTGTCAAATCTGGAAGGAACTCGCTGGCTGGACCACGTCAGGTAATTCCTGCAATGTACCAAGATCCTGCAGGGGGCACGTAGCCACACACAGGGGGCCAGGGACTGACAGCGGGGTAGTGAGCAGGACGCTCGTCTGGGCAGAACCGCCTGTGAGCTGGGATAGTGCTAAATACTGCCTCTATAGGATGGAAAGCTGCTGAGTGACAAGGTGGCTGAGGCGGGAGGATATACAGACACTTTATTAGAGCGGAACACAACATGTCTCTAGTCTAGTAACCTTGTCTGAGATTACCTGTCCTGTCACACAAAACCTGTGCAAGAGGTGAGATATAACACATCAGTTTAATATGTCTAGAAATTCTCCAAATTTTCATGGTCTGTAACTTGCTATGCAGGCTTTTTTTACTGGGCAGTTGGGCGCATCATTATTATTCGTCCAGCACTATAGGAGCTAGAACTTGCTCTCCTTCACACTGCTCCCGCTATTGTCCAGTGACTTGCCTGTCTTGAACTGAACACCTCCTGTCTTGAACGTAAAAGACGATCCCCTGCCTTCTGTAGAGAGTAAAGAATCCACCCCTGCCTCCTGTAGAGAGTAAAAGACCCACCCTGCATCCTGTAGAACAAAAAAGACCCACCCCTGCCTCCCGTAGAACATAAAAGACCCACCCCAACCTCTTGCAGAGAGTAAAAGACCCACCCCTGCCTCCTGTAGAATGAAAAAGACCCACCCGTGCCTCCTGTAGAACGTAAAAGACCCACCCAGCCTCCTGCATAGAGTAAAAACCTACCCGTGCCTCCCGTAGAATGTAAAAGACCCACCCGTGCCTCCTGTAGAACGTAAAAGACCCACCCAGCCTCCTGCATAGAGTAAAAACCTATCCGTGCCTCCCGTAGAATGTAAAAGACCCACCCGTGCCTCCCGTAGAATGTAAAAGACCCACCCCTGCCCCGTAGAACGTAAAAGACCCACCCCTGCCCCTTTAGAATGTAAAAGACCCACCCCTCCCTCCTGTAGAACGTAAAAGACCCACCCTTGCCTCCCGTATAGCGTAAAATACCCACCCCTGCCTCCTGTAGAACGTAAAAGATCCACCCCTGCCCCATAAAATGTAAAAGACCCACCCTTGCCTCCCGTAGACCATAAAAGACCCATCCCTGCATCCTGTAGATAGTAAAAGATCCACCCCCAACTCCTGTAAAAAGAGTAAAAGACCCAGCCCGACTCCTCTAGAGGGACTAAGGCCTGCTCCAACTTTCTGTAGAGGGATATGAACCCACTCTGCTAAGACAAGCATGGATTCCAGCTCTTGAAACTTGTAAACTATCACCTTGTCAGCACTTCCTACAATATAAGACAAATTGCACTGTGATGGGTGTGAATATGGCATGACTATATGTTACATATATCCATGCTCTGAATCTCCATTGCAGGTCTTGTCTGAAGAAAGCCAGCGAAGTGTCCATGTTGTTAAGCGAACGGAATAGATCCATTGTCCTTCAAGGTAAACAGCTCCCGATAATAACCGGACAGACGAGTTTACTAAGGCTGTATTCTTCAAGGCAAAAACACATTGTAATTGCAAAGTTTTTCAAAATCAATGAAAAACACACCATAGGTTTTTTTGCTGTAATATAAAAAAAAGTTGAATTGCGAAATTTGCTGCACATATTCTCCTTGATAGTTCCTATTGAAACCAAAATCCTAGACAGGATGGAAACCGAGAACGGTCTGCGACCCTAGTTGTATCTACTAATCCTTGCAATTTTCAGAGGTCATGTAATGTACGTGACCAGTTAATCGTGTGGTTTCCATCTTCCCATTCTGGCTGGGTCTTGTCCCCGTATACTTCTTCGGAGAGGAGGCCCCATCTGTTGATAACTACACATGACTGACTGACTTGTCCATCGCTGTCACACCACAGAGCCCGAGGACCGGGACATAAATTGTGTGCTGACGTCACTGGTGCAGGTGTTATCGGACCCTTGCTCCAGAACTCTGCCCGGCTTCCAGAGCTTGGTTCAGAAGGAATGGGTATCAGCCGGACATCCCTTCATGCAAAGGATCAATCATTTCAAGCAATCAGACAAGGAAGAAGTAAGTGACTGTTACGATCTATGGGAATCATAAAAAAAATGGACATGCTCAGATTCTGGGATTCTTCTAATGACCAAATTATGTAAGGAATCATGGATTGTCCTCTGTCTCTCGCAGTCCGCCGTGTTCCTGTTGTTCCTGGACTGCGTCTGGCAGTGTCTGCAGCAGTTCCCCACCGCCTTCGAGTTCACCGAGTCCTATCTCCTGGCTCTCCATGACAGTAGCTACAACCCGTTCTGCAGTACCTTCACCCACAACTGTCCCTGGGACCGTATCAGAGGGAGCCAGGTAACACCACAGGTCCTAATACCACTGTACTTGTGTTTTGGACGTGATAACCCCAATATCCATTATTTTGTTTCAGCGGCACTCGTCTAGCCAAACTTACACCCCAGTAAATGGCTGGAGGGACATTGTGCGCGAGAAGATACTACTGAATGGAGACTACAAGTCCGCGGAGGAGGTGAAGTCGTCTCCACCAACGGTCTGGGAATGGAGTCTGTTCTACCGACACTCACGCAGGCAGCAGTTCCGTAATCCCATGTATCGCTTCAGGGAGCAGGAGGTGCTGAATGGCAACGGACTCATGCACAACGCTGACAAGGTGAGCGTCGGGGTAATATCTCTGCTCACTGGAGTGCTGCTTGAAAAAGGAAAGAGGGAGATTAGATAGTTAGGCTTAAAGGGGTTTTCCAGCTGAGGAGAATTATCCCTAAAAAGACTTAGACTGGGTAGAATTCGAACACCATGGAAATGGCCAGAAATGCTCGTTCAACTAGTCACTGGTTACAGCAGTGATCCTCCTCAGCCACTGACTGAGTCTGTAGCGGTAACTCTCTTCAATCACTGATTGGCCGCAGAGGTTAGTCACCTCAGTCACTGATTGGCTGCAGCGGTGACCCTCCTTAACCACTGTTTGGCTGCACATATGACCCTATTCAGCCCTTGATTTGTCGCAAAGATGACCGATTGGCTACAGAGGTACCTCTCCTCAACCACTGGCTGCAAAGATCACTCTCCTCAACCACTATTTGGCCGCAGCAGTGACCTTCCTCAGACACTGATTGGCAGCAGTGGTCACCCTCCTCTGTCACTGATTTGTCGCAAAGATGACTCTCCTGAGCCACTGAATGGCTGCAAAGATAACTCTTCTTAGCCAATGATTGACCACAGAGGCGACTCACATCAGGCAATGATTGGCTGCAGAGGTGACTCTCCTCAGAAAATGACTGGCTGACCTGACCAGGTGTTTCCAATTTGAGACCAAGAAGCAGTAAATAGAAGGAACTGGAAAAGTTTCAAACCAGGACCTATGGGGGAAGCAAAGAATGGGAGTATTTATTTTTATATTATCCTTTACCAGTCTAAGCCCTTTTAGGAATAATTTTCTTCGTCTGGAAAACCTTTTTAAGTGTTGTTCTAGTTTAAAATATTTAAGGGGCATCCCACAAAAACAGTCACTAAAGACCCAACGATCAATAGAACAGGGGTCCTGAGCCTCTCATTCCAGGAGAGATTGAATGAAGAGGTGGTCTCCATATCTTTATTTTGGGGCGCACGTATGACCACCACTTCTTTCGAACTCCTCGGGGACGCTCTGGCCCTCATTTTAATATTTGGTGGGGGTCCCAGTAATCATTCCCCCATCCTGATAGGTTATAATTGTTTTTGGTGTAATACTCTTCATTCATTGCGTTCTCTCCTTTAAGTTGGAAGTGTCCGACCCCTGCAACGTGTATCTCCTCTCCAAAGGCGTGCTCGTGTTACAGTCTCCGTTCTTCCCAAGGAAAAGCATCACGGTGTCAAAGAGAGGGGGGCGCCGCTCCCAGTCCTTAGAAAGCTTACTGGAGGAAGAGAAACTATTCCGGAGCAACGCGTCCTCGGAGCATCCCATGTCGGACCTGCTGCTTCCCCTGTGCGTTGGGCCCTGGGTCAGGCTGTGGAATCGGTGTTACTTGCGTTGTGCCACCGAAGTTCAGGTAAAAACTTATTATTTTTTTTTACACAGATCCTTCATTAAAACTGTGTTAATTGTGTCTTGTTTTTTTTTGCTGCAATTCACTTCATGTCCTGTAGGAGGCTGCCCCCTGCTGGGGCATGAACTCAATAGCAACGTGCAAGTACAGGAAGCACCACCCACATGTCAATACTCAATATTTGACGTCACTTGATATTTCCATGTAAATGTAGTGACCCTGTAGACTTATGCTCTTGGAGGGCTCGCTTAAAGTGGAATATTCATCTTCTTAAAATGGATCTGGTTAAAAAAACAAGCACTTTTTCAATTTACTGCTTCTTAATATTTTCAGCCGTTCTTGAGATATTAACAATTTTCTTTTGTTTACAGCTCGTTGCCTTGGAGACCGACCACCACTGCTGGACAGCAGATCATACGCCGTGCTTACCGGCTCATTCCTAACGAGATTATAACTACTGCTCATGGCGCTGAAGCGTGCCATTACCTCCCAATCTCGCCCAGCATCAGTGCAGAGCAGTGCAGAGCTTACAAGCTAAACAGCGGTGGTCGGTTTTCTAGGAAACAAGCTGTAAACAAAAGAAAAGTCGTAATATCTCATAAAAGACTACAAATTCTAGCAAGCAGTAAATTGCAAAAGTGTTTCTTTTTACAAGCACTATCCAACAATATAAATTTATGGAAAGAAGAACCCTTTTACCCAATCTCGACCAAGTATGTATATATACGTGCTTGGCCGTATCTGTCCATATAATGCGGGCTCGCGCAGCCAGCCTGGATTATTCCCTGCACATATTTGCTGATCCGATTAAGAGACATGTGCAGGGAACAGGCACGGGTGGATCTCTGATCCACCCCTGCCTGTTAACCCCCATAGATTGCGCTGTCGAACTCTGACACTCAATCTAAAGTGTTCCTGCAGGTATCACAGTTTCTCAGCGCCAATGGGTTGCTAAGCAGTGTGGGGTCAGATGATGATCCCAGTTGCTACCATGATGTGTGTCCTGTGAATGTTGGCAAAGTGCTGGTATTTACAGGAGAACAGAATTTTCCTGATTAGAGGGGTGCTGAAGCACTGTTGTGATCAGGAGAGGGCGATCGAAGTGTGCAGGCATAAAGTGCCCTAGAGGGACTAGTAAAATCAATTAAAAAAAAAATAATGATAACAATATGAACCCCCCCCCCCCAAAAAAAAAACTAAAAGTGCAAATCACCCCCCCCCCTTTTTGTCCCATTAATAATAAAACAATAATAAATAAAATACACATTTGGTATCGCCACTTTCAGAAATGCCTGATCTATCAAAATAGAAATCAATTAATCTGATCAGTACACGGTGTGGCGAGGAAAAAAAAAAATCCAACAAAACTACTTTTTTTGGTCACTCAAACATTGCATAATAACATGTAAAAACAGTCAAAATATTGCACCTAGCCAAAGGTGGTAGAATTAAAATCGCTAGCTGCAGAAATTTCTTGAGAAATGTTTGTTTTCTTTCTGCAGACATTTCCCAGCAAAACCTATGGGGAAAAAAAATATCTGTGCGCACGCTGCGTTTTTTTTTGTCAAGAACATTCTTTCTGCAGAATTTCTTGAGAAAATTTCTTGAGAAAATGTGCATGTCACTTCTTTTCCGCAGGTACCTGCAGTTTTTGCCATAGATAATGGTAAAAACCGCGGGGACCAACTTGCGGAAAATCTGTGGCAAAACCGCGGCATAAACGCGGGTGCGGGATTCTTTCAGGGGGTCCGTTTTTTTCTCAAGAAAAATGCACTTTCTAGTGCACACATAGCCTTAAAGGGGTTTATAAGATTTATTCAATCACGACCACTCCACCTTTTTTTTGTATTACATTTTTGCCAGTTTGTGTTTATTCGACAGAGTAGTGAAGACCACCAGAGTGATGGCGCTGGACTGGTGGGGAATGAGGCAAGATTGTATGTTTTTTGACGGGCGTTAATTAAAATGACAGACATCTCCTTTAGCTGTGGAGGGATCTGCATGCAAATCCTTATGGCAGCAAAGTCAATGAGAACTCTGAACTTCTGAGCACATGTTGCTTTTTTTCCCCCCTTTGCAGATTTGGTGTAGAAATAAATCTGCAGCATGTCACTTCTTTTACCATTTTTGTAATGTTTTTCAACCACAAAATGCATAGAAAATGCATACAAAAAAGCTTTTTTTTTCTGCCAGGAGATGCAGATTTGGTGCAGATATTTCTGCAACTAAATACTCCGCGTGTGTACATAGACTAAGGCGGGCTTTACATGCTGCGACATCGCTAGCAATTGCTAGCGATGCTGAGCGCGATTGCACCCGCCCCCGTCGCACGGCCGATATGTGGTGATCACACATGCACATAGCTGCTCTGCGACGTCGCTGTGACCGGCGATCCGCCTCCTTTCTAGGAGGTGCGTTCAGTGTCATAGCAACGTCACAGCAGCGTCACTGAACCGCCGCCCAATAGAAAAGGAGGGGAGGAGATGAGCAGCCTGAACATGCCGCCCACCTCCTTCCTTCCTCCTTTTCCGGTGGAGGCAGGTAAGGAGATGTTCGTCGTTCCTGCGGTGTCACACATAGTGATGTGTGCTGCCGCAGGAACGACAAACAACATCGTACCTGCAGCAGCACCGATATTATGGAAATGAGCGCCGTGTCAATGAGCAATGATTTTGCACGTTTTTTGCGCTCGTTGATCATCGCTTATTTGCTTTACATGCTGCGATGTCGCTACTGGCGCCGGATGTGCGTCACTAACGACGTGACCCCGGCAGCGATGTCGCAGCGTGTAAAGTACCCCTTATTGTTTAAGAAAGAGGAGCTTGGGACTGTTTTAGCTTCTTTTTTTTCTGCATAAGAGAAAATTGCATGCCATGCACACGGTAAAAGAGGACAACATGGATGTGAAAGGTGTCTGCCAATCTGTGCCATGGCCAACGTCGGCTGTAGCCCTAGCTGATTTTCACAAATGCAAAATATAATGATGGAGACTCACCGGCCGCAGTGTGCAGTATACATAGTATATACAGCCTGTAGTGAGCAGCTCCCATGGTGCTCAGCTACGATTGTGCTCAGCTGCTTGGAGCTAATGCTAAAATCACAGCCCCAGGATGAAGGGGAAACAGAAAATTGTTCCTGACTGATGGGAAAATGTGACGGCGTTTCTTCCTCTCAGGGGCTGCCGCTGCCTCGTGACCACAGTGACGCAGATCACATCTAGTAATTCTCACTCAATGCAAAAAAAAAATACAACCCAGAGGTTGTGACTGATTTTGCCGCCATGGATCTTCTGACGCAACTGACAGCTCTCCTCCATTCACATCTGAGGCCAAACTGGGAGCGCTGAGGGCTCATGCGCACGTAACTGCTGAATATTCTGCAGCGATTTGACAGCACATGTGCGCTTCAAATTGCTGCAGAAACACTGCATAATGGATGCAGTTTTTTGTAGAAAAAAGCCGATTTCATGCGCTCTGGCTGCTGCCCCCACCATAGATAGAGCGGCAGCAGCATCCAGAACGCACAAATAATTGACATGCTGCTTTTATGAACGCACGGATTTGGGTCAAAATTTTGGCATCCAAATAGCTGCATTCATAAAAGCAACGTGCGCACGTCTCATGCACAATCTACATAAATTGTATAGGGGACGCAGGACGCATGCATTTATGCTGCAGTGCTATACGCAGCGTAAAGGCATGTCAGTACACAACGTGCGCACAAGCCCTCATAAAGACTATTTTTGCTGATGCATCTGCAGCATATTCTGGTATTTTTTGCAGCATATCCGCAGCTTATTACAGCAGTTTGCAATTTTGTTATAGCAAATGTGTAATGTGATGAATATACACTGCAAAAAAAAATAATATGCTGCAGATATACTACAAAAAATAGCGTAATATGCTGCAGATACGCTACAGCACATACCAAAATATGCTGCAGATACGCTACAGAACATACCATAATATGCCGCAGATACGCTACAAAACATACCGTAATATGCCGTAGATATGCTACAAAACATGCCATACTATGCTGCAGATATGCTACAAAACATACCATAATATGCCGTAGATATGCTACAAAACATGCCATAATATGCTGCAGATAGGCTATAAAAAATACCGTACTATGCTGCTGCAAAAAGTACTCTTTCGTAACAGTATTCTGATGTGTAGCTATCAGTAAATTCTCCTCTTTTGCTGACACCCGCTCTCTTCTCCCAGCAGGGTGACTCCCGGCAGCCCTCGATGGCTAGCCTCTCCGAGGAGCTAAGAATTCTTGAAGACAGACTGAAGACCCTACATGCAACCACGTAACATGAAGACACAACGGCTCCCTGCTGTCCAACATTAATGGCGCCTCCTCCTCATCGCACAGATAGTGAACGGCATCAGGAACTGTACAGTATTATTTCTCCAGAGGACATTCAGAAACCCGGAAGACTGATCAGATGGAGAAGACATTTTTAAGCTGTTTCTTCCCTGTAATGGCAACATTTCTGCGCAAAATATCGCCATTCCATTTTATTTGCGCAGTCTATAAGTTAATGGGCCCTATCCAGGATAGGTGATAAACGTCTGATCGTCGGTACATAATGACTGATGAGGGTCCTGAAACCTCCCTTACCAGAGACTGAGGGCAAATTATTAGCACACTGCTTTTACGTTGTCGGTATGAGTCGGACATTTTATGACAGAGTGATACTCTGAGGTAAAAAGGCTGAAAAAATTCAATATAATCTCAAAAAAACAAGAAAATACAGTGGACAAAATGGCTGCCTCAACAAAATGGAGGGACTAGACTGGGCTGTAGCAACCAATCAGAATCCAGCTTGCCTTTGTACAGTGCAGGGTAAAAAATGAGAAACATGATTTGATTGGTTGCTATGGCCAGTGGTCCTCTCACTGGTTACACATTGGCCAGGGTAATCTCCCCCTCATAGTATTTCTCAGACTGTTTTTTTAGGTCACTGCCTGTGAAGATTTGTCAAGATGGAGAGTCTGTCACCATCGTTGTCTTCATTGCCCCTAGCAACCAATCACAGTGCAGCTTTCATTTTCCCACCGCAGCTTCAGAGACGAAAGCTGTGATGTGATTGGTTGCTACAGGCAAAAAAGGCCTTTTCACTGTTTAGACAAATCTTGCCCTGTTTTTCTTGTAATATGACTCCTGTTGTATTACATCGACTCTGAATTCCTTTCTCCGTGAGAAATGTGTTATTTTTCTTTATTGTAGACTACATCGAAAACCTCGAGTCGTCGGCCACATTTTAAAGTTATTTTTAAAGCAATATGGCTGCCGTCACGGCGGTTGTCGATGTAGTTACTGCGATGGCGGCCATGTTGGTTTACCAGGATGGAAATGACCCCCTCTACATGTATCCTATTATTAGGGATGATCGAATACCACAAATATTCGGCTTCGTGAATATCCGACGAATAGGTCGCCGCTATGCGAATATTCGATGCGCAATCTAAGTCTATGAGAAGCTCGGGTAGTTGTTATACGGGTTTCCCATAGACTTACATTGGGCATCGAATATTCGCGAATAGTTGAATAGCGGCGACCTATTCGGCGACTATTCGTGAAGCCGAATATTTGTGGTATTCGATCATCCCTACCTATTATGCATATGGACATCATAATGGAGAGGTATCCAGCTTGGGACACCCTCCCACCCCCTCATTTCGACATTGGGTGTGAGAGACGCCGACCGCCATGATGTGGGATGACGCGTACCGCTGCCCAATGATGTGTATATTTTTGTAGTGATGTAAAAGCTTACGACGTGATATTTATAATAAAGCCGATGAGCATATACAGTATGACACCATACAAAGGAAAAATGACTGCTGGTCAACCACTAAGGTTTATGGGCACATTAACCCAGCGGCCAGTGATGGGCTGCAGAGGTCATGTGAATGATGGACAGGATGACATTGCTTCAGGGACCGATACCAACAATTCACAAGATGAGGAGCGGCTCTCTAGTGTGCTGTGATGAGGAGCCGGTGGTGCGGCTCTCTAGTCTGCTGTGATGAGGAGCCGGTGGTGCGGCTCTCTAGTCTGCTGTGATGAGGAGCCGGTGGTGCGGCTCTCTAGTCTGCTGTGATGAGGAGCCGGTGGTGCGGCTCTCTAGTCTGCTGTGATGAGGAGCCGGTGGTGCGGCTCTCTAGTCTGCTGTGATGAGGAGCCGGTGGTGCGGCTCTCTAGTCTGCTGTGATGAAGAGCTGGTGGTGCAGCTCTCTAGTCTGCTGTGATGAGGAGCCGGTGTTGCGGCTCTCTAGTCTGCTGTGATGAGGAGCCGGTGGTGCGGCTCTCTAGTCTGCTGTGATGAGGAGCCGGTGGTGCGGCTCTCTAGTCTGCTGTGATGAGGAGCCGGTGGTGCGGCTCTCTAGTCTGCTGTGATGAGGAGCCGGTGGTGCGGCTCTCTAGTCTGCTGTGATGAGGAGCTGGTGGTGCAGCTCTCTAGTCTGCTGTGATGAGGAGCCGGTGTTGCAGCTCTCTAGTCTGCTGTGATGAAGAGCTGGTGGTGCAGCTCTCTAGTCTGCTGTGATGAGGAGCCGGTGTTGCAGCTCTCTAGTCTGCTGTGATGAGGAGCCGGTGTTGCAGCTCTCTAGTCTGCTGTGATGAGAAGCTGGTGGTGCAGCTCTCTAGACTCCAGCCAGATTTACGCTCTAGCAATCTAGCCTCATACAGCTACATCAGCACAAAATAATGCAAAAGCATAAAAGCCAGGAAAAAGGGGCAAGTACAGTAAAGAGCACTGCTGCAATTCTACTTTATGCCAATAGAAATCCCTAACCTAACCCAGTCCTGTGAGCCAACACATATGTTCCCCTAGTGAGACTTATTAGTGTCTCCACAGTACATTCCCCCACGCACAGTATAATGTCCCCACAGTACAATGTCCCCACAGTACATTCCCTCCACACACAGTATAATGTCCCCACAGTACAATGTCCCCATGCACAGTATAATGTCCCCACACACAGTATAATGTCCCCATAGTACATTCCCCACACACACAGTATAATGTCCCCACAGTACACCCCCCCACACAGTATAATTTCCCCATAGTACATTCCCCCCACACACAGCATAATGTCCACGCAGAAAGACATTACTGAACTTGAAAGGGTTCAGAGGCGGGCTATTAAAATAATAAATGGAGTGGGTGCATTACAAAACACGGAAAGGTTATCAAAATTAGGTCTATTTACTCTAGAAAAGAGAAGACTTAGGGGAGACCTAATAAATATGTACAAATATATCAGAGGGCCATATAGAGAGCTCTCCCATGATCTGTTTGTACCAAGGACTATGACAAGAACAAGGGGGCATTCTCTTCAATTGGAGGAAAGAAAATTCCTACATTAGCATAGAAGAGGGTTCTTCACGGTAAGAGCAGTAAGGCTCTGGAACTCTCTTCCTGAGGAAGTGGTGATGGCCAACTCACTGAATGAATTTAAGAGAGGAATGGATGATTTTCTTGATAGCAAAAGTATAGAAGGTTATAAATAGCATAATCTTACAGGTAGATAGAAGAGCGACCAAGATTATTAGAGGAATGGGTGGGCTGCAATACCAAGACAGGTTATTAAACTTGGGGCTATTTAGTTTGGAAAAACAAAGGCTTAGGGGGGATCTAATCACAATGTATAAACATATGAGGGGACAGTACAGAGACCTTTCCAAAGATCTCTTTACACCTAGGCCTGCGACTGGAACACGGGGGCATCCACTACGTCTTGAGGAAAGAAGGTTTAATCATAATCACAGACGAGGATTCTTTACTGTACGAGCAGTGAGACTATGGAACTCTCTGCCGCATGGTGTTGTAATGAGTGATTCACTACTAACATTTAGGCTAGCGCCACACATCCGTGCCTCCGGTACGTGTTTGGCATTTTTTACACGTACCGGCGGCACGGAGACATGTTCAGCAATGCTACCCTATGGTAGCAGGCACACACACGTAAAACCACACGGAACGTGTGTCCGTGTGCGTTTGTACGTGTGTGCGATTTTCAAAGCGCTGACATGTCAGTGTTTTCTCCGGCAGCACGGGTGTCACACGGCCCGCACCCGTACCACACGGGTGTAGTGTGGATGCGGTCCCGTGTGACACGCGCCGGAGAAAACACACATGTCAGTGAAAAAAAAACAAAACATTAACTCACCTTCTCCAGCCCTCCTGTCTCTGCCGCTGCTGCCTCTCGCTGCCGACCGCCGCTCATTATTCTCATTGAATATTCACTTCACTGCCTGGCAGCAGCAGCAGCGGGGAGACGGGAGGGCTGGAGACCGAGGATCAGCACCACGGACAGCAGCGCGGGCAGCAGGAAGGACCAGGTGAGTATAATAATTACTGATTCTACGTGTGCTATCGCGGATAGCACACGTAGAACACACGTGTCACGCACGTACCAGAGACACGTACTTACCTGCACGCAACACGCAGGGAAAATACGTGTCTCTCGGCACGTGCGTGAATTTCACGTGAGTGTGGCAGAAGCCTTAAGCAGAGCCTGCACGCCTTTCTTGAAAAATATAATATTACCAGTTATGTATATTAGATTTTATGACAGGGTATTGATCCAGGGAACTAGTCTGATTGCCGGATGTGGAGTCAGGAAGGAATTTTTTTCCCCATTGGAGCTTATTTGACACATTGGGGGTTTTTTGGCTTCCTCTGGATCAACATGTTAGGCTACGGGTTGAACTAGATGGACTTAAAGTCTCCCTTCAACCTTAAAAACTATTAAACTACATTCCCCTCCAACACAGTATGATGTCCCCACAGTACATTCCCCTCACACACAGTATGATGTCCCCACAGTACATTCCCCTCACACACAGTATGATGTCCCCACAGTACATTCCCCTCACACAGTACAATGTCCCCATAGTAGATTTCTTCCACACACAGTATAATGTCCCCACAGTACATTCCCCTCACACAGTACAATGTCCCCATAGTAGATTTCTTCCACACACAGTATAATGTCCCCACAGTAAACTCCCTTTACACACAGCATAATGTCCTCATAGTACATTCCCCCTACACACAGGATAATGTCCCCACAGTACATTTCCCCACACAGAGTATAATGTCTCCACACTACATTCCCTCCGCACAGTATAATGTCCCCACAGTACATTACTCCACACAGAGTATGTTGTTCCCACAGTACATTCTCTCCATACACTGTCACAATGTGACTGTAGGATAAAGAGGGTCACAGGCTCCTATGCTGTTCCTTACGCTAGGGGTTCCTAGGCTATCCCTAACCTCAGGGTTACCCCTACAGGTGGAGATGCCTGAGTCTTGTGCCTGGCTATGCTCCTGACCAGAACTAGTCTGATTCCCCGCTCCCACCAGGGAAGGAATGGGCAAGAGTGAGATGGAAACACAGATAAAGACAGACAGGGGAAAACCAAAACTCAGACACACTGCACACATAAAGGAATAAACAATGAGATACTCCAGAGAAAAGCAAGAGTAGGAAGGTAGCAACAAAAAAAAAACCCAAGGGTTAACTCCACAACCGCACACGGCAACATGTACTACAACCACCAGTTAGTCTGGATCACAACACCTTACCAGACCAGCTTAGATAAACTATAGCTGGCATATAAGTAAGGATCTAGCCAGTATATATAGGAGGGGAGAAGATATTATTGGCTCCTTCATAACATATGATCAAAGGAGACAAACAGACCAACAAAGATTAACTCTTGCTAGCATGCCTATCAATCTGTTGGTTGATGCCCGAGTCAGCCTGCGCTGATCAAAGACATCAGAGAAGTTATCAGGCGAAGTGTCAGAGTCTGTAGTCCAAACAGATCCTGATGCTGTCATGACAGTCGGTGATGTTTCTATAAACCTCAATGTGACACACACAGTATAATGTCACAGTACATTCCTCCCACACACAAGTATAATGTCACCACAATATGTTCCCTCTCAGTATGATGTCCGCACCGTACATCCCCTCCCACACACAGTATGATGTCCGCACCGTACATTCCCCACATGCTCAGTATGATGTCCTCACAGTACGTTCCCTCGCAGAATAAAGTCCACACTGTATATTGCCCCCAACACACAGTATGATATTCCCACAGTACATTCCCCCTACACAATATAATGTCCCCACAGTACATTCCCCCTACACAATATAATGTCCCCACAGTACATTCCCCCTATACAGTATAATGTTTCCACAGTATATTCCCCCCTCACATACTATAATGTCCCCACAGTACATTCCCCCTACACAGTATAATGTCTCCACAGTACATTCCCCCACACAGTATAATGTCCCCACAGTACATTCCCCTACACAGTATAATGTCCCCACAGTACATTCCCCCTACACAGTATAATGTCCCCACAGTACATTCCCCCTACACAGTATAATGTCCCCACAGTACATTCCCCCTACACAGTATAATGTCCCCACAGTACATTCCCCCTACACAGTATAATGTCCCCACAGTACATTCCCCCTACACAGTATAATGTCCCCACAGTACATTCCCCCTACACAGTATAATGTCCCCACAGTACATTCCCCCTATAAAGTATAATGTCCCCACAGTACATTCCCCCGCACAGTATAATGTCCCCACAGTACATTCCCCCACACAGTATAATGTCCCCACAGTACATTCCCCCTACACAGTATAATGTCCCCACAGTACATTCCCCCACACAGTATAATGTCCCCACAGTACATTCCCCCACACAGTATAATGTCCCCACAGTACATTCCCCCTATAAAGTATAATGTCCCCACAGTACATTCCCCCTACACAGTATAATGTCCCCACAGTACATTCCCCCTACACAGTATAATGTCCCCACAGTACATTCCCCCTACACAGTATAATGTCCCCACAGTACATTCCCCCTACACAGTATAATGTCCCCACAGTACATTCCTCCCTATACAGTATGATGTTTCCATAGTACATTCCCCTGCACACACATTATAAATGTGACGCCCTGGCACCGCCAAGTGGTCACACATAGAATAAGTCCCCGCATAACACCTACCCTCACCAGGTTACATCATGCCAACAAAAACCCTAGTCACCCCCTCAGGGAAGGAAAGGCATACCAGTGGGCGGGACCAGGCAGATCGAGAACTCCCACCTAGGGATCTGGAGAACCCGGAGCGGAAAAAGAGTCAGTTCAGTTGTGTTGAATCTGAGTTGAGTTGAGTTCAGTTGAGTCAAGTAGAGAGAGTTAGGAGCCTGGAGTGGAGCAGGAGGGGAGGAGAAAGTGAAGCTCAAGTGCAAAGACAGAAAGGAAAGGCGTTGGGGTTGGAGCCCCGGCGTACTGGCTAGGTGGCAGACGGTGGTCTGTGTCTGTCAGGAGACGGGAAGACAGCTGCCGGAGATCCAAGGTGGACCGGGGCAGGGTTGGAGCCCGCCGGTACCGACACCGGAGAACCGACCCGGAAACCGTGCACAGAGGGGGTACTTGGACCCTGAAGCCAGGACCGGAACCAACGGCCTCGCTAATTAACCAATTGAGGGCAGGATTATAGGTCCTGTCCCAACCAAAGTCCCAAAAGCAGACAACAGCCCACCACGGGGAATAGGGCATCCGCCAGGGCCCGGTAGATCCCAAGAGCCAGCGTCAGCGGGTAAGGCTCCCAACAAAAGTACCGGGAGCGGACTCCCGTATTCCATACCGGGAAGTCCACAAACACCAAAACAGTGCAGAGGAAAGTGACACAGACCATCACCCCGGGTGACGGACCAGAATACACCCGGCCATGGCGGCCAGCCACCGACACCTTGGTTTACTGATTGGACTTGTGTAATTCATTGACTGTGAGTACACCAATACCCCCTGGTCTGACCGGGCGCGCCGGCCCCTGCAAACACCATCCTCAGCACAGAGACACTGGGCCCCAGGACATCCATCCCTGCCCAGGGAAGGGTTAGTATCCAGCTGCCATCCCATCGCCCCTGGGTACCCCATAACAGCAGTGGTGGTTCCACATCTCACCACACACCGTGGGTGGCGTCACAGAATGATTACGGCAAATCCCGTACAAATATGTCCCTTTTTATTCGAAGTGTCCGCGCGACCCCCGGATCCAGTAGATCCCTCAAGCCACCCTGTGGATCCGGATCCGAGCAGCCCGGCTCCTGGCACGGGGGCGGCACATAATGTCCCCACAGTACAATGTCACCAAACACAGTATAATGTCCCCAAAGTATATTTCCACCCACACACAAAGTCTGATACCCCATGGTATGATGTCCTTACAGCCACCCAAGTAAAACACTTGTTTGTCATGTCTTTGAATGTCCTGATAGTAACTTACAGAAAATCTGTCATAATGGTTTTGTAGTGTAAAGACATGGCTGTAATACTGATTAATTGATTCCATAGATTAAAAAAATTGCTTTGTGGTTTGTTCTGTAATCACCATTTGAAGTTTTCTGCAAATTACATTTCGGTGCACAGGGGTCGGATGTGCACTGAGTCTCCTCCTCCCTGTCTGTGGTTCCCCTCCGGTTGTCTCCTCTGCATGAAATCTCAGCAGTGAGCTGTTATTCACAGACTGGGGCAGCCGGAGGGGCCGGGGAATCACAGACTCACACACAGGGAGTCACAGGGAGGAGGAGACTCAGTGCACATCCGACCCCTGTGCACCGAAATGTAATTGGCAGAATGGAAATTACAGAAGAACCACAAAGCAGATTTCTTCATCTGAGGTATCAATGTAATCAGTATTACAGCGACATTATGCCATATCCTTATTGCACATAACCAAATATTGCTGACAGGCTCCCTTTATAGCTCTATTTAGACGATATGGTGAAGCAAGGAGCTGCTGGTGCCACTGTGTCGCCCAGGGTTATGGGGTACTCGGTCCCGGGCAGTGTATAAACTGGGGAAATGTCACTTGGTGGCAGGTGCCCGGTTCTGTGCCCTGGGTGCTTTTAAAAAGGGGGGTATATTTACAGGGGAATTAAATTAAAGTTTATATGTGACACCACTTGCGGGTTGCGGCTATGTGGATGGAGCTGCCGCTGCACAGTTTTCACTACTGGGGCTGGTGTTGGTGGTAGCATGGATGTTAGGCTCTCCGCAAGCAGGGCCAGGCCCCAGAGGATAGGTTAGGTAGATGGGTGTTCAGTAGGCCACGCAAGGGGATTCAGTATAACTGGTTCCTTTACTCATGGTAAGGTGGTAACTGGTCACCCGAGGAAGGCTGGTGCTGACCGCAGGTCCCCTTAGTCCCAGTGTCAGTGTAGTGACCTGGTGGCTTCTTTCCCCTGCACCTGTCTTTGCTTAGTGGGTCCCCGTGGCTTGGAGCGGCTGGGGGTCCCCTCCTGGTAGTCTTTTAACGGTAGTCCGTATGACGGTAGCGTGAACTCTGTGGGGTCGGTTTCTCTGGTCGGAGTCCCTGGTTCTCCCCGTTGCTACTGTGTCCTGAACTTCAAGGTCAGTGAAGTCCTTGATGGCCCCCACACTGTGCAGATTTTATCAGGTCTGCCTGGACCGTTTGACTGACCTAGGATTCTGTACCCCATCGATGCTGTGGTTTTGGGAGTGCTCCACCGTACGCCACCGGCAACCAACTGCCTGGGCCCTCAGGTCACTGTCACACTCCTGTCAGTGCGTCCGCTCACTTCCTCTCTCTGTCACCGACTCCTACAGACTGACTCTCTGACTATCCAATGTCTGCCCTTCCCTGTCCCCTTTAGTGGACTGGATCGGCTCCACCTCTAAGTGGCCATCCATTGGTCCAACCCTAGCTTGGTACCAGTCTATGGGAGATTTGGGGAAAAAACAGGGATTAACGGGAATGTTTTTGTTGTTACCAGCACTGATCTTCTGGGTCCCTGGGGGTAGGTGGGGATGCAGTACCTTGTAGCTCCCTGATGGCTTCAGGGGCGCTAAACAACCATTTTATTCAACTGTATATTTATCCGGAGGACATACACATTTCTACCCCTGACTTCCCAGGTCAGCTCCCCAAATTCACCACTGTGCTGAAAAATATGGAAAAAAATGATAAGGCTGCTAAAATGTGGAGAGGAAAAAAGTGTCCGGTAATTAAATGGTCAATAGAAATTCACTGCAGTCATTATATTCCAGACCTCTTGCATTTTTCAAGCTTTGCTACAATGCAGAATGTGCTCACCAGGTGGCGCTAGACAATGCCCACGTGACTGAGAAGGAGCAATTTTCGGAGTGTCAATAAAGCTTTACAAAAAAAGAACCAAAAACCTAACCGCAGAGCGGAAGTGACGTAGAGGAAGGCGAACGGAAAGCGCGAGCGTGGCCTTCAGTGAAGATGGCGGCGGGTCCGATCTCGGAACGGAACCAAGGTAACGCGTGAAACATAAGGCTAAGGATATGTTACCGGCCGCCGTTAGATTTCCCGTCTGGAACTACATATCCCAGCACGAGTTTACCGCTGTCCGTACTATGAAATACGCTGTGGCATGCTGGGATTTGTAGTTCTATAGGCGGTTATTGGTTCTGTAGAGATTCTGGAGGGCAGAGACCTCTCCTTTTATGCAGTGAAGCTTGCAGGCACAGCAGAAGGTTTGTTACAGTGTGCTGGCCCAGATTAATGGCTTTTACAACCCCGTCAGCTGTGTGAGCAGGCCGGGAGCGTGCTGGGTATTCAGAAAGCAGCAAATGAAATGTTGTATTCAGTGACTAGACGCAGAGGCTGTGTTGTGAGAGTAGGCGCTAACCATCCTGTGTGTCCGCAGACGCCACGGTATACGTGGGAGGCCTGGATGAGAAGGTGAGCGAGCCGCTGCTATGGGAGCTCTTCCTACAGGCGGGACCGGTGGTGAACACGCACATGCCCAAGGACCGGGTGACCGGACAGCACCAAGGTAAGGCGAACCCCTGGACACACAAAATCCCAGCCCTACCTAATGACAGTGAGCAGAGACTTCACACAGCCCCTGTCACCTCTAGACTGGCCCTAGTGCTGGATTCACATCTACACTGTGCAGTGCGGCTGTATAATACGCTCACTACAGTAAGGCTACATGGGCACACTGCGTTTTTTTGTCGCGTTTTTCTCACTTTTTTGGTGCAGTTTAGTTAGAACTTTCTGACATCTGACTTCCCAGCAAAGTCTATGAAAAGTCAGATTTGCTGCGCACACTGCAGTTTGTCAGCGGGTTTTTTTGTCAAAAGTTTGTGACAAAAAAGATGCAGCATATTCATTTTTTTCTTGCGATTTTGTCAACGTTTGTCACCCATCCAAGTCAATGAGGGCATCAAAAAGGAAAAATGCATGTTGTCAAATTGGTGCGTTTGGCATG